>NC_134402.1:300979823-302179823 GCF_038048845.1 Mixophyes fleayi | reverse complement strand
CGTCCAAACGGCCAGAAATAATTTTTTCAAAGCCGCCTCTTTAGAAAGCGCCATGACGGTTTCAACAATGTTCTACATACAAACAGCCGGATTTACTATTAGGGGGTTTATAAAGCCGCCGGAAAACCGCCATTCAAAAGACCAAAATGAAAGAGCTGCTTGTGAGCGGCAAAATTGTTCAAACAGTATGCTGTTTGAGGTACAATCAGAACATAAGAGAAAGGCCTATTTCATGTCCAATGATTACTCCATTAGGACTCTGTCTAGAAAATGGCCAAAGTGTCATGTAATTTCAGGGTACTGTTTAATTTTTTTTAAAAAAAAAAAATTCACCCTGTATGATTGCATAGTAAATTCTCATTTCAACATTCCTTTTCTAGTTGTTTTTTCCTTTGAACAAATCCACTATAATACTGGTGCCTCAAAGAAATTAGGATGCACAATGTTTCATTACATAGTTAACCCTTAATTTAATTTAATGCTAATGCAATCCAAATGTGAAAAATGTTTTTTCTGGATGAATAAATCATAGACAATCACAGTCTATTGCCCAGCAGTTAATCATGATGCTTACAAAAAGGGCCCCTCATTATTTTTCAGGTGTGGGTTTGTTGGAGAATGGCTTTTGCAGGGAATATGGTGCATTCTTGCCAGTGTATGTTTGCAGCTTTTTATCTGATGGAGGCACAAAGGCGCCAGGAGGAGGAGGATGAACAGCAGTTGGCATCTGTTCCGCGGAGCCTACGAAGACCCCGCACTCCACGTGCATTTACAGTGCGTTTGAATCTGGAGTCTTTGGCTGATTTGGAGGTAGTACAAATGTTTCGGCTCAATCGTACTAACCTCATGACACTTTATGAGCAAGTGAAGGATGATTTGGAGCCTACAACCAGCCGTTCTAATGCAGTGTCAGGACTACACAAACTACTGTGTGCAATTCACTTTTTGGCAACAGGTTCCTTTCAATCTGTGTCCTCCAGAATGATTGGCATAATGCAGCCTACATTTTTCAGGCATTTTGGACAGGTCTTAGGTGCCCTTAAAAGAGTGTGCCCTAGATATATCAGCTTCCCCAGCCAGGAGTCACAGTGGCATGAGCTCAAAGGAGCTTTCTATAGGGTCACAGGTATCCCAAATGTAATGGGAGCAATAGATTGCACTCATATTGCCCTGACACCACCTCACCACAGGGCAGAGGTTTTTGTTAATCGCCATCATTACCACTCCCTGAATGTGCAGGTTGTGTACGATGCTAACCAGCATATAATGAGTGTTGTTGCAGGCTATCCTGGGTCATGTCATGACGCCTTTATCCTCAGACAGTCTATCCTTTATGCCAAATATGAAAGTGGTGAAATGCCGGAGGGATGGCTTTTGGGTATGTACTTACCATGTTTTTTATATCCCTTATCATTGGTCAAATTGCCTCACATGTGCTAACTCTGTACAACATGCTCAAATTAAATGGTAGCTAACATTTTTTGTTTTATTGCAGGAGATTCAGCATATGGGTGTAGCTCTTGGCTCATGACTCCTCTGCTGCATCCTCAAATTCCTGCACAGCACAAATACAATGAGGCACACATAGCCACTAGAGGTGTCATACAACGTACCTTTGGACTCTTGAAAAGCAGGTTCAGGTGCCTTGATAAATCTGGTGGGGTGCTTATGTATGCACCTGAAAAGGTATCTGAGATTGTCCTGGCTTGCTGTCTGCTACATAACCTGGCTTTACATCAACTTACCCCACCGATTATTGCAGTAGACAGTGAAGAAGAAGGGGTCCGTGTCACATCTGGTGATGTGCAGAGCACAGAGGGCGGAAGGCAGATTAGAGACCGTCTCATTACAAACTACTTTACATGTAAGTGCATAGTAGGATAAACATTTATTGCTCTAAAATGTGTTTGATGTGAGTGCAATGGCTTTTTTTATTTAAATTGTTTTGGAAATTGGAACCTTTAAAAAGAGGATAGTGTGTACTCCTCATGTGGTAAATGTGAACATCCCTGAAAAGTTACAGGCAGAAGTCAATGTGTAAGTGGAAATAGTGTATTGTTTTTTACAAGCAGTATACTCTTGTTTCATTTGCAGAAAAGAAAGACCTTTTGCATTGAAATGTAACTGCATTTATTGTATTACAACACAATAGAAATAAATGTACAAAACATACCCCAAAAAAAAAATAATTTACACTAGCGATGCCTTTTTGCTGGCAGATCAGTAGGTCTGGAGCCACTCTCTCCTTTCCCTCGGCCACCCCTGGTGCGAGCACCTCTCCTTGGAGGAGTACTCAGCACAGATCTACTAGGCATGCTAGCGGTACTGGTGGTGACTGATGACATCGGTGCAGGGAAACGGGCCACAATTTCCTGTTGGATTTGCCCTGCCAGCCGGATCACATTGGCATTACCCTCCCTAACTGAGGAATGTAAGGTATCCACAGCCCAAGTCATTTGGGTCATAGAGACATTAGACTGCTCCATAGCAGATGCAATCCGGTTCAATGCAGCAGGGATCTGGCTATTGGTGCGGTGTGCCCGCCTCAAATGGGCCACAATGTGTGACATGTGCCTCATTTGACTGTCCATAAAGCTGGATTGCTGCTGCTGAAAAAGCCCAATTGCCTGCGCCATTTCTCTTGCTGGGTCCGTAGTTGGAGGTGCAGGTTGCTGGTGTGATGGTTGTTCTGCAGGCCCAGGTGAAAGCTCGTGGAGGCCAGACACAGGGGCATCCACTGTTTGCAGAGTGATTAATGTTTGATCCTTTGCATGGACTCCCACTGAGGTGCCTGATATGAAGACGGCCCTATGTATGAAAAATCACGGTAAGTGTATAGGATATAATATGTTTGTATATTGCATTCTGAACACTGGATAGAAAAGAATAATCTTGTGCAACCACAGATTGTTTAACAATGTTTGCATTCTTGATTTCTTGTCCTATGCTACCTGCTTAAGGAGGCACTTTTTTTCTCTTGAATACATATTCTCATTTGGACTATGTATGGCTGAGGGGACTAAAAATGCAAAGTTTTTTTGACCTACAAATATGATGATGCAGACAGCCAAATGCTGCTAGACCGTGTTTTGGGGTAAGCAAATACTATTTTAGTACTCCCTCTGTGTAGTACATGCTGGGGTATTTTGACTAAACTGTGTGCTTGAAAAAGTGGAGATGTTGCCTATAGCAACCAATCAGATTTTAGCTGTCATTTTGTAGAATGCAATAAATAAAGTAAAGTTATAATCTGATTGGTTGCTATAGGCAACATCTCAGTTTAGTAAATGTAGCCCTATGTTCTCATTGCAAACCATATAAAAGTAACGAAATATAACATTGACAGCAACATTTGCACAGAAAATCTACTAACTCCATTATTTCTCTCCAAAACAGAGAACACGCACCTGCTTGCTCTTCTGGGCCCGAATCTCTCACTGAAGGTGGAGGTGTAAACCTCGGACTGGGACTTAACTGCGGTCCTGGCGTATCTGGATGTATTAGAAAAAGCATACAATGTATTTGCAGCAAAAAGCAATTGACAAATATACAGTTTATTTGAAAAATGTGTTTGCAAATAAAAAAACAGTAATAAGAAAAAAATTGTCCTTTTAAAACTGTTAGCGTAAAAAAGGCAAATAATTCACCAACTACTTGGGCAAACGAGGGCTAACCTGTTTCTTGCACATTTATCCCCTCGACAATCTCTGGCGGCATTATCCGGCGCAGCTCCTCCTCATAAGTGGTGTACTCTATGTGTAATTTTCAAAAAAACCGCCATCACACGAAAGCGCCGTCATTTAAAGCAAAAGCGCCATGTTCTATTCAAAACTGCCGGCGGCTTTGAGCATTACATCCCGCCATGACATCGCCGGCGGCTTCAAATTGAAGATGAAATGCGCCCATTCGTAAATCCGACTGTTTGCAATGCAAACCCGCCGGAAAACCGCGGCGATGCATGGCGGCTTCAAGCCGCCACGCATCCCGCCTGATAGTAAATCTAGCCCTAAGTCTCTAAATCAGAAGTTCAAGTCTATGGCCATGTTCAATAGTAAATGAAACCCTTTAAAAAAATATGCATAAAAAAAATCTTCTTTTTGTTTTCTATTTCCACTCTGCTAGAAGCATCTTTATTTAGTCTGCTTTCACATTGAAATACACATCAGTCTTTGAATGCAAGTGAATGCATTTCAATTGTAAGCACAGATTCTAAAAGAACTTTTAATTTGAAAGTAAATGCTAACCCCCACGGGTGCCACTCATTATAGCTATTACTTTGAATCTTTGGATTAGTCCTAAAATGAGTCTGCTACTGATTTGAAAAAAAAAAAAAGAAAAACAACAAAAACACTTTTCTGGTATTTCTCAGCTAAGAGAACCAGAAATAGGGAGACAAAGTCAAATCTCTAATGGGTTTTAGAAAATCACAGTAAGTACTGCATAATGCTCAATGTTCTCTCCGAATATATCCTAATAGATGCATAAAAGTCAAAGGAAACAATTTAAGTGCTGATATACCTTATTTAACCTTAAAATAAAAATAAAACTAGATTGAGCTGCCTATCCTTCTGGTAGAGCGATGTTCAATACTGCCATGAATTATTCCTCTGATGTTCTCCCAATAGTCCTCCTCCAGGCATCTCCTATTCATGCTCATGTCTGTGGTGAAACTCTGAGGTTGAATCTAGTAGCATATTGTAAATTGATGATATCATGGGCCGATCCTAAAGGAGTAAGAGGTTATAAAGCATCTTGGGGTGCAGTGAGTGGGCAATATATATGACCTGGAAATACTCATAGTCTCTGGTTCAGTTTAAGGTTATTCTGCTGTAGGGTGTCCATTGATGCACATTGTGCCCCATCAGGAGGGTGAGCTTTGCATTTAATGCTTATTCTTGACCAGTGTTCCAAGAATCCAAGTGAGCACATTGCAAACTTTTAACTCCATATGGGATAAGGGGTGAATTGGCAGTTAAAATTTTAAATTTAGATATGCATGTTTGCAACACCCCCTAGCGCTGTTTTAGTAAACCCTGCACCCCAGTGAATACAGGAAGGCTCATCTAGAGGGGGAGTTAGGTGTTTCTGAAAAGTGATACAAGCTGGTTGCTATGGTGATAACCCTGCCCAGCCTGTGAGAGGCTGAGTGAGAAGAAGGAGGGGCTGTTAGTAACAGGGGAGAAAGACCCAGGAAGAAAGAAAGATATAGACAGGGCCAGCAGAGTTAATGTGAAAGCTGGGGATCTTGGACAGTGACGGTGGGTGTTCCAGGTTTCCTCGGCATTGCCCAGGAGGGGGTGAGTGGCGGTTGCTGCCTAGAGACAATCACTACTGTCCCCTAAGCATGAGTGGGGGAGCCTATAAGGGGAAGGAAATGGGGATTGCTGCATGCAGTAGTGTGACTGCATATACAGAGGGGATGAGTCCCTAATCCCAGAGACGGGGAGAACTCCATATCACTAAGGAGAACCCTAAGAGAGAGAGGGGAATATTTTGCATGGAGGAGACTCTGGAGTGAAGGTTGCTGCAAAAGGAATGGTAACTGAAACATCAGAGCTTAAGGAGCTGAGAGTACACAAAGAGAAATGTCAGAGCCCAAAGGAGAAATAATTCCCGCAGATGAGGGGTGAGCTGCAGTTCAGAGTTACACAGCGTGTGTCAGAACTGCATGCATTAAAGAGAAGCTGCTGCCTGTTAGCATCCATGTGAATCCCCCTGCAGAGAAGGGTGAACTGCAGTGAAGTATGGAGTACTGGACTGTAGGAGACGTGTATACTATGTTATATTACATCTAGATAACATTAAGAACTGTGCAGGAGGAGTAAGCAGATATATTTGCAACCATATTCATATTGCGCAATAAGAACTGTGCTGGAGAGAGTAAGGAGCTGTATATATTTCTTTATTGCTGCAACCATTATGATGATCATGCTGGAGGAAGAGGAGTGTAAATAAAGAGCTCAGTTTGTCATAGAGATGGTCTGGCATCCAAATTATTGTGACTTTTATTGCACTGCACCACAAAATGATATCACCTGTGTCCCACTACTAACAAAGAAACAACTGCATGTGCAAGGATTCCCTGGTGATTTACACCCATGCCCATCAGCTAGCCAGGGCTTAAGAAAGAGGTGCACTGTGTAAACTTTGTACCCCACACGACACACAGTGACAGGGGATTACATGTGTTTTCAGTGCAAATCTAAGGTTAGGCTAAAGTTAAAATTGATATACTATATATCCACCAAGTAATCTACCTAGAGAAGCGAATGTTGCAGCAATTTGCCCTAAATGTGTGGCCCAGCAGTAAAGTTTAGTATCAGGAAACTTTCTGTTTCCTGCCAGGATTGAATTTTTAGGACCAACTGTTTGACTCTTGGGGGGCTTCTCATTCCAAACAAAGTTAGAGAATAATTTTTGTACCTCTGTGAAATACATGCAAAACTAAAGTACTGTGCATTTATTTATTTTAAAAAAATGCATGTAATTCTGATATGTTTGTATTGAACTACAGGTGGATCTAAAGAAACATCTCTTGTTGAATATGGTTCTTGGTACACTCTGCATATAAAGCACTTGCTGTATTGAGAGAGACAAAACACACTGCAGGATAAGTTCAATACATATGAGGAACAAAAGTCCCAGCAGAACGCACAGAATTATTTTTTCTATCAACTACTGTCATCAGTTAATAGTATAGTCCTTAATGATAAAATATTAACATAACATGTATTAACATATACATATTTTTTTACCCCCTCCCCCATAAAATACATATATTAGCATGTTATTAATGTCTACTGTACATAAAATGCATTTTTGCAGTTGCTGCTGATTGCAAACACATGTTCTAGCATACATTAGCAACTGTCATCACTATCACTTATCCTGTAGCTGGTGCAAATGATACAACTGAAAAATATGTGCCCCCTTTGTCATAGACAGTTTGTTTCAGCCACTTAAATTTATGTAAAAATTACTCTAAAATGGTGAAATCAACACCAAGAAAATACTGTTAAATAAACTGTCATAACAATTCACCTTTAAAATAAATATAGAAAGCCATAACAGTAAGTAGTGACGTTTCCAGTGAAAGCTTCTAAAATTAAATTTGTACATATATAAATATTAAGATAAATGGGCCAATGGTAGTGGAATCACAATATGGACAATCTAATTGTAAAATAAGTGAGAACAGCATTAACAACTGGGTCTTAAAAGCTAAATTACTTGGCTACTATGGTGCAATATTCAAGCTTGGAGCATCAAAGTTCAGAACTGCTCCTAAGAGTTAAATGTTTAAAATGTATACATTACTGAACAAGCTGGGCTGGGTACACACTACAGGTTTTTCAGCCGATTATTGGGCCAATCAAATGATAAACGACTGTTTGGCCCAATATCACATTATTGTATACGCTCTAACGATGAACGATTATCTTCCAAAGCACATTGCATTGTTTGATTTAATTTTTAAACTTGACTAAAAATCTCGTTGAATGATGGAGCGATGTCTTTCCAATTCTGCAGTGTGTATGCACTCATGACCGTGTACCGGAGGTTACCTCTTCTCGCTCCAGCACCAGCTTCTCTGTGCTGCGTGCAGCACTTCCGGGAGGCGAGTCAAATGACTCGTCTCCAGAGGCAGATTTTTCAAACTCGCCTCTCTACTTAAGGCTCGCACTGACACTTGTACAGTGTCATTGCAACTTGTTTGCCGTGCTACTGACTCCTGTGCTACTCCCTGTATGTTCCTGCTATTTGATCACCTGTGTATCGAATCTTGACTGTCTGAACCTGAGCTGCCTGATATCCTATGTACCGAATTTTGCCTGTCTGACCCTGAGCTGCCTGATATCCTGTGTACCGAATCTTGCCTGTCTGACCAAGAGCTGCCTGACATCCAGGTACCAAACTTGCCTGTCTGACGATCTTCTGCCTGATCTTACATGTACCAGTTCTGGCTTATTCCTGTTTATGCTGCAAGATGCCTCTATCTTATATTTTCCCTGTTGTTACATCCAAAGACAGTTCAGGGGGTCGCGACTTGTGAGTTCTCTGCAGCAAAGCCCATCCTGTCTTGTGGCGGTTGTTAGTGAAAACCAGGGAGTTAGTTAGACCCCTCGTCTGTCAGTGCCAATTGGGATTAACACAAGTTTCTAATTAGATTGTATCAGTTTGCACTGACCCGATATGGACCCAGCAGGCAATCCCTCCCCATAGAATCTATTACAACATCTGCTGGGAAGAGTAGAGGATCAGGAGGCTAATCAATAGTGCCTCATGCAGTTTCTCCAAGGTTTATCAGTCCGGCTGGATTCTCTGCAAAATACTCTGGTACCACCTCGCCCAGCGGCCACCCCTGTAAAGTCTGTTTCTGTTCCTGTCTCCATCTCTACCTCGCAGTTGAAAATTCCTAATCCTCTTATGTTTGATGGGAACCCCAATCTATGTAGAGGCTTTTTAGACCAGTGTGTGATACAATTTGAACTGTTGCCTGGTAATTTCCCCACGAAGAAAGCTAAGGTCACCTATATTATATCTCTTCTTTCGGGTCACGCTCTTGCCTCGGCTTTGCCTCTGTGATACTCTTTTACAGGATTGATAGAAATTTTGAAGGCTTTCAAAAAAAAATTGACAAACCTGGACGAGTATTGAGTGCAGCCACAGGATTTCTCCTCCTACGTCAAGACTCTCAGTCAGTGGGACAATACGCTGTCCAATTTAGGACAATGGCATCCGAATTACACTGGAGCAATAAAGTGCTAGTGGCCACCTTTTGACAAGGATTGTCTGATAAAATAAAAGATGAATTAGCTTCCCGTGATCTCCCATCTTCTTTTGATGATCTCATATCCCTGTGCATAAAAGTGGACTTACGATTCAAAGAAAGATCACAGGAGAGAGAACAAACTCGGCACCCCACCATTCGCCTAGCCCCTCAGTTTCAATCTCCTTCTGTACCCCCTGAGGAGCCAATGTAGCTAGTTCGGGCTCGTCTTTCTCCTGAAGAAAGGGAGAGTAGATTTAAAAACAAATTATGTCTTTATTGTGGAGGAGATGGTCATCTTATTGGTTCTTGTCCTAACCATCCGTGAAACAACAGGGCCTAGCAGGACAAGAGGGGGTCTCATTGCGTTCACTTGATCTCTCTCTCCTCAACTCTTTTCAGGAAGAGAATTTTCTTTTTCCTATTTTCCTCTGCTGCTGCGACCGTTCTTTCCCTCTTTCTGCTGTTTTAGATTCTGGAGCAGCAGGTAACTTTATTTCTTCTGCTGTAGTTTTGGCATTTATTATCCCCTCAACCCCCCCCCCCCCCCCTGCAACATCCTGTACGTCTTACGGCCATCGATGGCAGTAAGATAGCACGGGGTCTAATTCAGTACCGGACGGTTCCTCTTACATTACAAATTGGAATTCTATATAAGAAGGAGATTTCTTTATATCTAATTCCCAAGGCTATCAACCCCTTGGTCTTGGGCCTTCCATGGCTTTGTCTCCACTCTCTTACGTTGGACTGGCAATCCGACTAAATTCTTGCCTGGGGATCGCAGTGCCACTCTCGTTTTCTAAAGAAAGTGGTTCCGGTCCACTTAGTTTCAGCTTCTTCATCCTTGTCCTTACTTCCCCAGTACCAGGAATTCTCGGAAGTCTTTAGTGAAAGGAAGGCAACCAAATTTCAACCTCATGGAGTCTGGGATTGCGGTATTGAGCTTCTTCCTGCGAGACCCATTCCCCATGGACACGTCTACCCTCTCTATTTCAGCGACTCAGGCCATGTCCAAATACATTCAAGAAAATCTTAAGAGGGACTTTATCAGGAAATCCTTGCCAGATTCTTTTTCGTAAAGAAAAAAGATGGCGGCCTTCGTCCCTGCATTGATTTTCATGGCCTAAATTACATAACTATCAAAAACAGATATCCTCTACCACTGATATCTGAACTCTTCAACCGTATCAAAGGGGCTACCATATTTTCCAAATTAGATTTACGAGCTTACAAACTTATCCGCATCAAAGAAGGGGACGAGTCGAAGATGGCATTTAATACCTATGATGGTCCCCTTTGAATATTTGGTAATGCCATTTTGGGCTATGTAATGCTCCAGCTGTGATCCAAAATTTTCTGAAATTTTTCAAGATCTCCTTTACCGCTTTGTCATCATATATCCGGATGATATCCTTATTTTTCTTCAGGATCTCTCCTCCCATAGAAGACATGTTCAAGTAGTTCTTACTCGTCGTAGGAAACACCATCTTTTTTGTAAATTAGAGACATGTCTCTTTGCGCAAATACAATTACCTTTTTGGGTTATATTCTCTCAGGAACTGGCCTACAGAAGGTCCCTGTCAAACTGAAAGCCATATTAGATTAGCCTCTTCCCAAATGGTATAAAGGTCTTTCAAAGTTTCCTTTGATTTTCGAATTACTATAGGCAATTCATCAAGGGCTATTCCTTCATTAGTGCCCCAAATACTGCTCTTACTAAGAAAACGGCTAACCCTAAGGATTGGTCCCCTGAGACTCTCAACGCTTTGGATCTACTAAAAAAAATAGCATTTTCCTCAGCACCTATTCTTCACCAACCGGATTCCAAGCTTTTCTTTTTCCTGGAGGTGGATGCCTCTTCATACACTATTGGTGCTGTTTTATCTCAGCAAGGCCCTTCAGGAAGATTGCACACATGTGGTTTCTTCTCCTGCAAATTTCTTCCCACAGAAAGAAATGATGGTATTGGAGATCAAGAATTATTAGACATCAAGTTAGCCCTTTCTGAATGGCATCATTTTTCAGAAGGGTCTTTGTTTCCTGTGACTTTATATACAGATCACAAAAATCTTCTTTATCTTCTTTCTGCCCGGTGTCTGAACCCTTGTCAAGCCAGATGGTCATTGTTCTTTTCAAGATTCTATATCATTTTAACCTTTCCCCCCTTGGTCTAAGAACAAAAAGGGTGATGTGCTCTCAAGATCTTTCAATTCGGATGATCAGGACTCCCCTGAAGAGATAAAGCCTATTTCGGACCCCTACTGTATTTTAGCTTCCTCTGGAAAATCTCAGTTGCCCTCCCAGCAGAACCTATATATTACCACATCTTCAATCTAAATTATTGCACTGGGCTCATGTCTCTGGTTTTGTGGGTCATTCTGTAGTCAAAAAGACCGGAGAACTTCTCATCCATTTATATTGGTGGCCATCTTTGTTAAAGGAGGTTAAGAGCTTTGTGGCAGCTTGTTCTATTTGCGCCCAGCATAAGGTTCCTCAGGCCAAACCTTTTGGTCCATTCATCTCCTTATCTATTCCTGAAGTTCTTGGTCTCAGCTTTCCATGGATTTTATTACCGATTTGCCCCCTCTAAGTCCTACACTGCTATTTGGGTCATTACAGATCGTTTATCAAAAGCTTACAACTTTGTACCACTCAAGGGACTTCTATCCTCCTGACTTCCGGCAGATCTTTTTATCAAAGAGGTGTTTCGTCTTCATGGCTGTTCACTCCACATTGTATCTGACCACGACTCGCAGTTCATTTCTAGGTTCTGGAGGGCCTTCTGCACCAAATTAGGTATTAAACTTGACTTTTCTTCAGCGTATCATCCCAAGTCCAATGGACTTACTGAACGGACCAAACAGGAACTCGAAAAATTTCTTTGGATGTATGTTTATGCTTATCAGAGGGATTGGGCTGAACTTGGGCAGAGTTTGCCCGTAATAATAATTTTCATGAGGCAATTGTGAATTCTCCCTTTTTTGTAATGTACGGTTCCCATCTGAGACAACCAACCTTTTCCCAAACTGCAATATCTTCAGTTCCAGCTGTTGAATCTCTTATAATCAATTTTTCGCAGATTTGTGCACAGACCAACACCAACCTGAAAAGCTTCTCCATTTGCTCCAAGGGGATATTTGACAAAAAAAGGTGCCCTGTTCCTAAACTAGTTCCAGGAGATAAAGTATGGTTGTCAACCAAGAATATCCGCCTAAAGGTTCCCAGTATGAAATTAGCACCCAAATTCATTGGACCTTTTTTCAATTTCCGGCATCATCAATCCAGTAGCCTACAGGCTTAAACTTCCGTCTGCTCTTCAAATTCCCAATGTATTTCATATTTCCCTCCTGAATCCGGTAGTATAGAATCAGTTCTCTACTTTTAGGAAGTCTCCAAATCCGGTTTCTTCTCAAGATCAAGCAGAGTATGAGATTAAACAATTACTGGACTCCTGCAGATTCAGAGGTTCTGTACAGTTTCTTGTTGATTGGAAGGGCTATGGTCCTGAGGAGCTTTCCTGGGTTAAAACTTCAGACATTAATGCACCACGTTTACTCAAGAATTTTCACAAGAAGTATCCTAACAAACCCTATTAGGGTGTTCGGAGTCCACCCTTATGGCAGGGGGTACTGTAGCGGAACTTAACTCTGCTCGCTCCAGCGCCGGCTACTCTGTGTTGCACGTGCCACTTCTGGGTCACATGACTTGTCTTCAGAAGTGGGTTTTTCAAACTTTTCTCTCTACTTAAGGGTCACACTGACACTTGTTTAGAGTCAGTGCAACTTGTCTGCCCTGCTACTGACTCCTCTGCTGCTCCCTGTGTGTTCCTGCTATCTGATCTCCTGTGTATCGAATCTTGCTTGTCTGACCCTGAGCTGCCTGATCTCCTGTGTAAAAAAACCTTGCCTGTCCGACCAAGAGCTGCCTGACCACCTGGGTACCGAACTTACCTGTCTGATGTTCTTCCGCCTAATCTTACATGAACCAATTCCAGCTTGTTCCTGTTTATGCTGCACCTCCAAGGTACTTCTCTCTTATATTTCCCCTGTTGTTACATCCCAAGACAGTCCAGGTCCAAGGGGCTGTCACCTGCGAGTTTTCGGCAGCAAAGCCCATACTGCCCATACTGCCTTGCGGCGGTTCTTGGTGAAAACCAGGGAACTCTTTAGACTCCCGCCCCGGGTTTGCCAGTGCCAATTTTGATTGATGGCAGTTTCTAATAGAGATGTTCACTGACCTCCGTGTTCTTGTTTTGGTTTTGGGTCCTGATTTTTATTCTAAAATCCCTATTTTTTCCCTCAAATCACATATTTTTGCTTTTTTTCCCCCCTACATTTTTATTAACCTCAATAACACTAATTTCAAGTCATTTGCAGTCAAATTTGAGTACCTCACAGGTCATAATATTATTTTCTTACACTTTCTGTCACTCACCGGACCGTGAGTGCCTCTGCGCTGGTGCGTGGCTCCCTAGCCTTCCTGCCGGCACCTTTCCTGAACCGCGGCCGTCCGCCATCCTGATGGTCTGCGCATGCGCAGCTCCCAAGAACTCTTGTGACTGTTGCTTTTAATACAAATTGGTTGATAAGGCAACTCCCTATTTAAGGCACCTGTGTGCATTAACCTCATTGCCTGATCTTGGAGTCTCATTCCCTGTGAGTCTCTGAAGGTGTTCCCTGTGTTCTACTAGTGTCTTCAGTTTCCTGCTGATTCCTGATCTACTCATCGCTGGTTTCCATACCTGCTACAGTCTCCTGTTTCCTGCTGTGTCCTCAGCTGGACTCTGATTACCGGATCTACTCACCTGTGGTTCCTACACTCGTCTCTGCCGTCCAGCGTCTCTGCAGTTCCTGCATCTCCCTGTGGACAGACTGTTCAACTGAATAGCGGTATGCCTATTTGTTATTGACTTTCTACGTTTACTCTGCATATCCGCTAGGACATGTTTCCACGCTCAGCAGCGGTATCCATACCCGCTATAGACTGTTATTGTTACGCTGCATACCTGTTTGGAATTAACCGTACTACTCAGTCGTTATATGCATAACTGTGATTGACTATCCATTATTGGCCTGCATATCTGTGCTGAGCAAGTCTCTACCAAGCAGCGCCACACATACCGTTATATTGACTTTGTTGGATACGCTGCATACCTTTTGGGGATCAAGTTCCTCTGTGCTCTCAGTGTCTGCATCCTATTATCTTTGTATGCTTCCACTCATCAACACTTGTACACCTCCTCACCTAGTAAGCAGTGGTACAACTTGCTATACGCAGACCACTGACTTCCCCGCTACCTACCTGCACCTGGACAAGTCTTCTCACTATAAGCAGTGGTACAACTTGCTATACGTAGACCACTGACTTCCCCGCTACCTACCTGCACCTGGACAAGTCTTCTCACCATAAGCAGTGGTACAACTTGCTATACGCAGACCACTGACTTCCCCGCTACCTACCTGCACCTGGACAAGTCTCTTCACCATAAGCAGTGGTACAACTTGCTGTACGCAGACCACCGACTTCCCTGCTACCTCCCTGCATCTACTCACGTCCATCCTGATCTCCGTGTTCAAATTTACCTTTCCACTATATCAGCTAGTCGCTGATTCATTGACCAAAGATTGCTGCAAGTCACTGACTTTCCTATTATTTATTGGCATTCTCTCTCCATCTGCTGTGATATTTGTTCCGCTAGTAAACCCCGCTACCAGAGGACTGTTGTGTGAACTTCACTACTCTGGTAGGCCCAGTCATCTGGTGAAATTCTGGGCAAGACTCCTAGTGCCCGTGACACTTTCAAGCAAAGACTGCAGGGACTTGGTTGGATGCTAAGCAGCAGACCACTGACTTCCCTGCTACCTCCCTGCATCTACTCACGTCCATCCTGATCTCCGTGTTCAAATCTACCTTTCCACTATATCAGCTAGTCGCTGATTCATTGACCAAAGATTGCTGCAAGTCACTGACTTTCCTATTATTTATTGGCATTCTCTCTCCATCTGCTGTGATATTTGTTCCGCTAGTAAACCCCGCTACCAGAGGACTGTTGTGTGAACTTCACTACTCTGGTAGGCCCAGTCATCTGGTGAAATCCTGGGCAAGACTCCTAGTGCCCGTGACACTTTCAAGCAAAGACTGCAGGGACTTGGTTGGATGCTAAGCAACAGAGCACTGACACAAGCACACGGCAGTTCATAGGACATCTAGGAAACATTGTCACACAGCAGTGGCAGAAAAGAAAAGTGGTGCAAGATGGACAGCTAATACATCGCGACGCTGAACCCCCTCCACGATGCGTGCTTTTATCAGACACAGACCAATCCAGGGTGCCAGACAATGTAGTAAAAAAAGCCATTGTAATTCACAGCAAAAAGCAAGTTCATCACTGAGCTTCGAATCAGTCTCAATTCCCCAAAAATTATAATATCGTTAGTTACCTTTGAAGTAAAGTGCAGATTACAAACACTTTGTGCAATACTGTTGAAACAGTAGGAAAGTGGAAGGTAACACATATACATGTCTATTTAGACATCCATGCTTACATTACTGAGATTTTACAAACACTAAAAATGGCTAGACAACTGTTGTCAGGATTTGGGTAAAAATAATTCCACACATAAGAGGTGGATTTTTTGGTCTTATGCCCAACCATGACAATGACCTTCTTCTTATCACGTGCAAGAACTGTTTCCACTGAGGCAGGACTTACACAAACAACATCATCCTCATCAGCGCCCTCGTCAGCTACACAAATATCCCCCTCATCCTGTTGCAATTCCAAAATGGCATCCTCAATTTGTGTATCACTGGCTGCACTTGGGCTGTTCATGCACACATCTGCAGAAATGCTAAAAGGGGCCTTCTTTATGGGTGCACTATCAGGCAGGTCAGAATTACACATAGCACTCGTGGGTAGACTCTCCTCAGGGGTTTGTGTCATTTTTGAATCAGAACATACATTTTCCTCTAATTTCTTTCCTATTTCTTCCAGCTCAGCTTTTACACGTAAAAGTATTTGGACACCACTTTTGGAGTCCGAATGACAAGGTCTTGCTTGGTCATGACTGACCTTACCAGAAGAGGCCTCAGTGACAGTTGCCTTCCCCTTTCTCATAGAAAGACTTTAATTACTGTTGCTGCAGTTGTTGCATGCTAAAGTCTAACTGTGTTATCTTATTGGCTATCAAGCGCTGGATTATTGCGCTAAAGACTTTTTATTACTGTTGCTGCAGTTGCTGTATGCTAAAGTCTAACTGTTTTGCCGATTAATATTAACGGAATCTGGAGAGCTTACATCTGATATAAATCATCAACGCTTATCCATTACAAAGGACCCTCCATTGCAATTAACCGCCTCAGCGGCACTTCTGCACTTGATAAATCATTACAATTATACCAAAGGAATATTTTGTTAATGAATGCTATACACCGTTTTGTTGCATGAAAAGTTAAATCTGCCCTTGAAACAAGGAGAGTTTATTAGTGCTAATCTGGACATTGCTTGTTCCCTTTATTTTTAGGGATTTGAATCATCTACACCGCTGCAGCGGTTGTATGTATGTTATTAAGCACTACAAGTATTTGCATTTAACCATCTATCAAGGTGTTTCTGTGAACCACTATCAAGTGTGTGTTATATATTCCTTTTCTATGAGTTATTGCTCATGTGCATCAGCTGATTTGTTGCCCGTGAGTTGCATTTTTATACTGTGATCCTTAGGGGATTTGTATTTGGGATCACTTGATGTCCACTGTATGTTGATTTTGTATAATTATTTTATTGCATTTAACGATTTTGCTATTGCTATTATATTCAATAAATAGAAACTGTTGGATACAGCGCCCCTTATTGCTTTTTGTTACTATTTACTATGAAGCAGATCCAGATTTCTGCTTGAAGGGAGCTGCGGTCCGAACACCATATACTATTAATTGATTCCTAGCGCCTTAATTTTTTGTTTTACTGTATTTTATTTATTTTTTCTTACCAGAAGAGGCCTCAGTGACAGTTGCCTTCCCCTTTCTCATAGAGAAAGGGGAAGGCCTCATTGTTTCCTTGTCACTGTGTGAGTAGAATAGCATGTTGGCAATTTTATTTTTTTCTGCAGATAACTTTTTTCTTGACCAAGGTGACTCAGATTTCACTAGAGACTGGAATATTATTTTAGACACTTGTTCTTTTAATCTAATGAAACTGTTGGTACAATATAGGAATAATAAGGTTCAAACTATAGAGGCTGAGATAGACAAAATCCAAGCCTCTTTGAAGGAGTTTGAACAAGAGGAGGGTTTTAAGGTACGAGACCATAAAATTAACAAAAGAGTGGAAGAGTTTGAGAGGTCATTAATTTCACGTAAGGACAATAAATTGATAAGGGATAAAGATGACTATGCAAACGATAGGGTAAGATCTTATAATAGACAACCAAGAAAATGGTCTAAGTCAGCTAGATCTAGGTCCAAATCATCCACTTCCAGATCTCGATCTTTTAAAAATAGAAATGATGGTAATTACAAACACCAATATAAAAATAATAATAATAATTTTAGAAATCAATCCAGACAATCTTTCTACCCACATAACAGAAGACAAACTCCTCCCCCCTCCCATCATCCAGCTTTTGAGGAAAATTGGAGAAATCCTGAGGGATCCACCATAGCCAGTGGACATTTGAGAAAAGTAAATGGAGATTCAGATTCAGATAATTCTGAAAAAATGAAAGAAGGAGCTAGATCAAAAGGGACCAATAGAGAATCTATTCATACTTTTGACAATACAGCAGGTGCTGGTTCCCTTACTTCTAATACTGCAATATCATCTTCATCTTTTTTAGGGAGCGGCCCCAATCTTCAAACCTAAGCCCAAACAACTCAAGGGCGAGGCCCCCCAATATTAAAAAGAAACAGAGATTTGGAGTCAGAGGACGTAGAGGAGGAACATCTAAACTTCACAAAAAATATACGCCGCTTTTGAGTAATAAGGGTATTTTTAATTTATCTAAGAAAAAATTGTCCGAATCAGAATTGAGACTACTTAATAAGGGCTTGAAATTTGCTCCAGCCTCCAAACCGAATCTTTTCAATTTGTTTGTGGATCTCAATAAGTATATGAGGGGACTTAGTAGAAAGAGATATTTTGCTTATAAAGCTTTAAAAAAATCAAAAACTGAAGGTTGTCCCATTATTCTGGATTCAGATGATATAACAACTTTGGATGATTTGGAGTCTTTGAGGGCAGAAAGTATTAATACAGATTCTCAGACTGTAAATTTGTTCGACATTAACGAGACACGACCATCTAAGAGGTTTAAGAATTCCTCAAATTTTTATCCTTTGCAATTTAAAGGTCCGTTTGTGGAGAGCTTTTATAAAACTACTATGAATGATTTTAGAAGTTTGTGCGACAGAGTAGCAACTGAACCTCTGAGAGATAATCTGACTCCATTAGAGAGAAGAGCTATTAAAGATCTTTTATCAGATTGTGAAATCATAATAAAGCCAGCGGATAAGGGGGGAGGTCTGGTGTTACAGAATAAAGATGATTATGTTCTTGAAGCAATGAGACAACTAAATGATACTAAGTTCTATACTAGATTGGATTATAATCCAACTTCTATTTTTCAACAAGAACTACGGGACCTTTTGGATTTGGCTCTTGCCAATAATGTGATCTCCAAAGATGTTTTTGGTTTTCTCTTTACTTCTCACCCGGTGATCCCTACTTATTATCATTTACCTAAAATTCATAAATCCCTTCACGCACCCCCTGGGAGACCAATTATTTCTGGTGTAGGCTCTTTGACTAGTAATCTGTCTTTTTTTGTTGATGCACATCTCCAACCATTTGTTTGTTCATTAAGGTCGCATATTAAAGATACCTTGTCATTTTTGAAATTAGTGGAAGGTATCCACTGGAAGCCCTCATACTATTTTCTAACATGCGATGTGGAGGCTCTTTATTCTAACATTCCGCACGATAAAGGCATTAAGGTCATATCTAAGTTTTTGACCTCCTCTGATTTGGATGGTCATCTATGCGATTTTGTCTTGTCATCCATTCGGTTTATACTTCAGCACAATTATTTTCTTTTTGACACTCAATTTTACTTACAGACACTCGGCACGGCCATGGGGACCAGGTTTGCCCCGAGTTTCGCTAACCTCTATATGGGACTCTTTGAGGAGCAATATATATGGGGTTCTGAATTTGGGGCGTGCCTGGTCCTCTATGGCCGTTATATTGATGATCTCTTTTTTATTTGGGATGGGGACGATTCCTCTATATCTCTTTTTTTGGCACACCTTAATTCTAATGACTTTGGGTTGCGGTTCACTAGTACTTTTGACTCTGCCACTATCAACTTTTTGGACATCACATTAAAGGTAAGTAATGATATCATCTGTACTGAAACATTTTCGAAACCAATTGATGCTCATAGTTATCTCCATTACAAGAGTGATCATTTTAGGCCATGGAAAGACAATATTCCGAAGGGTCAATTCCTGAGGATGAAAAGGAATTGTTCATCTGATAGTGATTTCAAGAAACATGCTGCCACAATCTATCAATCGTTTGTTGAACAAGGTTATCCAACTAGTGTGCTACAGAGAGCCTATGTTGCTGTAGAAGACATTGATCGGGTTGACCTGATAAAGCAGCCAGCTACGAACAAAATAAAAGGAAACAGTGAGGCAAGATCTTTAATGTTTATCACTCAGCATAACAGTTATTCCCGCCAAATTCGGGATATTATAAATAAAAATTCTTCGATTTTGACAGCTGATGATTTGCTTAGTTCCTCCATTCCTGAAGGTAATAAGGTTGTCTTTAGAAGATCACGCAACCTTAAGGAATTCTTAGCACCAAGCTTTTTTAACCCAAAAAATCTAGGGAAACCTCCTATCAACTCTTTGACGAGGAATTGGCTAACTACTAGACCTAATGGCTTCTATCGATGTGGCAGAAAGAAATGTTTTACTTGTTTGGCGGCAGACCACAAATGTGCTACTTTTGTTTCACATACATCTGGAGAGAAATTTTCCATTGAAAAAATATTAAATTGTCGTTCAACATTTGTTGTATATCTGATTAACTGTTCCTGTGGGATACAGTATGTCGGACGAACTATTCGTTCCGTAGGGGTACGATTTACCGAACACCGTAGAAATATTCTTAAGAATGTGAAGACCCATAGTTTATAATCACATGTTAACATCTGTATGGGTGGCTCGCTGGAGGGTCTTCAAATTAGAGCCATCGAGCAAGTTGACATCACCCCTAGGGGAGGTGATAGATTCAATCTTCTTTGCCGTAGGGAAGCTTATTGGATATTTAGACTTAATACGACAGTTCCATTGGGTCTAAATGACAGCATAGAACTAAACAATATTTGAATTAACTAATCATTGCATATTTGATATTTGTCTTCAATACTTATTTGGTTAGGAGCCTTCTAGCCATTGTATTGATTATGTTTTATTTTATTTTTGCTGAGATTTAACCAGCATCTTGGATTATTCTAGGTGTGTGGTTTATATATTTTTTAAACTATAATCTGATTTATCAATTGGTCTATACATACACTTGTTTACATCCATATGTGTATGTTTATATGTATTGTAATATATTCAAGTTGATTTACATCAAACTTATATAAGCTATATATGTTATTCCATTTACCATCAGTGTATCTGCTCTGTGGGTATCTTGTATATAACAAACTGGGAAGCTAAGCAGAGCTAGGTGGGGTCATTCCTTGGATGGTAGACTTCGGTTTAGGATTAGATTCCCACCTGGTCTTCATTTTAATTTAATTAAATTTTATTTTATTTATTTTTTGTACTTGTCTATAGAAGCATCTCATTTTTATGCGGAGAGCATTAATGGACCTCTACAGCTCAAGACGTTTATTGATATTTATTGTACTTGTTTTCTGATTATTATTTTAAAACGGGTACTGTTAATATTTTATGTATTTGTATTAAGCAGCATGCACAATATTTATTTATAACAGTTGGTCCCTTACTGAATATCAACTGGGGAATTATGTTCTCAATCTGTCACTGCTGATCTGTGCCTGCTTTAATTGAATACATTCAGTGTATACACACACCGTTTGACTTAAAGAATGATTGGAATCGTGACTCTATTGGCCAGTTATGGTCAGATGACCTATCTACCTGGCTTTAAATAGTATGTGGATACTCTATTTGACATTATCTCTCTGATGAAACCGTGTGTAACACGGAGAAACGCGTCAGAACACTATTGGATTTTAATACAACATCTGGACATCGTTTTCCTGTACCCCGGGGTATTCAATGGATTGCTAAAGTAAGTGGATGAAGCGATTGTATATACGGCCTCCGTGTTATCTATATTGGCTATCAAGCGCTGGATCATTGCGCTAAAGACTTTAATTACTGTTGCTGCAGTTGTTGCATGCTAAAGTCTAACTGTGTTATCTTATTGGCTATCAAGCGCTGGATTATTGCGCTAAAGACTTTTTATTACTGTTGCTGCAGTTGCTGTATGCTAAAGTCTAACTGTTTTGCCGATTAATATTAACGGAATCTGGAGAGCTTACATCTGATATAAATCATCAACGCTTATCCATTACAAAGGACCCTCCATTGCAATTAACCGCCTCAGCGGCACTTCTGCACTTGATAAATCATTACAATTATACCAAAGGAATATTTTGTTAATGAATGCTATACACCGTTTTGTTGCATGAAAAGTTAAATCTGCCCTTGAAACAAGGAGAGTTTATTAGTGCTAATCTGGACATTGCTTGTTCCCTTTATTTTTAGGGATTTGAATCATCTACACCGCTGCAGCGGTTGTATGTATGTTATTAAGCACTACAAGTATTTGCATTTAACCATCTATCAAGGTGTTTCTGTGAACCACTATCAAGTGTGTGTTATATATTCCTTTTCTATGAGTTATTGCTCATGTGCATCAGCTGATTTGTTGCCCGTGAGTTGCATTTTTATACTGTGATCCTTAGGGGATTTGTATTTGGGATCACTTGATGTCCACTGTATGTTGATTTTGTATAATTATTTTATTGCATTTAACGATTTTGCTATTGCTATTATATTCAATAAATAGAAACTGTTGGATACAGCGCCCCTTATTGCTTTTTGTTACTATTTACTATGAAGCAGATCCAGATTTCTGCTTGAAGGGAGCTGCGGTCCGAACACCATATACTATTAATTGATTCCTAGCGCCTTAATTTTTTGTTTTACTGTATTTTATTTATTTTTTCTTACCAGAAGAGGCCTCAGTGACAGTTGCCTTCCCCTTTCTCATAGAGAAAGGGGAAGGCCTCATTGTTTCCTTGTCACTGTGTGAGTAGAATAGCATGTTGGCAATTTTATTTTTTTCTGCAGATAACTTTTTTCTTGACCAAGGTAAAAGGTGTTTTTTTACGTTTGTTTCCCTGACTTAAAAACACAATGCACTTTAACATAGGCTTTAGCAGATGACGTAGATGGATTACTATCATCATGACTGGTGACAGCAGCTGCTTGGTGCTCCTGGTCTTCTGTGTACTGCTGTGAATCCATTTTGTTCACACAGTACAATGTGACTGCAGATTAAGAACAATACTGCCAGCCTTATAATTTCTATTACAGCAATGACAATTAGCAATGGAGCAATGTAGCTCTTCTCTTTGTGTTTGACCTATATAACACAGTACAATGTTACTGCAGATTTAGAAGACCAAGCCTGCCAGACCTATTATTTGGATTTCAGCAATGACAATAAGCAATGGTGCAATGAATCTCTCCTGAATGTCACTGGAGACTTTGAAGAACACTGATACCACTCCTCTTTCTTTTCTACCTATGACGCTGCCCAACTGCTCTAGAGAGTGCCAAGAACTGTGCTACCCCTTCTTTGTCCCTCTGTGAAATGGCGCTGGATCGCCGTAGAGGGCGGTAATTATAGAATCCAAAACTTGCGATATCCGAGATTCGACGATGTAATGATGACGTTTTGCCTCATTTTCAATTCCGAGGGCACTCGAAAGTACCGAGCCGGCTCGGCTCAGTACTCAGATCTGCTAAGTTCGGGTGTGTTTGGTTCTCGGGGAACCGAGTCTGACCATCTCTAGGTTCTAATTAGATTGCAACAGACCGGCAGTGTCCATAGATCTCTATGGAGTGTGCAGAGTCACCATCTTTTTAGACAATGGTTATGACAGATGAAGAGCACAGATCTGAAGGTAAATATTGTAAAATGTGTTTAGTGTGTACACATGAATTGGCATGCTGATCGGGACTTTTTTTTTCTTTTGTTGGCAAAATCGTTAATGATTTTGCATCAGGATAAATTTTCTGTAGTGTGTACAGAGCTATAATCTTAGCTGTTTCCTTCAGATCTTCTTTGAAGTTGCATTGGGTGCTCTGGAAACTGTGCTCAAGTCCTCCGCTGCGACAGCTATGGACAAGGTGAGGTATCTATTGAAGTTGTGGCTGCTACAGCCTGTGTAGATGTCATTTGAATGGTGAGGTTAAGTTTGTTAGCACATCAAAATGAACATGTACGTAGTGGCTCCACATAGGCTATAGTTGCATTTCCTTCTCACTAAGAGAACCTCCACCTTTCACTGATTAATTTGTGCAGCTTCTGAGTAAATGTATGTCTTACAGTGACCCTGATTATAATCCCTTATATGTTTGTGCTGGGCTAGTTAGCACTGAAGCCCAAAATACACTATTTTCTCTTCTGACACCAACTCCCCTTCCATACCCACACCCTCCTACATTCCCACTCACCACCTCATCTTTCCTAATCCCTTTCCTTATCGTCAAACCATCATTTGTTTTAGTGCCAAGCCACCAAGAATTATCTCAGCACCCCCCATGCAGTATAGTAAGGGCATGTTCACGTAACTGTAACTGAAGTAGACCTTAATACAACTACATATATACCTGTCAAGAGGCGTATCTCTTGTGGATGCTGGAGGGCTGGTGCAATGAGATGCAATGATGATCATGATGGGCAGCAACATTGGATAGCCGTTTCTGAATGACTGAAAGTGGATTGATCCATTTAGAGGGTGCCTGTTATATTATATGAAGTTGCAGCCATCAATCCTCTTACGTGGCAATTGACATTTCCATTTTGACTGCATTAGGAGAGAAATTTGCCATTTGATTCTTAAAAGGGAAAACAACAGGTGTTTAGTAATGTAAGCAATGTAAGTGATCCCTTATTTCATGGATGGATTGTCTAGTTCCCTAACTGGTCTACCCCACCCCCACACACACCTTTTATTACTTGTTTTTTGCCCTGTAACCTCCAGACAATCACTTATCTCATATTTAAAAAAAAATGTAAAAAACCCACACAATGTAATGTGTGCATATTTGATCTTTGGGCAGCCCCTACACTAATTCAGTCCATACAGAGGGGATACTAATTTTGTCATTAGGCTAGCAGCTATTCAGAAGCAAGACAATACCTTCCTTTTAAATGTTTGCCTAACTTTTCTTTAGTTCATAAATTAATAATGCGTAACTAACTGATACTTTCCAGAAACTATTGTGGATTCAAGTCTTGCGCTAAAAAGGTCAGTGACCCCTAAATTGATGCGGTATGTTGTCTAATTGAATGGTATGTTATGTTTGGGGTACCTATATTACTTCTGCACAATTTATTTATTTAATTCAAGACAGTGCGTGCAAGATAGCAAAAATTTGCATTTTCAAATGATGACTTTTATTATGAAACTTATATGTAGAATCCTGATTTTTTTTCTGTTTTGGAGAGGTGCTTCTTTGTAGTATTTAGATAAACAAAAACACATAGCTGTCTGCAGTTCACTTTTTTGAGATTTCAATAAAAACACTTTTTGGCCATTTTTGCTAGATTTTCTTTTCTGTGTCAGGGGTTTGAAAATGTAACAATTCTACATTCTGAGAATGCAAATTCTTCTGAAAAACCAAGGTGTGTTTTGTGTGGGTACTACACAGAAAAGTGACTCATAATAATGTTGGCAGTTCTCAAACAGTCGAAATCAAAGGAGGGAAAAAAGCCACAGCTGCAAAGGAGTTAAATCATCCCCATGTGTTAATGTATATGTTTATTATGTATATGTTTATTACCCCAACAAACACTTGTCATTCTTACAATCTGGACTCATAGCGATAGCTTAACGTATTCTTCACGCTCACTGAAAACTTTTGATTGCAAAATGAATGCATTTTAATAACGTTTTGATATTTTGAGGTTTAGTTCAATTCTATGTATTAATGCATCACTTTTATACTCAAAAGACACTGAACATTATTAATGAAAAGGAATTACAAATCAGTGACTTATAGCAAGAGCCTGTTTAAAAGCCCTAAAATTCTAAGGTTAAAAAATATTTATTAGTGAGATTTTATTAATGGGATACATTTACATGTGCTTAAATTCTCAAACAGTGCAATTTACATGCATTTCAATGACATTCCATGGCCATAATTCTAGTCTTCAAATGTTAGATTTAAAAATAACAAAATAGAACTGCAGGGTTTGGCTGTGATGCAGACTTCATTTAGTTACTAAATAGGTGGGCTCACTAATTGCAAAATAGCTGATGTAGTTTGTAATTCTATGATAAATAAAACCATTGACAATGTTATTATAAATAATACATTCTAATTAAGTTTTTCCTTGTATGTTATTATTATTATTATTATTATTATAATCACCACTACTATTATTATTTATGTAGCACCACTACATTACGCTGAGCTTTATAGAAAATAATTTAATAATGCGCTTCAGTACCTGTCCCGTTTGAGCTTTCAGTCTAAATTATCTACTATGCAAATACACACAGCAACCGATTATTAACATACCAGTATGTTTTATTAATTAATTAAAAGATTAAACTAAATATACTTGCAACATTAAATATCTGCTGTCAGCCTTATTCTTTCTTCTTCTACTCTTTCTGGAACAGGTTTACATACTATCTCTACTGTCCCGATTGTATCTAGCGGAAAACATTAATAATATAATCAATATATATATTACAATCATATAATATTATACCAGAAATAAAGAAATCAGTGTGGAGCAACATATGGTAAAATGAATATGTCAATATAATTACAGCAGACCTAGGTACTCATGGACACAACATAATCTGATCAATGTAATGCCTAATGAGATAAGTAGAATAAATTATGGCATCTAGGGAGGTCACCACTCAAAATGGAGTACAATGTGCAGCAAAATAGTTGTTTTCCAATATCATTCAACATAAGGATCTGTGTCACATAAAAGCCTGATAGTTTGTGAGTTTCATCATGCATATACCTCACAAATTTTTACAAATAAGAATTAACTCTTCATATTTTGCAATGTATAAATTAAATTGGCATTTTGTTTTATATTATGCAAAAACGACTGACATATTTAAAACCAGAATAACTAACAAACATACTTTTATAGCCTCTGGCAAGGGCAAATGCTGGATTTGAGGAGGGGTTTCCAGGCCACACCTATAATTTTAGACAGTGCTAGGCTTTTCGCCAACTCTTTCAATCCCCTTCAAATACACAGGCAATGCTGTGTGCACTACTGTTATGAACATGCATCCCCTTCATGAGCAGAGCCTTGTGAAGTGGGACATATCTCCCAACTGTCCCTGCAGGGGGGACAAAGTCCTGACTGAGCAGGACAGTCAACCAAAATTGGGACTGCATCACCAGAATCAGGACAGTTGGGAGACTGTCCTGCTCTCTCCTACCTGTTCTTCCAGGTTTTGCTATCTGCTGCTGCTCGTGTCTTAAGCTCAGTTGCTGCTTTTGTGTATCCTGGAATATTTGGTAAAAAGGGATAGGTACATGAAATTTGGAAAGTCTAGCAATGAGTGAACCATTTAGGCCTACCCACCCCCCCCCCCCCCCCCGCAAATCAGCCCCGATGTTAAATCAATAGCACCTACGTTAATAGGCTTCCATCCCTGTGCCCAGCCTTAACATTGCAATAACAGTATTCACATTTATTAAATAAATCTATTTCTTACAAACCTGCCCTGACATTAAATAGTATTCACGTTTGATATATAAACCTTTCCCCCCCCCCCCAAAAAAATAGCACTGATATTAAATAATTAGTATTCACATTTAATAAATAGTTACCAAACTACCCAACCTGAAATTAGCTTTCCACCGTAAAAGTGAGAAACATTATGCTTGCTGAGTGCAAAATATTCACAGTATACATTTAGAAATGTGGGAGGCATTATATCCATAAATGTAAGAGACATTATACTTCCATAAATATGAGAGACAGTTAAATGTAAGAGAGACAGACAGTATGTATGAAAAATCATGAGGCACAGTATGCAAGTAGGAATGTGAAAGCTGGTTTGCCCATGCCTCATCCAAGAAATTTGCAAAATGTATTTATTTTTGTAATAAAGCACATACCATCACATAGATAAACTTCCTCCGGCTCTATTAACCACCAGCACAGAACATTGTAATCCTCCACACGCGTCCAGCACCAGCATCCCCCTGTTAGCCATAACTACTCTGCAGCTACGTTCCGCACTCCGGTACTTTAACAATCCATCTTGATAAGAGAAGACACAGCCACACAGGTCTTACAAGTGGAACCCTCCTGAGCGTCGATTGGTTGTGGGCATCGTGTTGCTTGCCTGCCAATTGGCTACAGGCTTCTCACTCTCTGATTGGCCCAATACAGAATGGGGTCACGCAGCCTACTTAGGTAGCGGGGCCTCCGTTGAATTTCCGCTGTACCCTGGTCTATGCCCCAGACATGGAAGGGGTTCCAGAGACCAGGAACCCCCCTCCCCCAGGTGCGCACCTGTCTGGGGAGATAGATCCTAATGAAGTAGGGAAAGTTTCGGTGAAGCGCGTTGAAATGCTGTTTTCTTCATTCATAAGCTTCAACATGACCAGAAGAATTTCTTCATTTAAATTCTCTGGGAGTAAACCCTGTTGTTGGGATTCCTGTTCTAATATTTCATGACAATTATACTGTTTTAATGTATGTGAGTGCTTCCATTTCTACTTCATTATATTTAGAAAAAATACTGCACCATGATCCTATATTGTTTGTTTTAGAATAAAAAATAGCTCTTATCATTCTGAGAATGGCAGGATTTTTTATATACTTTATATAGGCAGTAAAAGAGCTTTCATTTGTTTTATAAGTGAGTGTCATCTTTTATACTTATTCATATACAGATTATACTATATGCTCTTTTTCCTTTCTTGAGTATCATATCTTCATCTATGGGATTGATTACAGAATTGGAAACACAGATAGTTGTTTGAGAGACATTTATTACAAGACATCTACATTAAAGTGAACTTTCATTTACTATACAGAGAGCGCTATTGTTTTCCCTTTCTTAAATGAGTTCATCTGGATTTTTTATGCACGTAGAAGATTTATCACAAGATTTATTTTAAGCTAATCTAACAATCGGCTGCATCTGTATCCGCATACCAGTACTGTACATGGCCTACGTTCATCCATTCCTTCATTCCATATTCTGCTTCAAAAGTCTAAATACATTTGCTTTCATTGGTGTAAAGTCCGTTTCTGAGCATGGGCAGAGCTATTTCATGCAAACTGACTTACGTCCAAACATGAATCAGAACCTAGATTTTCTGACTTTCAGCAGAATATTTGACCAAGTTGATTTGAAAGGAATTCCAATGACTGGCTAACCACATGTAAGTGGACAGGTGTTTGTTTATGATGTACAGCTCCAAGTCTTGTAGAGACATACTCTGTAATATCTTTTGAAAATGTATATGGGGAATAGGAGTTTCTTAAACCGCATAAAAAAATATGCTGATTCTTTGTATATGCAAACACGTAATGTAGTTTTCATGGTATACCCTTTACGGTGACTGATTTGAGCATCTGCATAAGGTTCAATTGAAAACTGTATAAAATAAGTAGCTGCTACTTTCAGATAAGAAAGAAAGACATTAAGATGGGAAGAAAAGTAAAGCTTTAGACCTCACTATAAGCCTGTATTATAATCGGAATGTCTTGCATGTAAAAAGTGTGCAAGAAAGGAAAATTGTGCTTTGCCCATGAAAAGTCAGGAAAAGAAATATATGATCCCCAGACCTTAAATGTCCTTTTTTGCCAATAGTTATCATTTTATAAATCAATAGCTGTCATAGCAACTTGAAATACTATATTGAGTTTTGTGTCCTCTTTGATTATCTTCAATATGAAGCACTTCTCATGACACACAGTTCATGATAATTTTTTGTCTGTTTATTTTGTATCTGTGTGCTGGTTTTATGGTATTTCATGTCATTGGGCTTCCTCTGATTGCATATGAATTTAGCATTCTGGAGATTTATCTTCTTGCCAATTATTTATAAAAATGCAAACACTTCCATATTTGGTTTTATTTTATTTGTCTGTCTCCTGTAGAAAACTCGTAAATTAGGCCTTGCATTGTTTGGAATTTAAGCAAGATGACAGCTTAAGAGGATTATCAGGTAGCTGTCAGTTTTCTTGAGTAGGTCTTGGCAATCAAATTAAAAGTGAAGTCATATTGCAATGCAAATAGACATAGGGCCTGATGCTGAGTTGGACTCATGTTGAGAGTCATTCGTGCTCAAAAAAAATCAGGTCATGAAAATAATTTATTTATACCCGTATGATGAGCATGCATCACAAGATGTACCTGTAGTATATGTGCCAAGTTTATGTCAGGCATACATACAAACCAATTGCACATACACACAAGTAGGTCATAAGCACAAGTAAAGTTTGTTAACAATTGTTTTGATAGAGAAAAACACATTTGATATTAAACTTGATGCTGGAGTTATAATACTCCTCGCGTGCGAAAGAAATAAAATATTTGTAAAATATTTCCCAAAAATCTATAATATGTGTATAATCATTGAAGAAAGTACCTATCAGCTTCAGATGCAAATTCGCCAATCAGAAGAGGCTAGCGACTGTTGATGACTGTCATCATTGACGTGTATTTATTTCTGACCAGCATACATACGTCTTTGTGCTGGCCTGCTTTTGCCACTTTTACGTGAACATGCTCTTACTGTACTTGGTCTAGTTTAGGCAGCCCCTTCCCTTCACCGTGCACTCTCTTTCTGGGCATGCATAGTGCAAATTTGTATAATGTCTGCTACATAAAGGGGCTTACATCCAACTTAGCATCAGTCCCTAAATGTAGAGCTTCCAACTACGCAACATCGCCCGCATCCGTCCTTTTCTCTCTCAGGATGCCACCAAAACTATCATCCACACATTCATCATCTCCCGCCTCGATTATTGTAACCTCCTCCTCACTGACCTCCCCCACACCCGTATCTCCCCCCTCTGCTCTATACTCAATGCGGCCGCAAGACTCATCTTCCTCTCACACTGCTCCTCCTCTGCCTCCCCCTCTCTGCCTTGCCTTACACTGGCTCCCCTTCCCCTACAGAATTCTTTTCAAACTCCTCACCACCACTTACAAGACTCTCTCCAACTCTACTACCCCTTATATCTCTAACCTCCTCTCCATTCACACTCCTGCCCGCTCCCTGTGCTCGGCCAACAACCGCCGCCTCTCCTCTACTCTTATCACCTTTTCCCACTCTAGAATCCAAGACTTTTCCCGTGCAGCCCTCGTTCCATCTGTCTCTCTCCTACTCTGTGCTCCTTCAAACGTGCACTCAAAATTCACCTCTTCCTCAAAGTCTACCAACCATCAACTTAACCCACATCTCCTCCCTTTAGCTCGTCCTCCCTTCTCTCCTCTTGCCTCAACTGGCTCCTCTTGTGCCTGGTCTGTTTACCATCCCTTAGGATGTAAGCTCGTATGAGCAGGGCCCCCTCCCCTCCTGTCTCCATACCTGTTCTTCCGCTCCGTCTTTACTGCATATGACTGGCTGGAGTTTCTGAAGTATTGGTACTTTTTGTTCATTGTTCTGTATGGTTTCACCCTGTATAGTCTACTGTTAGTACTGTGTGCAGCGCTGCGGATACCTTGTCATGCCTAACAAATAAATGATAATAATAATAATAATTGTTTCCAACCAATAAAGTAATTAAATGACAGTAGTGTTACTCCATATTATATTTTCATAATGTGCACAATACTGAGGTTAGTGCAATTCTGTCCTAAAGATAAAGAAAATAATTGTATTTGTCAATACACACTCTGTAAAATATATTACACTGCAAAATATGATACTCTGGGACCATAGATGACTGTGTATCATAGCTATTTATTTAATACTATTTTAACTTTTATTCTGGTTTATAATTTTAGGTGCATTTCTAAAATTTAGTGCGTCCGCCCGAGTCTTTCCTCGGGTTTGTAGATCTTGGCAAGGTCCATCAGGTGTTGATTGTGGAAACTCCTGCCCAACCCTCTTCAAATGACTTGTGACAACCCACTCATTGTGCCTCCTCAACTGTAACTTAACTCTTGGGAACCAACCCATAGATAAACTTTAACACATACTTGTTTTTAGTGCACCATGAGGACCCATGTCTGGAACATGACACATAAGGACACCCCTTTCGAATGCCCTGTCAAAAGAACAATAGGAGCTGTTTGTCACCAGAGTTACCATTTTAAATTTTTAGTTTGACTTTGATCAAAGTTTTAACATGGATTGCATGGTGGGGAAAGTTTCATGTATTTCGACTGTTATTTCTCTTTACTACTGTTATATGGTTACTTATGAAGAATTTTACAGCTGATCAGTTACAATCTTTCATTGCTGATTGTTCAGCAATGATACATGCAATGCAGTGATCAGAAAGTCAGATGGAACAATAATACATTTCAATGCAAACCAGTGCTCTTTTTATGCAGTTTTTGAGACTTAGCTTGGCAGGAGGTAATCCATCCTCCTGTCCCTCTAACCAATCAGGACTGATTCATGCAGCCTGCACGTGAATCAGCCCAGAGAGGTTAACACCTTTTTACATAGAAGCTAGTGGCAGGGGGGAATGTACTCCTCCCCCCTGTCCATGAGATGCCTGGGAGAGGGAGTGTCAACCCACTCTCCTCCCTGGTCCCTGTCTGTCTGGGCATGAGATCTATCTTTTAAATCTCCAGCCGAAATAATACAACCAGGGACCCTGCTCAGGCATCTGGCTCTCCCCCCCCTGGCCCAAAATAGTACCAGAGAGAGAGATCAGGTCCCGAGGCAGCAGCCCCTGCTTGCCACTAGCTGAAGCTGGCCGCTGGGGGTTGAAGGATTCAGTGCTGCCTCTGCAGCCCCCTCTGAACCAAGGTAAGTGCATTTTCTTTATTATTTATACACATTTACTTTATAAATACATTTCATACATTTTACACATAACAATTTATACATATTCAATAAGGTATTCACATTAGGCTGCACAGTTAACTTTTTCTGCGCTGTGCGCCGGTTCTCTACCAGCGCTGCAGCGCCTTTACATATACAATTTTTTATTATTAGAACACCATGCATTTGTACACTTTAACCCCTTAGAGGCTGCAGCACTGGGTATTCCTTCCCAGCACACATTGAAATACATTTTAAAACATTAACACATTTGGTTCTGCACGCGTCACTTAGTTGCAGTGCTTTAACCCCTCTGGTGCCTGGTATTAACCCTCCCGGCGCTGAAGTCCATTTAAAGATGTACTTGTCCAGCGGCTGAACACATTCAGGGACCCGGCCCCACTGCCAATTTCTCTACTCGTATTTGCTGACATCTAATTGAACCATTGAAGAAAGGATGTCTCATCTGCATGATGCATCAGCCATTTTTGCAAGTAAAATTTAATCTGGGGTCAGGCCACTCAAGAGGTTTCAAAAGCTACCACTGATGTCAGGTGGAACAGGCAGAGGAAAGGCACACAGAGAATGTACTTTTTTTGCCAGGTTTGAATTTATTGTCCCATGGTTTAGCTTATATGTCTTCATGTGTAGCCACAGGTATTTTCTTGCTAAAAAGCCTGCCAAGACTTGTTGGCAAGAAACAAGCAGGCTCGTTGGCAGTGCATGAAGCCCTTGGCAACCATCTATTTTTCTGGAAGTTTGCATGGAATCAGAAGACTGTGTCCTGTCTTTTTCCCCTCAGCATTGTATGCAAAGTTCCCTCTATTCAGAAGATATGCAAATTGCATGCATCTTTCTTTCGAGTGCTTGGGAAATGTCATGGCCCAGGCTACTTCAGTCTCATTATGGTGATTATGCAGGGTATTCTGTACTATTTTTAGAGGGGCTTCTCACAGTACAGGCAGTACAGCTTTTTGTTATATGCTCTACCGTCATCACTTTTTGTTTGGAAAGTGTTTGGACAGACACTGCACCATCATTTCGGCCTTCTGTGTTCAAGACACAGCTGCCATAAACTTGAGAATCGCTGTGCATAGAATGTGTCTCAGTGTTCTTTCGCTTTGTTTCACTGCCCTGCAATGGCGCATCACTGCTGTTATTGCTGGGGCAGTGGAACTACTCTACTCTGAAGGGTCAGGGACAACTGCTCTCCAGGCTATAGTCGTAGCCAACACCGGGCTGTGTCATAATCCCCTGTCCCCACTGTCATTTCAGCAGGAGAAGGATGTGACTGTCTCTTATTCCATTTTGTGGAAAAGGTTGCAATTTCCTTCACTTCCTGCACATATATGGTCATATGTGTGTATTAGCCTGTTGTTCTAATGACATCAGGTGGTAAAATGCACACACTTTCCCCTCCACCTCAGAAAAACATACATTTTAGGGCTGACAAAAGTGACTTCCGGGGACATGCCAGATTTTGAAGCTGAATATATTAGCAAGGTTCCCTACATTGACTCGCATTGTTAGGTTTTGTGGGAACCTCATTTTTTGTCCCCAGTATTACCAAGGCCCCCACAGTGTTGGTGTGTAAACAGGTTGATGTCACCAGAAGTATAGGAATACAGGTACACACAAACACACACACACACACACACACACACACACACACTTGTAACATAACACTTGGGATCCAGCCCTCCTGTATAAATTACACACACACCCACATACAAATATATATGTAAACAGTGTCGGACTGGGGCATGAAGGGCCCACCGGGGGACTGCAACGCTAGGGGCCCACCAGAGGGGGTGTGGCCAGCCATCATAGAAGCGAGACCAGACACTAGAGGGGGAGTGGTCAGCTCACGAAGGATAGCTAGCACCATAGTGTTGTATATAAAGAATGTAGTGTGTATATAAAAAATACACAGTCTTGACCTGCCCCTTAGATTGGGCAGAACAGTCACCAAAAATCGGGATTGTCCCACTAGACCAGGCTTGGCTAACCTGTGGCACTCCAGGTGTTGTGAAACTACAAGCCCCAGCATGCTATGCCAATATATAGCAGCCTATTGCTGGAAGAGTATGCTGGGACTTGTAGTTTCACAACACCTGGAGTGCCACAGGTTAGCCAAGACTGCACTAGACAGACTGTCCTACCTGTTCTTGTCACTTCTACCACCTGTGGCTGCTGGTTTCTTTATTTGCGGCTTGTCTGGATCCAGGAATGTTGGCGGCCCTATTTGGAAAAAATAATGGGTACATTTAGAAAATTTCAACCAGCCCTGGCGTTAAATCAATAGGACCCACAATTAATACTTTTCCACCACCTACCACACAAACATTACTTTGCCACAAGCCCGCTGTGCCATCAGACACACACTAGTTCCCCTTAATCACCATGCAGTGCCTCCTTATGATCACACTGTGCCCACCATGCTGCTTTTGCTCCCCCCCATCTCCTGGCCCCCTTTCATCACCCTGTGCCATGCTGACCTGGCCCCCCTTCACACTCTGCCATGTTGCTTTTGCCCCTCTTCACACTGTGCATGCTGCTTTGGCACTCTGCCATGGTAGTTCACATGCTCTTATGCCTCATCTCTCATGGCCTTATTGCACCTCTCTCTCATGCCCTTATTGACCCTCATCTTACATGCCCTTATTGCCCCTCATCTTACATGCCCTTATTGCACCTCTCTCTCATGCCCTTATTGACCCTCATCTTACATGCCCTTACTGCCCCTCATCTTACATGCCTTAATTGCCCCTCATCTTACATGCCCTTATTGCACCTCTCTCATGCCCTTATTGACCCTATTCTTACATGCCCTTATTGCCCCTCATCTTACATGCACTTATTGACCCTTATCTTACATGCCCTTATTGCCCCTCTCTCATGCCCTTACAGCCCCTCATCTCTCATGTCCCTCTCCCCCAAAATGACAGGCTGCTCGCTGCTGCAACGCTGCGCGCTTTACTAACCTTATCATCAATGGCTCCTGCATTCTTCGTGTAGTTCCTCTGGGCGGCAGGACGTCTCCAACATGGGCGGGTCTTCTTCCAAGATGAGTCATGTGACTCATCTACCAATGACTGTCTGCATGGCACATGTGCAGAGAGCCACAGTCGCGTCTGTGCTCTATGCACTGAAAAGACAGTGCAGTGCTGTCAGTGTCACCTGACCTGCCTGTCAACCGAAGAACGGACCCGGGCGGGGGCGTGGCTAACCAGCGTCGGGGCCTACCGGAGGATCACCCGGTTTCCCGGCAGGCCAGTCCGACGCTGTATGTAAATATATAAACATATATATAATATACAATTACTTGCCCTCATATCCATTAGATCCACCTCCAGCCTCCTCCTTACAACTCTCAGATTATTTCCTCTTGCTCCCACTTGCAAGATTTCTCCTGGACCTTCTACCACCCATGGACCTTCCTACCCTGCCCAACCAGATCCTCCACTAGCCTACAATATTTCAAACACTCTCTGAAAAGTAAAATTTTCACCAAAGTCAATACTTTATCCTGATACTATCAGTTTTATCTACCACTGGCCAATCTCCACTAAATTAACTTTTGCCCCTCACTCTAGATTTAAGTTCTCGTGAGCAGGACCCTGTATGTAAATAATGATGATGATGATGATGAGAGTACATAAGTACTGTAATTCAGTAGATGTACTTCTGCACCGTGTACATTTTAACTTTTTTCACCTTCCTCCAATTTAGATTGAGTCATCTTCTGAAAGGGAATAGTAGGTGTGCTCCTTGAAATGGATTATGTGGACCATCTAGGCAAATCAGTGCTGAACCAAATTGTTTTCTGCATCATATCCAGTGCACATTATACATGAGGTCCATATAAGTAGCAGTGAGTGTATTATTGTTGGGGCGCAGGGAGGCATGATTCTGGCATGGTCAGAAATATCACAGTTGCATAATATTGGGGAGCAAGGGTGGCATATACAGCAGCAGGCACAGTACTGGCTTACTTAAATAAGGATCACAGTCAGGGGAAGAAAACAAATATTGCACATACAATACATTGCAGAAATTAGCAAAATTTGGAGGGGGAGACTGGCTGTGCAGTCTATCCTCTCACCCCCCCCCCCCCCTACCTTGCTCTTCTGAGCATGATTGAAAGCCTATGCATGCACATTGAAATCCTGTTTCGGCTTCACTGCACTTGCATTGACATCATAGTGGGAACAGGCACTGGTAGAACTATGCCTTTGCACAGAGTGCTGCAGCTACAGATCCACATTCATCTCCTGACCCTATGAATACTTCAGCCCTGCAATAGCAGTATTTTTATCACTGGGCGCAGTGCTGGTATATTTATTGCAAGGCGTGGTACTGGTGTATTCAAAGTGAGCCTTAATGCTGGTATTTTCAATGGGGATATAATGCTTGCACCTTTATATAGTGCCAGCACATTCCACAATCCTGTACAATCATAAAATTGTATTCAAGCACATCAGATCATGCCCCAATGGAAGTCACAATCATATTTCAACTACAATAGGCACACAGAACCAGATACACTATGGGCAATTTAGTCAGAAGCCAATTAATCTGCCGGTGGGTAGAAATAAAGAGCACCAGGATAGCACTGAGGCCGCTGGCCTGGTCCATGGTAGTGCAATCTGGGACCCACCTGGGGAACACAGGGGCCCAGCCTTCCCCCTTTTGAGAATGGTCTAAATACATGAAGCACAAACACTGTGATCTGATTGCATGATGTGGCAGTGGGCAGGGTGTGACAAAGGAAACAGATCTCAGCCGTAGTCATATTCAGTAACAACCACAAAATAAACTTTATGGTTTAGGAGGACTCAGATCAGGGATGTACCCAGTTATTCTGCTGCCTATGGTTAAAACTGAAATGACACCTTTAAACCAACCAACTCAGCTGTGCTAGTTTAGAAGATGCTAATAAATCCCAAAATGTGTCACTTTCACTAATATTAGATTTCCTAAAAATATATTATTTAAGAACTCAAGTTTCTTTTTTTTTAAGTTAGAAAATTCATATTTTTGTAAATAGCCAACTATATTTTCTTGGACCTAAAATCTGCTGCCTGAGACAGTTACCCCACTTTTCCTCATTATAGACACACTTAGAACAGTGCCATTCCTGTAGTAGAAAATATGTGATCTGTGCATAGAAAAATTCTTGAGAAGAAACAGTATGAAGTTGGACACTTCCTTTAAAATGTTAATGTGGAAGAGTTTATATGAAGGTAATCTGAATCCTCTAATGTCTTACAAATAACTGTTTTATTTTATCCACAATATTCTACTTCAGTGAATTTAGGAATTTATATAATACACTAGATTTATTTTTTTTATTTTTTTTTAATGAAGTACAATCAATTATTTGAATTACCGGAAGGTGAGTTAATTATAATGTCTCTATATTGTTGTTTTTAATTAAGAAAATATCACTGGTTCTGGTATTTTTGATACACAGTGCTATTTGCTGTCTGATGGCTTTTATATTCCAAAATCATTTCAAGTATTTCAGTTCAGTACTTAGAAATGTGATTATTCTTGATTTTGTAGAAGTGATTGGCTTCGTCTGCCAGCACTTAGAACTTCAAATGTAGCATCTTATTCCTCTTATTTAAATGTCTTTCAGTAAAAATAAGTTGTACTTAGAGGAAACTATCAGCCGTTAATCTTACTTTAGGTAGATAAATGCTTGGGTTATATTCTGTATCTGTCATTTATTCTATGCAACCAAGCTGTGAGAAATTATTCATTGCTTTTTTTTTTAGCACAGAGTATATTTACAGTTAGTACTTCTTTTTTTTAAATCTTCTACTTTCAAAAAGAAATCTTCAATTTTTCAAGTGGTTAAATTGCTGTAAATGTTATTAAGTGAAATAACAGAATGACTTTGTAATTAGGGTCTTATTCTCAATTTCTGCCCACTACAAGCAAAAATGTCAAATATGTACACTACTTGTCAGAAAAGAGAATACAATGAAATAGGTTTTAGTATTTCGTTATATAACAACCCCTTTTCCAGGTTCCTCTGAGAATTGATGCATGTAAATGGTGTGTGTGTAAGATTTTCACTCACCTCTCTTATTCTCCCTGTACTCAAATCTTGACACGGGGCTTCTCTTCAGGGGAGTGATTCTGGGACACAAACAACAGGTAGAGATTGGGAGACCCCTTGCCCACTACTGCAACTATGACCACAAATACAAAAGTCACTTTAGCAGGACACAAAAATGGTGTAGAAGCCACCCTGGCACATTTATCAAATGAGGATTGGGCAGCAACCATTTTTCTGTATTTTATAGCAAATATATATTTTTGACAAGAAATAATGACAGGGCATAAAACAATTCGATATGCAATAAATAAAGGCAATTTATTAGATTACATAAATATTAGAAATCTAATAGCAACTGCGATAATTTCTGTTGCACTTCTAACTTTATATCTCACTTAGTGCCTATAGACGATGGCATTCTAATTACGCAAGCAGTTTTTATTGCACAGCCTGTAGCAGTCCGTCCATTAGCAGTTTAACTTTTTCCACATTTTATACCACAATTTGACAGTGTTTTAAACCGTACACATATTGCACTAGACCGAAACCCTTTAAACATGTAAACACAGAATCATACTTTTAGCTCTATTGTTGGTGCATACTAGTGGTCTGTGATCCATCACAGTCTATGTATATGTCTAAACTAGCATATAATCCTTGAGTTGGACACAGTACTTTGCACAGGTTTCTTTGAAAAGAGAGACCTCTTATATCCCTGCTGATTCAGTTATCACTAACCCTTAAAAAACAATAGCACAGTTGAACACTCTGGGCTCATTCATTACGGCATTTTTAAATGCACGTAATTAGGGGCATATACACATCCGTATTCAATGAGGAGCAGATCTGAAGAAATGTTTCTTGTTGAAAACGGGTCTAGCTATGCTCTGCTCTGGCAGACAAGATGCTGCAGGATACGTCCAATACATATCTGAGATATAAAGTCCCAGCAGAACACACAGAAAAAAAAGAATTCAATTAATGTTACCTGTTATTAATATAGTTATTAATGAAAAGCATTTAAAAATAAAATAAAAAATTATCCTCATTTATTAATATCTGAAATGGATTTTTAAAGTTGCTCTTGATTGCAAACACATGTTCTAGCATGCATACGCGACTGTCATCACTATCAGCACTTGCACCTGTGCTGTAACTAGATCACGTGATACAACAAAAAAATATGTAACTTACAGATAGCAAAATCTTGAATAGGGCCCTCCTTTGTGCACTTGAGCTTGGCATGCCCTTACAGTGCATTGACTTCGTGCATACGTCCATTCCACTCCCCGTTCCGCCCCTATATTCGTAGACTGTCATAAGGGTCCTTTGTGCTTGAAAATGTCAAATTGTTTCAGCCAGATGGACAAGAAAATGAATAAAATATGTCAAAAGGGAAGTTTGCAAACAGGTGTGTTTGAAACTCAGTCCCAGCAGGATGATATGCAAGACCTGCACTGGAGTTTGCAGAGCGGAGATGAAGTTGAAAAATCTCATGCTCTCTGCACAAACCTGGTGTTACCTGCATCAGATTTTGTGGCCAGGGAAGGGTATGATTGCTTGGAGAAAACCTTTAGAGAAGAAAAACACTGTCATGTAGGACAAGGGTAGAAATTAAAGCAACAGTGTTCTGAAAAGAGAAAAGCCCAATTAACTATTTCTGAGTCATTGAGAAATTAGTTGCATGCTATGATTAAAAGAGTGTGATAACACTAACCATTCTGTTTCTCGTTTCTCACATAATGTGGATTATAGCAAGTACTTTTTATAGCCCTTGCTTTTGTTCCCCAGCTCACCAGACTACAACTACATTGTCTAATTACATGTGGCTAAGGGGACATTGTAGCTCAGTGTAAATATGTATATTTCTGTATTGAATATTGATGACTTGCAGTAAGGTTATTAATTGTCTTTAAAGTGAAGCCAGGGGGATTATGGGTAGGGATCAGTTTGCAAGATGCTGGAGTGGAAAAACTAATTAGTGTTCATTGTTCTCACCAGGCTAGTCCAGAAAGGCCATCTAACAGGGAAGGTTCTGTGGAAGGACAGCTCATCTTCACTCCCCTCACCAACCCCCCCCTAGTCCAGCACTGACCAATGGTTAAAAAGAATAGAATCTCGGGTTTGCCCAGGGCGGGGAAAGACTGTGGAAATTAGACCCGAGATATAAGGAGCCACTCCAGGGGGAAGGGAGTATTCATTCTGGGATTTCATTCATGAAGAGTCCAAGATCTGGTTTTGAGTTGTCATTCTCTACTACAGTCTATATATGCAGCTGAGAGAGATCCATGGGTCTTGAAGTCTGAACAGCCAGGTGACTGTAAATCTTTTCAAGTGCTGTTTTTGTTTAAAGTGTGGAGTTAGTTCCAGTAAGGATTGCTGTGCTGTGCTGAGGGAGTGATATAGTTTGGGGAATTATTCTGTGTGTTTATTGAACGGGATTCGTTTTTCTGTGTGTTTATTAAGTGTCCCTTTTTTCATTCTTTTCTCTTTTTTTTCCTTCTCTCTGTTAGAGCTAGTGGGTGTGGTTTAATTGCATAGTTGATACAGCTGGTTAGTGCAAGCTCTATTTAACAGGAGGTAGCAAGCGATTTCATTGAGCTTGTGATTTCACTGCTTTTTTGATTTCAAGTGCTGTTTTTGTTTAAAGTGTGGAGTTAGTTTCAGTAAGGAGTTAAATCCAGGAAGGGTTTTAATCTGGTAAGTGGCTAGGAAAGGCTAGTACTAAAGTTCACTGTAGGCTATAAGAAGTTAGGTTAGCCATAATAAGATGAGTAGTAGCAGGCTTGATGATCTCACTCAATGCATATCTTGTCATATGTATGCACACTTGGAGCAAGTGTTCCAAGGTTTATACCTCTGGGAGAAATGTGAGCAATTGGTCTCTTTGGAAGCCCAGGTAACTGATCTAAAGCAGACCATTGCAACATTGGGAGACATTGCCAACCTGGAGCAGAGTTTACAGCTCACCGTTGATGCGTTAACTGGGCAGGGTGGAGCAGAGACAGAGGAGGATGCACAGGTAGGCAGCTGGGTAACAGTTACTAGGGATAGCAGAGGGAGGAAGAGGCAGGCCAGTTCTGAGCTAGGCAATCCCAGCAGATTTGCCAGATTGGATGAAGACACTGTGGAAGGCAGTTCAGAATTGGTAGAGTTGGATGACACTGCTTCCTCTAGCAACCAGGGGAATGGTCTCTCCAGCACAGAGGGGACCAAAGTTACTCAGGGACCCAGGCAGATTGTGGTGGTAGGGGATTCAATTATTAGGAAGGTAGATAGGGCAATCTGTTACCGGGACCGTGCATGCCGAACAGTGTGTTGTCTCCCGGGTGCTCGGGCTCGGCATATTGCGGATCGGGTGGACAGATTGTTGGGAGGGGCTGGGAATGACCCAGCGGTTTTGGTGCATGTTGGCACCAATGACCGAGTTAGAGGAAGAAGGGGTGTCCTAAAGAATGATTTCAGGGACATAGGTCGCAAACTTAAGGCAAGGACATCCAAGGTAGTATTTTCGGAAATACTACCTGTGCCACGCGCTAGTCCAGGGAGGCAGCGGGAGATTAGGGAGGTTAATGCGTGGCTAAAAGATTGGTATAAGAAGGAGGGTTTTGGATTCTTAGAGCACTGGGCTGATTTCTCGGTCAGTTGCCATCTTTATTGTCGTGATGGATTGCACCTGAATGAGGAAGGGGCTGCAGTGCTAGGGGAGAGGATGGTTAGAAAGTTGGAGGAGATTTTAAACTAGGCTCCGGGGGGAGGGGCAAGCAAGTATTTATGGGATAGACATTGAGAGTAGTAAGGAGGAATTTAACAAGAGTAAAGGGGTTGGAGAGGGAGGAAAGGGAAGCATAGCCGATAAGGAGCGGCCCTTTTTAAAGCAAAATGAAAAACCTAAGGGAGGCAATAGACTTAAGTGTATGCTTGCAAATGCAAGAAGCCTGACAGGTAAAATGGGGGAGTTAGAACTAGTAGCAATGAATGAGCAGTATGATATTATAGGTATTACTGAGACCTGGTGGGATGATACACATGACTGGGCAGTCAACTTGGAAGGCTATTCTCTCTTCAGGAGGGATAGGGTAAATAAAAGGGGAGGAGGAGTATGTCTTTATATTAAGCCTGAATTAAAACCAAGTATTCAGGAAGTTATATACGAGAATATTGGTGATAATATAGAGGCATTGTGGGTGGAAATATCCAGCGGAGGAAAAAGTTCAGAGAAGTTTCTGATAGGGATATGCTATAAACCGCCAGATATTAGTACGATTGAGGAAGCCCAACTTCTACAGCAAATTGAAAAGGCTACACAACTAGGTCAAATTTTAATTATGGGGGATTTTAATTATCCGGACATTGATTGGAGTACTGAGACCTGCAGTACAGCTAGGGGAAATAGGTTTCTGAGCACGCTAAAAGACCATTACATGTCCCAATTAGTAGAGGAACCAACTAGGAACCAGACTATACTGGACCTAGTAATAACAAACAATGTAGACGTAATATCAAATATTCAAGTAAAGGAGCACTTGGGAAACAGTGATCATAATATGGTCTCATTTGAAAATAATTTCCAGAAACAACAGTATAAGGGATCAACTAAGACTTTAAACTTTAAAAAGGCAAATTTTAATATGCTAAAGGAGTCTATAAAGAGCATAGACTGGGACAAAGCCTTTGAAAGAAAAAATACGGAAGAAATGTGGGCTGTCTTTAAAATGTTGTTGGTAACATACACGTATAAGTTCATTCCTATGGGAAATAAATGTAAAAGAATTAAGTCTAAACCAATGTGGCTAAATAAAAAGGTAAGGGAAGAAATGCAAAGCAAAAAGCGTGCATTTAAATTGTTTAAGTCTCAAGGGTCAGAGGAGTCCTTCCATAGGTACAAGGAATGTAATAAAACATGCAAAAAGGAAATTAGATTGGCTAAATTAGAAAATGAAAGGCACGTTGCAAAAGAAAGTAAGACAAACCTTAAAAAGTTTTTTAAGTATATAAATGGCAAAAGGATTAAAAAAGATAATATAGGACCCTTAAGAAGTGAGATGGGAGAATTGATAAATGATACAAAGGAAAAAGCAGAGGTATTAAACACGTTCTTTTCTTCAGTATTTACCAGAGAGGAACAAATGGCAGGAGTAATACATAAAAATGGAAATGAAAGCATGCCATTAATTAATACTTGGTTGTCAGAGGAAGTAGTCCAAAGGCGACTGAAGAATATTAAGATAAGTAAAGCTCCAGGTCCAGATGGCATACACCCAAGGGTCCTTATGGAGTTAAACTCGGAAATAGCTACACCGCTATTCTTAATTTTCAGAGATTCAATCTCATCAGGCTCAGTACCAAGGGATTGGCGAATAGCAGATGTGGTGCCGTTGTTTAAAAAGGGGACGAGATCACAACCAGAGAATTATATACCTGTAAGCCTGACATCAATAGTGGGGAAACTACTGGAAGGTATTTTAAGGGACAGTATTCAGGATTACTTGGTATGCAATAAAATTATTAGTGGGAATCAACATGGATTTGTGAGGGATAGGTCATGTCAAAGTAATCTAATTAGTTTCTACGAGGAAGTTAGTGGGAACTTAGACCAGGCCAGGACATGAGATGTGGTCTACTTAGATTTTGCAAAGGCCTTTGATACAGTGCCACACAAGTGGTTGGTTTACAAAATAAGGTAACTGGGTCTAGGAATCAAAATTTGTACTTGGATCGAAAACTGGTTAGAGAATAGGGAACAGAGAGTTGTGATAAATGGAACATTTTCTAATTGGTCAAAAGTCTTAAGTGGAGAACCTCAAGGTTCCGTGCTGGAATATATTTATTAATGACCTTGGTGATGGTTTAGAGAGTAAAGTTTCTATTTTTGCAGATGACACTAAACTCTGTAAGATAATAAAATCAGAGCAAGATGTAGCTTCTCTACAGAGGGACTTAAATAAACTGGAGGATTGGGCGGCTAAATGGAATATGAGGTTTAACACAGATAAATGTAAGGTTATGCATTCAGGGATCAAAAACAAGAACGCAATCTATAAATTAAATGGAATTAATTTAGGAGAATCTATAATGAAAAAGGATTTGGGAGTGCTCGTAGACAGTAGACTTAGCAATAGTGCTCAATGTCAAGCAGCAGCTGCAAGGGCAAACAAAGTATTGGCATGCATAAAAAGGGGCATAGATGCAAGGGAAGACAGTGTAATTTTGCCACTGTATAAATCGTTGGTAAGACCTCATCTTGAATATGCAGTACAGTTCTGGGCACCACTCTATAAAAAAGATAATTTGGAACTAGAAAGGGTTCAGAGAAGGGCGACAAAATTGATAAAGGGTATGGAGTCATTGTTATGAGGAAAGGTTAGCCAGTTTAGGCATGTTTACTTTAGAAAAGAGGCGTCTAAGGGGAGATATGATTACTATGTACAAATACATTAGGGGTCAATACGGAGAGCTTTCATGGGAACTTTTTACCCCAAGGACCATACACAGGACACGTGGTCATCCCCTAATGTTAGAGGAGAGGAAATTTCACAACCAGCAGAGGAAGGGGTACTTTACAGTAAGGGCAGTCAAGATATGGAATTCATTGCCAGGGAAGGTTGTGATGGCAGATTCAATAGATATGTTTAAGAAAGGGTTAGACAAATTTTTAGCGGAAAGGTGTATCCAGGGATACGACCGTTAATTTAAAATAAAGGATAGTAGTGGATATAGGGTAAAAATTGGATTGCAATATTGAGTCTGGGGGGATTTTCAAAATTGAAACAGATTGGCGGTTGCTTACTCTGGATTAATTTCAAATATTAGTGCAGGATCGCAGGAGATCCAAAATAGGTTGAACTTGATGGACTGGTGTCTTTTTTCAACCTCATCAACTATGTTACTATGTTATTATGTTAGATTGACAAGAATTAAAGAAGATATGTAAGGAATGACAGTAATCTAAGACATAATACTATTTTTCAATTAACTTTAACCAATAGATACAGTGCATTTAGTGATAAAAGAATTTATATCTATTCCCAGTTCCCCTTTGTTATATCAGGGAGGACATCATCAGTAAAGGAAGTGATTAATATAGGCCCAGCTAGAAGAATAGGAAAAATTAATAGGGGCAATAGAGGAGGTGATAATACAAAGACAAAAAAATGTATAGAAGTAGGAAAAAACTTTTAAACAAATACAGAATATGTCTAGAAATGATAAAACTGTATCAAAAAATTGAAAGAGAAGATCAGACAGTTTACAATTTAAATTCTAGGACCCTTCTTGAGGAAAAATATTCAGTTTTAAAAAAGGGACTAAAAATCGCACCTACAAAGTGTTTAAATCATTTCAATATACACATTGATAAACCAAAGCTTATTAAGAAGATTACTCTAAAAAATTCTTTGGGGGGTATTCAATTGTTAGCGAGATGCGTTAAAATTTCGCGCTCGAAAAAAACCCAAAAAAACCGCGCTCGTTTTTTCCTGTTCGAGCGTGCATTTTAAAAAAAACCCCCTCAATTTAATTGTTTTTTTGCATTCACCCCCTCGCGCTCTATTTTTGGTCCTAGCGAGTTTGAAATGAGGAGTGGTTAAGGCACTCATTTTACTATAAAAAAATAAAAGTAAATTAATGCAATCAAGAATGGCCCCAGCACTGCAAAGGAGATTGGGCCCCTACACTGCAATCAAGAAGGGCCCCAGCACTGCACAAGAGAATGGACCCCCACACTGCAATGAAGAAGGGCCCCAGCACTGCAAGCAACAATGGTCCCCCCTGTACAGCAGAATTAAAGATTTTACAAGGAGGTACATTTTTTGAAATTTACAAACATTTGAACACTGGCCAAGCATGGACAATTGTAAGGTACAAATATTTGTGGGACAGTGGGCAAGCTGGACCTTTCTTCGAAGGTAAAAATATTTGTTGGGACTTTGCGTAAATGAGTGTGTGTAAGTAAAGCATCATAAAACTGAGGATTTCGTCCATGGTGAGTATTTTTTTTAAATTAAAATCTATGGTGTACATGAGGGTGTTTACTGTATTTCTTGGGGTTTTATTATTTTTAATAAAGATTTGTGGTTGGAATGAGGGTGCTTTTATTTAACATTTTGCTTTGTGGAACTACAGATCACAGCCAGCCGTGGGTGTAAGAGCATGTTGGCACTTGTGGTTCTACTACAAGTGCAAACATGCCCTGGGTGCTATGGGTACGCTGGTGCTTGTAGTTAGACAAGTAGCAGCATGCCCACACTAATTAGGACAACATGGCTGGCTGGGACATGTAGTCCCACAAGTCCAAAAATTTTTTTTTGTTTTTTTTCATACAAAATCCCCATTTATTACCCTACTACCCACAGCCCAGGGGTAGTAGGAAGATCCCTAGTGCTATCGGCACTGGCCTGGGTGTCCCTAGGAGGGTGGCCCGCTTACATTTTTCAGCGGACCACAATCCCTAGGGAATCCAGGCCAGCGCTGAACAGTCTGTGGGTGTTTAGTCATTATGGCCGTGGGACCCAAACTGCGTTCCCCCCCCTGTTATAGTGCCTATCACTCCGGCTGGTTTGCCTAGTGCTGGTTCAATTAAATTAGGGGGAACCCTACATCAAATTTTTCACACATCAATAGCCTGCCAGCACTAGGGCGAAGACTAAATAGAGTGGGGAGCAAACATGATACTTTTTGGCACAACCACTCCCCCCCCCCCCCTTAAAAACAAAAACATAATATAAAAAAGTTTAAATACATGCACCACTATGTTTTTTTCTAAAGAGGGAAATTTCCAAAAATTATTAATTATTATACACTTTTTTTAGTACTTTTTCTTTTTTTAGGTTACTTTTATGAACTTTTACACCTATTTTCTCAGTTTAATGTATATTTTTCTTAACTTAATAAAACATTTTTTTCTTTGAGCAGACCATGGAGGTGCGAGATAAAACAGCATATTTTCCTTTTTGACACTCGGCGTTAAAAAACAATTGAATAGCTTTTTCCGCTAAGGGTTCGCAGCCAGCCTATACTTTAACATTGACAAACGCTTGGAGCGCGATAACACCATTTCGGTAAAAAAAGATTAGAATTGCGTGAGAAGTTTTCGCGCTCGAAAATAAGGTAAAATAGCAAAAAAATGACTTTGCACGCTCGAACTTCCAAACTCGCTAACAATTGAATACCCCCCTTTATGTCTAACAAAGAAGATATAAACAAATATATGCTTAAATAATTCAAATTTTTATCCAGCGCATGTAAAGGGTAGTTTCATCCATGCCTTTAGCAAACCGGTGAGTAAAAAATTAGATTTGAGCAATGCAAAAAAATTATGTAGCGGCAACGTAACAGCAAAAGAGAGGAAACCCCTTAAAAATGTACAGGAAGATAGTAATATTGTAATTAAACCTGCAGACAAATAGGGGATTGTTCTAATTATGGATTTGTGTAAATACGAAGTTGAAGTTACAAGGGAGTTGAATGATGGTGATAAATATAGGAAAATTAAAAGTGATGCTACAGATTAGATTGTTAGTGAATTGAATAGTTTGATTAAAAAATATGAGAATACTGATAGATTAATGAAGTTGTAAGCTGTTTAAATATTCAAAATCCCTCAGTGTCGGTTATGTATATCATGCCAAAAATACATAAGGATTTATCCAATCCCCTGGGAAGACCCATAATAGCTGGTATTACTATGAGTCTATCAGAGTTCATAGACTTTTATGTTTGGCCAATAGTTAAGGATATTAATTTATATCTAAGAGATACATGTGAATTTTTTTAATGACCTGTCTTAGGTATTGTAGCCACCAGATTTTTTTTTATGACAGAGGATGTAAGTTCCCTTTATACCATCATTAAACATAATTTAGGCATCAGAACCATTAGATTTTTTTTTTCTCAACACCACCTACTACTCTGAGAAATTTAAAGGTTTTTTGGTTCATTCTCACCCATAACTATTTTAGATTTGAGGAACACTATTATATACAATAAGTGGGAACAATAATGGGGACCAGGTTTGCCCCGAGTTATGCCAATGTATTCAGGGCAAACCTAGTCATATGGAATCATTAGATAGACAATATAGTTTTGTATGGAAAGGAGGTAAAGAAGATCTTTTTAGTTCTAGTAAATATTAGAAATATCAATTAACTCAATATTCATCTTACATTTGATTTTAGACAAATTTCAGTGAATTTTCTTGATATCACTGTTTATATTAAAGAACAGCCCCTCCATGCTAAAACATTTACAAAACCTACAGACGCTAATAGTTACATGCAATTTGATAGCAATCACCATCAGAATTGTCTAAAGAATATTCCTTTAGGCTAGTTGAAAAGAATAAAATGGTATTGTGCAGAACAAGAAGTTTTGGATAGTCTAATTAAAGAGGTTAAACAATCCTTTTCAAATAAAGGATATGAACAGACATGTTTAGACAAAGCAAAAAAGGATACACATATGATTAATAAAGAGGTCCTCCTTGGGTCGCTTCCTATTGGTAATGGGCACGCTCCGCTCCTTTCCAACCACATTAGTTGTTACCTATGCCCCAAACCAAGACCAGGCTCAGTTCTTCCCAATATTATTTCGACACATTGAATGATTGGCCCAGGGTCACATTATATTAGGAGGTGACTTTAATGTTGTTTTGGACCCTCTCCTCGATAGGTCCTCCATCCCCCCCTGCGGACTCCCCACATCCTCTTCCAAGGGCTCCTCCACCTTGTCTGCCTTGCTATTACACTCTCTACACGACACCTGGCGCCTTAAAAATTCCACTGCGAGAGACTATACACATTTCTCAGCTCCCCATCAGATATACTCCCGCATTGACATGATCCATGTCTCCCAATCTCTGATACCCCTAACAACTCAAGCGGGCATTGTCCCATTCTCATGGTCTGACTATGCGGGGGTATACATTCTTCTCGACCTCCTCCATCATTATCCACACCCCTTTAGATGGCACCTAGACGACTCCCTGCTTTTAAATACTTCCTCCTTTATGGACATTAAATCAGCTATATCTGATTACTTTCAAGAGAACACCACTCAGGAATTGGCACTTGGCGTAATATGGGAAGCTCATAAAGCTACCATTCGTGGGCGACTTATTAGTGTTGCTTCGCAGGTTAAGCGTAAAGCCGCCCTAGAAATCTTCACATTAGAGCAACGCATCTCCTCTCTTCTGACTCAGCATAAGCTGGCCCCTGATCCATCTCTATTAACACAAATTAACTCTTTAAAAGGCCAGCTTAATTCCCTTCTGTCTCGACGGGCAGCATCCATATTACAAAAACTTCAGCAATGCTTTTATGATAAGGCAGACAAGGCGGATTCACTGTTAGTTCGGAAGCTCCGCCAGAGGCGTGTCCGAGGAGCTATTGACAAACTCCACAAGAATTCCACTAATTCAGTAACATATGACCCCCTAGAAATTGTTAAGGAATTTAAAGACTTCTACGCCTCCCTTTATAACCTTCCTGGCTCCCCTCCCCGGGGGGATCTCCTATCGGATTCTCTGGAGTCGTACCTAGCTAATACCCCTCTTCCACACCTCTCTCAATCTCAGCTCACTTGCTTAAATGGGGACATCACTGCAGTAATATTAGCTTTAAAATCCCTTAAACCCGACTCTGCTCCCGCTCCTGATGGCTTTTCAGCACAGTACTATAAAAAGTTTTCCGCGGACCTTGTTTCTTATCTAACATCCTTTTACAACCAAATTCTGGAGGAGGCCTCCTTTGACTCTGCTACCACACTTGCCAATATTGCAGTAATTCCCAAACCTGGGAAAGACCCTATCCACTGTGCGGGCTATAGACCCATTTCCCTCCTCGATCTCAAGCTCTACACTAAAATTTTGGCTACCAGGCTTAACCCCTTGCTCCCCAAACTGGTTCATCCGGACCAAATGGGCTTTATCCTAGGGAGGCAGGCGTCCCCACAAAACTAGAAGATCCATCAATTTGATTCACTCTATACATAATGGAAAATTGCCCTCCTTCATGATGGCCTTGGATGCAGAAAAGGCGTTTGACCGTATCTCTTGGACATTTATGAGGGGGGTCCTCGAATCCATGGGCTTTTGTGGTAGGTTTCTAACTGGTATTTTGGCTCTCTATAGAAACCCCTCTGCTACGGTTTCGGTCAATGGCCTATCCTCCAAACCATTTACAATCTCTAATGGCACTCGCCAGGGTTGCCCTCTCTCCCCATTGATTTTTGCACTTATAATCGAACCGTTAGCAGCCAGAATCCGTTGCAACCAATCCATTTCCGGTATAAAGGTCGGTTCTACAGAAAGCAAAATTGCTTTGTATGCAGATGATGTCCTCATTAGCATGTCTAACCCCATTACCTCTCTCCCCCCCCTCCTTTCGGAATTAGATACTTACGGGCACTTCTCGGGTTACAAAATTAACCCTGCCAAAACTGAAACTTTGGATTTCTATATCTCTAAAACAGATAAAGCAATCCTAGATCAAGCATTCCCCTTCACTTGGCATCGCCATAAAATAAAATACTTGGGGATCTTCCTTACCAAAAATCCCTCCCATCTATTCCAAGTTAATTTCCCCCATACCCTTTCCCAAATTAAGAAAGATTTCAACACCTGGTCCCTCCAATTTATCTCCTGGATAGGTCGTATAAATTCTGTTAAAATGAATATTCTTCCCAGACTGTTATACCTTTTTTAAACCCTACCTATTCGAATTCCCCCCTATGTATTTAAATTCCTCCAATTTGAGTCTTCTAAATTTATTTGGGCAGGTAGACGTCCACGAGTACGACTCGGGGTCCTACAGAGATCCTCGCAGGGTGGTGGTCTAGGTATACCTAATTTTAAAAAATACTACCTATCGGCCCAAATCGCTCAGTGTGTCCTATGGAATGGTCCTGTTTTTGCTAGGGTCTGGGTGACACTAGAGGCGGAGAGTCTGGGGATGCTTACTCCTGCTTCCCTTCTGTGGATTCCAAGGGCTCGTCGCCCCAAAAAAGCCTTGTCTCATCCCATAATCTCCCACTCTCTGGCTATATGGGACTCATCCATCAGGCTCTATGGTCTCTCCCCGCAGCCATCACCAATTATCCCCCTCTTTAATAACCCTGATTTCCCTCCTGGTCTACACCATTCCGCATTCCTTTTGTGGCATTCCCGAGGGATTTGTTTCCTAAACGACATAACCCGCGATATAACATTTCCCCAATTTATGGATATTCAAACCAAATTGGGCTTGCCCACACGGATATTTTATCAATTCCTGCAGATTCGCAATTTTCACTCCCTCTCCAAACCACGTCTTACTTCCCGACATTTCACAACAATTGAAACACTGTCTGCGCCAAGCATCGACGTCAGGTCTTATCTCTATTATCTATTCTGAACTAACTACTCCCTCCACTCCTCTTCGAGACCCTCATGAGATGTCATGGGAACATGACCTGGGCTCTCCTCTTGATGATGAGGAGTGGTCGGAAATTTGGGACAACGCTGCCTCCAGCTCAATCTGCGTCCGAATAAAGGAAAATGTTTACAAACTTCTTTACCGGTGGTACTATGTCCCTACCCGACTACAAAAGATACTGCCTGATTCCTCTGACAGATGTTGGCGTCTATGCTCTGGCGCAGGCTCTTTCTTACATATATGGTGGGACTGCCCAAAACTGATTCCCTTCTGGCACGAAATTAAAGCGTTGATAGAAATGTTAATTCAAACCCCCTTACCCTTCGACCCCAAATTTATCATTCTACCCCTCGGGTTCCCCTCAGCCACTAGACACCAAAATAAACTTGCTCGTCACATTATTTTAGCAGCCACATGCCAAATCGCCATAGATTGGAGGCAGGTTGACCCCCCCCTCATTCTCCGCTGTTACTAATAGGATTTGGTACACGTATAAGATGGAATACATGACTAGCATCATACGAAACACGGCCAAATCTTTTAACAAGGTTTGAGACCCCTGGATGTCTCACTTCCAGTACCGCTCCCCCTTTACTTAATCACACCTCCAACCCTTACGTAACCCTTTCTCCTCCCTTCTCATTGCCTTTGGCTCAAAAGGGACCTCCCACGCACCTCCCCCTCCCCCTCCACCTCTCATCTTCTCTTTCATCTTCCTCTTTCTCTCCCTTCTCCTTTTCTTTTCTTTCTTCTCTTTTAAATATAAAAACGACGGTCCTTATTTCATAGAATCTGTGCTATTTTATCTCTGAAGCACGGAGACATCTTCTTCACTATTCAATGTGCTGAATATATTTTGTTTGATGTAACATGTATCTTTTTGCATTGTTAACTCTTTTTTGACCATTAATAAACACTTGTTTAAAAAAAAAAAAGAGCTCCTCCTTGTATCTAAAGAAAAAAATTAACCCAATTTTAAGTTTGATTTGGGCTTTTAGTTCACAATTCAGTAGCAATCACAAAAAGATGGATATTATTTTTATTAAATATTGGAAATTATTAAAGAAAGATGAATTTATTGGTCAGATAATACCCAAGAGACCATTACCTACCTATATGTGAAAAGGCAACCAGTTTGAGAGATAAACTGATCAAAGTATGATACCAGAGACTTCCAATAGACTTCTTAGAACTAGAGGATTCTGTCATTGTGGTCTATGTTTAGCCTGCAAATCTTGTAGTTCAAATGGAAGTAAGATTACTGAATTTAAAGTTAGAAATAATGAATTTAATGTTGAACAGTTTATCAGCTGTTATACAAATTATGTGATCTATGTGAATGAGTGCAGTACCAGTTTGCTTTATGTTAGACGAACAGCACGTCCGCTTAAGGTTCGAATCAGAGAATATATGATTAATATTAGGAAGGGTCTAGAACCTCAATCTTTATATTTTCATTTTCAAAATGTACATGCTTGTTATGTGTGTTATATTAAGAACTTTTGGGCTATTCAGAAAATAGATTATCAATGGAGGAAAACTGAAATGGATAGCAGATTGGCCAAAGCTGAAATGCATTGGATTTGTAGATTAAAAACTTTGACTCCGGGGGCATGGCCTGGACGTCATAGTGCCTGGTAGCATTACTGGAGAGCTCCGTGCACTACTCGAGATAGCGAGGATTTAAGGTGCTATTTACAGCCGACTGGAGGACGCTGAAGGGGTGGAGAAGTGAAGGGGACCTCTTGGGCTCGTAAGTATTCAAATTTTGAGCTGACCTGAGAGCGCTATCTGACAGCCAAAGTCTATCTATGAGCCTTCCACAGTGAGTACTAAAATCTGGCTCCACGCCAACATACCCGGCCTGCACAACACAAGCATATCTGCACAATCTTATTGCACTGCTCTATGTTGTGTTCTATGGTGAGGTCTCACTGTATGCTGTTTGGCTGCCATCTAGTGGCCGTTTGATATTACTACAGGACACCAATATACTAACTCTTTCAACTTCGCCCAACTACTCCCAAGAATTGAGTTAACCTCACACAAAAAACAGAAATAAAAGAAATTGACGCAGATATATCCCACCTGACCAGAGATACCAGCACTCCAGCCTCACAGTAAAATCTGTTGGTAGGCTCTCCTGGAGTCATATTAGAGTCACCAGACCATCCAGAGAGAAAACTAACAGCGGGACACTAGGGTATATACTACCCCTCTATACTCAACATTAGCAAATGGTTTCCCAGAGATTCTGCACTTAACATGAATAAATCTACGGGTAAAGGCCGCAAAGGCGCACCAGTTGAGATAACTCAGCACTTCTCCCGCCAGGACAAAGCACATACTTCATCTTCTCCTAACTCACCGTCGGAGTCCCAGAGCGACCGAGACCATCCTACCACTGCTTCTCCCTCAACCAAGGCGGACTTTGCTGAATTACGAAATTTAATCGTGGAGCGCACTAACGCCTTTTCCGTTGATCTTCAGAAGGCTATAGGCGATCTCAAAACAGAAATGGTCGCAATCTCCAAAAGAACCTCGGTTCTGGAAAACAAGATGGAGTCGTCACTTACATTCCAAAATGAAGCCTCAAAAGATATAGACTTCCTGCTAAAGGACAACGATTTCATGAGGGACAAGCTGGAAGATGTTGAGAACAGGGAACGTCGCAATAACCTCAGATTACGCAACATCCCCGAATCAGTGGAACCTACGGATCTGGAGGACTATGTGAGTAGGTTCTTCTCTTCTCTGGACTCTGCCTTATCCAATCACCCAATGCCGATCGAACGGGTTCATAGGGCCTTGAAACCACGCCCGAAAGATCCCGAATCCCCTCGTGATGTGATATTGAGACTACTATCCTTTAAGACCAAGGAACTTATTACCAAAGTGGTTCGGAATTCTTCATATACTCTTTACGAAGGGTCCCGTATCAAAGTTTTTCAAGATCTTGCCTCTTCAACGATAGCCAAGAGACGCGACCTCAGGGAGGTTACCAGCATCCTTAGAGAAAATGGTTACAAATACCGCTGGGGTTTCCCTTTTCGTTTGATTATTGAAGTCGAGGGCCGTCAAGTGTCAATCCGAACACCGAACGAAGGAAAAGACTTACTCCGCAAGCTCCATCTCTTCCGTCTTGACAGGATCGTGGGTGGCGATGCCCAGAGCTCCTCGCAACAACCTCCTTGATTTGTAAATCTATGTCTCTGTTAGAGGAGACGTGAAGTAATATTGTGCCTTAACTTGCTCTGTCTGTATCTTCTTTTATTCTTCTAACAAATGTCAATATTTTCATGTTGCTCTCATAATTACCGTAGATATTGTTGTCTCTGGTTACAAGTTTAGCTTCGGTTTAACCTTATTATGTTATTTATGTACGGGCGGGGGACGTGTCCTGTCCTCCTAGCCATGCACCCACATACCTTGGGATTTTCTTAGCAGTCTATCTGATAGTTTATATTTTACACGCACTCCCGTACTCTGTGCCTTGGTTCTGATAATTGAATAGGCAAACTTTGCCTTGTTTTTTAAGTTAATATAGCTCTTTTAGGCACTGTCCTAGTAGGTCTCTCCTCTACTATTGAGGCCTGAACCTACACCCTTGCCTTTCTTCTTTCAAAACTCCTCCTTCCTTTACTCTTCTTTCCCTTCCCTTCCCACTCCCTGCTCCCCTCCCCCCAACCCCTCCCCCCCTGGTACTCCAGTTCGAGGGATAACATCTTTATTCTTTGTGTTTCTCCTAAGAATACCGATCATGACTCTTACAACACTCTCCCTCAATGTTAAAGGGTTAAACACACCTCAAAAGCGCTCTATGCTATTCCATACGTTACGAAAACTTAATGGTGATATAATTTTTTTGCAGGAGACTCACTTCAAAGCGGGTGGCCATCTTTCCCTGTCCTCAAGAGGATATCCTGATGCCTACTATTCCTCTCACTCAACAAAGAGGAATGGTGTTGCCATTCTTCTCCGCAGTTCAGTTCCGTTTGTCGTGTCAGCAGTTAAGGACGACCCTGAAGGCCGGTTTCTCTTCCTGTCGGGAAAAATTGGTCATCTAGATATAATCTTTGCCAACGTTTACACGCCAAATACAGGTCAGACAGCTTTTTTCACACACTTATTCTCGGAACTACACCATTTCCGTAAGGGTTTGCTTTTACTCGGGGGTGACTTTAACACTGTTATGTCCCCCCTCCTAGACAGATCCGCTTCTAGGCACACCTCCCCCTCATCTTCACATACAAAACACCTGCAGAAACAAGTGACTGAGGCCGGCCTATTTGATATCTGGTGAGCGTTATAGCCCTCTTCAAGGGATTACACATTCTACTCCTTTCCCCACCAAACCTACTCCCGGATTGACATGTTTATGGGCTGCTCAAACATCTTCCAACATATAACTAGGGCTGATATAGTTCCCAATTCGTGGTCCGACCACTCTATATTATCATTAACGGTTGACCTTTTTCAGAACCCTCGGGGCAGAACCTCCTGGAAATTGAACGAGACTCTTCTTAAACTCCCCGGGTTTAAAGATCTCATATCTGATTCTATCACGAAATACTTTGAGATCAATTCAGACCCAGAGATTCAGACCTCCACTATTTGAGAAGCCCACAAGGCAGTCATTCGGGGGGACATCATTCAGTTTGCCTCCCGCAGGAAAAAAGAACGTAATGCAACGCTTGATAAACTTACTCTTCAACTTAAAAATCTAGAAACAACACATAAGGTGTCTAACTCCCATTTAGTTTTGAAAGAAATCCAAAAGACTAGGGGCGAAATTCAGTCAATTCTCGCAGAGAGAACAGAACGCCAGCTTAGATGGCTTAATCAAACATTTTTTGAAAAAGGCAACAAGGCCGATTCTCTTTTGGCTAGGAGACTGAGAGCCAAACGGGGCTCCCAAATAATCAATTCTATTAGAAACAAAAAAGGGGACCTATCTTACGATCCTAGGACCATAAATGAAACATTCCACAAATAATATGAAAATCTGTATAACCTTCACAAAGACCAAACCTCATTTAAAGCCCCTCCTCAAGCCATCAATACCTACTTAGATAATTGTTCTCTTCCTTCCCTATCCTTCCGCCAGGCTTCTACTCTTAATGAGGCTATCTCCAGTGAAGAAGTAATCCTTGCACTAAAGTCACAGAAGAACTCCAAAGCCCCCGGCCCTGATGGCTTTATGATGCTTTATTATAAAACATTCTCCAAAGAACTAGTCCCTCATTTGACGCATTTGTTTAATTCCATTATGACGGGGGGTAAATTCCATATGGAATCCACGCGCTCCACTATAGTGGTGATTCCTAAACCTAACAAGGACCCGACCTGTTGCCCCAGCTACCGCCCCATTTCACTAATCAACTCTGACGTTAAACTTTTTGCCAAAATTCTGGCAAATCGTTTAAATGCCTATTTACCAACACTGGTCTTCCCAGACCAAGTAGGTTTTATCCCCACCAGGCAGGCTTTCGACAACACTAGGCGTACTATAGACATCATCGCCCATATAAACCAGAATAAGATCCCGTCAGTGGTTTTGGCATTAGACGCCAAAAAGGCCTTTGACAGACTCTCGTGGCCTTTCATGTTTAGCACGTTAAGTCATTTCGGTTTAAATGGGGCCTTTCTTTCGGCCATCCAGGCCCTATATCACCGCCCCACCTCATCGGTATTGACCAATGGGCTCCTATCCCAGGCTTTTTCACTAGGTAATGGCACTAGACAGGGGTGTCCCTTGTCCCCCCTCTTATATGCTTTATGCATAGAACCTTTAGCTGCCGCCATTAGAAGAAACCCGGACATATCAGGGATTCAAATTGGTCCTCGTCATTTCAAAATCCCCCTATTCGCTGATGACGTACTATTAACACTCGCAAACCCCCTCATTTCACTCCCAAATCTTCTTAAAGAACTTAAACAATATGGATGCTTATCAAACTATAAAATAAATAATTCTAAATCGGAAGCCCTTTCACTCCAAGTCAGTATCGTCACCAAAAATATTCTCGAATCTTCGTTCGATTTTCAATGGCGCCCAAAGGCGCTACGATATTTAGGGGTTCAGATCACGAAAGAATACAAACAGCTATTCCACGCCAACTACACCCCCCTATTTGACTCAATAAAAAGAGACCTGGCCAGATGGGACTCACTTTTTGTCTCCTGGTTTGGTAGGATTAGTGTGATAAAAATGAACGTTCTGCCTAGAGTCTTGTATCTTTTCCAGACCTTACCCATTCCAATCCCAGGTACCTTTCTAACGAATCTGCAATCTTCATGCGGTACATTTATCTGGCAAGGGAAAAAATCGAGACTCAAAAGGTCCTGCCTAGCTAAGCCCACCCAGTCAGGGGGATATGGACTTCCGCTCTTTGAGCGCTACTATCATGCAGTTAACCTCAGTCACATCATTTCCTGGCAGTCTGCTCCGGGGATCAAGAGATGGGTCGATCTAGAGAACGCACATACACCAGATCACAATCTGAATTCGCTCCCCTGGCTCCTTAGAGCTCAAAGGCCGGCCTCAGTGTACTCGCACCCCTCCATACAGTTCACACTCAATCTATGGGACAAGCTCCATAGAAAGTGGGAGCTCACCTCATTTCCTTCTCCTCTTACTCCACTGTGGCATCACCCGGATTTTCCAGCAGGAAATATGCGGTCGTTCTCGCGCCCCTGGCAAAAGGCTGGTATCACTCAGTTTACTCACATTATGGGAGATTTTGCTCCCCGCACTTTCCCGGATCTAAGAGAAAAAAAGGGCCTTCCTTCGTCCTTACATTTTGCTTACACTTAAATCCGAAGCTTTATTCAATCACTCTGTAGATCTTCCAAGCTACGTACCCTCACTCCTTTTGAGAGGAGCTGTGTGTATAGGCCAGGAGATTCAGGACTAAAATCCCTGATATATCATAATTTCCTGGAACCAAAAACTGACACTGCGGAATCGTTTGAGATGGCATGGCTTCGGGACACTGGTAGAGCTCTGGATCAGAAGGGATGGTCCCGGCTACGGGTGAGAATCTTCAAAATCTCCAATAATACCTCAATACGAGAAAACACATTTAAAGTATACACAAGATGGTATCTAGTGCCTTCAAAGCTCCACATAATATATCCGGGTACTTCTGACTCATGCTGGAGAGGGTGTGGGGAGGTGGGCTCATTCTACCACATCTGGTGGACATGCCCTAGAGTTTCAAATTTGTGGTCCCAGGTGGCTGACCTAATGACAAGAATCCTAGAGGTTGAGGTTTCACCTGACCCAATGGTTATGCTGTTATGCTCCCGGGTCGAAGGCCTAACTAAACAGGCAGATAGACTTGTTCAACACATTTGTGCAGCTACTCGCCTACAGATAGCGAAGGAATGGAAGTCCCTTCATCCACCCAGCCTCCAAAGTGTAATCTCTCGTGTGTGGTACATGGCCTCCATGGAATACATCACCAGTCTTCTCCACGACAAAATTATAAATTTCAAAAAGGTATGGAATTTCTGGTATTCTTTTCATCAAGCAAATATGCCCGCTACTTAAAAGGCTGTTTCTTCAGAAGCTCTTACCAGGTCCTTACCCCCCCCCCCCCACCACCACCACCCCTCCCCCCCTTCCCCCTCTTTTTCTCCCTTACTTCTCTCTCTAAAAAATAAAAAATTAAAGCAGCATCGATTTAGAGTTCCAAGGCAGCTGAGTCTTCCATAATCTTTGATTGGGCCAGCCTATTTCCTCTCTATGGGTTAATTTACTGCTTCCTTTTATGTTTAGGAATTTGTTTAACAATATGTCATTTGCCTGACTTTCTTCCCGTTTCTCAATTGTCATGTTCTGGCCCTTATGTTCAAATGTTTTTCTTCCCTGTTATTATCTGCTATATGGAACTTCTGTTTTTTTTTTTTGCATAAATAAAGAGTTTAAAAAAAAAAACTTTGACTCCAGGACGATTAAAGTCTGACTTTGAGCAAAAGTGATTTCTATTAAGTATTTTTATTTTATGTGATGTATGTATATTAATAATTGTTTTTTTTTTTTTTATGCTTGTAGTCCATGATTTTACCTGGGATACTGGAGATGGAGCTACTATACCTATGATATCAATCAAGGACCCCAATGACATTGTAAATGGACTATTAATATGTATTGAAAATGTATTGAAAATGTAGAGGTTTATGTATCTGTAACTATTATATTATACATTGCATTTTATTTGTATTGTTATTTTTCACAAAAAATAACACATATATATGGTACTGTTAAAGAATACTATTTGTAAACATATTACATGGTATTTTTGAATGTATATATTAAATTGTATGTAGCCACTTACTTCTGTATATCATAGTTTGAGGATCAAGCTCCAATATCGTCCATTTTAATGTATATCTATAGGATTTAGGGCTGTTTTATCTCAGGTGAGTATATTATCTATGCTTGACAATCAAACTTACATACAAAATTTTCATGTTTTATTGTGTGACTTTCTGGTTTACCATACAGCTTGAGAGTGAAACCTTGCTTTAGGTTTTGTTCGGGCAACCACCTAGCCTTGTTTTACTTCTTTTGTCTCCTATCCATGATGAGGTATTCAAGCCTCACTTTGGTTTACAACCAAACCTCATTTTCATTTTGATTAGATATTATTAATTTAAATAGATAAAAGGTGGACAATACATGTCATTCATTGATTTTAACTTGATTATTAAATGATATACTAGAAGTATTTTTTGTATTTAATTACATATACTTCCATGATATTGAGGAGTACTGGAACTTGAGAAAACAGTATCCAAGTTCATGGTAGATACACTGCTGTATATGTGTGTGTGTGTGTGTGTGTGTGTGTGAAACAAAAAATAGGGAAAAATGGATTCAGATGAAGGGAAGTGGAAATGCACTGAAGAAGTGAAAAATGTGAAATAAAATATGAATAGTATTGGAATTATTTATCATGACTTTAACATTACTTCTGAAGTGCATTGTTTCTCTTTAGAATAATGGTAGCAGAGATCGTTCCATTCCAATCTTTCCTTTTGAGTAAATGAAAGTATGAGATGACTAAGTATACAATGAACACATATTTCTTAATTATTTATTATCTGCCTTTATTGAAAGTTCCCTATATAAATGTGCATTGTACCGCAGCAAGCCACTCTCATGATGAAATCTGTTGGAAACATGGCATGGCTCACACTTTTAATTCATCACTGTACACTGTGATATCTGGAAAATAATTACAACAATTGCTCTTTAGATAAGCTGAATATTCTGATGCATCTGGTACGTGTGTTTATGTCTGTTTTTTATACAATAAAGTAGAAGATTTTACACTATGGAAGCACCACCTGTATTTTATTTTAGAGCATTGAAACATGGTGGAAAACTATATGACATGACTCAATCTCCACCAGTTCCGACCTAATGCAAAATGTAAGTGTTTTTGTGGAGTGAAAATGACTACGAATTAAGGAGCACCTTAAAATAAGCACTTTTCACCCATTTTTTTTATTTTAATAATCTAACTCAACAAAAATAAAATCTTATTGTTGCACTGATCTGAAAAACTAAATGCCTCAGTCCACATACTCCAAAATTAGCAATGAATGCCCTAGTTCTGGCCTACCAGTAAAAACATATGTTTCTCCACAAAAGGTTCTTTCTTGCTCTGTAAACCAGTGTACTTTGGTGGAAATCTAGGTGACTCAGTGGAATTTAAAGGATGTCAAGTCAAAGAGGAATTTGCATTGCACCTTGGCCATTTTGCTCTTTAAATATTAGGTACAATGTGATTGAGGAGAACTGCACACAAGAAACTGTTAATTGATACTGACAGCTTGAAGATCTATATGACTCTGCTACTCTAGAAGTGAACTATTCTGACATGCTCACATCAAGGTGCAAGTAAAAGGGGATATTTAAGCTCTGACTATTCACAAAATTGATAATGAGACTTTTAGGGTCAAATTCAATTCTAAAAAAAAATAGCTGCACAGTGTCCCAGAACGGCCGCGATACACTATTTGGTGATTTCTTTTAGTGAAAGTACTGCTCACTTTTGCTCGCACCCCATAGAGGTATGAGCGGAAATAAGCGTTACTTACCATATAAACCATAATAAAGCTTGACCAATTGAATCTGCCCCTTAATATCATTATATTTTGCTTAATTTTGTGTAAAGCAGCAATATGCTATAGTGCAATGTAAGTTAGTTACATGTATCATGTAAATATAAAATAAATAAAATAAAATTATATATATATTGTAACAAAGGGAGGCATTTTTCTGACAAGAGGCAGAGAAAGTATACAAACATAATAAAACATTGGCACAGTTATGCACCTAGGTTGAGATTAAACAAGGTAAAAACGTATGTGTAGTTTAAAGTTTGTTAAGTTACATGATTTCCTCTCAGCAAACAGACAGGGTGTGTCTGGGCAAACAGAGCCACTGATGGGTGTTTTCTTTTAAAGAGAAGGTGGGTGTGTCACCTGTCCATCAAGCTAAGGCTGGGGGAGGAGTAACATGTATAAAACCTTGTTTGTGCCATTTGTTCAGGGAGATCAACGCTGGGTAAGCTGGCTGGTCTTGAGAGAGCTGAGCTATGTCTAGCTAGCGTTTAGGGTCTCCAAGTATTGCTGTGAAATCTATACGGTGTCAAAACATTTACCATCCTGACAATAAAGCACCATAAAAAGGAAGAAGTTGTACGCGTGTGCTTGTGCAGTAGCGGGCTCTTGCCACAATATATATATATCTAATATATAAAAGCCTAGCGGCGTGTGTTAGTGTGTGTGTGTGGAAAAAACTACCGGGTGACAGAGTGCTCAATCTGCAGTGCCACCTGCTGGGCGGAGTTATATACTACACTGACCTACTAAATTCTTAGCATTATCTAATATATAAAAGCCTAGCGGCGTGTGTTAGTGTGTGTGTGTGTGTGTGGAAAAAACTATTTTCTCAGAAAGGGCTCATCCAATTGACCTGAAATTTGGTATACTGACATTATTTGACAAAAAAATTATAATAGTGAAGTCAGCTAACTTCCATCATCCCCCTTCCCCCCCCGTGGTAGTAAAGGCTAAATTTACGAGTTGAGGGCTCAAACTCATTTTCGTGAGGTAATTTTACCTCATGAACACACATGCTGTGTTAGTGTGTGTGTGTGGAAAAAACTACCGGGTGACAGATTGCTCAAGCTGCAGCGCCACCTGCTGGGCGGAGTTATATACTACACTGACCTACTAAATTCTTAGCATTATCTAATATATAAAAGCCTAGCGGTGTGTGTGTGTGGCGATGAAGATGACAAGAACCTTTTTAACACCTTAAGTAGCTTGATTTGACTAGAATGCATGAGTATCATGCACGGGTTAACTTGTATATATATATATATATATATATATATATTTATATATATACATATATATATATATATATATATATATATATATATATAACAAAACAGATATGGATAATACAGAATGGTGTGCCACAAGACAGAATCTCAATCAACCAGGTAAGTATAGGGAAGATGATAATATAACACTCAGATAGTAAAGGTGTATCAGTAGAATAGATGATTAATAGCACTCTGGACCAAAATGTATTAAATATATTGGAAACATATAAAAAATATATCAACATATGTAAAACTTGTTTTTAGTACATTTGGCATATATTATTATTGGATTACATATAGCTATATATGTTCTACTTTTTTATTATTGGTTTATGATATTATTGCTGGTTATATATAAATTGATTATAATTACCTCATTGAGGTTAATACTGTTGGGTTTTTACACTGCTTCTAAACACATTTTTATACTTTTTTTATATATTTTAATTTTTATCTTGTTTTATCTTGTTTTACATATGTTGATATATTTTTTATATGTATCCAATATATTTAATACATTTTTTTCAGTATTTTTACTGGCATTAGTGCATACATTAATTATCTTGGTATACTTTACCCATCGCATTAAGAATTGAAATTGATTTTGGTATGAATATACTCAGTCTGAAATGACATCTTTTTCCCTTAGAAATATAAGTATATTGTATTATGTTCCATTTTGTGTGTTCAGTAAAGTTTTTTGATATCCGTATCACATGACCGATGTTGCTCAGACGTCCTGACGTTGAGCGCCGGAAGACGCCACTTGTGCGTATGCGCAAGATGGCGAGGCGCACACTATTTAAATCAGTGACCAAGTGGGTCACATATTGTCATACCTCCTGAGGAAGTCTTTCTATAAGACGAAACACGTAGAGGATTGTGTTTCTTGAGGATCTTGCTGACTCTTCCTCCTGTTGTCTGGTGGTGTGTTCCTATTACTTGGACTTAAGCTGCCTTGCTCCAGAGAGTGCTGCAATTGTGATGGTCACAATTAAAGATACCCAGATAAGCCTATTATATGATTACTTATGTAAGTGTAAATCTGTATTGTTTGTGAAATAAACATGTTGTTATACAGCATCACACTATGTAAGTTTTTCTCTATTCCATAATCCATGACATCATTGAGTATATATGAAGTACCAGATCCTATAAGTGCTGAGTGAAGAATCCGCCCTATATATACCCAGCGGTGATAAGGTCCAATCTGATCTGCGGATACATTGTTTACACCTACAGATAAGCCTCAAAGATTTTTTATCTGGTACGCACATTATATACTGGTGCGGTGTGGGTGTTTCAGAGTGCTATTAATCATCTATTCTACTGATTCACCTTTACTATCTGAGTGTTATATTATCATCTTCTCTATACCCACCTGGTTGATTGAGATTCTGTCTTGTGGCATACCATTCTGTATTATTATTATATACAGTATTATACTGTGTGGCGCCCCTCGCTATCTGTTTTGTTATAGATTTATTCCAGTTCATCATCTGGCTTTGTGGGAATTTGGCAGCCGCCTGAACATAGGAACTTCATTGTCTAGTTGGACATTATTTGAACCTTTGTGTCTCTTCAGAGTTACGCGCTGTATTATCTATTGTTTTTTGTTCACATATATATATATATATTCATAAGATCATATTGGGGTTGCCGCTTTCTGGGATAGATGGCAGCATTTCAGACAGATCAGTCAAGGATCACACCAGTCACTTATTTTGGTTTAACTAGCCGCAGCTAGCTGTATTCACTGTCTTCAAAACAAACGAAACATAAACAAAAGTTCCTAGCCTGTCTGGTTTCTTACTAACTCACAGGAACATCCTCTCAAGTGAGGGTCCTTGTGTCAGACACATACAAATTATAGGACTTACCGGTCACTGTAGTGTCTCTCAGTAGGCATCAAACCTCCTCCCCAGGTTTTAGAGAGAGTGAGGAATTTGCCTAGCTGCTTTTTATCACCACCTTACAGGTGCTACTCCTGATGACAAGCAACTTGCTAGCTGGTAGGAAAGCCCAAAATGGGCCTTATAAATGTAAACCACCCTTCACTCTTTCTCTCTCCATTTATACCCAGGGACCCTTGCCAGATTTTCCTACAGCTAAATATACTCATATACTCTTTCGAATAAATATATATATATATATATATATATATATATATATATATATATATATATATACCTATCAGCAAAAAGTAAAGTGAATAGCTTTGACTATCTCGTTAAAATGGCACCTTTCAAGGGATGGGATATATTAGGCAGTAAGTGAACAGTCAGTTCTTGAAGTTGATGTGTTAGGAGCAGGAAAATTGGCAAGTGTAAGAATCTGAGTGACAGTAACAAGGGCCAAATTGTGATGGCTCTACGACTGGGTCAGAGTACCTACCAAAAGTGGTTAAGGTAAGGACAACCGGTGAACAGGCAACAGGGTCATGGGTGCCAAAGGCTCTTTGATGTGTGTGGGGAACAAAGGTTAGCCCTTTTGGTCAAATCCCACAGAAGAGCTAAGTTGTCAAAACACATAGTGCATTGCAGATTGTTGAACAAGACAGGTCAGAGTGCACATGATTACCCCTGTCCAACGCTAAAAGGGTCTACAATGGGCACGTGAGCACCAGAATTGGACCATGGAGCAATAGAAGAAGGTGGTCTGGTCTCATGAATCACATTTTATTTTACATTATGTAGATGGTCAGGGTGCGTGTGCATCATTTACCTGGAGAAGAGATGGCACCAGGAAGTACTATGGGAAGAAGGTAAGTCAGTGGAGTAGTGTGATGCTCTGGACAATGTTCTGCTGTGAAACCTTGGATCCTGGCATTCATGTGTGTGTTACTTTGACATGTACCAAATACCTAAACAATGGTGCAGACGAAGCACATGCCTTCATGGCAATGGTATTCCCTGATGGCAGTACCCTCTTTCAGCAGGATAAAGCACCCTGCCAAACTGCAAAAATTGTCCAGGAATGGTTTGAGGAACATGAAAAACAATTCAAGGTGTTAGCTTGGCCTCCATTTTCCCCAGATCTCTATCTTATGGAGCATCTTTGAGATGCACTGGAAAAAGAAGTCTGAGCCATGTAGGTCCCATCTCGCAACTTAAAGGACTTAAAGGATCTGTTGCTAACGACTTGGTGTCAGATACCACAGGACAACTTCAGAGGTTTTGTAGAGTTGATGCCTTGATGGGTAAGAGCTGTTTTGGCAGCTTGAGGGGGACCTACACAATATTAGGCAGGTGGCTTTAATGTTGTGGCTGATCAGTATATATAAGATTAATATAGCATTTTAACTTGTACAACCCAATACCGTTATGCATACAGCTATTTTGGGTGAAAAAAGAGATGTTTGATAAAGCGTGGTGGCTGATTAAAGTCGAAAAAGGCCCCACTGATCCTAAATGATGAGTCTCTATATTTGTAAAATGCAAACAGTTTCCATTCGCATTGGCCATCAAAAAATTTTTTAAGCTGTTCAGTCCTTGTTTAATACTTTTAACATTGATCAAAATATAAAATATCTGTCTGGTGTCGTGGGATCATGTAATGAAAAATATTTTTAGGTTCTTGCATAAAACCTTTATTAAGTGCATTTCTCTATAAAATTAAGTTGAAACATTTTCATGGTTAGAGCTGTTACTTCATTTTTGTATGTGCAGAAGCCAATTTAACTGGTGTCTGCTGTGTCATTAGCATAAACTTCCTGTTGGAAGAAGTTAATCTTATTAAAAGATTAAGGCAGCACAATAGAGGTACAGGATATTTAAATACAGAGAAAGTCTAAGTACAAAGGACACTATTGCTTTTTGCTATTCATTCCAAAATTGTCTTAGACTCTTAAGGGAACATACTGCTAAGTATAGAATTGTATCATATAACTTGGTAATAGACAGAATAATCATTTCTGGGTTTTTTCTGCAAACTATTTAGGGTCTTGTGCTCTATGTAATAAACAGAAAAAGATAAGGTTTTACTATGACCCTGTTTGTCAGGGAGAAAGCATTCAATAATATGCACTCACTGGCATTGATTCATCTTTGGACCCAACTCCATTTTTATGGAGTATCTTGTGTGAAATAGCTCTGTGCATGCGCCAGAACAGGTCTTATGCCAATGAACACAAATGCATGCAATTCATGTCTGCACACAAATGACTCTTACAACTGACACCGTATACTTGCACAGCAATTATGGAGACCCTCAACGCTTACTATACATAGTCCAGCTCTCTGTCCAGATCAGCCAGCTAGCCCAGCGTTGATCTCCCTGAACAATGAAACAAGCAGGGTTTTATACCTGACACTTCTCCCACAGGCCTAGCTTGATGGACAGGTGACACACCCACCTCCTCTTTAAAAGGAAACGCCCATCCCTGGCTCTATTTAGATTATCAGACCCACCCTGTCTGTTTGCTGAGAGGAAGCAGCTTTTAAATCATGTAAGTAAACCAATTTTAAACTACACATATGTTTTTACCTTGTTTAATCTCCACCTAGGTACATAACTGTGCCAATGTTTTACTCTACTTCCCTGCTTTCTCTGCATATTGCCAGCTAAATGCCTCCTTTTGTTACAGTAAGTTGTGTTATGGTAACTACCGAAGATGAATCAAGCCGGGTCCGGCTTGAAAGATAAGGTTAACCCTAACCCTAACCTTAACTCCTAACCCTAACCCTAACTCCTAACCCTAACCCTATCCACTAAAATAATACTTACATTGGTTGAATGGCAGCAGGGTCCATTCATTGGCACTTTATAAGGAGTCGCGTTTTGACTTGAAGTCATTTTCCTCAGTTGGCAACACATTGGGTCATCACATCAGTTCATCTGTGTCATGGTAAGTTGTTTTTTTTTTCAGGTCAGGGTAATAGTCTTCGGAATTATCATGTCGTCGTAGTCGCTGTCGGGTAGTCAGTATTGTTAAATGGTACTACACCCCCAGAGGTGATGCAGGAAATCCCTCCCTATAGTTCCCTGGGGATATTTAATGTGATAGAAGCACACAAAAAGCAAAAATAATGTCTTATATTATATTTTTGATTTCGGTAATGGAAAGTATTGATTACACAATAGCAAAAGAAGTGAATATCATACATCATCTAAGAAAGTAATACATTCAATGTATACAGAAATCAACATGTAATCCATAATTTAACTAATATTCCGGATCATATCAAACTACTCCCTAAATCACTCATTTATAACTTGTCAACCCTAAACTTACACATGACAAATTTGACTGCTAAGCTATGTATGAAATCACGGGTCCTACATTATAAAATATATATACTTATAATATATTTACAGGTACTAGTTGGCAATCTGCAGAGAAAGGATGTAAACAGTGTGTCACTCACCGGACTGTGAGTGACATTTCTCCTGTGTTCAGGAACCGTGGCCGTCCGCCATCTTGAGGGTCTGCGCATGTGCAGCCCTTATGAAACCTTCAGTACCTGTTGCTTTTAATTGATTGGATGATCAGGCAACCCTCCCTATTTAAACCACCTGTGATCATTACCTGGTTGCCTGATCTTGGAGTCTCATTCCCCATGAGCCTCTGAAGGTGTTCCTGTGATTCCTGTCTACTTCGATTGTGGTTTCCAGATCACTTCAACTCTCCTGTGTTCATCGTGTCTGCACTCAGCTGATTCCTATCTGCTACTGCTGCCGGATTCCAGTCCGCTTCAACTCTCCTGTGTTCAGCGTGTCTGCTCTCCGCTGCCTCCGTTACTACTGCCGGTTTCCAGACCGTCTCAACTCTCCTGTGTTCATCGTGTCGGCTCGGCTGATTCCTATCTGCTACTGCTGCCGGATTCCAGACCGTCTCTACTCTCCTGTGTTGAGCGTGTCTTCCCTCCGCTGCCTCCGCTGCTACTGTCGGATACCAGAGAGCCTCAACTCTCCCGTGTTCTTCATGTTTCCAGTTTCACTTACTACTTCTTCCTGAGTATTGCTCCGTTGATTACCGGTTACCTTCCGTGCGCTGCACCAACCTGATTACCGCTTCCATCCTCCAGTGGTCTCTCCTCCTGCCGGCGTTCAGCCGTTCAGGTATCCCTGCACGTCTCCTTGACAGCCTGCTCTCCTGAACCGCGGTATGCATACTTTCCATTGACTTTGCTATTGTATTGCATATCCGTCTGGACTGTGTTGTGTTCATCTCTGGAGTCTTCTATCTACTGAAGCTATTGTTACTATTGACTTTGTTTCCTATTACCTGGATCGCTCTAGTGACTTTGTATACTTCAAGCAGCGCTTGTCAGTTATTATTGTATTGTGGATATCATCGTTGGATCAAGTTCCGTGTGCCCCGTGTATCCTCTGCATTACATTCATCTCCTCATGCCCCTCCTCACATATATATAGCAGTGGTACAACTTGCTGACGCAGACCACTGACTCCTGTTTCCCATTGGCACCAGTTTCAAGTATCCTCTCACATAAGCAGTGGTACAACTTGCTGTACGCAGACCACTGACTTCCCCGTTACCTACTTGCACCTGGAATCCATTCCTTCACTATAGACAGTGGTACAACTTGCTATACGCAGACCACTGACTCTCACTACCTCCTCTCTACTCCTGGACATTCCTCCTCACTATAGCAGTGGTACAACTTGCTGTACACAGACCACTGACTCTCCTCACATTTACTTGTCCATTTGGTTCCTCGTGTACATCCATCTAAGTCATTACCAGTTGCTGCTAGTCATAGACTTTCCTTGAGCATTCTCTCACCATCTGCTGATTCTCCTGTTCCGTTGTCACCCTGCTACCAAAGGACCATAGTACCAGCTATATTACTCTGGTAAGAACATCATCTGGTGATATCCTGGGCAAAGACTCCTAGTGCCCGTGACACAGTGTTACATATTTGTGCAGCAGTGTACCTAGTTTAAAGATAAAGAGGTGGAGGACATATGTGTGATAAAATAATAGTGTAGAATTGGATTTAAGTTAGATGGTTTGGAAGTGTCCTTTTCCTTCAGATGTAGTAGGCTAACAGGGTGTGCCTGCAGTAAGAGCAATCAAACAAGAGCAACTGATGAGGACTCCCTTTTAAAGGGAAGGTGGCAGTGTCACCTGTCCATCAACCTAGGGCATACTTGCCTAATTTGGAGATCTCCTGTCTGGGAGGCAAAATTTCACTGATGTGTCCTGGGGGCGTGAACACGCAAATCGCATCTCTAGGCCCTGCCCCTTATCTAAAATATACCAATTTCATCCTATTACAGCAGGTGGCGGGGCTAATCATGTAATTCTGGTGTTGCACCCCACAAACTTCACCAACAAAGAGAGCAGGATGCAGGAGGTTGCTCTGCTCTCCTGGGAGTCTGGGAGAACTCCCAAAAATTCTGGAGTCTCCTTGAGATTTCGGGAGAATAGGCAACTATGAGCTAGGGCTGTGGAAGGAGTATCAATTATAAAAACCTACATGTTTTCATTCTTCAATGTGACCGATGCTGCATAACTTGGCTGGTGTCTAAAGACGGTCTCTGTTACATTAGTATTAGGGTCACCAGAAAGAGTGTAAAACTTATATGTTGTCTACTACTTTGCCATTCTGACAAAAAATCAAAGTAAACAAACAAGAAGTTGTTCGTGTCTGCATCAAGAGAAGTGTGCTCATGCCACAAGTGGTGTCAGAAGTGCAGATGCTTAGGGGAGCAAGTTTTCGCCACCCAACCCGCATAGACATTAACATGGATGAAGTTATGAGAGCGCATGCGGTCGTTGCACAGCAAGAGCAGCAAGCTCAGGTGCTACAAGTTGAAAAGGCACAGGAGGAAAACACCAGGGTCTTAAGAGAAGAGTTAGTCCAGGTGAGGCATGAAAGGAATGTATTATCTGGTCCTGCTCTGCAGAAAATTTCACCAGCTGCTGACATAGAAGCGTATCTGGTGTCCTTTGAGAGAGCTGCGAAAAAGGGCAAACTGGTCTCCTGAGGTTTGGACTGAGAGGCTGGCACCATATCTGTTTGGTGAAGCCAAGCAAGCTTAAATTGGATCTGGATAAGGACCAGACATCTGATTATCCATCCTTAAAGTCTGAGATATTGGCTCGCATTGGGGTTTTGGGGCCAGGCTGAGCCCAGCGCTATCACGAGTGGCGCTTTGACAAAATCAAACTGGTCAGAACACAGTTGGCTGAGGTTTCCAAAATTTTTAACAAATGGCTAAATTTAGAGGAGAAATCTACTTGGAAGCCATATTTTCAGCCATTGGCAAGGTCCGTATGAAGTCTCAGATGTTGTCGGTCCTGTCAATTACAGGGTCCATCAGTTGAGGAGGAAAAGGGAGGAAAAAATATACCAATTTATTCTCCTTAACCTTGGTATGATGAGGACAACTCTCCTTTAAGTAGTAATTGCTGTCCTTCTCATCTGCAGTGCCCACAGAGCCAGCTTTTTCTATTAGTAAGAAATAACAGACTCATGAAATGATATGCCAGAACAAGGATGTCTTCTTTCCCAATTCTTTGCGCAGTACCTTAATTGAACACCAAGAGTTGTCCTAAAGCAGAAGCTGAACTGCATTCCAGAAGCCAGATGGGTTGACATGAGAAGGGAAATTGAGAAGATGGTCCAGCTTGACATATTTGAGGAATCCCCTAGGAAGTGGAACAGGCCTATTGTGCTAGTTCCGAAGCTCCTGAATGGAAGTATTAGGTTCTGCAATGACTTCAGGCAGATTGATTCTCAGCTCAATGCCTACCCAATGCCACGTGTGGACAACTTGGTAGAAAATCTAGTGGGCAGTAACTTTCTAACTACTGTTGACTTAACCAAGGGGTATTGGCAAGCTCCCCTTACTTCCGCAGCCAAGTCGCATTTTTCACCCCTGGTAGTCTCTTCCAATATAAAGTCCTACCTTCTGGGTTGCATGGAGCACCTGTCACCTTCCAAAGGACCATGGATAAGTTGCTACCACCCTAAAAAACTTATGCAGCTGCTTATTTAGATGATATAGTGATTTATACCCCTAACTGCAAATCACACCTGGCCAAAGTCAAGGCGATCTTAGCTTCATTAACATCTGCAGGACTAACAGCTAATCCAGAAAAATGTGCCATAGCCATGAGAGAAGCCAAGTATTTGGAGTACATTGTCAGGCGAGGGTGAGTAAAACCCGAACTAGACAAAGTGCAGGCAGTCAAAAATTGGCAAAGACCAGAAAATAAATCACAGTTAAGAACCTTACTAGACTTAGTAGGTTGCTAAAGGTGATTTGTAAGCCATTTTGCCACTAGAGCTGCTCCACTTACGGACTTGTCAAAAAAATGTTGTCCAGATAGATTTGCCTGGTCTGACGCTGCACAAGCCACTTGGTCAGATCTTCACTTAGCCCTCTGTTCCTCTCCAGTTCTACAAGCACTGGACTTTAACCCGAGGTTCTACCTTCAAACTGATGCCTCTGGTGACAGCTTAGGTACAGTCTTATCGCAAGAGAAGGATGGAGTAAAAAACCCTGTCCTGTACCTAAATCGGAAGTTACTTCCAAGGGAACAAAAATATGCCACCATGGAGAAGGAATGTTTCGCCGGGAATTAAATGCCAAGGTAACCCGCTGGTTATTGGCACTGCAACCTTTCAAATTCTCAGTACAACATAGACGCCGGATTCTGCAGAGGGTTTTTCACGAAAATATGCGTTACTCATGAAGTTCATGCCCCCCTACTTGGTGACGCTAAGGGAGGGATATGTAACAAAGAGAGGTATTTAGCTGGCAATCTGCAGAGAATGGATGTAAACAGTGTTACATATTTGTTCAGCAGTGCACCTAGTTTAAAAATAAACAGGTGATGGACATATATGTGACAAAACAATAGTATAGAGTCTGAAGTAATTTACAAGCTTTGGAAGTATCTTTTTCCCACAGATGTAGCAGCCTAAAAGGGTGTGTGTACAGTAAGAGCAATCAAATAAGAGTAGCTGATGAGAACTCCTTTTTGAAGGGAAGGTGAGAGTGTCATCTGCCCATCAAGTTAGGGCTGTGGAAGGAGTGTGCAGTATAAAAATCTGCATGTTTTCATTGTTCAGTGTGACTGATGCTGAATAAGTTGGCCGGTGTCTAGAGAGCTGGCCTCTGTCTGTTTAGTGTTAGGGTCACTAGAAAATGTGTGAAACTTTTATGCTGTCTAGTACTTTGCCATTCTGACAATAAATGACAATAAAGCATAGTAAACAAATAAGAAGCTGTTCATGTCTGCATCAAGAGAAGTTTGCTTGTGCCATAATATATGTATATATATATATATATATATATATATATATATATATATATATATATATATATATATATATATGCATATATATATATATATATATATATATATATATATATATATATGCATATATTGAATTGAATATAATTTCCTTGTGCAATTTTAGAATTTAAACACGCTGATCAATGTGTCTTCAGTTAATGAAAAAACTACAGTATATTAAAAAGGTTACCACTTTCAATATTATTCTACATTAGATAGCCATTCATTGAGCCCATCCCAAAACAATTATAAACCATATAATTTAAATCTCACTTTGTTCCCTGTCAACTGACTCTTAACTTTTTTTCATTTCAAATCATACCCCTTCCTGCTCTTTGTCCTCACACATTCCTTGTGCACACTAATTTCTAATGTCCACACTTTTTTTCTGTAAGTGTTAACATTATTTAAATAATTTCTGCAACCCTGATAACATAAATAAACAACCATTCTCATTAATGCAGGTTACATATATGTACTGGGACATAAATATTTATTATTTTTGTTTCCATGGCTTAAAATGTTTTGGGTTTTATATGATTATTGTAGTTTCACACAGTCAAACAATTTTGTGGCACGAAATCATCATCATCATCATAACCATTTATTTATATAGCGCCACTAATTCCGCAGCGCTGTACAGAGAACTCACTCACATCAGTCCCTGCCCCATTGGGGCTTACAGTCTAAATTCCTTAACATACACACAGACAGACACACACACAGACTTGGGTCAATTTGTTAGCAGCCAATTAACCTACTAGTATGTTTTTGGCGTGTGGGAGGAAACCGGAGCACCCGGAGGAAACCCACACAAACACGGGGAGAACATACAAACTCCACACAGATAAGGCCATGGTCGGGAATTGAACTCATGACCCCAGTGCTGTGAGGTAGAAGTGCTAACCACTAGGCCACCGTGCTGCATTTCAGTACAACTTTAGCATAGATTAAACCAATCAGACAGCTGTAAAATCACGATTCCCTTCTGTAATATAGACAAGACAATGATGACGTAGAAAATGAATATATTGCAATCTTTCATGCAGGTGCAAAGAAACTGGAAAAATTACATCCAATTTTGAATGCTGCGACTGTTACTGTTATTATTTTCATTTTAAGACACAAACCTATCCTACAGGAATATCAACTGTGGCCTCAATGGGAACATTTTCAAATATAAATAAAACGGTTATGAGGTTTACAAAAAAGAAGTCTGGAGAGAGAAGAAACAAATGAATTCATGATGAGATTGTGTTTATGATAGGAGAAATGCCTTGAGCAGTGCTCCTGGCACTGATTGTGAGGAATAGTGTTTATGCTGAGTTATAACAGAAGGACAGCAAGCAGTGAAGTTAGCCATAACAAGGTCAAGTTGCTTAGCATATTTTTATTGACAGTAAGATCATGCGAAATAAGTAATCATAGGCAAACCGAGGGGGGGGTTCCTAGTGCCTGGAAATCCCCCTTCCAGCCTGGGGTACTGTATGTTTGAGGTGGCTGGACCCTGCCCTGGGACCAGCCACTTTGCAGCTTGTGTGCAGATCGTTTCTGTCTGCACTGTTCACAGCCATCTCTCCCCAACAAGTATTGAAAGCAGCAAGAACAGGTAGGAGAGAGCTGGACAGTCTGTCAACTGTTCTGACACACTCAATCAGGACTTGGTCCAGATTGTAGGGCCAGTTGGGAGGTATGTCCCGCTTCACACGGCTCTGCTCGAAAAGGGAGAGCTGTGTGCCCCTAACAGTAGTGCAGGCAGCATTGCCCATGTATATGATGGGGATAGGAAGAGTTGGAGAGCAGCCAAGCACTGTCTAAAATTATAGCCACTCCCAGAAGCATGCTGGTCACGCCCACTGGCGGTGTGTGGCATGGAAACCCCTCTCTACAAATCCTGCGTTTGCCCCTGGCAATGTTATCTGTCACTATAAACATGATATAACGCACAATTCCTAGTAATAAAACTACCTAAATGTATGCACATAGCGTAGAGATGATCAAACTTATTTGATTGACCTTGAGATTTTGGCGGGTTTGGATTCTCATACAATAAAATTAATTCGTTTTGAAACATTTTATTACAGTTCACCTAGAAAACAGGATTCTATCAACAAACTCCTCCTTCATTTAGTGTCATATGCTATCTCAGGGGAGACTACTGACAGATGCAGTAGGGCATTGTGTGTATTATTTGGCAGCATTAACAATGACATTGACAGCTAAAATCCTGCCAGTAAGCAAGTTACAGACTTTCATTAGGCTGCAAGGGCAAGATTGGGGAACAAGTTACATATGGTAGGGGATAGAGTTGAATGTGATATTCTGTCTACTCTCCACCCTGCCACATCCAACTCTTGCTCTTACTGATACTGGTTGCCAGTGATAGTAATAGGAAACACTAATGAAGTCATTGCCACACGAGAAGTGTTGGTGCTATACTGTACCTCTGCATGTATTGAACACTATTTTTGTGGATATGATATGGGTGGAATGTTTTAACTAAGTGCTCTCACACAGGGGTTATCAAGATGCTGCTTCACTAAGAATGAGAAAGTGAGAGAGATAGAGGGTAGAGCAAATGAGAAATATATATATAGAGAGAAAGATAGGGAGTTTGTGTATGGGAGCGAAGGAGATAGAGGAAAAGAAGGAGAGGGAGAAATAAATAAATCATAGTTTAAATAGTATAAATAAGCATAAATAAGCTAAATAAATAAAAATCACAAAATAACATTAGATCATAGTTTTGCATAAGAAGTGAGACTCAATAATAATAAAAAAATATATAACAGTAGCATGGTAACGATAAATACCAATCTAATGTCAAACATTTTCACTGATAATCAGGTGGCTACAGAAATGGTGCCTTTTCATCCTTATGCAAACTACCATAAAGCTTTCATATAAGTTGTGCTCACTTTAAAATATAAATATTGGAATGCTTAAACACTTTTAGAACTATTTACTAGGTAAATTCCATAAATGTAAATGTATGTAATCAAGATAGTGCTAGGGTATGAAGACTCTTTACCTTGCTAGTCCACTTCAGGCTCCTTCTGTTTGTTTCTAGTTCTTATCTATTATCTTGGTGTGTTCCTGGTTACTATGTTCTCCAGTATGATCCTGGTTATTGCATCCTCTATTGTGTTCATGGTAACTAATCTATTCCAGTGTGTTCCTGGTCATTATATCCTTCAGTATTACCTAGTTGTTCCATTCATACCAATGAGTTCCGGGTTTTTCTTTCAATTCTGTGCATACCTCTGCATTTACACTTGGTTTTGCCATTTACCAGTCACATATGATGCCTGCGGAGAGATAGCAGCCATGCCCATTCCTCCTTGAAGGTTTCTCTGGTGAAAACCTACCCTTTATTAGATTCCGTGCCTCCATTACAGATAGTGTCAAATCGGTCTGAATGATTGAATCTTTCGTGTGTGATTCCTGACACCTACTTCAACACTTGTCTGTACCTTTGTAATGTTCTGCTCCTTGCACCTTCCTCACTTCTCAGACTACACAAGCAGGATCTACTTTCACTCCAATAAATCACCCTCCCTGGTGCTCTTTCTCATCTACGTTCTCGACTTGTCTGCTGGCAACATCTCCCCCAATCCTGTGACCACATGATCCCCACTACCCTTTCACACACCCACATCCACCCCAAAACTTTCCACCAACCACTTACCTAAAACTCTTTCAACCTCATTTTTATCTTCACCCTTCTTTCCTCTTTTCTTGCACTCTGGATTGATATATTTTGCCTGCAATAAGTTCACATCCATCTATGACCTTTTTTTCTCTAATTCCTTCAACCTTCTTCCTTTTACTGAAATTTGGCTCTCCTTCTCTGGCTGATTGCCAGGACAGTGTGGGGAAAGACTTAGGTCATTTTTAAAAGTAATTAAATTTACTATATGTATGGTGTTCTCATTGTCATTAAAATATCTTATTGGGAGAATCCAAGCTTTCCTGAAAATAACGGTAACAATACTATAAATAAGAGAAAATATTCATTCAGTGCATTCAAAATAATTAAAATTCACAACAACTACAATAAACAGTGAGTAATTTGTGCCTTTGGGGAAAACTTTTTATTGTCAGTCACTGTAGGCTGACAAGAGGACATTATTTTTATTTCTGCATTGAAGACCTAGGGATGATTAAATGTTTGAACTGGTTGCTTTTCCTCATTTTTTTTTATTAAAAATGAAACAGAAGACCTTTTCAGAAAGTCAATTTTGGCTGTCATGAGCACATCAATTAAAGTTAAGGTTGAATAAAGCATTAACCTAATCCAACTTGCTTTCCTGTGGTAACTTTTACAAAAATACATTTTCTAATCACTATATTTGCATATCCTGCATGCTCTGTTTGACTGACATTTTTCTTTTCAGAAATATATCCCTAATGGCCCCACTTGTCAACACAGAGACAATCAATTAGTCATGTGAGAATAATTGGTTTTGGGGACTGAAATGTGACCTAAACCCTTCAAAAACTAGCTACCTGTCATTTTGTAAGGCATGGAATGTATCCTTCATTATTCTGTTTAGGTACAGAGCTGCACCATTTTGGAATCAATAAATATTTTACAATATATTATTTTATAAGAAATGCATTCATCACAAATGTGTTGTTTGCTTCTTTGCAACTATTACTCAACTACTGTATGTATTTCTACATTTGACAGCACACTATAAAAACACACATGCTATGGAAATTAGAGGTTTATTAGTTACTGTATGTTCATTTGAATATTGGGTATTGAATATGATTGTCATTAAACTTTATACTCAACAACCATGACTTGCAAATTAGTAACAGTTAGGGAGCTCACATATAGGTCTTGATAATTCAATTGGTCTACCAACTATGACAAACGTTGTTTGCAGCTGGAAAATCAAATCCAAGCATATTCAAGTGGCACTTTAATGTGCAGCCCAAAATGCTTTCTCTCTGCACTTGTGCACCTTGATGATCTGCCCTGCACACATCAAAGTTTGCATCTGCTCTGCACTTGCAGTTGACAAATCTACAATCTAGATGTGCACTTATTTATGCAGGGAGGCAGAAAGATCTGAAAAAACATACTGTGCAAAAGTTTAAACTTCATATCAAGTCCAACCTCCTCTCATTTTACAACGGTCCCTTTATTAAATTAAAGTTTAAATACTATTGTATTGTACAGTATTGGATCATTTATGGTATAGATTAATAGTAATTGTAAGGGAAATGTCTAAAAAGGGCCACGGGACTAATACTTTTGTGTGTTGCACTCATCTGCCAAAGTGGAAGTTCCAAAATGTGACCCATTAGCAATACAGGACAAGACCTAGGGGTATATTTACTAAACTGTGGGTTTGAAAAAAATGGAGATGTTGTCTATAGCAACCAATCAGATTCTAGCTATCATTTATTTAGTACATTCTACAACATGACAGCTAGAATCTGATTGGTTGCTCTAGCCAACATCTCCACTTTTTGAAACCTGCAGTATACTAAATATACCCCCTAATCTCTGACAGTACTGAGCGGGGTCAAAAATCAAGGTGTTTTTTTTGTGCCATGGCTTTGGCTGTGCGCCATTTGTTTTTGTAGGTGATTGGTTTTTTTTATCTGGTAGGGGTGGAATGAGTGTGTGTCTGCTTGTGAGTTGTTGCCTGGACTTTGTCCAGGGCAGTAAATCAGAATTGCTGCCAAATTGTCTCTTATTGCAGTGTGCAGCCACTGAGCTCTTAGTCTTGCAAGATAAGGTAATCACTTTGTAGGAAGCATCAACATTTCTATCTTGATGGCGATTATTGCAAAGATCAGCAATGGGCATGATGTGGTTGGGTTGGCATGATGTGACTTAACATTCATTTAAAATCTTTCAAAATTGTTGAAGGGTACAATTCACATATACACATTGGCTAAAAATAGACTATTAACATAAACCATGCCTTATAATAGCTCTTTTACACACGTCACTTGAGTAAGGATACCCACTTGAAATTTGATTGCAGGTACTAATGCTTCCCATGCATCTATGTTCATTTGAGTTTGCTGCATGTTGACTACAGTTGAAATTGATCAGATTATAAAGACTATTAATCTTTAAATAAATACTTAACATAACATAACATAAGTAGTTCTTAAGTCTGATGAGCATTTATAACAAGTGTCAGTGTTTCCTGATAATGGTGATATGATAGAATTTAAAGATCTCAATAATGAAATCCATTCCATCTGTGGTCCCCAGCTGAATGCCTATGGGAAATTCAATCACATTTCTAGTGGGTAGATAGCCTTATACATTTCCACCAGCTAAAATTTAGTGAAGGAATTGTTTTTTATCCAATTTGAAAAATAGCAGCATAACTAAATGACATAATTATTGTAATGTTCATCTTGGCGCTACCAATAAATATTGTCTAATGCAATTGTTGTGGTTCCAACACACAAAGAGATTTATAAGCAAAAGATAGCAGGGTAACAGCAAACCACGATGATATATAAAAAGGTATAACATAATTTAGGAAAGTATAAACCGAATACATTACATTTCGCAAGCGCATCTCCTGGGCCCAGGTCCAGATTCAGTCTTGCAGTCAGGAAGAGAGAGATTTAACACTGGCCCAGGAACTTGCTTATATGCTTCTTGAGTTAACAAAAAACAGTGATGGTGGCACAATGTACACAAAGATAAACTACAATGCAGTCCAGTACAATAGGTCAGTTCAAAGGATTCCTCTGATAAGGTGGGGGCCAATTCAGACATGTTGTGTCTGAGGGAAACGACCTAATCCAGTTTAAACCAACCTATAAACAAAGTGCTTTTGAGTATTAATCTCATACTATTCATAACTTGCAATCACAGTATGTGATCGTTTCCCTATTGACACTGGATTTCAGCTATTAAAATATAGATTAATATGAGACCAAACTCCACACATTTTTGTGGACCTGAATCATAGTTACCTTTAATGTAAATTTATATTTTGCATAAAAAACCTTTACTAAAAAAGTGATGTGAGTTGGAACTTTAATTAATATGTACTATTTACAAGTGTAAGTGTGAATGTAAGTGTATGTGTGTAAATAATCCATGCGATTGCGTCATCATATGTGGCGTTCTAATCACAATTGCACGGTAAACCAAAATGAATTAATTTAGCCAACTTCATTCAATTATTTAACTTCCACATTATGTTGATTACTAGCATTTACTAACTATCAGAAGTTAATATGCTTCTTCTAAACTGTGCACCATAATCAAAGCTGGAATAAGGGTTTGGGTGATCACCTCATATCTCTTTCATTGCCTCCTTGTATATCTCATATTGACCTGCTTGTATCTCTCCTATTGCCCCTCAAGTATCTATCTCATTGCCCCACTCATTTTTCTCTCATTTTCCCCTCTTATCTCACTCATTGCCCCCTGCATTTCTCTCTCCTTGCTGCCCCCTTCATGTCTCTCTCATTGCTGCACCCTGCATGCCTCTCCCATTGCTGCCTCCTCAATGCCTCTATCATTGTTGCCCCCTCCATGTCTATCTCTTTGCTGTTCCCTCCATGTCTTTTTCACTGCTGCCCCTATCCATACCGCTCTCATTGCTGCCCCATCCATGTCTCTTTCATTGCTCCCCCCTCCATGCCTCTCTCATTGTTGTCCTCTTCATGTCTGTCTCTTTGCTGTCCCTTCCATGTCTTTCTTATTGCTGCCCCTCCATGTCTATCTCATTGCTGTCCCCTCCATGACACTCTCATTGCTACCCCTCCATATCTCACTCATTTCTGCCCCCTCCACATCTTTCTCATTTCAGCCTCCTCCATGCCTCTCTCATTGCTGCCCCCTCCATGTCTATTTAAATGCTGCCTCCTCCATGTCTCTCTCCTTGCTGCCCTTTTCAAACTTCTCTCATTGCTTCCCCCTTCATGGCTGTCTAATTGAAGCTCCCTTCATGGCTGTCTTATGGCAGCCTTCTCCATTTCTCTCTTATTGCAGCCTTCTCCATTTCTCTCTTATTGCCTTAACTTATCAGTAGATGTGGTAGCCCTTATGTGGCTCCATTGCATGCTGCTTGCTGCTCAGACAGGAAGTGAATACATGTCCTCTCTGAACAGTGAATTGTGTGGCTGTCTGACATCTCTTTGGAACACCCAGACAGTGTTCCATTTAGCCTCATTCTTCTCATTTAGCTGCATTCTTCTATTAATATCTCTGGCGGTGAGTGGTAGGCATTGGGGACTCTTTTAGTTTTTAAGCTTTTTAACTAGTGCCTGGTACCTTATTGTATTCAGTTTTCATCTACAGCTTGTCCAGGATCACTTCATTTTTGAGGTAAGTGGGGATAAAATAATATATATGTGCTGTATTTCAGAAGATGACTGTACTAGTCTTGTGGGAAGCAGTGTTGTGATTAAGGTGATTGTGTAGGCTTAGATTATATGTATTACGGAGAGTTGTAGAAAGAACAACACCGTTGAATACAAAAGTCCAAATATCTTACTACTGTCTTAACAAAAGCAGTTTTTTAAGGTAACACAGATTTAGGGTAATACACTATACTACATTGTTATTTTTCTTATTCAGCAAATTAGTGTTCTTGGTGTGTAAAAAATTACATAGAAAACTGAGTGCAGCACCAAGTATATTGCTTCAATGCCCAAGGCTATGACATGCCTCCTCCTGTCTTGCTATGGTGCACACCACTAGCATCCCTATTACAAGCGGGTATAGCACTGATTGCATGCCACCTGTCACTCTCCTGCTCTTCTACTAAGTCGTCCAGCTTTCTGCATCTATTAAAATATAGTGTTACACTAGATTCCCATTAAAATATTTCCACTTGCAAAAGCTGTACAAGCAATATTTGACATAACAGACCCAATATAGTATGTGTATGTTCAGAATCTATAAGCTAAATTACCATCTAAGAGTACTCGGGCATTTATTTTAATGACAAAGCAAAAATCCATTTGCAAATGTAATTTTTACTATTTGTGTGGCTTTTTGAGAAACTGTTTTTTCATTTATGTTGTTCCTGTTTAGAGAAGTACTGTATAGAGTTAAATCAGGTGTTCTAGCTACAAAAAATGTCTGGTTTAACTATAAGAAAATAAATATTATTTGTAATTTGTATACATGGCAAGTGACTGTAGAATATGTCAGTTAATTTAATTTATATTCAATAAGATGTTTACATAAATGTATTTTCCTTCATTAGTACGAATGTTAATAACTTTTTATTTAATCTCAAAGTAGATATTTACGTCTGTAAATTCTATGTGTTTTCCTTTAGTTCTTTGGCTATCTTTGTAAAATTACTGGATATAAAAATAGAAGCAACATAGGAGAAAAATGCACAAATTTCAGAACTGGGAACAGAAGACCTATTGACATTAAATTCTCGGCAAAGCAACATTGGCTCCCTCTGTAAAAATCTTCATCCTCAGGATAAGTTCAACAGCCATGTGTTTTTGACTTTTTTATTCTCATCACTGATGAGAATGTACTTGTGTCTCTAAATTGTTCTCTGAACCTAACAGCTAATTCTCCCCGTGTCCTGCGTGTTCCATCTGCTTATAACATTGTCTACTACCTCCTGCAAGCAAAATGTCAAGTTTCTCAAAGACTTTCATCCATCAATGTCCTTAATCTAACAAACATTACAAGTACTTTGAGCAAAGGAAAAGATTCTCTACAGGTACTGCCAGTAGCACATCAACGTAGCAGAAGAAAAACTTTATATTAAAAGGTTCACTGCAGCAATGAAGTCAGCTAAAATGTTAATGATTAGTGACTTAGTATACTAGAGAAGTAAAAATAAATATGACAATTAAGGAAATAAAGTCAGGATTGCTTATGGTAGTCAGATTGATAGACAGATTAGATAATCTTCCGATGATATAAAATAAAACCTTCCCAAATGGCTAAGGAGGAGTTTGTTGGTGATGGAATGTTCTTTGATGCTAAAGTTAGAGAATGGTATTCAGTTGCATGCAGAAAACGTGGACAAATGTCATGTTTCACTGAAGCTCTAAGTAAAAATGAGTTAAATCAACCTCTGCATTTCTATTTATTTATTTGCTGAACAGCTCGTAAAAAAAAAAACTATGAATATGGCATGCAAAAGCATGGGTACTCTATTTGATTGATTAATACTTTTTTAAACTTTCAAAACTTGATTGCCTTGTTTGGCTTCAATTAAGCTAGGTGAAGACAATTCAAGAATTCACTGAGCTGACTCAGGACAAATAAAGATAATAAACAGAATTGGCTGTTACAAAATAGGGGAAGGTTATATTAAGATATTGAAATGCTCCCAGATTTGAATTTCCACTGTCAGAAACAACATTAAGAAATAAATGTTATGAGGAACTGTCAAAGGCAAGGCAAGATCATGAAGGGCAATCAAAATCTCTAATATAAGTTGTGAGGAAATGGGGTGCTACTGGACTGAGAACTTTATATTCATCACCTGTTTCTCATTTTTTAATGTACTTTTTATTCCTTAGCCCAGTCTAAGTATATACACCAGAGCATTGGTGTATTATGTAGATTATTATTTCATGTTATTAGGTACATTTTACTCTTGCTATTACCTGCAATATTGTATATAGTATAAATATAAAGAATATTGCCATACTGTGTGAAAATAACAGGACAGCAGCAGTCATTTTGCTTGTGTAGCTAATGCAATTACCATTTGTCTCAAATGTCCATTGTTATGAGGTGCAGCTCAGATTTGGTTTGTAATCAGAACACTGTCTGAGTTAACTAGCTGGCAGCCCATGTTAATTAGCTAGGTCAACAGGTAATCTGAGAGGTAATGAGGTTAGAACTTCAAAATGAAAGGCAATGTGCCTCCACAGTAATATATTGGCTAAAATAGCAATGGGAAATGTATCAATATGTATCAATATAAATGTAATTGCATCAAAATGTATCACAGATTCAGGTGGTGTAACACTGCTGATACAATGTGTCAAAAGTCTTATTGTTTCATGTAAGCGTGTAGTTTCATTGCCTGATGTAATATTGTAACCCCATGTTTAGTGTATTCAGCCAAAATAGCTAATTAAGTCAAGTCATTCCATTGTATAATCAAGGTAACAGGGACAGTATGTCTAGCAGCTAAAGTGTTGACTGAGAGACCCCTGCTGTAAGGGGGAGGTTTGAGACATTTGACCCTACTTCCTGTGTATACAGCGAAGAATATATGGAGAGGAGAATGCCAACAGAGGGATTCTAGCTTTGAAAATCCTGATGTACAAGCTAAAAGGACTCTGGGCCAGGCATCGTGGTGCCGCTGGAAGAAAACCCTACCAGGACAGGGTCGGTGTGAGCCACTAACCCAGGCTGAGTGACACCATAACTGTTATGCTAATCGGTAATGGTAATATTGTGGAAGGATAAGACTCTGAAAGAAACCAAGATTATTACTTTGGAGAGCTGACTGCAAGCGGCTGCTGGAGGATACATGCTACCATTTATCCTGTAACTTGTGAATGTCTTGTGGTGTTGTGTTGTTGTAATAAAGTCTTATTTTGGACATATTATAGACTACCCGAGTGAGTTGAATCCCACATAGTGTAACTGCCATCCCAGCTAAGGGTGGTATCCTCCTATAAATGCTTATTGGCTGGTCACATATGACAATCAGAACCCACATATCACTAAATAGGACATTTAATTTTTTTTAACTAACATTGTAATAGTGATCCGCAACACAGCATTGCTTGCACAAAAATGATCTGCTTAGAAATAGTGTCAGAAGGAGACATTTAGAACACTGTTAATTTATATAACAAACAATTTACTTTTTAAACAAAATACCAAAAGATAGATGGGGAGGAAAACAGGTGATGCTTTGAAGAAAAAGCTTGCCAATCATTAAACACAAACCTTGATCTTTTTTTTTTTGTGTGTGCATGTCTGTTATTCAATGCTTGTCTTGCAAATTTATCTTGCTGTATCATTTTCAGACAATTTAACATGTGTGGCAGCCAATGGCATAGGAGATATTGTCTGGGTGGAACAAAGAATGGGTTCAACTAGATATTAGCAAATCCTAGAAGATAATGTGCCACTGCCACATGCGTAAATTGAAAGTGAATAGTATCGAAAATCTGTAGAAAGATGTCAAACATGTAAGACATGCAAGAAGGCCTAAGACTAATTCTGAGCCAGAAGAGTTCTACAAGGGAATGTTGGAGAAAACTCATAAAGCAAGAATAGAAAGACACTTAACTGGCTTCAAGAAACATTTGGAAACTGTACTTTCTGCCAGAAATCTGTGCTACTAAGTATTGACTGACAGGATGACACTTACAATGTAAGTGTAAATTGCATCCAACTTTACATCAGTGTTAGGAACCCCTCCAGCCGGCACAACACAACCCGGAGTCTACTCTGCCAGTCAGGTGTTCACTGGAGCCCCTGATGGTGGGGACAGACTGGGCTGCAGACTGACAGAGGGTCGTGAAGTGTGTACCGGCTGGGGAGAACCCAGGCAAGAAGAGTCAGGTCCACGCAGAGGTAAAAGGCCGGCAGCAGGTAACAGTAATGATGAACAAGCTGAGGTCAGAGATCACAGGCAAAGTAGCGGAACGGGTAAACAAGCCAAGGATCAGGGTCACAGGAAACACAAGCGAAGTCCAATACGAAGCCAAGGGTCATACACGGGAAGTCAAACGTAGATACAGGATACAGGAACTGGAACAAGCAGGTCAGCAGACTGGAGCACAGAAGCTATAACCGGCAATGAGGCAGCAGACCTCATTGCCTTAAATACCCAGCTGAACCAATCACAGGTAAAACACACTCCTGCAGGTTAATAGAGCAGTCACTAATAGAGCCAATCAGGGCTTGCCCCTGGCCTGCACAGTTGCAGGCTAATGCCTGTAATTGCCTCCTATAATCTGCCCATATTAATTAGCCCACAGGCTGTAGAACGCTGCGCCCGGCTTCCTCCTATTGCCGGGACGCAGCTCTGAAGCGTCTGCTGGTTGCCCCGGCAACGGCCGGGTTATGGCCGGAAATGACGTCCCGGTCGCCATGGCGACGGCCGGGACGCGGGTGAGTGAGTCGCGGCGGCTGGGCACCGCCGCGGCTCGTAACAGTACCCCCCCCTTGAGGAGGGGTCGAGGGACCCCGACATCCTGGTTTTCTAGGGAATTTTTTGAAGAACTCCTTCAGTTTCTTTGGGGCATGGAGTTGTCTCCGCGGAACCCAAGATCGCTCTTCTAATCCGCGATTCCTCCATTGTATAAGGAAATGCACCTGTCCTTGAACATTTTTAGAATCAAGGACCTTTTGAATCACAAATTTTTTTGGCCCACTGGAACCTCTCCCAGGCACACTTGAAGACTGGGCTTGACCAGGATAAAGCACTGGCTTCAATAGAGAACAATGAAAGGTGTTTGGAATTCTTAACGAGCCTGGAATTTTTAACCTAAATGCGACGGAGTTCACCTGCTTGATGATAAGAAACGGCCCGATGAACTTAGGACCCAATTTCTTACAAGGTTGTCTGAGCCTGATATTTTTTGTAGACAGCCAGACTTTCTGGCCAACCTTAAGGGAGCAGGGGGTACGGTGTCGGTCCGAATTTTTTTTTGCAACAAGTGAGGCTTGTTTTAAAGATGAATGTACTTTCTTCCAGACAACTCTGAGATCCCTGGCAGTGGAACGGATCTCCTGAATACCAACAGACTGGAGTGAATACAAAGAGTTAGATCTGGGGTGGAAACCATAATTGCAAAAGAACGGAGAGGTTTTCGTGGATGAGTGACAGGAGTTGTTACAGGCAAATTCTGCCCAGGGCAACAAGGAGGACCAGTTGTCATGGAACTCCGATATGTAGCATCGCAAGAACTTCTCCAAGGACTGGTTAACCCTTTCAGTCTGCCCATTTGACTGAGGGTGGTATGCAGATGATAAACTGACCTTGATTCCCAGGAGGGTACAGAATGATCTCCAGAACTGTGCTATGAACTGGGAACCCCGATCGGAGACGATGTCTGTAGGGAGTCCATGGAGGCGGAAAATGTGTTGAATGAACAAGACTGCCAAATCTCGAGCAGTAGGAAGCCTAGTGAGTGGAATGAAATGCGCCATCTTGCTGAACCGGTCTACCACGACCCAAATGGTATTGTGTCCCGCAGAGGGTGGCAGATCGACTATAAAGTCCATGGACAGATGTGTCCAAGGTTTACCAGGGGCGGCCAACGGAACTAACTGACCTACCGGGCGAGTCCTGGGAACTTTGTTCCTGGCACAAACTTCACAGGACCGGACGTGACTCTTGACGTCAGCAGACAGAGACGGCCACCATACAGTACGGGAAAGGATTTCCAGTGTTTTGTAGACTCCAGGATGCCCAGCAGTCCGACTGTTGTGTGCCTCAGCAAGGACTGTCTTCCTTAGATGAACTGGGACAAACAAACATCCTGCCGGAGTGTTATCAGGAGCCAACCTCTGGAACCTTTGTAAGGTACATGTCACGGGCACTAGGAGTCTTTACCCAGGGATCACCAGGTGATAGGCTTACCAGAGCAGTATAGGTGGTAATATGGTACTCTGGTAGCAGGGTGATCACGGAACAGGAAATAGCAGATGATGAGATGCTCAGGAAAGTCTATGACTAGCAGCACTGGCAATATGGAGGTAGTAATACACGAGGAACTGTATGGACAAAGGACACGTGAAGGTAGTCAGTGGTCTGCGGTAGCAAGTTGTACCACTGCTATAGTGAGGAGGAATGTCCAACAGAAACGAGGAGGTGATGAGAGTCAGCGGTCTGCGGATAGCAAGTTGTACCGCTGTCTGAGTGAAGGAATGGAATCCAAGTGGAGGTATCCGGGGAGTCAGTGGTCTGCGTTAGCAAGTTGTACCACTGCTATGTGAGAGGATACTGGAGCAGGTGAAACTGGAAACAGGGGTCAGTGGTCTGCCACTAGCAAGTTGTACCACTGAATATATATGTGAGGAGGTGCACGGGGAGAGACTGCAACACAATATATACACGGGCACCTTGACTTTGATCCACAGTAATATGCACAATATAAATGTATAAATGACTGAACAACACTGCCAATATAGAAAGTCTCTTGAAGTAATCCAGCATGAGATAACACAGTCAATGATGGCAATAGACTCAGCGGATAGTACACTCCAGAGGAGAACCAACACAGTCCAGCAAGGTATGCAATACACAGCACAGTCAATGGGAAGTATGCATACCGTGGTTCAGGAGAAGGCAGTCAGACAGAAGTGCAGAGATACCTGAACGGCAGGAGGCCGGCAGGATGCAAAGTCCCTGGATGGGTGAAGCGGTGGTCTAGCAGGTGCAGCGCACAGGTAGGTAGACCAGCAGGGAACCCAGGAAGGCGTGGAGAGCGGATCAGCAGTAGATGGATGCGTAGCGCTGAGAAGTAACAGCAGCGGGTCTCTGCGGGAACACGGAGGTAGCCAATAGCAACCAGCAGGTGCAGTAACGATGGGACACCAGAGCAGAGTTGAACTGGAACAGTTGATCACGGAGAGTAGCGGGTAGCAATAGTGGCAGCAGACTCAAGGAAACACGGGAGGGTTGACAAGGGCTGAAGACTGAAGCGCACGGAGGCAGCGGATAGAAATCAGCCAAACAGTCACGATGATGAAACACAGACGAGTTGCAGGTTGAAGCCTGTAGTGCACGGAGGCAGCGGATAGGAATCAGCTAGCAGTCACGATGATGAAACACAGACGAGTTGCAGGTTGAAGACTGTAGTGCACGGAGGCAGCGGATAGGAATCAGCTAGCAGTCACGATGATGAAACACAGACGAGTTGCAGGTTGAAGACTGTAGTGCACGGAGGCAGCGGATAGGCATCAGCTAACAGTCCCAATAATAAATGGTAGAGTAGAAGTGGTTAGAAGACTGTAGTGCACGGAGGCAGCGGATAGGAATCAGCTCACAGTCACGATGATACAGTAGATGGTAGAAGTGGTATGGGAACCACAGTAGTAGAAGTGGTTTGGAAACCACAGAGGTAGAAGTGGTTTGGAAACCACAGGAATCAGCTGGGCTGAATAAACGAGGAAACACAGGAACACCTTCAGAGACTCATGGGGAATGAGACTCCAAGATCAGGCAACGTGGTGTTGACCACAGGTGCTTAATATAGGGAGGTTGCCTGATCTGCCAATTAAGTTAAAGGAACATACACTGAAGGTTTGGAAAGGGCTGCGCATGCGCAGTCCCTCAGGATAGAGGACGTCCACGGTTCCTAATAGTCCGGGAAGAAGCACTCACAGTCCGGTGAGTGACAGTACCCCCCCTTTTAAAGGTGGGCACAGAACGCCTGGAACCGGGCTTGTCCGGATTTTTGGAATAAAACTTCTTCAGAAGGGAAGGAGCATTAAGATCTTCAGCTTTGATCCATGAACGCTCTTCAGGACCAAAGCCCTTCCAATGAACGAGGAAACGGAGGACTCCTCGCGAAATTTTTGCATCCAATACCTCAGTAATCTCGAAATCCTCCTCCTGATGAACTTGAACTGGCTGCGGTGCTGAGGGAGGAGTCGAGAAACGATTGATAATAAGAGGTTTGAGTAAGGACACATGGAAGGCATTGGAAATCCGAAGATTCTTAGGAAGAAGAAGTTTAACACATACTGGATTGATAACTTGAATGATCCTATATGGACCAATAAAACGAGGGGCGAATTTCATAGATGGAACCTTCAAACGAATATTTTTGGTAGATAACCAGACACGATCTCCAATTTTTAGTGGTGGAATAGCCCGCCTCTTCTTATCTGCGAAAGACTTATATTTATTAGATGTCTTCTTTAAACAGGTTTTGACCTGAGACCAGATATTTTTGAAGGTTTGACAAGCAGTCTACACAGCAGGAACTTGGGTGGGCGGGAGGGCAGGAAATTCCGGAAAAGACGGATGGTGACCGTAGACCACAAAGAATGGAGTTTTGGATGATGACTCATGGTACATGTTGTTATGGGCGAATTCAGCCCAAGGGAGCAATTCTACCCAGTTGTCTTGGTTGGCTGAAGAGAACATCCTAATAAAAGTCTCAAGATCTTGATTGACTCGTTCCGTTTGTCCGTTAGATTGCGGATGGTAAGACGATGAGAGTGCTAATCGTATGCCCAAGGTTTTACAAAGGGCCCGCCAGAATCTGGAAACGAATTGTACTCCTCTATCCGACACAATCTCAGACGGACATCCATGGATGCGGAAGATTTCTTTAATGAAATGTTCAGCCAGAGTAGACGAGGAAGGTAAACCGGACAGAGGGACGAAATGGGCCATCTTCGAAAATCTGTCTACCACTACCCAAATAGTATTGTGATTCTTACTTGGTGGCAAATCAGTAACGAAATCCATACTAATATGGGTCCAAGGCTTGGACGGAATGGGTAGTGGTCGCAGCAACCCTGCTGGAGTTCTGCGGGAGGATTTGAACTGAGAACATAAATCACAGGAAGCAATAAACTCTTTGACGTCTCTCCTCATTGAAGGCCACCAGTAACTACGAGAGAGAATCTCAAAGGTCTTGTGTTCACCGGCGTGTCCAGAAAAACGAGAGGCATGGAACCACGAAAGGATTTTCCTCCTCAGAGTAGGAGGCACAAGGGTCTTCCCAAATGGTAGCATTTTGGTGGATGAAGCAGCCAGAGAAATACATTTGGGGTCTAGAATAGCATGGTTGGGAACCTCTTCTACATCAGAGGACGTCACAAAAGCTCGAGATAGAGCGTCAGCTTTCTTGTTCTTAGCGGCTGGTTTGAAGGTTATAATTAATTCAAAACGGGAAAAGAAAAGAGACCATCTTGCTTGACGAGGGTTCAAGCATTGAGCAGATTGCAAATATGACAAGTTCTTATGATCCGTGAAGATCGTCACCGGATGGCGAGCTCCTTCCAACAAGTATCTCCATTCCTCTAATGCAGCTTTGATGGCCAGCAACTCCTTGTCCCCGATAGTATAATTTTTCTCTGCGGGCAGAAGACCCCGAGAGTAGAAGGCACAAGGATGTAATTTTTGTTGCTCCGAGCGTTGGGAGAGAATAGCTCCTAAGCCCACATTAGAGGCATCTACTTCTAGGAAGAAGGGGAGTGTCACATCAGGCTGTCGCAGAATGGGAGCAGACGAGAAGGCCTCTTTGAGGATTTGAAAGGCTTGGAGAGCCTCAGATGACCATTGCTTAGTATTAGCCCCTTTCCGAGTTAGGGCCACAATGGGAGATGCAATGGATGAGAAGTCTTGAATGAAGCGTCTATAGTAATTGGCAAAACCTAAAAAACGCTGGATGGCACGAAGAGTAGTTGGCTGAGGCCAATGTAGTACAGCATTTACTTTGTCTGGATCCATCTTCAGGCCAACTCCGGAAACTATATACCCCAAGAATGGAATCTGGGGTAACTCGAATGAACATTTTTCCAATTTACAGAACAACGAGTTTTTCCGTAGTCTGGAGAGGACCTCTGCCACATGTTGGTGATGAGAAGGCAGGTCCTGTGAGAAGATCAATATGTCGTCTAGGTAGACAACGACACATACATATAATAAGTCCCGAAAGATCTCATTGATGAAACCCTGGAAAACAGCGGGGGCATTACACAGCCCGAAGGGCATTACTAAATATTCGTAATGCCCATCTCTGGTGTTAAACGCGGTCTTCCATTTGTCACCGGAACGGATTCTAATTAAATTGTAGGCACCACGAAGATCCAACTTAGTAAATATCCGAGCTCCCTTGATGCGATCAAATAGCTCAGTGATCAGCGGAATGGGATACCGATTCTTGATAGTAATGGCGTTGAGTCCACGAAAATCTATACAAGGGCGTAATGATCCATCCTTCTTTTTGACGAAGAAGAACCCAGCTCCAGCGGGAGAGGTGGAAGGTCGAATGAACCCACGCTGGAGATTCTCCTGTATGTACTCAGATGTGGCTTGAGTTTCAGGTAACGAGAGAGGATAGACCCGACCCCTGGGAGGAGTCTTGCCAGGTAGAAGGTCGATCGGACAATCCCAAGAACGATGAGGAGGAAGACGTTCAGACTGAGCTTTATCAAACACATCGGCAAATGAAGCATACTGAGGAGGGAGTCCCGGGGAGGAAGATGAGATGGAAGATCGCTGTACTTTAAGAGGAATAACTTGAGAGAGACAACGATGGTGACATTCAGACCCCCAAGACGTAACTTGAGGGGTGCGCCAGTCAATCTGGGGAGAGTGACACTGAAGCCATGGAAGGCCTAAGACAATCGGACTTGTCGTAACTGGAAGAATTAAAAACGAAATTTCTTCATGGTGTAGTACACCAATCTGAAGGGTTACTGGAGACGTACTCTGGGTGATGAGACCATTGATGAGGCGTGATCCATCTATAGCCGTCACAGTAATGGGTGTTTTTAAAGTGATCACTGGTAGGGACCATTGATTCACTAGTGATTTAGAAATGAAATTTCCTGCTGCTCCGGAATCAATCAATGCCTGTGACTCAAAGGATTTGGTAGCAAAGGAAATCGTAACATCAAAAGCGCAGACTTTAGATTTCATAGACAATGGAGAGGACTCCAGGGACCCTAACTTCACCTCTCCAGAACTAGTTAGGGCCTGGCATTTCCCGATCTCTTAGGGCAAGAGCTGAGCATATGCGTGGAATCAGCACAATAGATACAGAGTCTATTCTTTACTCTTCGTTTCCTTTCCTCTGAAGATAATTTGGAACGTCCTATCTCCATGGGAATCACAGAGGATGGAGCTGGACGAAATTGAGGGTTTAAACGAAGAGGTGCTTTGACAGCTGTTGTTTTCTCAGACTCTCTTTCACGAAATCTCATATCTACACGATGGCAAAGAGAGATCAAATCTTCTAGTGACGAAGGAAGCTCTTGGGTAGTCAGTGCATCTTTAATTTTATCGGAGAGCCCCTGCCAGAAGGCGGCAACTAATGCTTCAGTGTTCCACTGAAGTTCAGAGGCTAAGATCCTAAATTGAATGACATACTGTCCTACTGTATGGGAGCCTTGTCGCAAACGAAGAATGCTGGAAGCAGCGGAGGTCACACGACCTGGTTCATCGAACACACTTCGGAACGTGGAAATGAATTTGGCACTATCTTGTAGAATTGGATCGTTTCTTTCCCACAGGGGGGAGGCCCAAGCCAGGGCTTGTCCCGAAAACAATGAGATAAGATAGGCCACTCTGGAACGATGGGTAGAAAAATTTTGAGGTTGGAGTTCAAAATGGACTGAACATTGGTTAAGGAAACCTCTACAAGTTTTGGGGTCCCCGTCATATTTTGACGGAGTAGGCAGGTGAAGCGTAGGAGCTGTAGACACCTGGGATGGCACTGGGGAAACGGAGGAAAGCACAGGAGCTTCAATATTAGCTGTAACAGTCTGTCCAGATGTTCCTTGGGAGGTTAATGATTGGTAACATTGAAGTAACAGCTGTTGGCGAGCATCCTGTTGCTCCACACGGCTGACCAGATGCTGCAGCATCTCCTTAGCGGTAGGTTCCGTATCTGGGTCTGTCATGGCCTGATCTTACTGTCACGGGCACTAGGAGTCTTTACCCAGGGATCACCAGGTGATAGGCTTACCAGAGCAGTATAGGTGGTAATATGGTACTCTGGTAGCAGGGTGATCACGGAACAGGAAATAGCAGATGATGAGATGCTCAGGAAAGTCTATGACTAGCAGCACTGGCAATATGGAGGTAGTAATACACGAGGAACTGTATGGACAAAGGACACGTGAAGGTAGTCAGTGGTCTGCGGTAGCAAGTTGTACCACTGCTATAGTGAGGAGGAATGTCCAACAGAAACGAGGAGGTGATGAGAGTCAGCGGTCTGCGGATAGCAAGTTGTACCGCTGTCTGAGTGAAGGAATGGAATCCAAGTGGAGGTATCCGGGGAGTCAGTGGTCTGCGTTAGCAAGTTGTACCACTGCTATGTGAGAGGATACTGGAGCAGGTGAAACTGGAAACAGGGGTCAGTGGTCTGCCACTAGCAAGTTGTACCACTGAATATATATGTGAGGAGGTGCACGGGGAGAGACTGCAACACAATATATACACGGGCACCTTGACTTTGATCCACAGTAATATGCACAATATAAATGTATAAATGACTGAACAACACTGTCAATATAGAAAGTCTCTTGAAGTAATCCAGCATGAGATAACACAGTCAATGATGGCAATAGACTCAGCGGATAGTACACTCCAGAGGAGAACCAACACAGTCCAGCAAGGTATGCAATACACAGCACAGTCAATGGGAAGTATGCATACCGTGGTTCAGGAGAAGGCAGTCAGACAGAAGTGCAGAGATACCTGAACGGCAGGAGGCCGGCAGGATGCAAAGTCCCTGGATGGGTGAAGCGGTGGTCTAGCAGGTGCAGCGCACAGGTAGGTAGACCAGCAGGGAACCCAGGAAGGCGTGGAGAGCGGATCAGCAGTAGATGGATGCGTAGCGCTGAGAAGTAACAGCAGCGGGTCTCTGCGGGAACACGGAGGTAGCCAATAGCAACCAGCAGGTGCAGTAACGATGGGACACCAGAGCAGAGTTGAACTGGAACAGTTGATCACGGAGAGTAGCGGGTAGCAATAGTGGCAGCAGACTCAAGGAAACACGGGAGGGTTGACAAGGGCTGAAGACTGAAGCGCACGGAGGCAGCGGATAGAAATCAGCCAAACAGTCACGATGATGAAACACAGACGAGTTGCAGGTTGAAGCCTGTAGTGCACGGAGGCAGCGGATAGGAATCAGCTAGCAGTCACGATGATGAAACACAGACGAGTTGCAGGTTGAAGACTGTAGTGCACGGAGGCAGCGGATAGGAATCAGCTAGCAGTCACGATGATGAAACACAGACGAGTTGCAGGTTGAAGACTGTAGTGCACGGAGGCAGCGGATAGGCATCAGCTAACAGTCCCAATAATAAATGGTAGAGTAGAAGTGGTTAGAAGACTGTAGTGCACGGAGGCAGCGGATAGGAATCAGCTCACAGTCACGATGATACAGTAGATGGTAGAAGTGGTATGGGAACCACAGTAGTAGAAGTGGTTTGGAAACCACAGAGGTAGAAGTGGTTTGGAAACCACAGGAATCAGCTGGGCTGAATAAACGAGGAAACACAGGAACACCTTCAGAGACTCATGGGGAATGAGACTCCAAGATCAGGCAACGTGGTGTTGACCACAGGTGCTTAATATAGGGAGGTTGCCTGATCTGCCAATTAAGTTAAAGGAACATACACTGAAGGTTTGGAAAGGGCTGCGCATGCGCAGTCCCTCAGGATAGAGGACGTCCACGGTTCCTAATAGTCCGGGAAGAAGCACTCACAGTCCGGTGAGTGACAGTACAGCTCAAATCTTGAGTTAATCCGGCATGAATCATAGACACAGGAACAATAGGCTCTGGGCAGGTGACCGGAGCATGATGTGCCAGGAAACTTCTAGACAGGGCGTCCGCTTGAATATTTTTGGAACCAGGACGATAGGTGATAATAAAGTTGAACCGAGTGAAGAACAGCGACCACCGAGCCTGTCGGGGGTTCAGACGTTTGGCTGACTGTATATACTGTAAGTTTTTATGATCCGTTATAACGGAGATCTGGTGTGCAGCGCCTTCCAACCAGTGCCGCCATTCCTCAAAGGCCCATTTAATTGCCAGCAATTCTCGGTTTCCCACGTCATAGTTGGTTTCCGCTGATGAGAACTGACGGGAAAAAAAGGCACATGGATGTAAGCGGTGGGTCTGGGGGTCTTTTTGTGACAAGACGGCCCCAGCACCGACGTCAGACGCATCTACCTCTAGAACAAACGGTACCCTAGGATCCGGATGTCTGAGAACCTGAGCAGACACAAAAGCTTTCTTCAGGGTTTTGAATGCATTTATTGCCTGTTGTGACCAAACAGTTGGATCACCTCCTTTGCGGGTCAAGGTGACGATAGGAGCCACGATATCAGCAAAGCCGCCAATAAACCTCCTGTAGTAATTGGCGAATCCCAGGAATCTCTGGACCGCCTTGAGGTTATTCGGTTGTATCCAATCCAGAATTGCTTGGACCTTGGTTGGGTCCATGGAGAAACCTTCTGAGGAGATTAGATAACCGAGGAAGGATACCTTCTGGACCTCGAACTCGCATTTCTCGAGTTTAGCGTAGAGGTGATGTTCCCGTAATTTCTGTAGGATTTGTCTGACATGACCCTGGTGCACAGACAACGATTTTGAATATATGAGGATGTCGTCTAAGTAAACAACAACAAAGTGTCCCAGGAACTCACGTAACACCTCATTAATCAAGTCCTGAAATACGGCAGGAGCTTTACTAAGGCCAAACGGCATGACCAGGTATTCGTAATGGCCCGAGAGCGTGTTGAAAGCCGTCTTCCACTCATCACCTGCTCTAATACGTATGAGATTATAGGCCCCACGAAGATCAATTTTTGTGAAGATAGTGGCTCCTCTTAATTGATCAAAAAGAACGGAGATGAGGGGAAGGGGGTAGGTGTTCTTAACCGTAATAAGGTTCAGCCCTCGATAATCGATACAGGGTCTGAGTCCACCGTCCTTCTTGGGTACAAAGAAACACCCCGCTCCTACTGGGGACTTGGATGGCCTGATGAAGCCCTTCTCCAAGTTTTCGTCAATATACTCCTGCATGGATTTGGTCTCTGGACCAGAGAGAGGATACAAGCGTCCCTTGGGTAATTTAGAGCCCGGAATGAGCTCAATGGCACAGTCGAAATTGCGGTGCGGAGGTAGTGTGTCAGCAGCCTTTTTGGAGAAAACATCCCAGTAGTCATGATACTGAGAAGGGAGCTGCTCCGGAATAGACTGAATAATACGTAGAGGTAGTGTTAAGCAAGACTGTGTACAATGGGGGCTCCACTGGACAATTTCTCCTTTTGCCCAATCCATGACGGGGTTATGGCAGGATAGCCAAGGGTGGCCCAGAATTAAAGGAACCGAAGGACATTCGATAAGACGTAAGACTATGGATTCCGAATGGAGAGCGCCAATGTTCAACTGTAATGGTGGGGTCTCCCAAGTAATTTTGCCGCCTGGCAACGGACTACCATCTAAGCCACATACCGTAATGGCAGATTGGAGTTTAATCCGCGGAATCCCAGCAGAGCGGGCAAACTCGATGTCAAGGAAGTTGCCAGCAGCTCCACTGTCAATGAAGGCTGATAGTTTCGTAGAACGAGCACTGAACGTGAGCTGTGCAGGGACCAATAGTGCATTTTTCTGGGAGACAATTTGTAGACCTAAGTGAACTCTCCCCTCGTTCCTTAGGCATGCTCGTTTCCCGACTTGTTTGGGCAAGAACGGGAGAAGTGGCCTCTTGCGCCACAATATAAACATAAGCCTTGTGACCGTCTCCTGTCTCTCTCCTCAGAGGAAAGACGGTATGCTCCCAATTGCATTGGTTCCTCACCATCCTGGGAGATAGGAACGAAGGCGGATGGAGGTGATGACGTTTCCTTTTTCAGTTTTCCGCTCTTTATATCTCCTGTCAATTTTAATGGAGAGGTGCATCAGATCCTCCAGAGAGCTAGGAGACGGGTATTGCACCAGCGAATCTTTAATCTGTTCAGATAGGCCGACACGGAACTGACTACGTAAGGCAGGGTCGTTCCATCCACTGTCAGGTGACCATCTACGGAATTCCGCGCAGTATTCTTCTGCCGACCGTCTGCCTTGTTTCAAGGACCGTAGGTGAGCTTCCGCGGAGGCCACTCGATCCGGGTCATCATACAGTAAACCCAATGCCTCAAAGAAGGAGTCTACGGACTGCATGGCCGGACTGGTCTGTGGCAAAGAAAACGCCCAGGACTGGGGGTCACCCTGTAGAAGGGAAATAATAATCCCAACTCGTTGCTGCTCTGAACCGGAGGAGCGGGGTCTCATCCGAAAATAGAGCTTGCAGCTCTCCCTGAAGTTCCGAAACAAGGTTCTATTTCCGGAGAACCGATCCGGTAAATTCATTTTGGGCTCACAGATGGGATTTGGAGGAGATTGTGAAGCTTTTGTGGCTTCTTCTTGAACAGACATACGCTCAGCCAATCCCTGCATCATCTGATACAAAGACTCAACATGGCCTGCTAGGGTTTGTGCCGGAGACGGTGTGGATCCACTTGCATCCATCCTAATCTTGTCTCCGTGAGTGGGCCGGTTATAATGTTAGGAACCCCTCCAGCCGGCACAACACAACCCGGAGTCTACTCTGCCAGTCAGGTGTTCACTGGAGCCCCTGATGGTGGGGACAGACTGGGCTGCAGACTGACAGAGGGTCGTGAAGTGTGTACCGGCTGGGGAGAACCCAGGCAAGAAGAGTCAGGTCCACGCAGAGGTAAAAGGCCGGCAGCAGGTAACAGTAATGATGAACAAGCTGAGGTCAGAGGTCACAGGCAAAGTAGCGGAACGGGTAAACAAGCCAAGGATCAGGGTCACAGGAAACACAAGCGAAGTCCAATACGAAGCCAAGGGTCATACACGGGAAGTCAAACGTAGATACAGGATACAGGAACTGGAACAAGCAGGTCAGCAGACTGGAGCACAGAAGCTATAACCGGCAATGAGGCAGCAGACCTCATTGCCTTAAATACCCAGCTGAACCAATCACAGGTAAAACACACTCCTGCAGGTTAATAGAGCAGTCACTAATAGAGCCAATCAGGGCTTGCCCCTGGCCTGCACAGTTGCAGGCTAATGCCTGTAATTGCCTCCTATAATCTGCCCATATTAATTAGCCCACAGGCTGTAGAACGCTGCGCCCGGCTTCCTCCTATTGCTGGGACGCAGCTCTGAAGCGTCTGCTGGTTGCCCCGGCAACGGCCGGGTTATGGCCGGAAATGACGTCCCGGTCGCCATGGCGACGGCCGGGACGCGGGTGAGTGAGTCGCGGCGGCTGGGCACCGCCGCGGCTCGTAACAATCAGGCCCTTTATTTCATTGTCAGAGTGGGATGGCTAAGGTGAAAGGTTTGCTCTAGATTGCCTCCAGTTACTAAATCTCAATGCAGAAAATCTAGCTCACTTTAAGAAACTCTCTTCTTATCTTGCTGAAGCTATGAATAAAGGATCTGCAATCTGTCAAGTAGTAGTCTCTTGCATTGCTTACAGTTACGACAGCATTACATTTATATTGCCAAAGCTAAAGCAGAGCCCCCACCAGGTATTTCCTAGCGAATTTCAAACCGTGCACAAATATACAGTGAGCTATTCACCAAAGATGTTACAGTCAGGCAATCACAGTCCAATAGGCTCCTCCTGTATCAAACACCTTTAGCAGCAATGCTTTGTTAAGCTTCTTTCACACACCAAGTATATATTCTATCAGCAATTTCCCCTTCACATTTTACAATCTCCAGGGTTAAACATGTTTCTAAAATAAAGCACAATCCATGGTGTAGAAAATTCTCTTTTAATTTTGCTTAAAAAACTTTCAAAGCATGAACCAAAAATAAAAAAGCTAAACTTATCTCAACAGCACAAGCTGATGTAGAGATGTTCACTGACCCCGTGTTTTGGTTTTGGTTTAAGATCTGGATTAACTTTGTGCTTTGGTTTTGGTTTTGGTAAAACCACCCTTGTGTGTTTTGGTTTTAGTTTTGGATCTGTATTTTCTAGAAAGCAGTTCATAGCAAATCTAGGAAACAAAGTGGTGCAAGATGGAATTGTCCTTGGGCCCTTCCATCCACCCTTATGTAAGATATTGAAAAGGACATGTACAGTTTAACAAAGCAAGTGCTCCAGCACCAAGAGTGCAACTTTTATGGCTGAATTGCTTGGTTTATTAGGGCCCCCGCTAAACAAGCTAACAATGGGTTTAAGGCACCTAAGCAAACAGTGCTATTAATGAACACTACTGTGGCAAGTCATACACCAGTGGGAGCAGTTCTTGCCAGTGATAATAAGAAAGCCATTGTCACCCCTGGGCATAAGACCAAAAAATCCACCTCTTATGTGTGGAATTATTTTTACACAAATCCTGACAACAGTTGTCTAGGCATTTGTAGCATTGTAAAGTCACAGTCAGTAGAGGTAAGGTGGCTCAGAGTGGAGATAGGGATAGTTGTGAGGGTGCATTAGTGTGAATAGTGTTATCGAGGATAAGGTCACCTCTAAAGAAGAGATGTGTTTTCAAAAAGCATCTAAAGATTTGAAGGCTGTGGGAAAGTCTGATTGAGCATGGTAGGCAATTACATAAGTGGGGAGCAGCACGGGAAAAGTTTTGTAGGCGGGAGTGAGAGGTGTTTATCAGAGACGAAACAAGGCACAGGTCAGAGGTAATACTGCTGACAACCTGTTTGAAAAACTAAGGAATGTCTCTCCTGAGGATATGTCATTTCTGATAATGCCACCAACATTGTTAGAGCATTACAGAGGGGGGAATTCCATCACATTCCCTGTTTTGTTCACACAATCAACTTGGTGGTACAGAACTTTTAAAAAATGACAATGACATGCAGGAGATACTGTCTGTGTCCCAAAATATTTAGGGTCATTTTCGTCATTCTGCAACAGCATGTAGGAGAATGCAGTATTTAGGGGAAATGTACTTTAGACCAGCGAAGTGGAGAATACTTTCTGTGTTATGCAAAGTGCTGAAATCACTCGAAGTACTCACCTGTGAAGAGAGTGCAGACACTGTAAGCTTGAGTCAAGTGATTCCCCTAATTAGACTTTTTGAAAAGCAGCAAGAGAAATTGAAGAAGAAAATGAAACAAAGCAATTCTGCTAATTATGTTGGACTTTAGATTAAGTACTTTATTCACTTCGCCAGGATCCAAGAGTTATAAATATCTTGAAATCGGATCATTACATTTTGGCAAGTGTGCTTGATCCTAGGTTTAAGAGCTTTGTTTTCTCTTTCTTTTCATCTGACCCAGATCTCAAGAGATGCAATGAGCTCCTGGTCAGCAAGCCTGCTGACAGCTCAAGTGGTACATGACACAATGACGTCTCCTCCTTCAGTTTCTCTGGAAAATGCTGCTAGGAAAATTCTTAGCTTTCCCAAGACACCCAGTGAGGATGCAGATGAGTCTGCACAACAGTTTGACATTTGGTGTGGTGTAAAATAATTGCCCAAAAATCATGACAGGTCTGCTGTAAAAAGAACTACAAATTCTATGAGGAAGGCCATTACCAGAAATACATTAAAGTACACAGACTTCTGTGATGGTGGATTCCAGCGGGAATTAATTAGTTTTGTTGGAGGATGATGTACACACTGATGAGGGTAAATATGACGACAGTGTAGATTGCAGGTGCTGAGATTTAGCCGAGAGAAGGGAGCTAGCTGATGCTGGTATGCTTGGTAATATTTTTGGTAGAAGGGCATGTTGGCAATTTTATGTTTTTCTACAGTAAACTTTCACCTGTATTAGAGAGGAGTTTTTTCTTTAAAAAGGTACAAGCTTTTTATGTACATTTTTGTTTCCCTGACTTAAAATCACTATGCACTTGAACATAGGCTTTAGCAAATGAGGTAGAGGGATTTGTATCATCATGACTGAGACTGAAGAGTGACAAGAACAATGTGACTAAAGACTGGAGAGTGACAAGGACACTGCCACCCCCCTTGTTTCTGTATGAGCTATGGCACAGTAGAATGTTACTGGAGACTTCTAAGAACACTGACAGCCCTAATATTTGAATTTCTGTTTCAGCATTAAACACTGCCACCTCTCCTATTTCTGGGTGAGCTATGGCACAGTACAATGTAACTGCAGATTTTGAAGAACACTGCCAACCCTATTATTTCTATTTCAGTAATGACAATTAGCAATGAAGTAATGGAGCTCTCCTGTTTGTGTGTTAGCTATAAATCACAGTACAATGTGACTGCAGATTTAGAACAAGACTGCCAGCCCTATTATTTCTATTTCAGCAATGACAATTAACAATGGAGCAATGAAGCTGTTCTGTTGGTGTGTTAGCTATATAACACAGCACAATGTGGCTGCAGATTTAGAACAAGACTGCCAGCTCTATTATTTCTATTTCAGCAATGACAATTAGCAATGGAGCTGTCCTGCTGGTGTGTTAGCTATATAACACAGTACAATGTGGCTGCAGATTTAGAACAAGACTGCCAGCCCTATCATTTCTATTTCAGTAATGATAATCAGCAATAGAGCTGTCCTATTGGTGTGTTAGCTATATAACACAGTATAATGTGACTGCAAATTTAGAAAAAGACTGCCAGCTCTATTATTTCTATTTCAGCAATGACAATTAGCAATGGAGCTGTCCTGTTGGTGTGTTAGCTATATAATACAGTACAATCTGACTGCAGATTTAGAACATCTTTTAATTTCCTATATCATCCCATATTTATTGTTGGGATTAAGCTGGGATTATGTGGCTTAAGATCTTTATTCATTTATTGTTATTATTATGTTTAAGTGTATATAGTTGTCTATATAGTATACATATATCGATCAATAGACCCACATGAGATGTTTGTTATACATGGGCCAATTGTGATTGTTTTTTAGCTTAATTTAAGCATTTGCTTTATATGTAGCTATTTAGTTTCAGCTGTACATGGTTTGGATACGTACTAACGATTGGAATCATCTTCTAATTGGCCGGATAGGTGTCATGTGACACACGGACGGCTTTAAATGGCATGTGGAAAGTTCATTAATAATACTCCTTTGATGAAACCGTGACTGACACGGAAAAACGCGTCAGGACATCTTCACCTGACTCTATCAATACAGCTAAGTTTAGCATTCTCTTCTATACCCCGGGGTATTCAGCTGCATACAAAGTAAGTGGATTAAGTGGATAAAGTGGATTCATATGTTTATTGTCTCCATGTGGTTGTCTAGACGGGCCACGAAGAGTGTGTGATTATCTGACACAGATCATCTGCTACTGCTAATGCAGCCGGACTGTATGCTAATTTCAACCACACTTGGCCGCTGACACTACGGCAATACCAGAAGAGCTTCTTTCTCTTTAACTACAAGACCACTTACATATGATTTAGGGCTAAGGATATCCACTGGCTTTAATCTGTTTCAGCGTTTGTTCATATGTCGATTGGACTTCTGAATGTTTGGTAAAACCAAGGGAACTTACTCGTGTCTACATGAAATACTGCCTGTTATTCATCCATGGTGATTGATTCCTATTGCCTTTATCATTACAGCGGCTGTCTATATGCCATCTACCAATACGATATCTATATGTATTAATATCATCTCTGGATACATACAATTGCGAGTTGTTTGGAATCTCCAAGGTATTAGAGTTTTATAGTGAGAATGCCATCTAGTGATTAACATCTGTTACCAAGAGTCCTATTACTGCGCATGAAGTGCAGTTACATTTTATTGAGTATTTACTTGTATTTTACTTGTTTTAATTATACTACAACTGAATAGAATAATAAATTATATTGTTGGATACTGCGCCCCTTTTTTCCTTTATATTATATATGTTTATATTGATAGTTTTAGATATCTGTCTTAGGGAGCTGCGATCCATCATTATTGCATGCTATTATTTATGATTCATAGCGGCTGATTAATTTTTGTGTATAGGTAGATTTAGAATAAGACTGCCAACCCTATTATTTCTATTTCAGTGATGATAATTAGCAATGGAGCTGTCCTGTTGGTGTGCTAGCTATATAACACAGTACAATGTGACTACCAATTTATAACAAGACTACCAGCCCTATTATTTCTATTTCAGCAATGACAATTAGCAATGGAGCTGTCCTGTTTGTGTGTGTTTGTGTGTTAGCTATATAACACTATATAACACAGCTATATAACACAGCTATATAAAATCTGTACACAGTACAGATTTAGAACAAGACTGCCAGCCCTATTATTTCTATTAACCAAAGTGTGCGGTGGTATGTCCGAGTCTGCCACAAAAACACTCATGCACAAAGTATATAATTTAAAAATAGTTTATTCTAACATATAAAAAAACCATATTAGGTACAACCAATGTGGGCTATTGTCGGTGCCAAACCAATTATTAGCGAGGTAGGTGCACCTACCCGCCAACCAGATAATATGTGTACCAGTCCAGCAACTGTATAAGAGCCGTTCCACTCTATTATTGTAGAGATTGTGATATGATTTTCACGGGATATCCAAACCCTAATGTTAGGGATAATAGTATGGAGAATACAGTGATGTATTTGGGAGGTCCAACTCCGGAATAACTGGTGAGATCCAATATGGAATGTCAAAGGTAACAAAAAGTCTCTTACCAATTATGGCGATGTATTACAAGACCGGTACCTTGATATGTACTATGTACTGTGTACCCGAAGTGGATCCTCCTCTTCTAGATATAGATATTATACGGAGCTCCGTGTATAGCTCTTAATCTCACCACATCAACTCCAAACACTAGCGCGCGGTCCCGCTGGTGACTGACGTCATAGGGGTGCGTCCCCGTCTCCTCCGGGACTCATCAGAAGTATAAAGGTGAACGGTAAGTAAAAAGATGCACTGGTATAGGCACTGATCCAAAGTCCACAGGAATAATTTAAAATTGTTTGCAGTTCACCTGACGCGTTTCATCCCCATATAGGTGATTTCCTCAGAGATAAGTTTCACACTGACTTCGGTCGTCTTTTAAGACCACAGCAAATTGCAGACAATTAACACCTGGTAAAAAATTAACCCTTTGTAATTCGTGCATGAGTGTTTCGCCCCTATACTTGTAGAGGATATTATATCCATTAGAAAAAGCATATATATATATATATATATATATACAAACAAAGATCTACATATATTTCCAAGTTGACATTTTTCATATGTGGTGATGTTCTCTTGTTGTTTTGACATTTCTTCTTAAAAACATACAAGTATCCATACACTTAGTTGTTCCTCCACATATATATATATATGCATATAATTACACATATATACACATAGTGTTTGTCAAGTTACACACATAACCATTTTTTAAAAATATATATATATCTCTATATTATTCTATTTAACTGACATTCCAACATAAAGATGAATTGACATTAGCAAAAATTGCTATTTATTAGGTCCATAGTTTAATAAACATCTTTTTTATTTTTATTTGTGAATGTCTTTTCAAAAAACTTGGTGCCAATAGATTTTTTAAATTATTTGCTTTCTTAAAAACCACTATTGATTTTTCTGGTAAAATAGATTTCAAAACCGGATCTTGTTTTAGTATTGAATAATTAGAGCATAATATCACAGTAGAGTCAACAAAAATATGAAAATACAGAATGGGCCTTTATTTCTAAATATAATGAATCTTCTACAGCAATAAGAAAGATATTATGCTCTAATTATTTTATTTTATTATTTTCAAGTTTTTTGAAAAGACATTCACAAATAAAAATAAAAAAGACATGTGATAATTCTGAAAGTAGTGGTAGTTCTATGATGGAAACACAATCAAAATGGTTTGCCTCGGTTCCAAATGGTTCTTATAGATGTGGCGGAACTCGCTGTATAACCTGTAAATATATTAGGAATAAAGAAATTTCAGTGGAAAATATAGAGTCAAAGAAAATGTATAATATACGCGGTTTTATTAACTGTAATTCTTCTTATGTAATTTACTTACTGAGATGCAGTTGCAACCTATATTATGTAGGTCGTACGACAAGAAAACTTAAACTGCGGTTCAATGAGCATAGAAGAAATATTTTAAAGGGTTTGAGATCTCACAGTGTGTCGAGACATTTTTGTGATAAGCATGATAGTAATCCAGAAGGTCTCTCTATTACTGGTTTGGAGTGTGTTAAACCTACAACAAGGGGAGGAGATAGATATAAAAAATTATGCAAACAGGAGGTATACTGGATTTATCTCTTAGATACATTGTACCCTTTAGGTTTAAATGAGTCTCTTGAACTTAACGACATCATATGAATGGGTTTATTAACAAACTAGATGTCTGCCTATGTAGTGATCTCTCTTTTTCCTCTTTTATTATTTATTATCTAAAATATAGTTTTTTATGTTCTATGTCTGCCTGTCAGTAACGGTAGAGTTTGGTTTCTATAAAATCTTTAAAGATTATATCCCTTTCTGATTATAGTCTAATGTTTATTAAACTATGGACCTAATAAATAGCAATTTTTGCTAATGTCAATTCATCTTTATGTTGGAATGTCAGTTAAATAGAATAATATAGAGATATATATATATTTTAAAAAAATGGTTATGTGTGTAACTTGACAAACACTATGTGTATATATGTGTAATTATATGCATATATATATATGTGGAGGAACAACTAAGTGTATGGATACTTGTATGTTTTTAAGAAGAAATGTCAAAACAACAAGAGAACATCACCACATATGAAAAATGTCAACTTGGAAATATATGTAGATCTTTGTTTGTATATATATATATATATGCTTTTTCTAATGGATATAATATCCTCTACAAGTATAGGGGCTGAACACTCATGCACGAATTTCAAAGGGTTAATTTTTTACCAGGTGTTAATTGTCTGCAATTTGCTGTGGTCTTAAAAGACGACCGAAGTCAGTGTGAAACTTATCTCTGAGGAAATCGCCTATATGGGGATGAAACGCGTCAGGTGAACAGCAAACAATTTTAAATTATTCTTGTGGACTTTGGATCAGTGCCTATACCAGTGCATCTTTTTACTTACCGTTCACCTTTATACTTCTGATGAGTCCCGGAGGAGACGGGGACGCACCCCTATGACGTCAGTCACCAGCGGGACCGCGCGCTAGTGTTTGGAGTTGATGTGGTGAGATTAAGAGCTATACACGGAGCTCCGTATAATATCTATATCTAGAAGAGGAGGATCCACTTCGGGTACACAGTACATAGTACATATCAAGGTACCGGTCTTGTAATACATCGCCATAATTGGTAAGAGACTTTTTGTTACCTTTGACATTCCATATTGGATCTCACCAGTTATTCCGGAGTTGGACCTCCCAAATACATCACTGTATTCTCCATACTATTATCCCTAACATTAGGGTTTGGATATCCCGTGAAAATCATATCACAATCTCTACAATAATAGAGTGGAACGGCTCTTATACAGTTGCTGGACTGGTACACATATTATCTGGTTGGCGGGTAGGTGCACCTACCTCGCTAATAATTGGTTTGGCACCGACAATAGCCCACATTGGTTGTACCCAATATGGGTTTTTTATATGTTAGAATAAACTATTTTTAAATTATATACTTTGTGCATGAGTGTTTTTGTGGCAGACTCGGACATACCACCGCACACTTTGGTTATTATATTTATCTATTTTTGGGGTGCAGATCCCCAGTGTTGGTACCGAGTCTGAGCAGTCATTTCAGTACCGGACTAAGTTATATATTTTGTTGATACTATTATTTCTATTTCAGCAATGATAATTAGCAATGGAGAAATGGAGCTCTCGCGTTTCTGTGTGAGCTATAACTCAGTTGAATGTCACTGGAGACTTTAGAAAAAACTGCTACCCCTCCTCTTTCTTTTATAGCTATGATGCTGCCCAACTACACTAGAGACTGCCAAGAACTGTGCTACCCCTTCTGTGTCTCTCTGTGAAATGGCGCTGGATCGCCATGTAGGGCGGTACTTATAGAATCCAAAACTTGCAAGATACGACAACGTAACAATGACATTTTGCCTAGTTTTAAATTCCCGGGGGTGCGGGAATGTACCGAGCCAGCCCAGTTCGGTTCTCGAATCTGCTAAGTTCGGGTGGGCTCTGTTCTCCTGGACATCTCTACTTTAAAGATGTCCCGATAAGCGAACAAGGGCAGCATATATCAGATATTTCTACTTGATTTTAGAAAATCCATTGACAATGTCTTGGCTGTTGTGTCTACTGTCACCATGTCCTTATTTTGTTTTCACTTCATAAAATATTCTATATTAAGGAGCGGGTCATATTAGTATTAAATCTTTTGATACCGTTCCAGATTCCTACACAGGTCTATTTATCTTTACTTTGTTTTGTCCCCTTTGTTGTTCACAGTCATGAAATCTCCTATATCATTGTAAGTTTAGTAAACTAGTACATGTCTGTATATTTCCATTATTTAACTAATCATTAAAACATCCTCAATCACACAAAGAACACTTAGTTAAATCATTGGCAGTGGCGCATGCAGGGGGGGTTTTTGAGTCTCCTGAAAACCCCCCCCCCTGCGCTAACTAAGTGGCCACAATAGCTGCACTGTCCTATACAGTAGCCGCGGCGCTGTCAAAGAAGCATCCGCGGCGGTGCTGTATTGTATATAGCACCGCCGCAGACGCTTCTTAGACAGCGCCGCGGCTGCTGTATAGGACAGCGCTGGCGAAATGGAGCTGCTCTCTCTCGGGTTTTTTTTTTTTTTTTTGGGTCGGCGGGGGGGACAATCCTCCGTGTGCCGCTGATTGGATCTACTTTGTTTCTCCTTCATAAAATGTTGTCTTTAATTATTTGCAGATATATAAATGGTTCAGAAATGTACAGGCTCAGTCACAGCTCATAAAGTTACAACATGAATTGGTCTATTTATTAAGATACAGCATAATCATTATGAATCGCTGCAAATTGAAGCAATGCATAATGAAACACCACATTACTTTACCAAGAGCAGCCCAAGCGTAGTCCTCCCAATTCCACAATCTCTTTTTCTTAATGCTGCCGGTGAATGGAGGAAGTACTATGTGCTTGGCCATATCACTTCCACAGGTGAGGAATCTAGAGAAGCCAAAGAGGGAAAAGCAGAGCTTCACAGTACCAATAATTGATATATGGGGTCTAGGTTAAGAAATGTTAAATGGGTATGCCTTAAGAAATATATGATTTATCCTGCATTGAACCCTTCATAAATTATGCGATGATCATTTTACTGAGAAAACTTTCCATTTTATGGAGAAAACTCCAAACTACTTCAACACGGAAATCGAAGCATTGCCAAGCACATCCTATATAGACAATGTATACCTGATCCATGGAAAGTTTACCTATTTTTTGTTTTAAATAACCTTAATTGATTCGTGCAAAATGCAAAAAAATAAACTGAATTTTAAATTCCATCTATCTATCTATCTATCTATCTATCTATCTATCTATCTATCTATTTATCTATCTATGTTTGCAGGACTTGCACATTACCAAACTACATGAATAAACTACATTTGTATTTTATTTAATATTGGTAGTAAATTAGCTTTCTGTATTGTTATCCATCACATACTAGTGTCTACTTGATCTTCCCATAATTGTTTCTCCAAATAGTGCAGCACTTTCAAATTGATAACATTTTCCTTATCAGATTGAAAATATTGAGAGTAACCTCTTGTCCTCTACAACAATTTACATCAATCTGCAATCTAAATCCATCATTCACTGATTAAGAAAGATAAAAAGAGCACTATAAATTGTGAATCCATCCTCTTGCAACTATATTTCAGATTTAGACTGTGCTGAAATATGCAATCCTAGAGAACCTAGAATTATGGGACATAAAAGCAAGAAGTATATTTTAAAAAAATTCCTCACTTCAGTGATTTCAATATTAGAAAATTACTTTGTCATCTATGCAGTTTGTCCTCTACTGTTGGCATTCACTCCACAGTCTGGATGGCAGTTAGTAGTGATGTCATGGGAATTATGGGCTAAGAAATGTACATATAACTAAAAATAATATACCAGTACTTTTTTGCAAAGTACACTATAGGAACCCTCTAAAATCAGAGGGAAAGTCTAATAGGTGGATATCTTGCCAATTCCTCAACCTTGAAGACTTTCAGTCTATTAGTGAGTTATTATACCATACCAGGTGCTCTGTCCTGGTATGGTATGCCCACCTCTGATGCAGATTCTATATCTGTTCTAAAAAGGACTATACTGCATGTACTTGAATTTTTATTTAGCTTGCATGTCCAATTTTTTTTGCTAGCATTTATTTTCAAGTCTAGATGAAAAATGAAGCATTATGTTTATAAAACATTTCAAAAAGATGATATTTTACTAACATTAAGACCCATGAGTACAACATGTTTTTTGAATACTTCCCTAAAGCTATTTTTGTATTGATACATCAAACAGAATTATAATATTTCTAAAGCTTGCTGAAGACATATGTGGGTAGAAAAATTCAAAACTGTAATCCATTTTTTAGCATTGATGTATATTTATGAAGCCTGAAGGCACAATTTCTAATTTTGACCAGCCATATCATATGGACCCACACAGTGCAGGACTGCATATAGAAACTGTTATTTTCATATTATGGTGAAACATAACATAATTCATGGAAAAAGCCATCCACACACATATATGTATATTGTGACAGAAGTGCTGGAAAATAAGTGAATGACAGATATATAGTCCTAGATTCCTGTCATTTCTATTTTAAAACACCAGAGAGTTTGTTTAGGTGTGTGGCAAAAGTATCCCAATGCAAGTTTCACAGCAGACTAATCAGGAGTTGCACCTGTGTGCTGCCTGTAAAAGGCTGCAGCTCTAATCATTCCCTCTCTCACTGTCTGGGGAGAAGGTCAGATGACTCCTGAGAGAAACTGCAAATGTCATCTGCATGTCACATTGTTTGCTCCCTCACTCTAGAGAGGGACTACCTCTGTATTAGTTAGTAGCCAGATGTCTAGGATTTTGTTTATATTTTGTTTTGTTTACAAGCTGGTGAATAAAACTAGCTGAGGCTATTGAACCTGAAACACTGGATTTGTATGAGTTATCTGGCTGAAGTGAAACTGTCCACCCCAGAGGACGGCATCCCTAATATACGATCCTGTCACAAAATATATATCTATATAAAATACACAAAACGAGAGACTAGTGTTCAGTATATTCAAAATAAAGTGCACCATGAGAATAAGTGTGTAGATTTGTACCAAAAAGATAGAGGAATATACTTATCTGGATATATTTTGTGGCCCAAAAATTTCACATGGCATAGACATACATGTATATACTGGTCACTTAAAGTCTCTAAAAAGAGAATTGTGTATCTAGTGTAACAGTTTCATGAAACCTGTGATATTGAAACTAATTGCACATACATTATAAACATATATAAAAGCTTATTTGGAAGCACAAACAAGTGTCAGGATTGTTGGAAGCCCACTGATCTTTCTGCATGAAAAGGGCACTAAAAAAAAAAAACAGGCCAGTGTCCAGGAGTGGTATCCAAGTAGTAGCCTCTAATGCTTCTCTAGAGTGAGTCATCTGAATGGATGGCATAGGGAATGAGCAATGGAGTCAGCATTTTATATTAACAACATAACGGTCAAATTAATATCATATGATCACAGAAACTCTTTCCAGTTCATCCATATGTAGATGTATGTTTAAATGTCTAAAATTTCAATAATTTTTCTTACAATTAAAAATACAAATCTAACAGAGTGATCTTTTTAATATGAAACAACAGACAAACTATTTAAAACAATATAAACATGATGTAAAACTGGGTGTGTACTGGAATTCCAGACACTTCTAATTCTACTGCGCATGCTGAGTAGTGACTTCCAGAAACAAGAAAAGAGTCTGGTGTCTGTCTGGGTGCAGGCGCAAACTTAGAAGATAGATGGCAATAGCAGGGATAGATTGTTTCCGGGCATGCCTATATCAATTCATGTTTAACTCTATATGCTGACAAAATGACATGGAAACAGTGGCGGATCCAGGGGGGGGGGGGGGGGGGGGCGATCGGGCGATCGCCCCCCCCCCCTAGCAGGGGCTTGCTGCCGGCGGCTGCACACTATGTGCAGATCCGTTCAGCAGAGAGAGTTAGGGAGAGAGTCCTGCCCAACTGCTCTGATTGACACAATCAGAGCAGCCGAGCAGGACTCTATCCCTAACTCTCTCTGCTGAACGGATCCGCACATAGTGTGCAGCCGTCAGCAGCCTTAGGTGTCAAAAAGGGGGCGGGGCTAAATCGCCCCCCCCCCCTAAATCGCCCCCGGTACAATTAACTTCTGGATCCGCCCCTGCATGGAAATAGTATAAAACATAAATGAGCATATACACACTAGGTCTATAATTGCATGTAATGCCACAATAAAGAAAGCTTAACATGTATATTTATCTATCTATATATACACACACACGCACACAGTGGGTCTGACTCATTAAGGCACGCATCCAGAGCGCAGCTAACGTTCACGCTAAAACGCTCAAAGCCTTTCACGGCGCATGGACAAAGTCAACAGGACACCGGTCATAACATATGCAGCTTATTGATTTCTGGTGTAACTCTTGGTACCGTACATGCACGCGGCCCTACGGTGCACATGCACATGTATAACTACAATACTGGTTCGCATGGTACTTTTCTACTCGTGTATTACTGACTACCCTTGTTTGTTATTTACCAAACAGTACATAGTTGTTTGTGTTGTTGTGTTTGTGAATCCTAAAGTGTCAACATGCCCATTTCCCTGGCACCAATGAATCGTTGATTGTTGTTATTACAATTAGCAAACTTTGCCAGTAAGCCTGGCACTAATATGAGGTTTGCCCCTATGATTAAGAGACCGTGCCTGATCTCTTCCCCTATCAACTTTTAACCCACTGCTTTACTTAAAACAATCTTAATACCCATTTTTAAAACAAATGAGACACACACACAAGCTTTTCTAACTACATAAACAATTTTAATATCAAAACAATAGTAATAACAATAAAACTTTTCAAAACTTTTTCATTATTTTTTTTTTTTTTTTCTTTTTTTGTATTCTGCATTTTTTGCAAAGAGACTGACATGTGGCCCGAAGATATGCTCCCTGGGCCGGCGATGATGGACTAGTTACTGATTTTGAAGGGGTTGATTTCTGGTGTCATCCTGCGCTATCACCTGCGCCTCGGCCATTTCTATGAAACACTATATTTGAGAGAGAAGGATGTAGGGGTTAAAAAAAAATACACTACTTCATGACTTTGAAACTTTCATGACTGTTTATACATCATCAGCATCATCTATTTATTTATAAAGCACCACTAATTCTGCAGCGCTGTACAGAGAACTCATTCACATCAGTCCCTGCCCCATTGGAGCTTACAATCTAAATCCCCTAACTTACACACACAGACCGAGAGAGACTAAGGGCAATATAATAGCAGCCAATTGACCTACCATTATGTTTTTCTGGTGTGGGAGGAAACCGGAGCATTCGAAGGAACCCCACGCAAACACGGAGAGAACATACCAACTCCATACAAATAAGACCATGGTTGGGCATGAAACTCATGACCCCAGTGCTGTGAGACAGAAGTGCTAACCACTAGGCCATCGTGCTGCCCACATGAAAAATTTGCAATCTACTTACACCTACAAGTGCGTTTGCAAGACTCATAATGGGGCTGTAAAATAAAAAAAATAATGTAAATGTTATTAACAAATAAAACAGGAAACACAATTATGCATTGTGCCACATGACTTGGCCATAATATGAAACAAAGTAAGAAAAAGTAAAAAACAAACTGGCACATTTTCATCATCATCGTCAACATTTATTTATATAGTGCCATCAATTCCGTAGTGCTTTACAATTGGGAACAAACATTAATAAAACAATACTGGGTAATACATACAGACAGAGATGTAAGAGGGCCCTGCTTGCAAACTTACAAGCTATAGAACAATGGAAAATTGATACACAAGGGCACATGCTACATCATATTGCACAGTGGTCCACCTAGAATGCAAAGGTAAATTTATTGAGTGGGCTATATGATCAGTCACACAGCAATGTTGGTCAGAGGGTTATTGTCTTGTGTTAGCTGTGTAGAGAATGTTATTAGGGTAACCTAGGGAGATTAAGATGGTGGTTGAGGAATATCATAAGCTTATCTGAAGAGGTGGGTTTTCAGAGAACGCTTGAAGGTTTGAAGACTAGAAGAAAGTCTTAAGGTGCGAGGGAGGGAATTCCACAAAATGGGTGCAGCTCGAAAAAAGTCCTGTAACCGGGAAAGGGAGGATGTGATGAGAGTGGAAGAGAGACACAGATCTTGTGCAGAACGGAGGTGTGGAGTTGGAAGATATTTTGAGACAAGTGAGGAGATGTATGTCGGTGCCATTTTGTTGATGGCCTTGTATCTTAGTTTAAGAATTTTATATTGATTTGTTGAAAAACGGGCATCCAGTGTAGAGACTGATAAAGTGTCTCAGCAGAGGAAGAACAGTTTGCAAGGAAAATCAAGCTAACCACTGCAAGCAAAACAGATTATAGGGGTTAGAGTCTGATTTTGGGAAGACCAGTAAGGAGGGAATTGCAATAGTCGATGCAGGAGATGATGAGTGCAAGAACAAAGGTTTTTGCAGTGTCATTTGTGAGATATGTGCGTATTCTGGAAATGTTGTTTAGATGTATGTAACATGATTTAGATATAGAGTTTATGTGGGGATCAAAGGATAGTTGTGAGTCAAGGATTACACATAGGCAGCAAGCTTGCGTGGTGGGATTTATGGTCATGTTATCAACAGAAATAGAAATGACAAGCAGGAAGCTTCTGATTTTAGGTAGGAATATTAATAATTCTGTTTTTGAAAGATTGCGTTTGAGTTGGTGAGAGGACATCCAAGATGAAGTGGCAGAAAGACAGTCAGTAACGCGAGACAACACAGATGGTGATATGATATAATATAATATTCCTCAACCACCCTCTTAACCTCACTACCTTTAGCCTGTTACACAATTTCACAGAAGACAACTACCCCCGGACCAACATTGTTGTGTGACAGGATCATTTAGCTTATGAGTCACCTTACCTTTGCAGTCTGGCTGGGCCAAGATGCAAAATGTATACTTAACCTCATGTGTCAATCTCCCATTGTCCCATAGATTGTAAGCTTGCGAGCAGGGCCTTCTCACCTCTTTGTCTGTTTTACCCAGTTTGTTTATTAGTTTATTACGTTTGTCCCCAATTGTAAAGCGCTACGGAATATGTTGGCGCTATATAAATAAATGATGATGATGATGATGGTGATGGTGAGAGATCAGGAAAGGATAGATAGATTTGTATAGGTATATCTGTGTATCAGAAATGATGCTTGAATCCAAAGGAGCTTATTAGTTTTCCAAGAGAAGTGGTGTAGATAGAGAAAAGCTGAGGACCTAGGACTGAGCCATGTGGTACTCCAACTGATAAAGTAAGCTAAACAGAGGTGGATCCATAGAAATTAACACTGAAAGAGCGATTAGATAGGTAGGATGAGAACCAGGATAGGACAGTGCCTTCAAAACCTAGGGATTGTAGCATTTGAATGAGGAGAGTGTTAAATGCAGCAGAGAGATCCAGGAGAATTAGACGAGAGTACTGGACTTCAGTTTTTGCTGTGATCAAATCATTGACAACCTTGGTCAGCTCAGTCTCTGTGGAGTGTTGAGAGCGAAAGCCTGACTGAAGGGAATCCAGTAGGTTTTTTGCTGTAAGAAAGTGTGTGAGTTGAGTGTTGGCAATTCTCTTGAGAAGCTTTGAAGGGCATGTGAGCTGAGAGTTTGGGTCAGTATTTTGTTTTTTCAAAATAGGAGTGATCACTGCGTGCTTGAAAAGTGATGGAAAAATACCAGAAGAGAGAAAGAGATTACAGATTTTAGATAGAAGTTAAATGAGCACATGAGACACGGACATACCAATTTGTGAGGGAATGGAATCAAGAGGACATGAAGTAGAGTAGGAAGATAAGAGGAGTATAGAAACTTCCTCTTTATTTGTGGGATCAAATGAAGAGAGTGTCAGAGGGTGCTACAAAGGAATTGAGCTAATTGCTTGTAAAGGGAGATGATAGTATTTCAAGTTTGATCTTATCAATTTTGTCCTTGAAATAGGAAGCAAGATCCTGGGTACTGATGGTAATCGGAGGGTTTGGGTGGGAGGGCTTAGAAGAGTTTTAAATGTGTTAAAAAAGGTGTTTGGGGTTAGAAGGCTGAGCATAGATGAGAGATTGGAAGTAGGTTTGTTTTGCAGTATATGTTTTGCAGTATATACTGTAAAACATATGTATATGTTTTGCAGTATATTCCTTTTCAATAGGAACGCTAGATAGCAGTATATGTGATGAAATCATTAGAGGTACAAGATTTACACAAGTGACGTTCTGCTTTACGAGAAAGTTTTTGTACAGTCATGGCCAAAAGTTTTGAGAATGACACAATAATTATTTTTCACAAAATCTGCTGCCTCAGTTTTTATGATGGCAATTTGTATATATTCCAGAATGTCATGAACAGTGATTTGATGAATTGCAATTAATGTCAAAGTCCCACTTTGCAATGACAAAGAACTTTATCCCCAAAACAACATTTACACTGCATTGCAGCCCTGCCACAAAAGGATCAGCTGACATCAGGTTATTGATTCTATCGTTAACACAGGTGAGAGTGTTGTTGAGGACAAGGCTGGAGATCACTCTGTCATGCTGATTGAGTTAAAATACCAGACAAGAAGCTTTAAAAGGAAGGTGGTGCTTGAAATCATTGTTCTTCCTCTGTTAACCATGGTTAACTACAAGGAAACATTTGCAGTCATAATTGCCTTGCACAAAAACAGCTTCACAGATGAGGACATTGCTGTTAGTAAGATTTCACCTAAATCAACCATTTATCAGATCATCAAGAACTTCGAGGAGAGAGGTTCAATAGTTGTGAAGAAGGCTTCAGGGCACCGAAGAACATCCAACAAGCACAAAGACGCCTCCTAAAGTTGATTCAGCTGCAGGTTTGGGGCACCACCAGTGCAAAGCTTGCTCAGGAATGGCAGCAGGCAGGTGTGAGTGCATGTGCACAAACAGTGAGGTGAAGACTTTTGGAGAATGGCCTGATGTCAAGAAGGCCAGCAAAGAAGCCACTTCTGTCCAGAAAAAACATCAGGGACAGACTGATATTATGCAAAAGGTACAGGGATTGGACTGCTGAGGACTGGGGTAAAGTCATTTTTTCTGATGAATCCCCTTTCAGATTGTTTGGGGCATCTGGAAAAACTCTTGTCCAGAGAAGGAAAGGTGAGTGCTACAATCATTCCTGTGTCATGCTACCAGTAAAGCATCCTGAGACCATTTATGTGTTGGGTTGCTTCTCAGCCAATGGAATGGGCTCACCCACAATTGTGCCTAAGAACACAGCATGAATAAAGAATGGGGCCAAAACATCTTCCAAGAGCAACTTCTCCCAACCATCCAAGAACAGTTTGGTGGAGAACAGTGCCTTTTCCTGCATGATGAAGCACCTTGTCATAAGGCAAAGTGCTAACTAAGTGGCCCGGGGATCAAAACATCAAAATTTTGGTTATGTGGCCAGGAAACTCCCAGACCTTAATCCCATTGAGAACTTGTGGTCAATACTCAAGAGGTGGGTAAACAAACAAAAACCCAGCACGATGACCTAGTGGTTATCACTTCTGCCTGATAGTGCTGGGTTCAAGAGTTCGATTCCCAACTATGGCCTTATCTGTGTGGAGTTTGTTTGTTCTCCCCATGTGTGCGTGGGTTTCCTCTGTGTGTGTGTTATGGATAGAGATGTTCACTGACCCACGTGTTTTTGTTTTGGTTTTGGATCTCGATTTAGTTCATATTTTGGTTTTGGCAGAACCCCCCTTGCGTGTTTTGGTTTTGGTTTTGGATCTGTATTTTTTAGAAAAATAGCTAAAATATGCTAAAATAACACATTTTTGCTCTTTATTTGTTTCTACATTATTATTAACCTCAATAACACAAATTTCCAGTCATTTCCAGTCAATTTTGACCACCTCACAGGTCACAATATAATTTCCTTACACTTTCAGATAAAGACTGCAGCGAGCTGGCTGGATGCTAAGCGACACAACAACGACACAAACACACGGCAGTTCATAGCACATCTAGGAAACATTGCCACACAGCAGTGGCAGAAAACAAAAGTGGTGCAAGATGGAATTGTCCTTGGGCCCTCCTACCCACACGTTTAAAATTAGAGCTTACATTTGTACGGACCTCTGTGGGGCACAAGCTAAAGTGAGCGGTACGTTCACTAAAAAAACACTGCGTAGTGTCTCGCGGCCATTACTGGGACACTACTCTGATTTATTTTTAGAATTGAATCTGCCCCAATAGATGTTAACATTCCACTGTAAAGAAGAATGTGGGGCTTTAAAGTAGAGATGTTCACTGGAGTTGGTTTTGGATCTGGATTAACTTCGTGTTTTGGTTTTGGCAAAACCGCCCTAGCGTGTTTTGGTTTTGGATCCCTATTTTTTTTCTAAAATCCCTATTTATTTATTTTCTAAAATCACATGCACTTTTTTTCCTTACATTATTATTAACCTCAATAACAATAATTTCAAGTCATTTGCATTCAATTTTGACCACCTCACAGGTCACAATATTATTTTCATACACTTTCAAACAAAGACTGCAGCAACCAGGCTGAATGCTAAGCGACAGAGCAATGACACAAACACACGGCAGTTCATATAGCACATCTAGGAAACATTGTCACACAGCAGTGGCAGAAAAGAAAAGTGGTGCAAGATGGAATTGTCCTTGGGCCCTCTCACCCACCCTTATGTAATATATTGAAAAGGACATGTACAGTTTAACAAACAAGCACTCCAGTGACAAGCAGTGCCACTTTTGTGGCTGAAGTGCTTGGTTTGTGTGGGCCCCCACAAAACAAGCTACCAATAGCTTAGCTGCCTTAAGCCTAATAATGCTGTAAATGAACTCTACATTATTAAATCATGTCTGCTCGTACTGCATCTTTAATTTCCTTCTTCTCAGTGGATACCTCTCATCCCTGTTTGCCTGTGACCCTGACCTTTTGGCTTATATTCTGGACTTTGTTGTTTCGCTATGGACCTTTGACCTCGGCCTGATACTGACCACCCGCTCCACTCCCTGCTAGCATCTCTGGTTCCATCTGTGCTACGGCCATCATTGAGGAGCTTTTACTACTCTGAGCTTAAGATCTGGGGGCATTTGAGTACCTGTGAGCATATATAGCGCTACAGGAAAAGCGGCTGCTAAAGGTGAAGACCTCTACTCTAATTGTACTAAAAACTCATCTTGGTGGTCGTGAACCCTAACAAATATGCTGCATTGAGCAGAGATTTAAACCAATATATAGACGCGGTTGAGGAGACCATACTTAAGTTAAAAGGTGACCCACCGGATGAGAACCTGGATTTAAGAGAGCTTGTACATGAGAGATGCACTGTGCTTCAGAAGAATAATACAGAGGAGGCCCTGAATCAGGAGGATAAATATGTCTAGTTTAAAGAACAGCTTAGAGACCTGAGAAAACAAATGGGTGAGTCACCGGCCCCTGCAGACTAAGCTTTGGAAGATGAAGAAGAGGAGATCGCCATTACTCAGAGCGCTCCTATATCACATAGTAAATATGAAAGCAGTATTTCCTGGCGCAATAGAAGATGTAAAAGAACAGTTATTTCTAATGAGTTGAGTGTGCAGAGATCAAATATAAAATACAATATTTATTAATCAATAATAGACATAGGAGATCGTGGCCGAGAAATCCCTCAAATAAGCTGTACCAGGGTGTGGGGATGCAAGTACCCAATCTGGAGGTAGTTTCTGTGTTTTAGTTACAGTATGTCCCTGAGCGTTCTGATTTGCCACGGCCGCTGCTGGTATTTGTATCTGTCCTGGAACGAGGTAATGTTGCAGCCCACCAGCTGTTCCTTTCCGGTTGCGCGGTCTGAACCACTGACTGTGAATATTTATATACCAAGTGTACTCTGATTGTCCTGGAACTTCTAACAGCCAATCCAACCAATGACAGATTATCACCTTTGTCTTCAGACACTTTAAAAGACTTTCATTCTCCACTTTCTGCAACACTTACATCCCTGAGCAAGTGAAACACGTAGGTTACACTGCATACCTGCAGGCACCCAATACTTTTTTGACTGTCATCAATTCAGCCTGAACAACTATACAATGCTGAGTTTCTATGTCTGCCGGAGACAGCTCAAGGGGAAACGAACAGCTGGCTGACTGCAACACTATCTCATTTTAGGACAGGTACACACACCAGCAGCGGCTGCGGCACCGCAGAACGCCCAGCGATATACTGGAACCGAAACCCAGAAACCACCTCCAGACGGTGCACTTGCACCCCCCCACCCTGGTACAGCTTATTGAGGAATTTCTCGACCACGATCTCCTATGATTATTACATCAGGCTTAAAACTGTGAGTGATTCTTTATACACAACTTTATTGAGGTGCACCATCTACTTTCTGCCTTGTTCCATTTGCACTGGACTATTATGGAATTTGTTTTTTTCCTTATATATTATTAAGGTGTTGGACTTCCACCCAATCCTTTATACTCCTACAGAGGTTGTATTTGCGAGAACTTTACATAGTGGAATATTATTATCTGGACTTATGGGATATTCTATGATTACATTATGTTCTCATGCATGTGTATATATACTAGATAACCACTGGTCCAGACCATATAGGCTATAAGTGGTTCAATTTTATTTTGATGAATAAATATTGTATTTTATATTTGATCTCTTCACACTTAACTCACCATTACTGTTCTTTTACATCTTATATTGTGCCAGGAAATACTGCTTTCATTTTTACTATCAGTTTTTTTGGGGAATGGACCCATCCCATACACAAAGTGTTTTCATAAGAGGCAGCATCATACATACTTATAGAAGCCCAGGCTCTATTATCATAAATAAAAAGACAAATAGAAAAAGCATATATAACTCCAAAATAAAAATAAAAATAAAAAAAACTAAATTGAATGTCTCTGGTTAGTCTGGATGTGGAGATCTCTTACTCCTCTAATATTAATGGAGATTCAAATTAAGAAAAAAGGTCTATATATCCCAGTAATGATAGTGATCCCAAAGATAACTCTAATGCCGCAATAACTAGAGACATTCAATTTATTTATTTTTTTATTTTATTTTTTATTTTGGAGTTAAATATGCTTTTTCTATTTGTCGTTTTTTTTATGACCATAGAAACCAGACCATAATACATTTACCCCCAGATGTCAAAATGCTGTGTTGAGTCATCTGTATCATCAAGGGGTGTATTTGAGTTTTGCAAAGCACACAACAGTATATAGCACATATAGGTAACATTGTGTCACGGACTTACCTGATCCCCGCCGCTCCGTCCAGCCGCACTTCCGCATTCCGCATTCAGGACCATGTGACCGCACCCGGAGGCGGTCACATGACCACAACCCTAGAGGCGGGGATTTTGAATCCCCTTCAGTATAAAAACCTCACTCTGACACTCGCTTAATGTCAGAGCAACACTTACCTGTTCCTGGCTCCTGCTCTTCGTGGATTGCAGTGTCTTCCTGTTTCCAGTGTCTCCTGTGTGCTGATCTCTGCCTGTTTGACTTCCCTGGCTCTCCAATCCCTGTGTACCGACCCGGCTTGCTGACCATTCTCCTATTCTTGTGACCCGTGTACCGAACCTGGCTTGTTGACTCCGAGTTGCCTTCTGATTCTGCCTGACTCCATTCCTGTGTACCGAACCGGCTTGTTGACTCCGCTACCACCGCTTCACTCCGCTGTACTACATCTTGAGGCGAACCTGGGGACCGCGACCTGCGACTCCTGCCAGCGAAGACCACCCCGCCTTGCGGCGGTTCTTGGTGAACACCGGGGAGATCGTTAGACTCCGCACCTCAGGTAAGCCAGTGCTAATCAAGATTAGTAATATAGTATCCAGAATCTGTTACAGTTTGCTCTGACCATGGATACCACAGCTAAAGATCTGTTGGAGCATTTAGTAGGAAGGATGGATAAGCAAGAAGCTAACCAAGAGCAACTTTTAAAATTCCTCAATAGTCTATCCACTCGGTTAGATGTTGTCCAGAACACCCTAGTGGCTGGTGGATCACCTGGGCCGGCAGTGGCCCCTGTACCTCAGGCCGCAGCAGCAGCTTCTTCCTCGCAGCTACGGTTACCTAACCCACCTAAGTTCGATGGAGACCCTAAAAATTGCAGAGGATTTTTAAATCAATGCTCCATACAATTCGAGCTTCTACCTGGGAACTTCCCCTCCGGAAAAACGAAAGTGGCCTATGTGATTTTGTTATTGTCCGGTCAAGCTTTAGCATGGGCTTCCCCCTTATGGGAGAGGGACGACCCCATTCTACATAACTTCAACCTCTTCTTGTCCACCTTCAAGAAAATATTTGATGAGCCAGGAAGGGTGTCCGATGCCGCTTCCGGCTTACTACGTCTCCGCCAGGGAAACCAGTCTGTGGGGCAGTATGCGGTCCACTTCAGAACCATGGCCTCTGAACTTCGCTGGAACGATGAGGCTCTAGTAGCTACATTCTGGCAGGGCCTTTCAGACCGAATCAAAGACGAGTTGGTATCCCAGGAACTCCCTACGTCTTTGGACGACATTATCTCCCTCTGTGTCAAAATTGATTTGCGTTTCAAGGAACATAATTCCGAGAAGGAACAGTCGCGGCGTAGCATGATTCGCTTGGCCCCCAACTTCCAAACCCCTGTTCTTCCCCCTGAAGAGCCCATGCAACTTGGGAGGACCCGCCTATCAGCCGAAGAGAGGGAGAGGAGATTTTGGAACAAGTTGTGTTTATATTGTGGAGAGAGTGGCCATCTTCTGAGTTCTTGTCCCAAACGCTCGGGAAACGACAGGGCCTAACGAGTTCTGGAGCTGTATCGTTGGGCCTCTTTTCTCAGTGTCAGTTAGTTCCCAATAGTAATGATTGCCTGTCTATTCCCATTTCCCTTCAGTTAGGACAAAAGACCTTCCCGCAGTCGGCTCTTCTAGATTCCGGAGCTGCAGGAAATTTCATTTCTGCCACAGTAGTTAAACAATTCGCTATTCCCACACAAGCCTTGGAACAACCCATCTCTCTGATGGCCATTGATGGGGGAAGAATCCCTGAGGGGTCCATCCTGGTACGCACTATTCCTCTTCTACTTCAGATAGGAGCACTTCATCGGGAGAAGATTTCTTTTCTAGTAATACAGAGATCTACCAACCCAGTCATCCTAGGACTTCCTTGGCTTCGTGTCCACTCTCCCACCTTGGACTGGAAATCTGGTCACATATTGTCCTGGGGACAGTCCTGCTTCTCTCGCTGCCTACAGAGAGTGGTTCCCCCGAATAGTCCCAGACGTACCCAAGAATTTCCTGTGACTCTCCTGCCTGAGCCATACCAAACCTTCTCTGATGTTTTTTGTCAACAAGAGGCCACTAGACTTCCCCCTCACAGAATCTGGGACTGTGGCATTGATCTGATACCTGGTAAACCCATTCCCAGGGGCCGTGTTTATCCCCTTTCCCTCCCGGAATCTAAGGCTATGGAGGAGTACATCCAAGAAAATCTAAACAGGGGCTTCATCCGCAAGTCTGCCTCCCCAGCTGGGGCTGGCTTCTTCTTCGTAAAAAAGAAAGATGGGGGCCTCCGCCCTTGCATTGATTACAGAGGCCTGAATGCCATTACCGTTAAAAATCGGTATCCACTGCCACTGATTTCTGAATTATTTGACCGGATCAAGGGTGCCACCATCTTTTCTAAACTTGACCTCAGAGGAGCGTATAACCTTATACGCATTAAGGAGGGGGATGAATGGAAGACGGCGTTTAACACCCGAGACGGCCACTCTGAATATCTGGTCATGCCTTTCGGGCTATGCCATTCCCCAGCCATATTTCAGAGCTTTATGAATGAGCTGTTTCAAGACCTCTTGTACCAATCTGTAGTCATCTACTTGGACGACATTCTCATCTTTTCTCAAGATCTAGCATCTCATCGTACTCATGTATTGGAGGTCCTCTCTTGTTCCAAATGTGCTCAACACAAGACCTCTAGGAAGAAGCCTTATGGATGCTTGCTCCCATTACCCATTCCTGATTACCCTTGGTCACAGATCTCCATGGATTTTATCACGGACCTTCCCCCTTCCAAATCCTGTACTGTAGTGCTTGTGGTCACGGATCGCTTCTCTAAAACAGCCCACTTTATTGCTCTCAAAGGCCTTCCTTCTTCCTCCTCCTTAGCCGATATTTTTATTAAAGAAATATTTCGCCTCCATGGCTGTCCTCAACATATTGTCTCCGATAGGGGATCACAATTCATATCAAAATTTTGGTGGTCTTTTTGCAATAAATCCGGGATTAAGCTTGACTTCTCTTCCGCATATCATCCCCAGTCCAATTGGGCTACTGAGAGAACCAACCAAGAATTAGAGAAGTTTCTAAGAATATTTATCTCTAGTAACCAAGACAACTGGGTGGACCTTCTCCCTTGGGCCGAGTTCGCCCATAGCAACCATTTTCATGAGGCCATGAAAATGGTCACATGACCACAACCCTAGAGGCGGGGATTTTGAATCCCCTTCAGTATAAAAACCTCACTCTGACACTCGCTGAGTGTCAGAGCAACACTTACCTGTTCCTGGCTCCTGCTCTTCGTGGATTGCAGTGTCTTCCTGTTTCCAGTGTCTCCTGTGTGATGATCTCTGCCTGTTTGACTTCCCAGGCTCTCCAATCCCTGTGTACCGACCCGGCTTGCTGACCATTCTCCTATTCTTGTGACCCGTGTACCGAACCTGGCCTGTTGACTCCGAGTTGCCTTCTGATTCTGCCTGACTCCATTCCTGTGTACCGAACCGGCTTGTTGACTCCGCTACCACCGCTTCACTCCGCTGTACTACATCTTGAGGCGAACCTGGGACCGTGACCTGCGACTCCTGGCAGCGAAGCCCACCCCGCCTTGCGGCGGTTCTTGGTGAACACCGGGGAGATCGTTAGACTCCGCACCTCAGGTAAGCCAGTGCTAATCAAGATTAGTAATATAGTATCCAGAATCTGTTACACATTGACACAGAGGTAGCTGAAAGAAAAGGGGTTTAAGATGGAATGGTCCTTAGGCCCTACCACCCACCTTTATGTTGGATCTTAAAAAGGACTTTTAAACTTTAACAAACCAAGCACTTCAGCATCAAGGAGGGATACTTTTGTGGTTGAAGTGCTTGGTTTGTTTGGGCCCCCACAAAACAAATTAACAATGGGCTTAAGGCACCTAAGGAAACAGTACTGTTAATGAACTCTACTGTGGCAAGCTGTTGTCATCATCCTCAGCCTCATTCTCATCTCATCAGTGTGCACATCATCCTCACACATTATTAATTCATCACCGCTGGAATCTACCATTAGAGAAGTCTATCTATTTTGATGCAATTGGCGGGAAAGGCCTTCCTCGTGTAGTTCAATTTTATGAACATCATCTTTTCCACATTTTGAGGAAGTAGCCTCCTAATCTGATCGCTGACAAGGTTCCGGGCAGTGCTGAGAACTCATTCTGAGTACACACTGGAGGATGGCCTGCTTAGGTAGTGCAAAGCAAGTTGGTACATGGGTATCCAAATTATGGGTATCCCTTTTTTTCCTCCCAGTATGTAAAGGGACTGTCTGATGTGTCTATTTCTATGCTGTCATTAAAATAACCCTCCATCATTCTTTGGATGTTGACAGTAGGATCAGGTGGAATTACGACAGAGGTCTCACGTTTTTTGCTTATTTCTTTTAGACCAGACCAGATGTCAAAATGTTGTGCTGAGTCAGGAGAGAAAAAGTAATGATCTTATGGGGCACTCGAATGGACTAGAACGTATCTGAAAATTACTGTTAAATAAATCTTTATTGAATCAACTTATCATAAAATTTCTAATAGCGAAATATTAAAAGGTGTATATAGAATGCATTTGAGAAAAAAATTGAACTTTTAAAATAGACAATATTAATTGTCAAGCCGTGTCACTGCTCACTATAATATTTAATACCATATATTTGGTCATAAGTGTATGCCACAATTAGTCAATATATTTTTTCTTTTTATTACTGGAATCCTCATATATTAAGGATGTAACATTTTATTATGTAATCTATTATGGTAATTCCTTCATGAATAGATTCCAAATAATATTAATGAGCTCAGAGGATGGTAAATGCTGTTTGCTTATAATATACAAGCAGCATATCACTCATATAATTACACTCTTGTTAACAAATGTGTGATAAATCAAGGTAATCATATGTAGGTGTGAAAACCTTTATACAACAGTGGTGTATTGTCCTCAAAAAACCCCATTCATCGGGATAGATTTAACCAATAGTGAGTATTCAGTACAGTAATTCAGGGGGAACAATGCTTGCTTGTTTACATATATACAAGCAGCATGAGAATCAGTAGACAGACACGAGATTAGTCCGTCCAGCTAATCTGCATATGTTGATTCTGAAGTGAATTCTGGGTAAAATACAAATAGCACTGTTCTGATCTATTGAAACCCCAAATAAAAGAGCGTGACTACCTCTAAGTCACTAATTGTTCAACTATACTGTAATTCTAATGTATACATTTCTTGTATTTTAATAACTCCCATGGGTTAATCTATCGCTAACTAAACACTCCATACTCATTTGCATATGTTCAGTCCCCCTATTGTGAGCATGATAACTTTCAATGGACTCAGCACAATATGAGCTCTCACTAGTTTCTCCACATAATGGGTGAAAAGCTGTGAGGTTCTAACGGAGGTAATGTAATAGCCTGAGGTTTAAGGTCTAAAACACTGGCTAAATGAATAGGAGGCTCATATTGTTTGAATTAAATTATAGGAGCACGGGCAGTGAACGCGGCGTCCGCCGACGCGCGTTTCGCTAATAGCTTTTTCAAGGCAAAAAAAAACTTGTTCCTTTTGCCTTGAAAAAGCTATTAGCGAAACGCGCGTCGGCGGATGCCGCGTTCACTGCCCGTGCTCCTATAATTTAATTGACAATTAATATTGTCTATTTTACCAGTTCAATTTTTTTCTCAAATGCATTCTATATACACCTTTTAATATTTCGCTATTAGAAATTTTATGATAAGTTGATTCAATAAAGATTTATTTAACAGTAATTTTCAGATACGTTCTAGTCCATTCGAGTGCCCCATAAGATCATTACTTTTTCTCTCTTGTTCTTCATTTGTGGTCACTAATATTTATGATCGGGTGCACCCTTCCCATATATGGATAGCCATTTACTATCCTAGCCTTATTTGAGTGTCTATTAGAGGGAAGTGTAATTGGACCACCTGGTGCGGTCTTTTTTCTTTTTGCTATGTTGTGCTGAGTCATCTGCATCATCCCTTGGTCTCTTGGGAAAGCTAAGTTTTTTCCTAGCAGCATTTGACTGAGAAACTGAAGGAGGAGACGCCGTTCTGTCACGTAACACTTGAGCTGTCATCTTGCTCACCAGGAGTTAATTGCATCTCTTCAGAACTGGGTCAGTTGGAAACAAAGAGAATACATAGCTCTTAAACCTAGAATCAAGCACAGTCGCCAAAATGTAGTGATCCGATTTCAAGATTTTGATAACTCTTGAATCCTGGCGAATAAAGTACTTGATCTACAAGTCTGACATACTTAGCGTAATTTCTTTGTTTTATCTCCTTCTTCAGTTTCTCAAGCTGCTTTTCCAAAAGTCTACGTGAATCACTTGGCTCAAGCTAGCAGTATCTAAACTCACTTCACAGGTGACTACTTTGAATGGTTTCATCACCTTGCACGAGACGGAAAGTATTCTCCACTGTGCTTGCGTAAAATACATCCCCCCTCCTCTCCCAATATCATGGCTTGTGGAGTAAGCGTAGATGGATTTTCACTGTTCCTCCATCCTCAGAAGCATATATAGGGTGGAATTCCATTTTGTAATTACCTCTTGCTTCAGCTGGTGGCAAAATTGCTTTGCTAGCTGCTGCAGTCTCCTATATGCTGTTGCCGAATGCCGGAAATGTCCAGATATGTTAAAGGACACTGACAGCATCTTCTGCATGTCTCTGTCATTTTTTTAAAAAGCTCTGCACCACCATGTATATTGTGTGAGCAAAACAGGGAATGTGATGGAATTCACCAGAAATGACAATTAGTAATGGAACAGTGGCACAAAGGCTGTAGACTGGCAAAAACACTGGGACCTCTCCTGTTTCTGTGTGAGCTATAATAACACAGTACAATGTGACTGTAGATTTTGAAGAACACTGACAGCCCTATTATTTCTATTTCAGCAATGACAATTAGCAATGGAGCAATGGCATGTAGACTATTGACAACACTGGGACCTCTCCTGTTTCTGTGAGATATAAGTCAGTAGAATGTCACTGCAGACTTATAAGAAAATTGCCACCCCTCCTCCTTCTGTTTTAGATATGACACTGCTCAACTGCATTAGAGACTGCCAAGAAACGTGCTACCTCTTCTGTGTCTCTCTGTGAAAAGGCGCTGGACCACTGTGGAGGGCGGTGCTTATAGAATCCAAAACTCGCAAGATCCGACAATGCGACAGTGACGTTTTGCCTCCTTTTTACTTCCAAGGGCGAGCGAAAGTACCGAGACGGCTCAGCTCGGTACTCGGATCTGCAAAGTTTAAGTGGGCTCAGTTCTCGGAAAACCAAAACTGAGCATCTCTAGTTACAGAATTTAGATGGGGCAGGGACTGATGTGAGTGACTTCTCTGTACAATGGTGCGGAATTAGGAGCGCTGTATAAATAACTGCTTCTGATGATGATGATGGTGATGATGAAATTCTGACAAACTGGAAGCATTGATTAGGTAAGAATGGGCGGCCATCAGACAGTATGTGGCCCAGAAGTTGATTGACAGCATGCCAGGGCGAATTGCAGAGGTTTAACTCTTCAAATATTGAATCTTTGCATAAACTTAATAAAGTTGTCAATAAAAGCCTTTGACACTTTGAATGAAAATGCTTGTAATTGTACTTCAGTATACCATAGCAACATCTGACAAAAATATCTAAAAACACTGAAGCAGCAAACTTTGTGAAAAATAATATTTGTGTCATTCTCAAAACTTTTGGCCATGACTGTTGAGTTTGTGTTACTTTAGTGTGCCACGGTTGGCAACAAAGTATACGCAGAGTTTGAAGAGGTGCTAGAGCCACTTGATCAAGGGCAATTGCTAGGGTTTGGTAAAAAGTAGGTATTACCCTATCTGGGGAGGAGAATGTAGAAATTGGGGAGAGAAGGTGTTGAAGAGAGTTGGAAAACTGTTGAAAATTAATATTCCTGCAGGTGTGAGGACACTTGGAAGAGTTTGGCAGTGTGGAGTGTAAAGAACTTGGGGTGAGCGAGTAGCTAATAAGATGATGAGCTGAGAGGGGGAAAGGAGTGTTAAGGAAACGAGAAAATGAGCATAGTCTAGAGAAAATAAGATCAACACAACTGCCATCCTGATGAATAGCGGATTCAATCCACTGTGAGAGGTCAATTGAGGAGGTTAGAGAGATTAGTTTGGAAGCAGCAGTGGAATGTGGATTAGCAATAGGGATGTTGAAATCACCCATGATGATGATGAAGATGTCAGAGGATAAGAAGTGAGGGAGCCATGCTGAGAAGTGTTCAAGAAATTGTTGGTGTGGTCCAGGGGGATGACAGCAACACGCATAGAGAATGGGTTAAAAATAATAACAGTATGTACTTCAAAAGATGTGAATGTGAGTGATGGGACATTTGCTAGAGTTGTGAATGTGCACTGTGGGGAGAGAAGGAGTCCAATCCCACCTCTTTGTCTGCTTCCAGGTCTAGGAGCGTGGGTGAAATGAAGACCACCATGTGAAAGGGCTGCAGGTGAGGTAGTATCTGATTGCATGAGCCATGTTTCTGTAATAGCCAGTAGATTTAAGTTGTTTGAGAGGAAAAGATTGTGTATGGAGGTTGTAAAAAACAGAGCATGCATTTCAAAGGGCACATTTAAAGGACTTTGGAAGAGAGGGGGAGATAGGTGATGTATTTGAGGTTTGACGGATTTCTGTAGCGTTCAGATATATGTGTAAGGGAGAAGTGTGGGGTACCTGGATTAGGTGATATATCTCCCGCTAATAGAAACAGGGAGGAGGAAAGGTAGGAAAGATGTTTGTAAGATGTGTGTGTTTTTAGTTTCTAGTGACACTATGATGTTGTTACAACTATTGAATTTAAATAGCAAAAAAGTTCATGAGTGTTCACTAGAGGTGAGTGAAGTAATGAAGGGGCAATGTGGACAGAGGTGTGTGTTGCAGGATGGGTGAGGAATAATATAGTCCTAAAGATAATGCCATGAAAGGAGAGGAAGACAAATTATTTGGCAAACATTGGAATTTATTAGTAAAATAGCAAAAATTGAAGGATTTAAAATATTTACCTAGTTGCAATGTCCTATGCAATCAGAGAAGTAGTGCAGAGTGAAAGTGCAGCAGATAGATTTTATTCACTGATGCTGGATATCATGGAGTAATGATGTGGAGAGCCATGTGGGGGAGTGGGGGAAGTTTTGAATGGGGAGTAATAAGGCACAGGTTATGTAGTAGCTGAGTGCTTGTAGAGTCATGAGAGAGTAGAGTGGTTCAAACTCAGTTTAATTTCTTCATACTTGTGATGGCAGACAAGGCCTTGAGAAGAATTGAAAGTAAAATGATGAGATAGAGGACTGAAACAGCTGTAGCATGGGTAGGGAGTGGCTGAACATGTAGTACAGCAGGCTGATTGTAGCCTGGTATAAAGATAACTGATAACTAATAACTCCAAATTAAGCTTTTAAAATTTTAATTTACTTGTAACTATACACTTAGATTAGAACTATACACACAAGCTGTGCAGCTATCACTGGCTTTGCAGCCGTTCTACAATGAATATATATGGTTAACACATTACTATATATGTATGTATCAGCAAACCAAAACAGAAAAACAGTAATATAAAAGTACAAATTATGGTACCATTAAACAGCCACATTTAAAAATGTAAAAACCAAACAAATTTTGTTAATTGCTTATAGCTCTCGGAGAATTGTACACGAAAGAATGCAGAAAATATCAGATGCATACGAAATGGCAGCATACAGCACATGCTGTAATCAGACTTATTATAGCAGTGTTTAATTAACAGAGAGTATGCAGTTGATTGAGGAACATACGTCACAATGACATGCCAAGCTGGTGTACTGTTGTGTATGTTGGCGGTTGTCCGCGGGAAGATAAACTGGACCCCAGACAGGTGCATACTATATGGCGAGCACTATGCTGTTACCAAGTTTTCCCCATCTCTGACCTGGGTGTCACCGCACGGGAACGCCCTTATTGTGAATTGACTACGGCACCACACCGCTTTACCTCGTTGTTCACACACCGAAATCGTAGCCCCTAGCAAGTGCTAGTTGCGTTTGCAAATGTTGAGGAGCTGCGTTGGCAGGCGGCATTTGATATGCACAAAGCACATAGATCTGTCTATTAATGATGCAGGCCCAGTATATCAATATCCCTATATCTTTTTATACAATATATATATATATATATATATATATATATATATATATAAAACGATATTGGTAAAAGATTGTATAAAAAGGAGGGAGAGTAACTATGGGTATGGGAAATAGTTTTTTTAATAATGTTTTAATAAAAAAGGAGGTTAAAGCAAAGAAGATGACAGCTTTCTTAAAATAAGAATGTTATATATAAATTCCAATATCTTATTTCTATATGCCCAAGAGAAGAAGTGAAGTGGTTTAACATTTTACTTAGCTTTATGTGGATATTTAATTCAATACAAAATGTATTTCTTTTGTTGTTTGCACTCTGTTCTTGTATTCTCAGTGTTGTTTAAAACTTGTGAAAAAATCAATAAACAATCACTGAAAATAAACATTAAAATTATTAATTAAATTTTGCAATGGTTTCTCATATTTTTCATGATTCAAACTTTTTTGATAACAATATTTTATCACAGACTTAGCACATAATATGGTTTGTGATTCAAGAAAAGATCCTACTACAAAGCGCAAGCAACTCTTTTGACTTTTTGCCTATTCATCTGTCTCGTTATTAGCTTAACGCTTTATTAATAATGAATATCTATCTCTTACAATTTAAACATTTTATATTACACTTGAAAAATGCTTAATTATTAATATTATCTTTAGCTCATTTCTAAAATCTAAAATGAGAATATTGCATACACTTGGCAATTTTTAATAGCATTTATTCCCATTTATTTTTTAATTCAATATTATCATTGTGAAAGAATGACATTTGATTCATATGTAGGCCAATGTGTATAAACCTTTATCTGAAATAATTCCCCAAAGAGATGAGATAGAATCAATGCTTCAATAAAAATTATATTTCTAAAGCTCATTGAAGACATCTGTGGTTAGATGAATTAAATAATGAAATTCCTGTTGCATTGTCACAACATAGAATAGGCTGGACACCACTGGTCTAGGTAGATGAGTATTTTGAAAAATTAATAAACAACATGATCTGTACACATTTTAGGCTTCCAAAAATATTAAATACTAACAAATGGGAATGCCAGTTTTAGAGACCAAAAAATGTTTGTATTTTTCACCTTACTACCTTGAATTGATTTGTATGAATTGAAATGGAGTCGAAAATGGTTTGTAAAAACTGATTTAGAAATCAATCAGAAATATATTGCACACTGTCATTATTGTATGGCTACTTATGTTCATCATATGATTATATTTGAAATATTTTAGATCTATGAATTGATATCGGTGAATGATGAAACTGTCATAATGAGTGTATAACTATGGTGATATACAGCAGGTTTTTCACTAATAACATTTGTTGTGTGCATGTTCTGATGCTGAAACCAGTTAGTGAACACAAAAGATATTCCATACAACATTATTATTTATTTTGTTTACAGAATTTGCTTGTGTTCTACAATATAGAAAATGTTAAAGAAAATGAAATCACCCCCTCTAAAAATACTAATACTTGTTACTGTACTTTATATTAATGTACTACATGTCAGTCTCAGCAATGCAGCTATAACAAATAATTCCACATTTTAAATAAATAATATTTCAAACCAATAATAATAATAATGATATAGTAATTAATTACAGGTCAGTATTTTTGTCTCTGACTGCCAAGTATATATTATGGCTGTCCAAATTATTACGATTCAATTATATGATAACTCAAGTAGAGATAAATAAAAATTGTAATCTATAAGACAATAAAGTGAATACTGTAAATGTAATAGAATTACTAATCATACTACAGAATTAGTTGTGAGTGGGTGTATGTGCATTTGCTTTTTACTTTAGCTTAATTTTAGTGTGTTTATATTATATTGTTTATGAAAATATTTAGATTTATAATTACCAATGATTAATTTCAAACCATTATTTAAATGCTTCCAGAACATTCAGAAGAGATTATTGTACTAACTTCTTTCTTTCAAAAGAAGCCTTTGAAAATATAAGATTGCTGATTGATGAACCTACTTTAACATATTTTAATAGAATTTCAAAAAGCTATGAAGTATTTATACTCTTTCATAAATGGAGTTATCCATTTATTAAAGGATATGAATGAAATGCGCACATTTTGCTATTTTGCTGAAAAAGAATATATATAATAATATGCTTATGCATCTAAATGTTTAATATTTAAATATAACGTCCAAGCATTTCTACTTTATGCTTGTACTAAAGCAACCCAGACTTTATTCACATGGCAGAGAGCCCAGCAAAAATCAACATATGACCTAATTAAATATTTTCCTACCAACCTACAGGACTCCTTTGACTTTACCTAGCACAGCACAAAATTACCAAAAGTAATTAAGGTTAGTAATGTGGTTCTAGAATAAATTCCAGAACATTGAGCAAAGGTTATGTGTATATAGAAAATTTGCTATAAAAAGCAAGTAGACCCAGGCTAACTAATCTAATACTGTGCATTGATAAAACATTGTTTCAGTTATGCAAAAAGTGATAATTTGCTTGCAAGATTATCTAACAGTCCATACATAGCATATTCTAGCAAATTATATATTTGAAAGTAAGTTACAAATAATCATCTGTGAAAGTTTAGACTTTTTCCCTTAATGTGCATAATTTTTAATGTCTAAGCTGGGACTGAGCAAAGCAAATTATTTGTGCGTCCTTGTCCTTGTCCTTTATTGCTATGCACTTCACCCCTACTGAAACCCAATGTCCTAATACTCTAACAAATCAACTTCACCCAATAAAGGAATATACACATTAATTAAGATAAATATTAAATACTGCATTTCATACTGATGACGGGGACATAAAGGGATGCTTGCCACTTCTGAAATTCCAGCATCATTTTCAAAACTGTTTTCCATCTGACCGCAGTCACAACACACTACACAGCAGAATGTATTGATCGTCCTTCTGTAGTTCTATTCATAGACTAAAAGTTCCATAAAATGTTACAAATACAGCGCAAAATGACATTTAGCAGAATGGTGAAGCACTATTGGAACTTGACTAATACCGCTTTCATACTGCCGCCCCGGCAATATCCTGGGTTTTTCAAGCCGGGTTTTTGCCAGGGCTCGGAGCGTCCCAGCTCAGAAACACCATTCATACTGCACCTCGGACCCGGGAATTTCCCGGGTTGACCCCATTCATACTGCACAAGTCTGTGCCCTGGCAATTTGTGGGAGTCATCACCAGAGCAGTTTTCATTGGCTGAAAAATGGTGATGTCATTGATGCCATTTCTCCTAAACTCCTTCTCGAATCTTCCACGGGCTCCCACCGATGACATCATCCTCCAGAGACAGGCAGACAGCCAATCAGCTTGTTTTCTGTGCAACCCGGGTTGAAAAACCCGGGTTGCACCATTCATAGTGCAGGCAACCCGGGTCCGACCCGGGAATTACCCCTCAATAAATCCCGGATTGAAGACCCAGGTTTTTAGACCCGGGATTTTTGACTTGTACCATTCATACTGCACCAAGACCCGGGTCGTTTGAGCTCGCCCCGGAAAAAACCCGGGATTTTGGTGCAGTATGAATGGGGTATAAGGTATGGCCAGAACTTTGTACCACTGTGAAATTTTTGCTTCAATTTTGCTCCTCTGTAACCATGACCACTACATATTCTTTAGCATAATGTGATCAGCATTGCTTGGCATAGCTTCCTAGAGCCAGGAATTTACACACTGCATGTATCCATGAACATATATCACAACCAACAACTACAAATCTTATTCAGTTACTTTATGTATCAAGTGTACCCCACACCTGCTATTTTGTAAATTCATTTGGGGAGGGCCATATTTAACTTTTGTTTTATGTCATTGTATGTCATTTGTTTGTATCATGATATGCTCAATGGACAGAACTATGTTGATGGTTATATCATTTTTGTTGAAAAAAATTAACGAAAGTCAATTCAGCAGATTTTCTTGGAGAGCTGTAATGCTATGAGTGCCTATTAAAAGTCTTCACTTCCTCTTGCATTTCTAAGTCATGGAATCAACATGGATTTATTTTTGAATTCTTTCCACTAATAAACACAAATATTTTTTTAATGTCAAAAAATAGTTTAATTAGCTACAATTAAAGTGAAAAAATACATGAATTAATTAATTAGGTATTCGCAAGTGTTGCTAAAATACACCTAAATAAAGCCTGGTGCAATGTGTTGTCTTTATAGGTTAATTAACTAATTAATTTAAGTCTACCAATGTGAAAAAAGTGTTTTCATTCATTTTTACTAAAAAAATACATTGTTTTTTTTGAGAGATCCCACATTTGGAGGATACTTTTACAAACAAGAGCTTCATCGTGAATATCAAGGAACAGTTAACGCACATCCAAGAAAAGGTTATTGAAAATAACTAATTACTGGAAAGGTATATGAATATTTCAATGACTTTTAATATATCATAAGCCCTATTACATGCATCATAAAGAAATTGAAAACATATGGCATAACTAAATGTGCACATTAGGTATTGCACAAGAGGCCTATTGCAACTCTGACCAAGTTTCAGTATTCTATGCCAGAGAACTTCACAAATCTGAACATTATGGAAGAAACTCAAAAATAAAATTATTGTGAAAAAAAATCTGACATGAAATTTCATGTAGATTTCCCTAGAATTCAAATACAAGGTAAATAAAAGAGCATTCATTTAAGATTTTATCCTCAACAAAGGATATTATGTTTGGTGCAAGCCTAAAGTTGCACATCAGCCCAAGAACCATTACCCTGACCATAAATCTGATAGTAGCAGAATAATGTTGATGCCTCTCTGTTTAATGGTCTGGAAAACTTGTTAAAATAAAGGACTAAACGGATTGAGCGAGATACAGACACATCTTGTATGAATTTCTGCTGAAGTCAAGAGACCTGAGACTTGACCCAGAGCATGCTGCAAAAGCCAAAATTATCAAGGTCTGGGAGCGGCCCAGTCAAGATAGACTGTAATAACAGCCAAAGATGACTTTTCCAAGGGAAGAGTTGGAGCAAGGGGGTAATGATTAAGTAATCAGCAATTGTCTTTTTTTATTTGTAATTAATTAATTTTTTTTTCAACTGAAAAGATTTTTATTAAGTTTTATAATACTTTTATGGAGGGGTACAGAAAAAAGAAAAGGAAGGAAGGTAAACATTATATTAGGGGAAGAAAAGGATGGGGTACATAAAGGGGGATGGAACATAATGTTTGGTCTCAGAAAAGCAAATATTTAGCATAAACATGAATTCACAGCACTGTAGTAGTTTAGTGCAGTCAAATGAATTACTTTTTTACAAAGAATTTTGTGTTGACCAGTGGTAAAAACTCCCAAATAAATCCATGATGTAAGAAAATAGAATGTACAAAATGCCTAAAGGGGTGAGTGTATAGGCACTATATTTCACTTCTAAATTTGACAAATACATTAAATTTCTTCAGTTTAGGGATAGGCTATTATTTTTAACAAAGAGCACAGCGTTGGGAACTCTTCCCCAGTTGCCATTTTGTGACAGGGATGGGGAATTAAGGCCAAGAAAATTACTTTCATTAGACTGCGTTTCAGGGCCATGTGACAAACTATAACCATAAGACTATTCACAGGTCCAAGTGTTGTTGTGTGTACTTAGCTATTTTTTAACAATGTTCTTCAAGTTTTCATGGTTTCATAAGTAAGTCAAGTATAATAAGTAACAAACTGAATTTTAGCAGTCTGAAAGATAGATCTCTGCTACTTCTTGAAGTGTGACAGCTTCAGCATTTATCTAAGTTGGCTTTATCCAGTAGAGGAACTACGGTTCAAATGCTACTGGACCTGGAGGAGAGGGCTCCCCTGAGACTCCTGCAACCTCCCCTCCCAAAACATCTGGCAGCCATTTACAACAATGCATTACCATTGTCCTCTGGAAAACGTGACAGCTGGCAATACACCTGTGCACCTGCTGGTTTCTCTGGAAACTGTGACAGTTAGTGAATGCTCACTGTACACCTGCTGGGTGACCTGGAATATGTGATCTGTTGGGTGGTCTAGAAACTGAGACAGTTACTGTAACAGTTACTGTAATTGTCACAGTTTCTAGACCACCCAACAGGTCACATATTCCAGGTCACCCAGCAGGTGTACAGTGAGCATTCACAACATACAGGATTAGATCTAAACCTGGAATACTTCTGGCGCTGCAAGCAATACTATTGGCAAAGTAGTAAAAAATAAAGCCAAAGGGAAGTAAATGTATATAAAAAACAATGGTGCAGCTTCCCCCAAACAGCTTAAGCAACACTACTGCTGCCAGCCTAGGCTGGTACTAGCAGAATCAGAGGGACAAAAAGCGTGCTGATGGCATTTGGCTCGTAATAGTGACACCGAATAGGAGAGAAAACCATAGCTCGTGGGAGTAACCCATATAAACAAGCTGAAAGAAAACTCCACACAGAGAGGGCCTTGGTTAGAATCCATGTGTCACGGGCACTAGGAGTCTTTGCCCAGGATATCACCAGATGATGTTCTTACCAGAGTAATATAGCTGGTACTATGGTCCTCTGGTAGCAGGGTGACAACGGAACAGGAGAATCAGCAGATGGTGAGAGAATGCTCAAGAAAAGTCTATGACTAGCAGAAACTGGTAATGACTTAGATGTATGAACACGAGGAACCAGATGGACAAGTAAACGTGAGGAGAGTCAGTGGTCTGCGTACAGCAAGTTGTACCACTGCTATAGTGAGGAGGAATGTCCAGGAGTAGAGAGGAGGTAGTGAAAGTCAGTGGTCTGCGTATAGCAAGTTGTACCACTGTCTATAGTGAAGGAATGGATTCCAGGTGCAAGTAGGTAACGGGGAAGTCAGTGGTCTGCGTACAGCAAGTTGTACCACTGCTTATGTGAGAGGATACTTGAAACTGGTGCCAATGGGAAACAGGAGTCAGTGGTCTGCGTTCAGCAAGTTGTACCACTGCTATATATATGTGAGGAGGGGCACGAGGAGATGAATGGAATACAGAGGATACACGGGGGGCACACGGAACTTGATCCCACGATGATAACCACAATACAATAATAACTGACAAGCGCTGCTTGAAGTATACAAAGTCACTATAGAGATCCAGGTAATAGGAAACAAAGTCAATAGTAACAATAGCTTCAGTAGATGGAAGACTCCGGAGATGAACACAACACAGTCCAGAAGGATATGCAATACAATAGCAAAGTCAATGGAAAGTATGCATACCGCGGTTCAGGAGAGCAGGCTGTCAAGGAGAAGTGCAGGGATACCTGAACGGCTGAACGCCGGCAGGAGGAGAGACCACTGGAGGATGGAAGCGGAGGGGAGACACGCTGAACACAGGAGAGTAGAGACGGTCTGGAATCCGGCAGCAGTAGCAGATAGGAATCAGTGGAGAGCTGACACGATGAACACAGGAGAGTTGAGACGGTCTGGAACCCGGCAGTAGTAACGGAGGCAGCGGAGAGCAGACACGCTGAACACAGGAGAGTTGAGGCGGTCTGAGATCCGACAGCAGTAGCAGATAGGAATCAGCTAAGTGCATACACGATGAACACAGGAGAGTTGAAGTGGTCTGGAAACCACAATCGTAGTAGACAGGAATCAGCTGGAGCTGAATACACGAGGAAACACAGGAACACCTTCAGAGGCTCATGGGGAATGAGACTCCAAGATCAGGCAACTAGGTAATGATCACAGGTGGTTTAAATAGGGAGGGTTGCCTGATCATCCAATTAATTAAAAGCAACAGGTACTGAAGGTTTCATAAGGGCTGCACATGCGCAGACCCTCAGGATGGCGGACGCAGTGCCGTAACTAGAAATTTTGGTGCCCTGGGTGAGACAGGGCACCGGTGCCCCCCCCATCTAAGTGGGAGTGGCATTTGGCAAGTGGGTGTGGCCAACCTAATGTGTGGGTGTGGCTAGCACTTTACTGAAAAAAATTCTTATATATATATATATATATATATATGCACTTAATTACATAAGCTGTAGTGGGCATGATTTTAAGGGGGGTTGGAATCCTTTTAATATTATGAATTTACTTCATATAATAGAGAGAGAGATGATGTGACCTGCTGTGAAGTGTTATGTTATATCCTCCTTGCCAGTGAAAGTACATCACACAACTTGTTTTGTTGAAAATGTAAACTTGTATATTATTAGTAATAATGTCGCCGTTACTGTAAACTATAAAAGGATATTAGAAACCACCTGGGAGTTCTGTCCTCTTATACGGCCTGTACCCTAGTTCTGTATATTAGAGACGGAAGTACAATATATTCTGTGCTCTCACCTGGTGTTGTCTCCTCGTTCACTAAGTTCACTAAGCACATTATCGTCAGCGGCAGACAGGGAGGCAGAAGCTGCGTTGTTAAACATTAATGTATTCGGAGGAGTCTTTCTCTTACTGAAGTAGTACTGAGAGATAAGTTCCGCAGTGGAACGGCTCCAGCATCCCGGCAGCTCATCCCCCCTCCACAACCAGCGGCTCCAGAGTCCTGTATGTACTCCGCAGTCCGCGCTGATCCCCTTCACACTGACTGCAGGCAGCACTTCCGGAGTCCACGTCTCCATAGCAACCGGCTACAGCGGCCGGAGCGGACCAAACCTAGTTACTCTGCGAAGTGATGATGAGTGGAGGAGAACACGGGAGGCAGACATCCAGCTGTCACTGACCGGTCACTGCCTCTTATTACACAGTGCGGCCGGGGGGGTCACATTATGGGATTGGGGCAGGTAGCGGGCGGCTGCTGCGACCCCTTGGCCTTGCGCCCTGGGCGACTGCACCGCCCGCACCACCCTCGTTACGGCTCTGGGCGGACGGCCACGGTTCCTGAACACAGGAGAAATGGCACTCACAGTCCGGTGAGTGACACCATGACCGCAGTGCTGTGAGGCAGCAATGATAATCACAATCTTTTTTTTTAATACAACCAGGAAGAGTGTGTGTGGAAGTGACTATAAGATATTTTATTAGGCTATGGTCACGTAAAGGTGATATTGCATTGTGATTAGCTTCTTTTGATTCTAGCCATATTGAAAGATAAATGACAACGTGGGGCAGAATGTATATGGCTGAAGAGGTTGCTCCAGGGTTTGATGTGGGTATCTTATAATTGGCTCTCATACTATCCTAGGACAACTGCTATTGTATCGTGAGTTTACTACTCCTTTAATAGTGATTTGTATGATTCTAAAGTGGGTATTTTTTATCTATCTTGATATTATTTGGTGGTCCCGTATTTAACAAGTTTATATGAACTTCAATTATAGTTGGGTCAAATAAGTGAAATCTATGTGGTACTAAACATTGTATGCAAAATCACTTAATAAAGCCAATACTTGTAAAAGTAATACTGGTGTTTTTTTAAAAAAATGACCTATATTCTTACAGCATTGAGCAAATTTCATAAATCAAAAAACATCATATATAGCATTTTTAATAACCTTTTTTATTCATTTTTGTGCGTTATTGATTTAATCTGTGGTCAGTACCATGAAATTTGCTTTTCTGAGCTATCCATCATACCTAAACCACTGTATACATTTGATAAGAAGAAAATTCAAGCTATGCAATCATGCATTAAACTGACATTTACTGTAGTTATATACTGTAGCTTGATACACACCAACTGGTTTCAGGAACCCTTGTATTTTTTTAATTTGTAAAATTAAACTAAAATGAAAATGATTATCCTCAGAAAATAGTTTAAGTATAAAAGTGCATCATATTTATTATACTTGTATGCAAATATCTGTCATGACTGTTATATAGAGTGTAAGGAATACTCCTTACGTTTAAAAATAAGTAAACTGATTCAGATTTCAAACATATATTGCAGGTTTTATGGTTTTACAGCAAATGTGTGAAACAAACCACAGTTTAATTCACCCAAAAAATGCTCACATAGAGTCAGAAATTATGAATTAGAAGATAATGACATCATTAGATCTGAGCATTTGGTAAAGAACATTGTGGTTATTGCTATTTGCCAAAAGTTTCTGAATAGAAAGTTGCTTAAAGCTCAAATCCACCTTGTGAAAGCCAAATAATTTTTGCGAAAGATTAGGAAAAGTTGCTGTTCCAACCACCAAACACATCATGGGCAGTCCGGCTCACGAACAGAAGGTCCAATCCACAAGGTAATAAGAGGCGGCTACGAGCTCAAAAAATATGCAATAGTCAGTTGACCATGAAAGATGCTAATAATGCAATAATAATTAATCTACAAAATGGCTCACAACAAGTACTACTACAATACAGGCAGACTCTGCCTACGTATTTGGAACACAACTGAGTTGATGAACACCTATCTGGCTGACGAAACATGGATAGGGTAATTGTGAATCAGTTGATTATTGTAAAATCTTTTTAAAGGCACATGAAATAAAAAACAAAGCATATATGCTTAAATGTGTCTAACTCCCAGCTCCCTCTGGGAACGTGTGTTTTCATTTGTAAATTGCTACCAATTCTTATTATTCAAGGGCCTGATTTGCTCTCCTCCCTGCTCATTTAAATTACCTCAATCCTCTTTCCCACCCCATGCCATACCCAGTTGCTTGATACTGAATCAACTGTACGTAGGAGCAGTGTATCTGTTTTTCAGTTCTTAATCAATTTTGTCCATAACTGGCACTAATCCCACTCCAGCAATGATATTATCTGGAATTATAAGGACATTATTATCATAAAATATGCATAAAAATAACAGTTAAAATACATAAATATCTAATACCTTATTCCTCATCTAAATATATAGGGATTCACCAATATGAATTGTGCAAAAATGTCGAAATCCGAGGGGTGAATCTCCATACACCCCACAAAAAAATAAATAAATAAATAAATATATATATATATATATATATATATATATATATATATATATATATATATATATATATATAAAAGGAAACTCTGTGATATAATCAGTGTGAAAAAATAACAAAAATACACTCACATGAAGTGACTAATAAAAAGACTTTTATGACATGCAGGGTATCTCATCTGGTTTGAGGCATCCTCCATGGATTCTTCCTGACAACTTCATCATGGAGTCATCCAACATAAAAATGTGTAAAAAGATATCACATAGTGAAATAATGTGAGAATATCTCACCTATCGAGGGTTACTGTAGATTTGTGAACAATGAAAAAGCCTCTGCCAAAAGGTATATAGATATTGATTTGGTGTAGAAAGTAACACTTTAATTACAAACATAAGACAGATAAAAAAATCATGCAAGTAGTGTTCCCAAATAGGGAGATGGGACTCCTACCAAATTTAGGTCATTGACCGGCAAGACAAAGTTATCTGTAGATTTAAAGTCCTCGGTATGTTGATTCTTAACTTGTCATTCTACATTCCTGTCTAATTAGCTTTTCAATGTCCCTCAGCTAGTGGGAGCATGCTGTTTTATCACAATGGCAGGGGTCCCCACGCTTGTGTTCTCCCTGTCATAGTGGATACCAACCCAGGCAGTCTTGCACTGGGATTGATTGAGGTTTAAGAGAGGGTTCACACTGTCTGCTCAATTATTATTAATACTATTTTATTTTAAACAGGGACCTATGTATTATTTATCATAATACAAATCAGAATAGGAGTTTTGTGCAAGCGGTTAGGTGCCACATATTACATATTGGATTCTCCAACACCATCTACAAATTTTAATCCATTATTTTATGTATCAATTATTACCAATACCTGTTTTTGAGGTGCTTCTAGATGCCTGTAACAGAATTTAGTGGGGAACAAAGACAGTTGTGAGTCAAGATTGGCACCTGAGAAGCTTGAGCAGTAGTTATTGTGTTATTACCTGACATAGAGAGGTTAAAGTAGCAGAGGGTAAGTAGCTTCTGTTGACTAAAAGTTAGTTCAGTTATTAAAAATTGAGTTTGAGATGGTAACAGGGCATATGTCACAATCTGTCTTTAGTTACACTGCAACATCTTCTCCATAGATGCTGCTTTGCCTTCTGACGGTCCTATCTGCAAGGAGTTAGCTCCTCATCATTGAATGTGGATCCCAATCACCTGTGGCTGGCCCTTAAGAGTTTGCCTTTCCTTGAATCTGAGCCAGTTAATCAAGTTCCTTTGCTGTTCTCTTTGGGATGCTCCTGTGTTCCGATCCTGTCTGAATTCCTGATCATCTCACTTGCCTGGTATCCAGCTAGTAGCTTCCCAGCTTAACTTGGACATTCAGACTTTCTGTAGCTACAGAACAACTCACCTGCCTGGAAAGCCAAAAGTCTTCAGCTTCTAAGTCAAACCTGCGTACTCTGACTATCTAGTGCCTGTGTTATCTGCCTTTTCATTTGCTACATCCCTATGTCCCTTGTTTCATTTATATTTCTATCTGTGGTGCTCATACTAGGAATCCTGACAGCATCCAAGATGAAATGACAAAAAAAATATTCAGTAATGTAGGAACTGTCTTTATTACAGAGAGTAATTTTGTTTATGAAGTGTATTACCTTATTCAGAGTGTATCTGCAAATGTGCTTTAATGCCAAGGGTAACAATTAAAAAGGTACATTTCTAGGCCACTCCAAATAATTATTTGGTTTGGCCTAAAAATTGTCATGGTACATATGCTAGGTGTCTGTAGAGGTAGACTAAAGTGGCCTTTATAGAAACTTCAGTTAACATACACGGTAATGTCATTTGTTGGGTATCTTGTTATTATCATAGGTATTCCTATTGTTATTTATTTGTATATGTTATGAAAAAAAGAATTAGTCCCTCTTTTACTATGTTGGTTTATTGAATTGGGCACCAGGAAAATGAGAAAATAGTATATATTACTTAAGGAGACTGACCAGGTATGTTTACTGATGATAGTATGAGAAGGGATACCAGATGGTTCAATATTTTGGAGGATTCCGCTACTTCAGCTGCAACCAATTTTTCCATATCTTAAAAATGAATGTTTGCCTAAATGAACTTAAAATGAATAAAAACAGTTTTCAATTGGTTATTTGAAAATGGACTCCCAAAAATACCATAGCAGGGGAACCCGCAGCATGGGATTTGCATTGGTGCACTACAGGATACAGCAGGCCCTGGGCTTGCTCGGATCTGTAGTTCACTAATGTAAAATAGTGTTTAATTCATTTTTTAACTATTAATTACATCAAACCCACCCCCAGAGGTTTGGGAAGAGCCCAATTGCTGTCAGCACAGGGCTGGGTACCCTTTTGCAGACCCCAACTCTCTAGTGAATCCAGCCCCATCCTGACCAGCCTGGGACTGGTTAGCATCATGGCAGGGGAACCCTCTGCTGTGGGTTCTTCTGCTATGGTGCCACCAGCCACAACTGACTTACCCTAGAGCTGGTTGAAGGAGAATTGGGAGGACCTCACACTGTTTGTTGCCCCAATTTTCCTCTGACCAGAACAAAGCTGGCAGCACTAGCGATAATGTGATTGGAGAGATGGGGGGGGCACACCTTTTTATTTTTACTTTTTAAATTTTAACACTGTACACTGCCGGGGGCGCCAGCAGTTGTATAGTCGCTGGGCCTGCTGGCATCAGTGATTTTTAATGTCGGCATTGTAACTGTCTGCTTTTTCACTGTCAACATTCACAATGTTTATATTTTACCAGTGTCAGGGAAAATTGAAATACTGACATTTAGCCTATCAACATTTCAATGTCAGCAGGATAAGTGCAGTTATTTTTTTCGTCGGAATTTCATACCTAACCCCCTTGTTGAATTTACCCCTCTCTTCCTGCAAACCCTCTACTACATCAGTCTATGTTGCATTAACCTATCCTAGTTTAACTCTTACTTTAAAAACAGCTACTTCTCTGTCTCTATCCCCTTATTCTCCTCAACTTCTCTTCACCCACTTGTCAGCATATTACAAGGGTCCCTTCTTGCCCCCCTGCTTTTCTCCCTGTACACTTCCTCCTTTAGTGATCTTATCAGGTATTTTGGCCTCCAATACCAGCTTTATGTTGATGATACCCAGATATACCTCTTGTTCCATAACCTCTCCCATTTCCTCCTCTTTAGCATCTACATTTATCTATCTGTCATCTCCTCTTAGATATCCAAGCCCTTTCTCAAACTAAACATGTTTAAAACAGAACGCATTGGGTCTGATTTAATGAAGAAAATAAGGCATAAAAAAGAAGTACATTTTCTCCTGGACAAACCATGTTACAATGCAAGGGGTGCAAATGAGTTTATTATTTTGCACATAAGTTAAATACTGGCTTTATTTTTACACTGAAATTCAAGGTTTATCTAGGACATGCCCTACCACAATTATAAATCTGCCATCACATTTTAAATTTACCTCCCACTCCAATTCAACATGGTTTTGCAAGGAACAAAATTACTCTTTTTTCTTTTTACTATACTTCCTTAATGAATCAGACCCATTGGTTTCCCCTCCTCCATGGTTCACTCAGCTATCATCCCTATTTGTAAACAATACCACTCTCTCTTCTTTCCTCAAGTTCGCTGCCTAGATGTCATCTTTGATTCCTCCCTCTGCCACTTCCACCTTCGCAATATCTCGAGGTTCATGCCATTTCACACCCCATAGCTACAAAAACACACATTTATCAACTCTTTCATTATCGCTTGACTCGACTTTTGAAACCTCCTCCTCTCTGGCCTTCCAATCACCTGCCTCTCCCCATATTCCATCCACAATGCTGCTGCCCGAATTATTTCCCTGTTCACAGCTTTTGCCTAGTCCCTCTGTCAGTCATTACATTGGCCCCAAGTCCTCTATAGAATCCAGTTCAAATTCCTTGCCCTCATCTGCAAAGCCCTCAGACACTCTTCTACCCCCTTCATATCCAACTTAATTTCCATCCACAGTCTCTCTTGTCTCTTATCTAAAATATTTTACCTTTCAAAGTTCTTTTTTCCTTTCACTTTTTTTCCATTGGGCAGGAAAGTTTGGGGCCACATTCAAGGGTTAAAGTACAACAGAGCGCTGTTGAGGAGACACATTTATTAGATGTCATATTCCATGGCTAGCATGAAACTTTATGCCATTCCAATGGATTTACCCTTCTTGTTTCTTGGTTGGGACAAATGACAGATTGAGGTGAGGATCTATGGGTTCTTCCAATTCAAAGCTTCTCCACAATTAGAGTTCTCTCCTCAGTAAAAGCTTGAAGTTAAAATGGAAAGCACCACCTATATTTATATCCATGCTGTCTCATGGACTTGGATATATATTGTACAGGTTTTCTTTTTTGTATGGTGACAGGATCTAAGTTATTATGGAAACAAACAACTGTATTATCATCGTTAAAGGGAGTCAAGGATCTCAATGCTGACAACCGTTTCTGTTTGATATGAAAATAGTGCATCCTGAGGATTTAAGTCCTGATAGCTTGTCTGGGTGCCAGTTTTGGCCTCAGGGCCTCAAATCTATTAGAAGAACCTCATCAGATGTTTCTGGTAGAATGGTACTGAGTAGACCATGGAGATAGTCAGTCAGAGAAAAGTATTTCATGATTTTTGGAGCATTTTTATTCTTATATTATTTCTGCGCTCACAGTTTTTCGTTCAATTCATCATAATACCAATTTATAAAAATATACAGCACAACACATTTATTGTGAACACAATTATACTAAAAATACCTTTAATATAGAATATGCACTCACAGGAAAATGATTTGATCAATTTAAAAGTTTGAGCAAAGCATGTGAAAGGGTGGGGTTAGTGTTCCATTCTTTAGTACTTACAGTACTTGAGAAAGCTGCTCCAGGAGATGTCTATTATTTTGTAACCCAAAATTTGTAAATAGCTGTAGCCTCATTTTTTTGATGAATTGTCATCAGAAACACATAGTTTCACTGGGGGAACATAGATCTAGGATTTCTTTGAACTCTGCTTTTGCCAAATAATAGCATATTGCTAACCAAGCAAGGCATTTAAAGCGGATCATTTGTTTGGAAGGTAATGCTGTGAATAAGGGTATAATGGTTCAATAAGAGTTTTTAGTTAACAGGGTTAGGAACTCTAATAGAGGACTGCTTATAGTTACTCCAACATGTTCATGTGGATTGTTAGAAAAGACCAGAGGGGAACTACTAATAATATATTGTCTCCCGAAACAATAGATGTCCTTATGTCCTTTGATTTTAATTCTGTTATCGCTCCTTAGTGAGCATAACAACTTTCAGGGCATTTATCCAGATGCAACAATATGGTTATTGCCTTAGCTAATTTATATTTAATTTACAGCTTCAACATAAAAATTAGAAATAGCTATTTAAGCATTGACCAGGTTATTGTGTTTTGTTCTATGAAAACACAATGAGCACACAGTTCTCTTTCAATCTTAGTAAAATTAATAATCTTTGTTTTTAAAATAATTTTAAGGATTATTACCTTAGCTTATAAAATGTGCTATTATGTGTAACAGCTGTAGAGCTCTATATCATCAAATATCAGGCATAGTTAATAGCACACACGGTATATCAACTATCATGTGTATGTAACATCTACTGAAATAAAAAAAATAAGCTGGAAACCCTTTGTTCGAAACCTGGTAATAACTGTTCAGTATTGACTAATGTTGATTTTTGTTCAAGAATACTAATACCAATTAAAATCAATTTATTGAAAAATAGGTTGATGTATAAATGATTGCTTTTGATCTTGGAGCACTAATCCTGAGATCAGTTTAATGTTGTCTGATGTGAAATCCATGAAAGATAAAAAGGGAAAACAAAAAACTCAAGTTAAAGGTGTCATTCCAGAGAATGTGTTTCACACCAGAGAATGGTTTCACTCTAATGAATTTCTACTGCTCCAGAGTCAATGGTGGTGTACTTTACGCCCCTCAAGTTGACATTTGGCATTGTGTATGGTGAGCTGAGTCTTGTGTGTGGTGCGATGGAAACCCAATCCATGAAGCTCCCAATGAATATTTCTTGTGCTGAAGTTGGTTACAGAGGCAGTTTGGAACTTGGTAGTGAGTGTTGCACCAAGGCCAGATGATATTTATACTCTATACAGCTCCGCACTTATCGTTCTGTGAGCTTAAATCTCCTACCACCCCTGAGTTGCTGTTGCTCCTAGACGTATCCTCTTTACATTAACAGCACTTACATTTGACCAGTGCAGCTCTTTCTAGGCTGAAATGTGATGACTTGACTTGTTGGAAAGGTGGCATCCTATGACAGTGCCACCTTGAAAATCACTGACCTCTTCAGTACATTCCATTCTACTGCTAATGTTTAAGTATGGAGATTGCATGGCTGTATGTTTAATGTTATGCACCTGTTAGCAATGGGTATGGTTGCAATGGACAAACACACTAATTAAAAGGGATGTCCACGTAGAATTATGACCATGTAGTGTATATTACATCTGCATGTAAGCCATAATATATATAGTGACATCAGTGGAGCAATTATGGTTTTAGGAAAAAAAAACTCAGATTTCTGTTATTTCATTGGAAGCACACTTTCTCTCTGCATGATTTGAAGTTTTGGGATGTGATAGTGATAATAATATCTGTTTCCAAAGCAATTGCCCAAATGTGGATCCTTCAGCTTCTGGTGCAGTAGCCCATCCTCTTGAGACTCGTTGATTCTGATGTCTAGACCTCAAGCTACAGCAAAACAACTTGTGAAGTTAACATGTATCTGAATCAATAAATAAGTAATATTTAATCTGTCTTGCAAATAATTTTTTTAAGGGTTAATTTACAAATCTAAAAACTTCAGCTATGTTTCTGTAAAGTGCATTTCAAGGGGGCTTGAAAACGCTCTGTAAAGTCAATCTGTAGCTAGTTTTGAGGGATGGAGGATACTCCTTAAAATGTGAATATGGAGACAGCAATAATCTCACACCTAATTTTACCATCTTATTTATTAATTTCATCTTTTATGTTTTCTCCTAAAATACTGCAAGGCTTAGACTGATTTATACAGAACTGGAAGTTGCTCAATCAATTTATAGACCCATAGCAGGTGCTTGAAAGAGTGGGGTTATCCTAAAAGGAACAAACATAGAGAAAAATTCCCCAGCACACTGCTATAGCCAGCAAAGGAGCTGCCATTTAATACTTTTACATAAAAATGCAAAAGTCTCAGTTGTACACATTTGCAATTGTATGTTGCTCCATTTTTGGAGCTTGCCTGCTACATTTTTAAATGAATCATAACTGGAGCTACATTAGCCACCAATCCAATGTCCTGTCCATCTTTAGTCCATAAGGAAACTGGTATCTGTGACAACATTTCTTCTATCTGTGATGGACTTGTCTCTATAACAGAGGAGTACACCATTAACCTTTGTGGAGTCTCAAGTATATCTTGTTCCTCCTGTGCTTGGTTTTCTGGAATATCTAAAAATACCCCATTAGAGGTACAGTAAATTACATACCGCATTTTACATAATAAATTAGACAAGCAAGTTAGTAAAGGCCGCTGCAGCTATAAGAAAAGAATGCTTAGTATGCAATAATCAAATAGTAACTTCTTCTGGTGCAGTCAAGGGATAATGATGCACTTCTCCTGTTACTCCCACAGCTGTAGCGGTTTCCCTGGTGATTGACAAATTTAGAGGAGAAGTTAATACAGATCTGTGTCCCTGTGTCTGCAAGGAAAATTTGATTAGTACCAGATATTATCATTTTTACTTTTGATACTTTGTTCTAATTATTAGGTAAGGTAACCATCAGTAGATTAAAGGTGTGGCCTGTGTTTGCTGTAGCAAACCCTGTTACTGCAAAGTTAGTATACTTACTGCCATTAATTTATCGCTCTGCAATTCCTTCTTTCTGCCAATATTTTATCATGACTACGGCGGACAGTGGACGGCGTCCACTGTTATGCCTCTCCAATTTGAAATGAGTGTCTGTACCCTAGTTTTTCAATTTTCTCTAAACCCATCCATTAAAACTGACACCACTACTTTCCTATGGTGAACATTATCTTTGATGTCTTGGATTACAGTGTACATAGTCATGACTGACATTGCCCTTGCAATGTAATCTACAGCACTTTCAATATCCTTTTGTTTAATTGTAAATATTGTGGCAATTATGTACCATAGGAAGGTATACACTTAGGTATAGACATTAATGTTCTTTATATTTGTCTGATTATCCTCGCCAGTTAAAGTTGTATCCTCCTCAAGTTGACTATTTTTAATAAAACCTTGAATATCAGTATTGGAAGGGAGACAAATCCTCAGCACTGCCTGTCCATCTTTATTATTTTGTTTATGTGCATTCCCCAGATCCTTAATATATTTTTGACATTTGGTTGAATCTTTACTATGGTAAGGGAAATCAGAGATAATAGAATGCAATTCAGTTCTACTGCAAGAGCAATTCATGTGTACATGTCTGACTGGAACCACCCCATCCTTCTCTGCTTTACCAGTGAGAACACAGTATCATTGTATCCAGACTCAATGGCTGGAACTATTGTCTCTGCACAATGGATATTTCTGTTCTTACAAGCTTGTGGGAGAGTTTTATTGATGTCTGTGGCAGAAAATGAAGGTAGGACAGTATTCCCTCTTCCTAATCTCTGAGAACCTTCTAGTAACTGTAATGTATGAGCTACTGCAAAAATTAAAGCAGGCTCATCATCGACCCCTTCAATAAAATTAATACATTTACTTTTTTCTAAAACAGGATATAATTTACAGGGTTTACTGTTCTCACTGACTGTACTTTTCCTACTTTCCACATAAGGCGGGGTGGCGTTGGTGCATTCTTAAGTTTTAAACAATCTTGTTTCTCTTCCTGCGACTGCGCTAATTTTTCACACCAAACTTTGCCCTCACACTGTAACAAATTTAAAGATGGGATATGTTTAAGTCGCAATTTTTTAAGAACTTAACATACAAATTTTGTTTTTAACTGTAATTAATATCTCAGGATAAAAGCTGCCAACATTAGGAATAGGTTGCACACATTCAGTGGTTATTTTTTCCACTTCTTACAATACCCATTTGCTCTCGGACCATATTTCCTACTCATAATGTATATTACAGACCTTTTGGGGTTTTGCCACCTACTTATCCTGTTTTAATGTGGCCCCATGTCATGTCTGCCTGGCTCCCATGGTCTGGTTTTCTTCAGAATGCAAGGGAAGGTCAATAAAATAACGAATCATAACCAATACAGGCATTTGCCCACTATTGCGCATCCGCGAACTGAACGTTTATAAAGCAAGGTCCCCTCACTCTTCCTGACTGGAAACCTTTTTTTTCCAGTGAGGCTTATCTCTTGCCAACTGTAAAAACATTTTTTTCTCAGCAAGGCCAATCTCTACTATAATTTTATTCTAATAGTCTAATCACTTGGCTAGATTGTACTATTAACCATCCTGGTTGTATACCAATATAAAATATTTACTTTGTTTCACATCACACGTCCGCACACACTCACAAACCTACTTTGTTAGTAAAATTTCCTATTCTTGGCAACTTTCCATCCTAGATATGTTTAACAATTTATTTTACTATATTATAACACAACAGTAGCTCTTGTATAAAGTATATATCTATATTTAAGTCTATGGCAGTATAGAAATGTAATATGCACTATTTAAAGAAACATATGCTGTGCATAGCAATCACAATAGGACTATGTAAAACAATTTTACCTGCGTCTCTTCAGGTTCACTCCAGCATCTTTGATAGACTCTTAAAGCAGGAATTCGGTTTATCAACACAAGATGTAAATAAAGGTATAGAAAGATACGTGTTCTTACTTTATATAATGCGTCTTCCACCCTTGGTGGAGAAACCGAAAAAGGTCTGTGAGTTATAGAGTAGTGTGGAGTCCGCTCATGAGCCCCCAGCTGATAAGTCCATTGTATCTTATGAAATTAAATATTTTCTGATACGATATCTGTGGTTCCAAAACACAAGAGTTTTATTTGCAAAATAGTTTACAGGGCAAAGTATTGCATGCATACGTCTGCGCAGTGGGCCCCAACAACAAACTTCTATTAGAATGCTCTGGTTACAAAAGCCAAAGATGGACAATTTATAAACTGTACAATCATAACAAGCAGTGCCATCACACAGATACAGTATTAAGGTCCACATCCATAGGTCAATGGGTAATAACCTCCCAAGAACTCAACGCCCCATTGGATGATTTCTCTGTTCATTGTTCCTTGAGGTGGGGTTCATCTTTCTATGTGTGCCAGGTGTACATCCTCTGGCTTCCGCCCCTGGACCTGTATAATCTGGTTCTTTTATGGCATCTATGTATAGCATATGAAAACTAATATTAGTTATGCTTAGCATTTGCAATGTGCAAACACTTCATAAATACTATTGGAAATGTTCTAATGCCTCTGCGAACAGAAGGAGACCATACTCAATGGGATTAATATGTTGGAAACATTAATTACCTTCTTTACTGCATTATATTTTATATTAACTGAAAGAAATAGATTAAACTTATGTTCATGTTATTATTTGCTAAGATTTGCGTATTAAAGACATCGCAACTGATACTAGTGTACAGAAATTGCTGATTATCACCTACATCCGATTATTAAACTTCAACAATGTGTGTGTGTGTGCTGGGTATGCAGTGCAATTATATTTTTTATCACAGCTGAGACGTGATAAAAATATATATTTTATAGTTTTTTCTCCAGATTTGACCACTGATTGATAAATAAGTGCAATAGAGAGCCTATCTATTATGTTTGGTTGAAGACAAGATGCTGAACTATTCTGAAATGCCCAAAAGATCTAAATTCCATAGAACACATGAAATGAAAACAGCAGTTGAAAGAAGTGTTAATGTGCGTATCGTCGCTAACCAATAACGATTGTCGAACCTCGATTTGTGTTTCCAAAGCACAAAGATTTATTCGCAATAAGTGGAAAAATATGCTCAAGCGAAGAAATAGTAAATACAGCCGTTACTTATCGCAGGCGCTCTGGATCCAGTGCAGTCATTCAATCCTGAAGTCTGGGGACAAGATGTCTGCACTCTGGATCACAAGCTGCTGCTTATATACACAATCAAATACAGTAATACAATGAAGATGGTATGGCTTGCATCTATTGGTCCGGGTCTCAGGAATGTCCAAGGGGTCGTCAATCATTGGCTGGTTCATCCTAAGGAATCCAAAGGAGGGGGTCATCTCTGCAGGGGGTATGCTCTGCTCTTCCCGCCAGGATTCCTTAGTCTTAAGTAGTTCATAATTCCCTATCATTCATAACTTGCGTATGCACTCTGCGATTCCCTCGCAGAGTGAACCAAACAGTAGGATATGTAACAAGGTTCATTATGATACCACTCATGATGTTATTCCTTTAACCCGTTCCGTGTATTTCACTAATATGCATGTAACTCTGATATAACATATAAATACTACTATATTTCGACATAACTGACTATGTGTTGCAACTAACATTAATGTGTACTATTTTATAAGTATGCGTGTTTGTGCGAATGTATGGTAAAAGACCAATTACTGTTGCTGCCACGTGTAGTGGATGCGTACGCCCTTTCACGCCGTAGCGTGCCCTTGTACGTCGATGCGTACCATACGCATCTTTTCAAACAAAGACAACCAAGTTTGCTAGACTTTAATTGAAATGACTTTATCCAATTTACTGACTTCGACAGTTCCACCCTTTGATAGTGTAATAAACTATCACCCAATCACCGTTTCAAATTCAGGATTGTACAATACTTCTCCACAGACCATGATCTCGGTATCTGGTACCACCCTTTCAGTCTCTTTTTCAGTGTTACTCTTATGAGACCGTTTTCCACACTTCAACACAGTAGGAACACATTTGACAACTAAACCAATTGCTAAGATGACACCCAGTATAAGGAGAAGGAGCTTACCTACACTCGCAATCATTTCCTGTACCCACTCCCCCAGACCGGAGAACCATTTTGCTGGGTTCAACCATGAGAACCAACCCGCCACCTTTTCCCCGACCTCATATAACGAAGAATTATGGCTCTTTCGAAATTCCCATTTCAGCTGCAAAATTTCATCCATCTTCCGTCTATAACCTCTTTAGGGTCTTCCGTATTATTAGTAATGTACGTGCAACATTTGACACCGAACTGGGTGGCCAGTGTCACACAGTACCCACCAGTAATAGAGGTGAGATCATTTAGTACCAGTCTATGTTGCACCAACTCCTTCTTGTACGCTTGTAGCTCCCTTCCAGTATACCTGAAAGTGTCATCATACATCTAGGTGATATTATCTATTAATTTAGCTAGGTCTTGGATATATTTAAAGTTTAATGTTCCCCGAGCGGTCCTGGTGAGATCTAGAGCAACCATAACTTGGAAACCAGCAGTTTCACTAATCAATTTTGTAGCTATGGGTTCCTCACCAGGAATCATATTTCTCTTGCCACGGTGTTCATACTGTGTGTGTATGTATGGTGGTGATGTAGTCTTGTGAATATCTACCATTTCTTCATGAGTAATAGTCATGATTTCAGGAACCAATTTAGCTAAGATGCACAAGCCCTTGGAACTCGGAGTCACCCAGGAATAAGCTTTTCTTCCACAAACAAAATACACATCATCAGGGAGAACATAAGGAACAGTATGCCCATGAATTATATCACACAGAGTTTTGATAAAACTACCCATGCCTAGTGTCTCCATCTGCTCTAGACACGTGTCGGCATTAATGATATTTTCACATTTATCTGTAGAGACTTTTCCAATAGATACCTTCTTATGTTTGGTTATACGCCCTAACTTGTGACTTCCATCAACATTCCTGCCTAGTAGTGACCTTGTGAGTCTCTCTCTAAAATGAGTGTGGCGAGCCATTGTCTGATCTGATAGGTCAGCCTCCCAATTCTCCAGGCGCTTTGCATGAGATATGTTTAGGCACAGCAAAGATCTGCCTATGGAGTATTGTCGAAGCGTCAGACTAGGGGACCTAGTGTTATTGTACCTCCCTTCTATGGGCCTCCCACCCCTTAATTCGAGTACTTCGGATATGTTTAGCGGGAATGGCACTAGTCCTATGTTATGCTGCCCTTGAGGCACGTGAGAGCACACCCAACATTCAGTTTGGTTTAGCACCTTACCCACCAGGGAGTGATAATCCTCCAAAGGATGCCCGCCTATATTCAGAGTACTGGGGGACTGGCATCGTTGGATGCATCTCTCGTCAACTAGGGAGTTGCAGAACTTGCAGATACAATACTCATCAGACAATAGCCCCTCACACTGCCTCCGAGTTCCTGAGCTAGCAGACCTTTTCATAACCCCTGGACCAAGTTTGATAATGGGCTGCTCAGGATATCCTATTAACTTTTCTTCGGCCTCTATTTCATCCGTATCACTCCCAGAACTCTCCTCCGTCCTCCATCCTCCTTCACAAAAATAGAATGTCCTAGAAAAAGTAAAAACAAGGAAAATCCTGAACAAAAGAAAAACAAAAACCGCCACTCCATCGCTGGAAAGATAGTTCTGAGGCAACGTCTCTGGTTCAGGTGTCTCAACTGCAGGCTTTAGGTCTCCCGGAACAGGCTCACAAGTGACAGCTCTATGTCATCGGTCTGAGTCTTGTCTTGCACTTTCTCCGGATTATGGACTCTCCTGCAGTGGGTGGAATGGACCCAAGTGTCTCTCTCTGCAACCTTCAGTGATGTAGTACTGGTCAGCAGCACTTGGTACGGGCCTTCCCAACGGTCTGTTAAACAACCTGAACGTAAGAAATTGCGGATCATAACATAGTCCCCAGGTTCAACATCATGACAGTTCGTCTCTGGCATACCAGGTGACAGCATTTTTAGTTTTTGTTGTTGTTGTTTCAGCTGTCTACTCATTCTTATAAGATATTGTACAGTCACTTCATTATTACACTTTAAGTCATCTTGTGAACTCACGATCAAATGAGGTTGTCGTCCGAACAGTATCTCAAAGGGGGACAGATTAAGAGGAGGTCTAGGAGTGGTTCGAATGCTGTGGAGGAACAACGGCAAAGCCTCAGGCCATGCCAACCCAGTTTCAGCCATTATCTTACCTAGTTTGTTCTTTATAGTACCATTTGCTCTCTCCACCTTACCACTGGCTTGTGGTCGGTAAGGGGTGTGAAGTCTGCTACTGATTCCCATGAGTTTACACATATTTTGGAAGACATCACCAGTAAAATGGGTACCCCTATCACTTTCAATGATTCTAGGGATACCGAACCTACACACAAAGTCTTGTACAATTTTCTTTGCAGTGAACACAGCAGTATTAGTGGCTGCCGGATATGCTTCTACCCAACCGGAAAACACATCAATACACACTAACACATACTTTAGATTCCTGCACGGTGGTAGTTGGATATAGTCAATTTGTATTACCTGGAAAGGTCCGTCTGTAGGAGGGATGTGGGATGGCTCAGTTGGAATAGTTTTCCCAACATTTTTCCTCAAACAAGTAAGACATGACATTGCTTTCTTACCAGCTTGAGAGGAAAATCCGGGAGCACACCAGTATGCTCTCACCAGTTTGCACATACCTTCTTTACCCAGGTGAGTCAGGCCGTGTGCTGCTTCAGCCAGGCTTGGATAGTATGTTCGGGGAGCTACAGGCTTACCTTGTCCATCCCTCCAGAGTCCTGAGGACTCTTGACCACATCCCTTCGCCTTCCAGACCGCCTTCTCCTGCAGGAAACACAAATCTTGCATTTCAGTTAATTTCTGCGTGTCTAATGTCTGAAAAACCATCATAGTCTCGGTCGATACAATCATAGGTTGCCCTGCTGCCCATTTAGCAGCCTCGTCTGCCCTGTTGTTGCCCAATGATACTGGGTCTTCTTCAAAGGTATGGGCTTTGCACTTTATGACGGCTACTGTTCTGGGTAACTGTATCGCTGTCAGAAGTCCTTTTATGTGTTGTGAGTGTGCCACTGGTGTACCTGCTGCTGTCGTAAAGTTTCTAAGACGCCAAAGGGCCCCAAAATCATGCACTACCCCGAAGGCGTACCTAGAGTCAGTATATATATTGGCTGATTTACCCTCTGCCAGTTCACACGCTCTCTTTAGTGCTACTAGTTCCGCCACCTGGGCTGAGTGAGGTGGACCAAGGGGTTCAGCTTCTACCACATCCTGATCGTCTACAACAGCGTAACCAGTACATAGCTCTCCTGTCTCTGTCTGTCTATGGCAACTTCCGTCTGTATAAAACGTAAAATCTACATTTTCTAAGGGGGTGTCACGTATGTCGGGCCTTGCAGTAAAGGTCTGATTCAGGTGTTCCATACAGTCATGCGTGTCAGTATTCTTGCCTAACTCATCATCAACCAGGGTCTCCTCACCTCCCACCCTCTGCGTCTCTTGAGACACATACGGAAGGTATGTAGTTGGATTTAGGGTGCTACATCATTTGATGGTGATGTTTGAGGGTGCCATCAGGGCTAGTTCCCACTTTGTGAATCTAGCTGAAGAAACATGTCTGGTTTGGGCTGAATTTAACAGAGCTGATACAGCATGGGGTGTATAGATGGTTGAATTATGTCCTAATACTACATCCTCGCTCTTACTTACTAGAAAGGCCGTTGCTGCTACACTTCTGAGACATGTTGGGAGTGACCTTGCCACATTGTCTAATTGTGCACTGTAGTATGCTACCGGTCTGCTAGCGTCACCATGTTTCTGTGCGAGGACACCTGCTGCACAGCCATCAGCTTCTGTACAAAATAGCTCAAAAGGCTTTTCATAATCAGGTATTCCCAATGCAGGGGCTCTTGTCAGACTATCTTTAAGATTAAAGAACGCTTGCTCTGACTCTTCTGTGTGTATGACACGTTCTGGTTTTGAGGAAGAGACTAGCTCCTGCAATGGTAATGCCAGAATAGAAAAACCTGGGATCCAGGACCTACAGTATCCACACATCCCCAAGAAAGTACGAATCTGCTTCTGGCTCTGCGGCAGGGTCATGTGTTGTATGGCCTCAATTCTGTCGGTTGTCAGGTGTCTTAGCCCCTTAGTGAGGCAGTGTCCTAAGTATTTGACCTTAGTCTGACATGGCTGTAATTTATCCTTTGCCACCTTGTGCCCTGTTTGTGAAAGATGAAGCAACAACAATTTAGTATCATGTAAACATGACATAAAAGAATCAGAGCACAACAACAAATCGTCCACATATTGAATTAGAACAGACCCATTGTGGGGTTGAAAGGATTGCAAACAGTCATGTAAGGCTTGGGAGAAAATACTGGGGCTGTCAATGAACCCCTGGGGTAGTCTGGTCCATGTGTATTGCACTCCCCTGTAGGAGAATGCAAAAAGGTATTGGCAGTCAGGGTGAAGAGGGACTGAAAAGAAAGCAGAACATAGATCAATGACAGTAAAATGACTGGCAGACGGTGGAATCTGCATGAGGATGACAGCTGGATTTGGCACTACGGGGAATTGGCTCTCAACAACTTTGTTAATTCCCCTTAAGTCCTGGACTAATCTATAGCCCCTCCCCCCACTCTTCTTCACAGGGAAAATGGGACTATTTGCTGTACTGGCTGTACGAATTAAAATCCCTTGTTGTAACAGCCTCTCAATAACAGGATATACCCCTAGTTCCACCTCCGGTTTTAATGGATACTGTGGGATTTTTGGAGCTATCCTACCACTTTTTAGATTGACCATGACAGGGGCTACGTTTGCCATCAGTCCAGTGTCCTGTCCATCTCTGGTCCATAGAAAACCTGGTATTTCCAGCAACATACCCTTTACTTGAGATGGACTTTGTTCTATAACAGGAGAGTGTAACATTAACCTTTGAGGGGTGTCCAATATGTCCTGTACCTCATGTGCAACCTTCTCGGGTATATCTAGGAACACACCATCTGAAGTACAGTATATGACACATCCCATTTTACATAACAAGTCTCTCCCTAGCAAATTAGTAGGAGCCGCTGCAGCCAAGAGAAACGAATGCTTAGTATGCAGAGGCCCGATAGTAACTTCGGCGGGTTTAGTTAGAGGATAATGTAACACTTTTCCCGTCACCCCCATAGCTGGAATAGTTTTGCTGGTCACCTGTAGATTGAAAGGAGAGGTTATCACAGATCGGGCCGCCCCTGTATCTACAAGAAAAGTTTGTTTCCTGCCAGCTATGTCAACTATCATTGTTGGTTCTTCACTCTGACTCTCAGTTAACCTCACTGGCTGTAGACTACAGGTATGACCTGACCCCTAGCACTGACTATTGATTTCCCGCGCAGCATTTGCTGCCGTAATATGCGCGGGTAGATGTGAGTCTTCTAGTCTATGTGAATCCTTTCTTGGAGGATATCTATGTGACCCACCCCTATGTGTATTGAGTCTTTCTTTATTACAATCTCTCCTGTAATGTCCTTCCTCGTTACAGTTGAAACACCTGATCACTTTAGGTTTCCTGTTATATGGGTTGTATGCTGGTGGTCGTGTGTGCACCCCTTCTAGAGCCTGTGTACTTACCGTCATTAACTTATCACTTTTCTCTTCCCTTTTTCTAAAAAGGTTCTTGTCATGCTCCACAGCAGACTCCCTAAGGAAGTCTACCGTGACGCCTCTCCAATTAGGTAATGTGGTTTGTACTCTCGTCTTTAAATTTTCCCTAAGGCCATCCATCAGTACCCCTACAGCTACCTCTCTGTGATGTGGGTCCTCACTTATGTTGGATATCCCAGTAAATCGTGCGATCGCTGTTATAGCTCTAGCAAAGTAATCTGAGGCAGTTTCACTATCCTTTTGTTTAATGGTGAAAATCTTACTCCAATTTACTACTACTGGAAAACAAGATGGCTAAGTGTTTGACAATTTGTTCTATATTCCGTTGGTTAATCTCATCAGTCAGGGTGTCATCTTCCTCCAACAAACAATCTCCAATAAATTTTTGTATGTTAGTATTGGGAGGAAGACACGCCCTCAACACTACCCGCCAATCCTTACTGGTTGGTTCGTGAGCATTCCCTAAGTCTTTAACAAATTTCTGACATTTAGCTAACTCTTTTCTAGGATCTGGGAATTCAGTCATAATGGAACGTAATTCTGATCTAGTCCAGGGACAATGCATTGTAACATTTCTTAAAGGAACTACACCATCCTTATCTGGTTTCCCATTGGGAACCGATATTGTGCGGACCGGGAACACACCCTCTGGTACACTAACTTCAGGGGACGCTACAGGATTTACAGGCCCTAGATTTAGAACACTTTCACTCCTAGTGATCACGCTACTCTCACCTATCTCAGCCATTTTCTCATACTTGCGCTGAGCCTCTAGTACATTAACAGCATGGGCAATGGCCGAAATCACAGTGGGTTCATCTTCATTTTCAGATACACTTGATTGAAACTGATTTAAAACAGGGTACAACTTAGTAATTTTTCTATTTTCAGTTTTAACAACGGCTGTACTTACCCCTCCCGCCACAAGGTGGCAGGGGCGCGCTTGCGCTGAGTTCGCCACGCTTCTCAATGGTTACATCCGCCTCGCGCGCGCTTTTCGCCACGCCTATTTCCGGTTTGCATTCGCTGCTCTGCCACGTGTTACCTTCCATTTGCCACAATTTTAAACAATCATTATGTCTATTTCTCTTTTTCGTTGACTTGGTCAACCATATTTTATCTTTTACAGTATTTAGTACCTCTGCATTAAAACTCCCTATTGTTGGGAAAGGCCTATCACAAGCTTTGGTCATCCCGACCCACGTGTCACAATACACAGTTGCATATGCACCATATTTCTTACACATGAGAAACCTCGCTGAACCAATAGGGCCTTCCTTAGGCAGTACACTGACCATCTCTAGCGTATGCTTAGCACCCATGTTGAACAATATACCTTCTACCCGGAACACAGACACACCGCAATGCTCTGTTCCTTCCGGCCAAATGTGAAATACAGACACACCGCAATGCTCTGTTCTTTCCACCTAATAATTTCAACTCTGTTGCTATACTCACCGCTAGAGATCTATAATGCTCGGTGAACGTATTTCCTTTAGCCGCGCTCACTCGCTTTTCTCGCCCTTGGCGAGGGTCCCTAATACAGAAATATCACTGTGGGCCCCAAGGGCTATCAGCTCCTCGATACCCTGGCTCAACCACAAAAATCTGCTGAGTTTATTATCGCTGGGAGCGCAAAGTCGATACAATCAACCTGCCTTTCCAGTATAATTCCTCCTAGCTGCTTCACCAATTCGCACTAACGGTGCGACCGGATCGCACTGCCTACCAATACTAATTATTAGCAAACCTTGCGATCTATTGGTAGCGCTTTGCGAAAACCCAGTTTTCGCATTCGGTATACCTGCCCTGTATACCGTCCTTCAGTTGGGCAATCCGCCTCGTCAGACAGCAACTGAGCACCTCAACAATAAAACAGTGTATCTACGTTACAACATCACACACTATACACCTTTACTGCGCAGAAAATCAAAAGTTCCCAACAATAGTAATAATGTCTCAGAGGCTTTCACAAGTAATTATACTATGCATGTATAATAACTATCAAAACGATTGTTTAACCATGTGGCAAGTTTACCGGAAGTTCGCGTACGCACAGCAGGAAGTACACATATGCTAAACAATGCAATACAGTTAAAACGCACAATGACAGAAAAAAGAAACAGTTTTCTCTTTTGTCCCTAGGTTCTAGTTAGCGTGCCCTAGATAATGCAAAACGGACATTCGGTTTCGCAACACAGAGTAAAATTCAGGTTTTGAACACCATGCGTTCTTACCCGTTTATGACGCGTCTCCACCCTTTGTTGAGGAACCGAAATCCGTTGGTCTTGCGTATCATCGGCAACGAAACCTCCAAAGCTCACGAGCCCCCAAATTGTTAATGTGCGTATCGTCGCTAACCAATAACGATTGTCGAACCTCAATTTGTGTTTCCAAAGCACAAAGATTTATTCGCAATAAGTGGAAAAATATGCTCAAGCGAAGAAATAGTAAATACAGCCGTTACTTATCGCAGGCGCTCTGGATCCAGTGCAGTCATTCAATCCTGAAGTCTGGGGACAAGATGTCTGCACTCTGGATCACAAGCTGCTGCTTATATATATACAATCAAATACAGTAATACAATGAAGATGGTATGGCTTGCATCTATTGGTCCGGGTCTCAGGAATGTCCAAGGGGTCGTCAATCATTGGCTGGTTTATCCTAAGGAATCCAAAGGAGGGGGTCATCTCTGCAGGGGGTATGCTCTGCTCTTCCCGCCAGGATTCCTTAGTCTTAAGTAGTTCATAATTCCCTATCATTCATAACTTGCGTATGCACTCTGCGATTCCCTCGCAGAGTGAACCAAACAGTAGGATATGTAACAAGGTTCATTATGATACCACTCATGATGTTATTCCTTTAACCCGTTCCGTGTATTTCACTAATATGCATGTAACTCTGATATAACATATAAATACTACTATATTTCGACATAACTGACTATGTGTTGCAACTACCATTAATGTGTACTATTTTATAAGTATGCGTGTTTGTGCGAATGTATGGTAAAAGACCAATTACTGTTGCTGCCACATGTAGTGGATGCGTACGCCCTTTCACGCCGTAGCGTGCCCTTGTACGTCAATGCGTACCATACGCATCTTTTCAAACAAAGACAACCAAGTTTGCTAGACTTTAATTGAAATGACTTTATCCAATTTACTGACTTCGACAGAAGATACACTTCAAAGCTTGGAGAACTGAAGCAGTTTGCGCAAAAAGAGTAGGAAAAATTGTCGTTTTGACCAGAGACTGTACTACAATATATTAAGTAAAGGTTGTCAATCAGTTTGTCAATGCCATGTCTTTTCATTTTGCATTTAGAAGGATATACAGTATTAAATTTAGAAAAAAAACAAACATTTTGTATAATAACAGAGAAACATTTGTGGAGACCAAATACTTAACTTCATTTTTTTTATTTACAGGAAAATGTGAGTTATTTGAAAAACGTGTACGCCTGCCAATATTATTTGTCACAACTGTTTGTCTATATTACAGGGAAAGAAGCATGTTTATATGGTTTGATTCTCTCTATACTTCCAAGACTGTAACTTGTGTTGCCCTATTACATTAAGGGAAGCGATCCCTAAAAGCACCTCTCTCATCGGACCAATGCTCAATTTTGGAAACTCTATGCCGCATATTTCCCACTATCAGAGGACCGATATCCACTTTATACCAACTGATTAATAACTTTAACAGACAAAGACCCACATGAGTTGTCTTGGGAGCGTCACACTGGGGACACCATGACTCCAAAAGAATAGTCAAAGGTTAAAGCTAACATAGCTAAATCATCAATCTCATTTCAAATAAAAGAAAATTCCTACAAGATTTACTACAGGTGGTATTTGGTCCCCTCCCGTCTCCAAACTATCTTTCCTACTTTTAATGACCGATGTTGGAGGGGTTGCGGATTGCGGACCCTGTTGCACGTTTGATGGAATTGCCCTAAACTACAATCTTATTGGTGGCAAATCCATAACCTTATTGAATCTATTACACAGGCTAAAATGCCTGATTCCCCTCTATACTCCCTTCTTCCCAGATGGCCCCCGGACACTACCGGGCCCTCACAAAAACTCATCAATCACATTTTAAATGCAGCTAAATGCCTAATTGTTGCTCTCTGGAAAAATACTTTTCCACCCTCGCTCTCAGCCACTATCAACAAAGTTTGGTCAGTCTATATAATGGAAAGCATCACAACTGTCCTTAAAGACAAACCAGTGAATTTCAAAAATACTTGGTCTTTCTAGATGAATTACTACAATGCCGAACCCCCATTAACAGCCGCTTGACATACCTCAATACTCATAGCACATGACTCCTATATGTTTGGATGACTTATACACTTACATGATAGCCATACATAATCTAGACCCACTTTCTCACAGCTATGCATATTATTTATCCTCTTCTCTACCATTTGATTAACAGTTTAATAAGTAGCAAACCCCTACGTCCCTCCTTCCCCCCCAACCTTTCTCTCCCCATGTTTGTTCCCCCCCTCCCTCAAGAGATCAAAAAGAAAAAAAAACATCCTTATTCCGTCATGATAACATGATAACATATCTATTCACCTTCTGTAATTCTGAGATTTCCTTGAAAACATCTTGTTTTCCATATGTATATTGTTTGATATGTTTTGCATATGTTGTTGAATATGTTATTTTGTGAGATTCAATAAAAAAAAACATTTTTTAAAAAAAAGGGAAGCCGTGAAGTTGCTAGGTAGTGGTCCAATCATGTGAGGGTTTTGGAAACATCTCCATGTATTAAAAGTAGACATGTGCTCTAACCCCCATATTTTGGTTTTGGATGTGTTTTTGGTTCTAAAACATGTTCGTGTTTTCGTTTTGTAAGTGGTTTTGCCAAGAAATCGTAAAAGGTTCTAGTTTTGGTTTTGGTTTATGGATTTAATTAAAAATGGTGAAAAATAGGTAACATTATGCAATTTATAGCATTAACTTTCTTTTCCATTAATTCCCAGTCTATTTTGTAATGATCCCTTCACAACTGTCCTAATTTTCACCAATTTTGGCCAAAGTCTGCAGCAAGCTGTCCTAATGAAGGATTTTGTAATTTGGCCATTGTTGCATTTGCTTTCTCCCAATTCAATTCCAAAAATAATTAATCGGTCTATACTGTTCTTGAACTCAATCACTTAACATAAATCGTCAGCTATCATATCTCCATCTCTACGTGTATTTTTTGCCAGGGCCAGAATCTGACACTTAATTACTCAGAATGCGGACTTTCAATTGCATTGTCAAGACATGATTTGGGCAACCAAATCTGCATCAATGTGAGCTATATACATACTAACTTGTATGGGAAGGGCAACTATTGGCCTATCTGAACTGTCTGTTTTACATATATTTTACACTTCACTAATAAAACATGTAAATATTATTTATACAATTTATATTCATGGGTCTTGGGGACCACCTCCGCTGCAAGTCTTGGGCAGTTCCCTTGACTAATCTTCCCCGGGGGACTGATTATTTAGCCCTCCCCATAAATATATATGAGTCCCTTGCTTGATTCAGAAGGACAGCATTATTGCACAGAACATATAAGTAAAACTATGAAATCTTGGATACCGATGAACCATCGAGAAGTTTTTGGTATGGGTGCAGGCCACCTTTGTCTATTTACTTTTATAAATATCTAATTCTATTTGTTCATACCACTGCCCATCCAATGACCTCTGTCTGTTACTGAAGCATCACTGTCTATGATGCATGCCCTGTAACATTCAAAATGTTTTGTGTGTGTGTAGTCTATTGTTTTGTAATATGGGAGCAGACCACCTTCGTCTATGAGCATCATCATTTATTTATATACAGCAAATTGTGTGGCACTTTACAATGGGGTATCTAATTGTCTAAATATCTATTGCCTCTGTCCATCTAATGACATCTGATTGTTACTCTCTCTTTACCCAGCATGCTGTAAAATTGTTCCAAATTTACTGTGTGCATAGCATTTCAACATTATTATCTTAGACTGATTTTTTGTTGTTTAATTAATTAATTTAATGGGCTTGCTTCAGTTGGTTGCATGGCAGATGACATATTTTTGCAGCCTCTGCAATGTTCTACATGCACTTGCTAAATGTTGAAAATGCCCAAAAATAACCCTCACACACAAACACCCTTTTTAAATATAGTTATCTCTGATTGTCCTTTTCAAAATTGACAAGTATTGAAACATAGAAAAGATTAGAAATATTGATTTTTTTGGGGGCGTGTAAAGCTGTGTTTACACCCGCACGCAAACACCCTTTTTTAAAATATAGATGTCACTGAACGATCTTTCAAAATTAAAAAATAGAAAATATTAGAATATACAGTATTTTTGGGAGTGTGCAGCTGCTTTGAACCTCACATGCAAATACCGTTTTTTAAATATAGATATTACAGAATGAACTTTTAAAATATTGACAAGTATTGAAAAATAAAAATAAATTTAGAATATATAACTTTTTGGTGGTGTGCAGCTGAATTGACACACACACAAACACAGATTTTTTTTTTTCAAAATTAACTCAGATGTCACTGCCATACACAAGATTACTTTCACTAGAAAAACTAAAAATTTTTAAAGAAATAAAGCGATTTTTTAGATTATGAAGCTAATAGAGTACAGTACACTGTACAGTATACAGTAAAACACACTGTTTTTCTCCACTAAATATACTACTTAGTTCAGAATGATATCTTACTCAGTCTATATACTACTACTATTATATATGCATTAACAACAACCAGCATCAACTAGTCCATCTAAACTCTCTGAAAGACTGAAGTTAAAACCAAGTGATCAACAAACTATTCTAGCTGACTGATCTCTACAGAACTGCTTTAAAATAATCACAAATTTCTATTGCTTTCACCCTGAATGCTATTTTCAGAGCAGAGCACTGCAGCTAGCCTCCTTTTGACATGTTGTCTATTCTAAAATGAAACTTGAGAAAACGAGGGAGGGCTCTCACGAGTTTTGCATCGAAATTCTCCCCAAAATGATGTTTTGCCTCATTTTGAGATCCAAAACTGGCACGTGAACCAGAGCCATTACTGGGCTTCACTCGGAACGCCAAAACTATATATCATATTTCCTCGAAACCGAGCCGGTCATCTCTAATTAAAAGGTAAAAAGATTTTAGATTATTTGGAATATGTATAAGTTTACACATAAGATTTGCTTTGTCCGTGTATGAAGTGCATCTTTTGTTTACATTTTTAAATAAGCACAAACATTTGCGCTATCATTGGAAACTATCTATTCTTTATTAACAGACTCATTGATAAATTTACATGTAATATAATATTTTGGCATAATTCTTAAAATTTTAAGATAACAATCAAAAAAGTTTTGAGGTCAAGGTCCAGCGTAATCTGGTCAAGTTATTAGCTATTTTTAGTTTACTCTTTCAAGAATGGATTAGCAATTTTTAATATTTGTATTAGAAAAAAATAATTATTAATGTGATTTAAAATAGAGGATCCAAAAAACAGTAGAACATTAGCCTTATAAGAAGTTCTGAACTATCGCGGGTAAAATGCAAATAAGGTTATAGGTCATTGGTCAAGGGAACTTATTCTCACCAAGAAACCTATTACCTACCACAGTGATAAAGACAAATCGTTTGAAACACGTTGATGGAGCAGTATTGTCCGGTCTTTCTTAATGTATTTCCCAGGTGTGCAGTAGCTTTTCAGTTTGTGTTAAGACACAAAAACCAACTTCATAACAGGTAGGAGACTTGCTTCACCAGTGGGGAGAAATTACATGGTAAAAAAAGTGATGTATTGTAGATATTATTGGAACATTAAAGAAAGATAAGCAACAGTGGAGCAGTAACCATTATGATAAGAAGAACAGAAAAAGTTGTGAAGGATATAGTACATGTTAACATCCCTTAATATAAATGTGACAGTGACTCATATAGATAGATTTCACTAAAACAATTACAGTATTTTCCTACATGCTATTTTTCATTTTTTTGAGGCACTGAGTTTGAAAAAATAAACAATACAGATTGAAAGTGTAAGTCATGGTTGCCAACTCTCCCGGAACGTCCGGGAGACTCCCGGAACACTGGAAAATCTCCCGGACTCCCGGGAGAGTACTCTAAAATCCCGAATTTCGCGGCGGAGCGGTGATTGAAAACTGCGCATGCGCCGATGACGACGGCGGCGCCAATGACGTCATTGGCGCGATGACGCGACGCGCGGCCTCTCCCCCAGAACACCCCGGCCATTGCGGAGCACGGAGCTCCCACGCACATGCCCTCTGGATAAAATATATACAGCTGGAGAGTGGAGACCAGTAAGTGAGGACTCGGAGCTCGGAGGCATATATAACAAAGCCAACAGGTAATTACCATCTAATACTGCTTTCCAACAAGACAGCTTGCAGAAAATTTTTGATTAATGTTTTATAGTGCTTCAAACTTACAGCTGAGTTACCTGGACCATATACAGAGGTGGCAGATAACTCAGTTGTAAGTTTGAAGCACTATAAAACATTAATCAATATTTTTCTGCAAGCTGTCTTGTTTGATGATTTATTTTAAATGAATTAATAATACTTTTTAATGGGGTAGGAATGCTTATTGTAGTTAGGGGGCCGAGAGGGATGAGAGGGGCCTTTATTATAGATAGAGGAGAGTGAGAGGGGCCTTTATTACAGAGAGGGGAGAGAGAGGGGGGCCTTTATTACAGAGAGGGGGGGAGAGAGAGGGGCCTTTATTATAGATAGGGAAGAGAGGAGGGGGCCTTTATTATACAGAGGAGAGAGAGGGGCCTTTATTTCAGAGGGGGGAGAGACAGAGGGGCCTTAATTACAGAGGGGGGGGTCTTTATTGCAGAGAGAGGGGGAGAGACATAAGGGGGGGCAGTTTTATTATAGACATGGGAGAATGATAAAGTGGGGAGAAATTGAGAGACCTTAAGTACAGCAAAGAGAAACTGAGAGATTGGCTTTTATTACAGTGAAGGGAGAGCGAGCAGTGCCTTTATCACATAGGGAGGGGGCCTTTATTGCAGAAATCATAGAGAAAAATAGAGATTGGCCTTTATTACAGAGAGGGTCACGCCCAGTGGGCGGAGCTGGTCATGCCCAGTGGGCAGATCTGGTCACGCCCACAATGGTTTTTACAATCTCCCTGAAATTAATTTTCAAAAGTTGGCAAGTGTGGTGTAAGTGTATGTTTAAATTCATTACTGAGCTGAACTTTTGTTTATTTTACTGTGTTTTACACTACAGAATGACTTCACAGTGGAATGCGTGTGCAAAACACAGACATTTCGCATTAAAAGAAAAATGAATCACACATTTTTGAATCACAAATTGTAACATCAAATGTTGGTTGCCTAATTTTATTTTGTATATGTTTTTTGAATAATCCCTTGGAGAAGAGTATATAAAGTATGAAAAGAAGCAGAGACTTGATTTTGGAAAGTGGGCAACAGTTGAATTTTGTACCTGCTTTGTGTTGAAATTTAATTGGACTTTTAGAATATTTGATCATCATGTTTCATTCTACATATAGTTTACATATCATTGCATTTTTTTTTTAAACCCAAAGTAAACCTTATAAGAAAGCATACAAATGTGCCCTATGCTATATAATGGGTAAATATATAGGAAATTAAATGCTATACTTGAAAACAGATAATTTAACAGACAAGGGTTTACTAGGCTGGATAATGGGGGATACTATGCTGGAAAATGGATGCATTATACTACAAAATACAAATAATATATTGAACAGGAGGATTATATGGAGCTGGTGCAAAGTTGGCCTCAATTGCACCCCAAATTGCTTGTGCAACTGGTGTCAATGTAAAAATCCACAATTGAGACCGTATGCAATGTGACAACTATCTTAAGATGTGTGCCACATGGTAGCAGTAGCATATGCACCTGGCTTATGCCAGGCATACATCACATACACTTATGTTCCTGTATTTTTAACTATTTATTTTATTTTCAACAACATCATTCATGATTAGGTATGAATAAAGCTACTAAAACCTCTCTAATACAGCAGAAACAACTTCCCATCTGGTGTACGAAAAATAAACACCAATTAGTTTACGGGGATCATTCACAAACAGCCAAACACAAGCAGATCACTAGTGGTAGGGATAATCATTATCTTTATTCACAATTTTCACCTGCCCCTAACCACCCACAGAGAATACAGCTTTCTTAGATGCATATGTGTCTTTGTTCCAATCTGCATCTGTTTGCAATTGTGCGAACACACCCTTCATGTACTCGGCCTACATAAGAATGCCCCTATACCACCTAGCCAAGCACAAACAGGTGGAAGTGGTAGAATCATGCATTCCATTTTTTGGACTTGGAGATTTATATAAGTAATAATCTTATCCAGACCAAAGGATACAAAAAACCTACATATATATATATATATATATATATATATATATATATTCATACAAGTTAATCCGTGCATGATACTCATGCATTCTAGTCAAATCAAGCTACTTAAGGTGTTAAAAAAGTTCTTGTCATGCATTTGGGCCTAGCCCAGGCCTCCTCAGGGGAAGAGCGTTACTTCCCGATGCAAGCGCCCTTTTTTAACGTGGTTTTGTCCACATGTCACCACCTCATCATTTTTCTCCATCACCTCATCCTTCATCTTCATCGCCACATCCTTCATCAAGCTACTTAAGGTGTTAAAAACTCCCCACTGTCACCCCCGGCAACCACAAACCACTCCCAACTGTCACTTCTCCTTCAAGAAATATATAGGTCAATGTATAACTCTGCCCAGCAGGTGGCGCTGCAGCTTGTTTTTTTTTTTTCACACGTGCCACTAGGCATTTATATAGTAGATATATTAAAAACTAAAAACTGTAACAAGGGATTGATTAAATTGAAAGGTTTTTATAGGTGTGGCCTTTATGTAGCATGCAAAACAATCAAAAGCGAAAAGGCTGAAATCCAAGGTTTTGTGGTGAACAATGTTACCTACAAAATCAATTTATCACATGCAATTCTTCTAATATTATTTATATTTTGGAATGCAAGTGTGGATTACATTATGTGGGGAAAAGCACACATCCTTTAAAAAAATGCATTTATGAACATCTAAGAAACTTGAAAAGGGGAAATGAAGACCATTATGTCTCTGATCATTTCAAAAGAAAACATAATTGCTCTCCGAACGATATTAAGAGGTTTATTGGGATAGATCAAATTCATAATAATTGGAAGTACAGAAATATCAATAACAGATTAACAAAAAAGGAAACGTCGTTTAAACAAGGACTTTGAGGTAAAATGTTTCTTGGTGTGAGTTATATATATATATATACATATATATAAGAAAGAAAAAGAGAAGCACCAAAACATAGTGTGATATTGCCAAAACAGAGCAGTGATCAGGAAAATTATCAAATTGGCCTCGTACCAGATATATGAAGTAAATTTGCTTATCTAAGAAAGTGTCCCTCTGCGGTTCTCAAATCCTTCTAATGCAGATTAGGGAACTCCAAACTAGAACTCAGATGGAAAATAGCAAACAATAGTGTAGTGCGTTCACAACAGATGTAAAATAACATAGAATTTAATCATAAAATTGTATCCATAAACAGCAAATCAATGCCCGTACATTGAATATAATCAAATCAAGCTTATCTGTGCACTGTGATCATCCACTGTCCGATATAGATCTCGCCATCCACTGGTGATCCTGGCTCCTTTGCACCGATATACAGACAGGAGATAGTAGTTCCTTAGCCCCTCTGGTGACAAGCGATAATGCGTGTTCAGCCGACAGATTGGATCAGATGCACATCAAAAATCCCTTGACGCGTTTCGTCTATTAGACTTTATCAAAAGGGTGAATACTACCAGTCAGAATAAGCCTTGTCATTGGCAGCTCGTTTCTTTAGCCACTAAGGTATACTTCAGATGGAAACAACCACACCAAACTGCACATGAACTATTTGCACACAAAAATGTCCTTCAACAGAATTAATTGAACACTTGAACACACCTTCTTAGTAACAGACAGAAAGGATCATGTTTGGTGATTTCAAAATCAAGAAAGCAGATTAACAAAAAAGGAAATGTACTGTATTTATAAATTATTATGATTATTAATACCATGTCATTTAAACAAGGACTTTGAGGTAAAATGTTTCTTGGTGTAAGTTATATATATTGTCACTCACCAGAGTGTGAGTGCCTCCATTCTGGTACATGGTTCTCCATCTTTCCCGCTCACACCTGTGTGGAACCGCGGCCGTCCGCCATCCTGTCACACTGGGCATGCGCATGTCCCTTTAACAATTATACCTGACCACTAATGTGATTGATGGATCAATCACCCCTCCCTACTTAAGGCATCTGCAGCCTTAGGTAGTGGCCTGATCTTGAAGTCTCACTCCCAGTGAACTTCTATAGGTGTGTGCAGTTTCCAAACTGCTTCCAGCTCTACTCCTGTGTGCAGTTTCCAAACTGCTTCCAGCTCTACTCCTGTGTGCAGTTTCCAAACTGCTTCCAGCTCTACTCCTGTGTGCAGTTTCCAAACTGCTTCCAGCTCTACTCCTGTGTGCAGTTTCCAAACTGCTTCCAGCTCTACTTCTGTGTGCAGTTTCCAAGCTGCTTCCAGCTCTACTCCTGTGTGCAGTTTCCAAACTGCTTCCAGCTCTTCTCCTGTGTGCAGTTTCCAAACTGCTTCCAGCTCTACTCGTGTTTACAGTTTCCAAACTGCTTCCAGCTCTACTCGTGCTTCAGCTTTCACGCTGCTCCCTGCTCAATTCAGTTGCAGTTCCCATACCGCTACAACGCTTCACTTCTCAGCTGATTCCGGATCTACACAACTGGGTATGCTTTACTGACTATTGCCTATTGCTCGCATACCAGTTGTATCCATTGTTGTTTGCTGCACAGGGTACAAGTACCCATATAGACTGTGTTACTGCATTGCTTCATTTAGGACAAGCTTTCACTCAAGCTACGATATCTTCTCACGCTACTACTTAGCGTTATTGTGCATATCTGCTGTGACCAGCTTCTCCTCACTGCAAGGCATCTACGCATCTACTCCATACAGACTATTCATTGTGCCTTCCATCTCTGCCTCACAAGACATTGCTCTACTCGTGCTGTTTCCATACAGCCACAGTTTGCCTTTCAACTTCACTCTCCTGCACCTGGACAAGTCCTCATTCCTTCTCACAGCAGTGGTACAACTTGCTGCACGCAGACCATTGACTTCCCTGCTACCTACATGCACCTGGACAAGTCCTCCTATCAAAGCGGTGGTACAACTTGCTATACGCAGACCACTGACTCTCCAATTACCTACCTACACCTGGACCAGACTCCTCACCATAGCGGTGGTACAACTTGCTGAACGCAGACCACCGACTACCCTGCTACCTACCTGCACCAGTACTATTCTTCCCATCACTGCAGTGGTACAACTTGCTGTACGCAGACCACTGACTCCTCCTGTACCTACCATCACCTATCCACGTCCACTCCTCGTGTCTACATTATCTTCAGCCTCCAGTTTACTGCTCCAAGTCGCTGACCTTCCTCTAACCATAGATGCAAGTCGCTGACTTCCTCAGACTATCTCTACTCTCCTGCTGTTGTGTCGCTCCAATCATTCACCTGCCTGCTTTGAGGTGCGTGCCATAACCCCGCCTCTCTAGCAGAGTTCCATCTGGTGAAACTCGGGTAAGCAACTCCTAGTGCCCGTGACATATATATATATATATATATATATATATATATATATATATATATATACGCATATTTTTTATATTTTTTATTTATTTATGTTATATATATATATATATATATATATATATATATATGTTTTCTTATGTTTTCCATATATAGTCATATTATAAAAGAAGATCCATCCAAGAAGATGTATGAGAAAAAACAATATGGACATGTATCTGCATTATGCTTAAACTTATTAGCATAGATTCTATAAATATATGTTTCATTGTGTTATAAAAGATTGTAATTGTAGTAATATATTTTGACATATTTTGTACCACTATTATTGCACCATGTGTTGTATATCGTATTTTGTACCACTATTATTGTACTATGTATTGCATATCAAAGTTGACATTCCAGTTACAGAAAACCACTAGTGAAATTGAGGGATCTGATTACTATTTTAATATTACCAATAGCGGACACCAGATCAAGGCTTGGATCATTCTTACTTTGAGATGTGAATGAAATCTAGGCTTGGCACTTTCAGCTTTGAGAGAGCAGGGAGCTGAAGCTAGATCTCTTTTGAAATCGAGGCTTTATACTTGGCTATTTATGCCGATAGAAAGCCGGAATTAAATTTGTCTCATAATGAATATAAGTAATTGTTTTAGGATTTAAGACATCTTTGATTATAATGGTAATTATTTTGGACACCTTGATTCCATTGGTGGTCGTTTTATGGAGTATTTTTTAGTGTGAATGTTCATTGGTTATTACATCATGTGATCAGCGTCCAGGCTGTATAAATTGTTTGTAAATTCACTTGAACACACTTACCTTGATAAAGACCGTCGGGTTGAAACGCGTTGGTGAGGCTGTGACGGGTGGAAGAGATTCCTGGTGTATTTCCTACTACTTACATTTGACCCTGTAATCTAATCAGTTGGTCTGGACCTTTAAATCTTTGTTCTGTGATATATGATTGCATTTGTCTGGTAGGAGTACCCAGGATTTCTGTTTTGACTCGAATTTCTAATATGTTTTAATAAATTGCTTGTTTTTACATACTGCACCAGAGTTTTTTACTGTTTTGTTTCTTCATATATGATAATGGTATCGATGTCAGTGGAAGATCTACCTTTTGGAAGGAGAAAAGCTTTGATTTAATCATTTATAAAGAATAAATTTACAAGCTCAGTATCAAAAATTATTCCTGTAAGTGTAATACCTAAGGGGCTTGGACAACATTGAGGAATTCTACATTAACATAATGATGCCAGTAGTCATATTCACATTGTAAGTGTTTTCACAAAAGGGGGACTTGGTCCTCTGAATATTTGGGACACATATGAACTTTTGAGGATTATATACTATCAAGATTATATACTGTTCAGAATTTATATGTATTAGATTGGCAATATTACACTATACATATTCTTCTGTCTTTTGTTATCAAATGAACGTTTTTCATTGGTGGATAAATTTGGACATCATTCTGCACTTGAATATAAGTATCAATTTATTTGTTTTATTGTCACTAGATACACATTTTTATATTTGTGATTTTGCACATTGTATTCACTTTTATATATGAGAGATATAAAGTGCTAGATAGTTCCTTTATTATTGTTTTTCATGTTTAACTAGAAAATGGTCATAATATGGATGTCATACAAATTCTTACTCATATATAAAAATTGCACTCTTCATATGGAGACAGGGAAACCAACTTTTGCCTGCCACTTTGGCCGGTTTCCATGTAAAAAGCTACCATACAAAAGGAAAGCCAAATGTCTAATGATGTATTCTTTAATATTCATTTGGAAATGTATATATGCATATGTATATAATTACTTGATGCTGTTATATTCACAGCATATTTTTACGGCTCACGCCCCAGGTATCAGCTCCTAGAACCGCTTCAGAGGTCTTCACCTATAGGAACCACTTTTCCCGTAGAGCTAGATGCGCTCACAGGTACTCTGATGCCCCCAGGTCTTGTACTCTAGTAGTAGGAGTTGATAACCTGAGAACGTAGCATTGGTGTTTACTCAGAGGTAGAGTGAAGATCCCGGCAAAGGTTTTGAGGGTCGACAGCAATACAATAGCATCTAGGTCCAGGCCAGGGGTCCAACAGCTCACAGACAATACGGCAGCGTCAGTATCCGAGCAATGGGTCAGGGTCACAGGCAAATGAGGAACATCAGAATCCAGGCAAAAGGTTGAGGGTTACAGGCAAACAACGAAGTCAGTATCCAGGCAAAAGGTCAGCAACAATAATCAATATAGCAGGAGCAAATAACACAGCAGGAAAAGTATGCAGGCTAGCAGGGACTATAACCGTCAGGGAGGCTTGCCCCTTTCTGCCTTAAATACCAGATTGGGCCAATGAAAAACGATTGGGCACAGGGGTGAACAATTAGCCATCTGAGGCTTTAAATAGTACTAATTTGCGCACGCACCCGGCTGCCCTAGATGCCCGCGGCTCGTGACACATGTGAGTATTAATGTGATTGGGTGAGTATGCACAACTCATTAGAGTGCAAACTTATATCAATTCTGGAGGTGCAAGTAAAAGATAAAGGGGTATATTTACTAAACTGTGGGGTTGAAAAAGTGGAGATGTTGCCTATAGCAACCAATCAGATTCTATTATCAGTAAATTAGTACATTCTATAAACTGACAGCTAGAATCTGATTGGTTGCTATAGGCAAAATCTCCACTTTTTCAAACCTGCAGTTTAGTAATTATACCCCCAATCAAATAAAAAAGGTAAATGTATATAGAAAAAAACATTTGCAGCACTCAGTTTTCTGTTGAAAGTATAATACATTATATTACACTACTTTGAACATTCTCGTGGTATTTTGTTGAAGGAAAACGGTATTTCTAAAATTCTGTATATGGGCACAGTATGGAAATACATTTTTTTTATCACAAAAGTGGACTTACATTTAACTCTAAATCAGGCTCTTGTTACTTTGATTTTGAATCTTTAGTAGGTCGAGTAAATATACATATGATATAGTTTTAAAAATGTCAGTGTTTAACAATTTGTGGGTGATAATTGACTTTATTTTTCAGATACAATTCCACCAGTAGTACTGCAAAAAACCTCTGATAATTCACTTGTATATGGGCATGTAATTGTTTCTGTAGCTAATTTTGGTTAATTCTGGCCACTAATCTGTTTTGTTTTGTTTTTTGCAAATATTCCAGCGATTTTTGATCTGTGGCAAGAACAAAATCCAGTTTGATAAAAAAAAAGGTAAATATGAAAAAATAAACCATTTATAGTACCTGGTTGTCTTTCGCAAGTTCAATACAGTATACTACACCACCTTGGATCCTCCCATCGTGGTTTTAAATAATTTAGTTAAAAATAATATGGCTGTTGCACTTACAACAAGATATAATATCTCAATATTTGTCTCATCTCTAATTCCCAGTGTGAAAAAAAGCACGCATTTGCTCTCATGAACACTGTCTGCAATCAGTCATGCCTGCACCGCACCCCGAACTCCAGCTCCATATTAATAGCGTTTGAAATATAACATTCAGAGAATTAAACACCAATTGCAATATAAAGTAAAAAAATGAAAATAATTAGACATAGTTTAACATAAATAATTTCTAGTTAGAACAACAGACTACTGGTAAATGTTAATTACATGGTAGCCTTTTAAATCAATGCTTAATCCACTTGGAATTCAAACCATTGAAACAGCCAGTGCTAGAACTGAATTACACCAACAGTCAGAAAGTTTCACTGTATTCCAGGCTTCTCAATGCAGGATATTGGAATATAAAGCTATTGTTAAGTGCGTATTGTCGCTAACCAATAACGATTGTCGAATCTCGATTTGTGTTTCCAACGCACAAAGATTTATTCTCAAAAGGTAGCAGAATATATTCAAGCAAAGTAATAATAAATACAGCCATTACTTATCGCAGGCGCTCTGGATCCAGTGTACAGTCATTCAATCCTGAAGTCTGGGGACAAGATGTCTGAACACTAGATGAGAAGCTGCTGCTTATTTGCACACAGAAATACAGTAAAACAATGCAGATGGTATAGCTTGCTTCTATTGGTCCAGGTTTTCAGGGGTTGTCAATCATTGGCTAGTTTAAGCTCAGGAATCCAAAGGAGGGGGTCATCTCTCCAGGGGATGAGCTCTGATCTTCCCGCCAAGATTACTCAGTCATAATAGTCCATAATTCCTTAACATTAATAACTTGCGTATGCACTCTGCGATTCCTTCGCAGAGTGAACCGACAGTAGCAAATGCGAAGAGGATTAGTATGATACCACACATGACTAGATTCCTTCAACGTGTACCATATGTTTTGCTGATATGCATATAACTTATAATATTAAATATAAATACTACTATATTAACACATAAATGACTATGTGTTGCAACTACCTTTAATGTGTACTATTTTACAAGTGTGAGTGTTTGTGCGAATGTATGTAAAAGACTAAATACTGTTGTTGCCACGTGTTGCAGCTGCATACGCCCTTCCACGCCGTAGCGTGCCCTTTCACACAGTAGCGTACAGTACGCATCTTTTCAGACAAAGACAACCAAGTGTGCTCGACTTTAATTGAAAGGACTTTATCCAATATGCTGACTTCGACACTATGAAACATTCAACAAACTCAGAAATGTTTCTACCAAAACTCCACCTGAGATGTATTAGATAAAACCTACATTGTTATGTTCCACATTTAAGGAAATGTTCCTTATATACATTATTTACTCTGACTGTTAAATAAATAAGGTTAAATTGAACAAAGATTTTTTTTTCCTTTTATAAGGGTAGAATAGTAAGATGTGTATGATAAAAATGTACATGTAACAATGACAGAGTTATACAGTAGTATGACCTTGGTTCTCAAGAGAAATAGATGTTTGTTATCTATATTAAATGTTCTTCCAAACTACAGTAATTTCTGAGATAGATAATATCCACGTCCTTTGTTCACTTTAAATCTGACTTTTTAATAAATGTATTAAATTATTAGTTTTATCTAATGGCAATTATTAATATTTGCTATAGCAAAACAGCATTTGTATTTGTCAGATTGTTTTATGATAAATTTAGCAATACTTTAATTAAATCTTTATTTATTCAACATTATAACTTTTCTCAGGTGACTATGATTTCCACAACACTAGTAAATATATCATTGCTAAACTTAGTATTCACTTTATTCAGCATAATAAAAGGTAGCATTCACTTTATCCAGCATAATATTCCCATGTCCAATTGAGCATTCCCATTTTCCATTATAGAGTAGTAAAGTCAAGGAGAGCATCTCATTCTTCAGAATAATGTCTCCAGTGTCCAACATACTATGTACTTTATCCAGCATAATATACCTAACGCCCAGCACAGTAAATCTCATTGTGCATTACAGGGCCTAAATTACACTCATAGGGGCTGATATAATGTGAGTACTAGTCTAATTTGTGTAATGTATCTTGCGTAAAATGTATTAATGTATTATTGTCACTAGATACAAATTTTTATATTTGCGGTTTTGCACATTGTATTCATGCTTATATATGAGAGATACACAGTGCTACATAGTTCCTTTATTATTATTTTTCATGTTTCATTGATTCACAATCAGGTGTATCTTATATTTTGGTTCTGTATAGCTGCAGTAAATAGTAAAGCGCTTTATTTGAATTCATACTTTTTGTTTTGCATTTTCTAGTTAAGCTCAGCGGCCAACCCAGTTTACAGCTGGGTTTTTCAGATATGGCACTCTGGTTGGCCTTGTCTTAACTGACGAAAGTCACCATGCTTACCAGCATCGGGATGATGTTTTCCAATACAGAGGGGGTGGGGGGGCTTGGCGTGCCTCTTTAGGCTAAATGTGGGTTTTGTCTTTAATACCTCTATCTAAAACTCTACCTGCATGCTATCAACACTAAAGGGTTCATTTTGTAATTGATTATCTTGTAGGCAGTGTCAAAGTCGAATAAATGGATGAAAGTATAATGATTAATATTGTTTTACCGTGCTATTGCATTCAGTACGCCACGTGTCATGACGCAATTGCACGATAAATACCGCACGCATGCACTTACACTTATACATTCACTTATATCTAGTTCATAATTATTAAGGTTCCAATCCACATGTATTTATTAGTAAAATGTATTAGATTTTTTTTTTATGCATATATAATTATGTAGTAAAGGTAATTTATGGCTCAGGTGTTTTAAAAGGTAAAGAGTTTGGTCTTATATTAAAGCTTATTTCACCAGCATTAACCCTGGTGTGGACTCGTATTTAGCGATCGCAAGATACAAGCAATATGAGATTATTGCTCAAAAGTACTTTTGTGTGGGTCAGTTTGAACTGGTCATTCAGAGTGAAAACATGTGGACAATGGTTGGGGGAGGCTGCCCCTCATGCCTTTGAAAGGATCAATTGAACTGACCTATAACCTATAACCTGCAAGAAACTAGAATATCATTAACCCTGGACCAATAAAGACCTCACTAAGAGTTATCTGTATACTATATACAAGCATGCTGGTTTTTGTTCTAGCTCTCTTTAATCCTGGCAACGTGAGAGCATGGCTGTATTCACTCGAGCTGGGTGAACACTATAAGGAAGATATAATGTAGTTGGTGTTTTTATACTTTCTTGCTTTATTGTAACATCTTTAATGTGTAAAAAGGGCTTGCTGTAAATTCTGTTACATTATGCAATTAAATATCTTTGTGCGTTGGAAACACAACAATCGCATTGGACAATGTTTTATTGGTAAGCAATAATATAACTTTAATAGCAGGCAATTGCATTTTCATTAGTTAATTTATGGCCAATTAATATGATATTTCTTACACATATTTCATAGATGACACCTACCTTATGTGGCTATATCCAGAGAAGGTTGTAGGTGCATTTACCATCATTTGATTACACAAAGGGAAGATATAGGTAATGGCTAATACAAGAGACAGGTACTCACTTAAGCCTGCACTTAATTAACAAATTCCTGAAGATTGGTTGAAATCAGTTTAGATCTACTCTTGCATCACTGGGGATGCGTCCTAGTGTCAGTCAGCTCATTTATGGTAACTTTCAGTATATGCATCATTGACTGTGGATACCTTTATGGAATTGCACAGCTTTTATTCGGTATTGGTGTGCAGCACAGCTGGGTGGGATAGTTAGTTTCCCGTGGCTACCTACTCCTTAGGGACTTGCCAAGTATGGGAACTCACTAGTCAAATGGCTCTGAAAATATTCTGTGTCTTATTATTAGCAGACTCTGAATTATCAATCAATCTATGAGCAAGTAGACATAATCTATAGCTATCCTGTTGGTGCTATACAATTCATGATACGCAGTTGGCTCAGTCTGCGGTGATGTTCATTTGTCCATTATTTGAACTTGTGTTAGACAGAGAAACTGCAGGCTATTCCTCAATTTCGTAATTGCAGAGAGTAAATAGATATTTAATCAGTAATTACCAATGAGCTTATGTCTGTTATTTAACCTACACTGATTTCTGATTTGGCAGCATTCTTATCTTGGGTTTGCTTACCATACGCTGATTAAAATTTTGAGGATATATTATAACATACATTCTAGTCAAATATTATAACAATGGGACTGAGGTCCGATTTTGTACCACTGTACATTTTTATAACTTTGCTATAATGCTATATTTAGTGGGTTGCTATAGGTTTATATTCCAGGAAATGAATGCCTAGGTTTTACCTCATTATAAATGGCCACATTCATACTGCTTAGCATTTGTATGCCACATGGTAGCACTGGTTTGGTTTTACTTTTGTGAAGCTATTCTGTCGCTGTGATAGCACATCCCCTTGACTATAGTTGAACTTAACTGAAAAGATGCTATTAATACTATATACATTTTAAATCTTGGGTTGATTACAACTATTGCAGTCACACATAGTTCTAGTGCGGCCATACTTGCCATCTGCCTTAAGATCAGAGGTCTCAGAAAAATGTTTAGGTAACAGGTGCTGGGTTTCCATAAACTCTCACACAGACCCTACTATATGTCCAGTCACCTTAGGTAAGAAGTATGTAGCTTTTAGTCCACAAGGAGATGTCACATATTTTGCTACACATGGAATTTTCCCTCACCTTAATTTATTTAGAAAACAATTTTTAAGCAGACCATTGGGTCTATCAGCTTCAAACTCTGGCACACCTTTTGATTATGCTTATGGCAGTTACAGCTAAGGCTTTCTAAGGGCCTTCCATTTACATGACTAAGGAGAGCGGAAGTCTGATAGCTAAGGAAATTCTAGTGCAAGCTAAACACATTGCACAGTATGGGTAGCTTGCTACACACATGTAGATTGGGGGCACTCAGATTATCCAAATTCACAGGTCCATGAAAGACCACTCTGCCATTGGGTCACTGATCCATGCAATTTATCAGCTTGGACCTGCACCACAATAACAACCAGTAGTTTAGAATTGGGGCTGCTACTGCCACGACTTTAGATGGTTCTTCCATCGCAGCATTACAGCACTTAGGATGATGGAAGCCCAATGCTTCCCAGACATATATCAGGCCTACTGACTTTGTGCACCTGATTTGCTGGGCTTAGACCTTATAGGGGGAACTCTAGTTGGTTCATGCTGATGGATCCCTCCTCACTAAATTTCAGTTCAAGTGAGCCTGTCTGGGTGAACTAGTGTACCACAATTACTTGTGGATTTTTATTAAGTGCTGTCAAGGGGCTCAATTTGGTATGTAAATCCAGTGGGCAAGTGTGTGTGTATATATATATATAAATGTGTATATATATATAAAATATATATATATATATATATATATATATATATATATATATATATATATATACCGTATATACTTGAGTATAAGCCGACCCCAATATAAGCCGAGGCACCTAATTTTACCACAAAAAACTGGGAAAACTTATTGATTCGAGCATAAAAAATGTGCTGAAAAACTCGGCTTATACACGAGTATATAAGGTATATATATATATATATAGCCTTGAATACTATAACTAATTAAAGGAATACTACAGTCTACATTACAGATGTAGCAGTGCCCCACATATATGATATTTATACAGTGTGGCAAGAGCCCGCTACTGCAGAAGCACACGTGAACAACTTCTTCCTTTTTATGGTTCTTTATTGTCAGGATGGTAAATATTTTGACACTGTATACTTGCAGAGCAATCATGGAGACCCTAAACGCTAGCTATACATAGACCAGCTCTTTCTCAGGACCAGCCAGCTATTCCAGCGTTGGTCTCCCTGAACAAATGAAACAAACAAGCTTTTATACATGATGCTCCTCCCCCAGCCTTAGCTGGATGGACAGGTGACACACCCACCTTCTCTTTAAAAGAAAACACACATCACTGGCTCTGTTTGCACAACCAGACATGCCCTGTCTGTTTGCTGAGAGGAAGGATTTCAGATCATGTAAGTTTAACCAAATTTAAACTATTGCTTTTCATACATAAGTCTTCACTCTAGGTGCATTACTGCACACATGTTTTACTCTACTTCCCTGCTTTCTCTGTATATTGCCAGCTAAATGCCTCCTTTTGTTACATATCCCTCCCCCTAGCGTCTCCAAGTCGGGGGATGCGGACTTCGCGAGGAGCGCATATTTTCGTGACAATGCATCTGCATTATTGTGCAGAATCCCAGGTCTAAGTTCTACTGAGAACTTGAAAGGTTGTAGTTCCAAGAACCAGCGGGTTACCTTGGCATTTACCTCCCGGTTGCTCTGCATCCATCTCAATGGTGCATGGTCTGTTATTAAGGTGAACTCTCTGCCTAGGAGATAATAGCGCAGAGCTTCTGTAGCCCATTTTATGGCGAGATATTCTTTCTCCACAGTGGCATATTTTTGTTCCCTTGGAAGCAACTTACGACTTAGGTACAGGACAGGATTTTCTACTCCATTTTTCTCCTGTGACAAGACTGCACCTAAGCCAACACCAGAAGCATCAGTTTGGAGGAAGAACCACCGAGTAAAATCTGGTGCTTGTAGAACTGGGGAGGAACAAAGAGCTAACCGAAGATCAGACCAGACGGTTTCTGCAGAATCAGAACAGGTAAATCTATCTGGACAACTTTTTTTTAACATGTCCGTAAGTGGAGCAGCTCTAGTGGCGAAGTGGCTTACAAACCACCTGTAGTAACCTACTAAGCCTAAAAAGGTTCTTAACTGTGACTTTTTCTCTGGTCTTGCCCAATTTTTGACTGCCTCCACTTTGTCTAGCTGGGGTTTTACATGCCCTCGACCAACAATGTACCCCAGATATTTGGCTTCTCTCATGGCTATGGCACATTTCTCTGGGTTAGCTGTTAACCCTGCTGACCTTAATGAAGCTAAGACCGCCTCAACTTTGGCTAAATGTGATCCCCAGTCTGGGGTATAAATCACTATATCGTCCAAGTAAGCGGCTGCATAAGCTGTGTGAGGTCGTAGCAATTTATTCATAGCCCTTTGGAAAGTGGCAGGTGCCCCATGCAACCCAAAGGGTAGGACTTTATATTGATAGAGACCATAAGGGGTGGAAAATGCAGTCTTTGTCTTGGCCGTGGATGTCAGGGGAACTTGCCAATAACCCTTTGTTAGATCAAGGGTTGTTAAATAATTGCTACCAGCAAGATTTTCCACTAGTTCATCCACACGTGGCATCGGATAGGCATCAAACTGCGACATATTGTTTAGGCGCCTAAAGTCATTGTAGAACCTAATTGTCCCATTGGGTTTCGGGACAAGCACAATGGGACTATTCCATTCACTAGTGGACTCTTCAATCACATCTAACTGGAGCATCTTCTCGACCTCCTTTCTCATGTCCACCCGTCTGGCTTCTGGAATACGATACGGCTTCTGCTTTACAATGACTCCTGGGGCAGTGACAATGTCGTGTTCGATTAAGGTAGTATGCCGAGGAATGGAAGAGAAGACATCCCTGTTCCGGCGAATCATTTCTTCAGTCTGTTGTCTCTGCTGAATGGACAAAGCTGGCTCTATGGGCACTTCAGACTTTTCAATGGCAATACTCACTACCTGAGGAGAGGTTTCCTCATCATGCCAAGGTTTAAGGAGGTTGACATGATATATTTGCTCCTCCCTTCTCCTACCTAACTGGCGGACTCTGTAATTGACAGGACCGACAGCCTCCAGAACTTCATATGGACCCTGCCAATGGGCAAAAAGTTTGCTTTCCTGGGTGGGAACCAGGACTAGGACCTTGTCCACAGGCTTGAAAGATCGAACTACAGCACTTTTATCATAACATTTTCTCTGTCGTTCCTGAGCCTCTTTTACATGTTGCTGCCCGATGGGCCCTATCTTTCCTAGCCTCTCATACATTTGGGACACAAATTGTACCAGATTTGGCTCCCTGGGACCTTGCTGCTCCCACCCTTCTATTAACATATCCAAGATACCCCTGGGCTGTCTCCCAAACAAAAACTAAAAGGCACTAAACCCTGTTGAAGCTTGAGGTACCTCACGGATGGCAAACATCAAATAGGGAATAAGAGTGTCCCAATCTTTTTTCTCTTGAGCCACTGCTTTCCAGAGCATGTGCTTTAATGTGCGGTTAAAGCGTTCCACCAAGCCATCTGTTTGTGGATGGTATACAGAGGTGTGAAGCACCGTAACCCCTAGCAACTGGCACATGTCCTTCATCAGTTTAGACATGAAAGGAGTACCCTGATCTGTGAGAATTTCTTTGGGTATTCCCAAGCGTGTAAACATCAATACAAGTTCCTTAGCTATGGTGCTGGACTTTATATTTCGTAGGGGAATTGCCTCTGGATACCTGGTTGCATAGTCAAGCACCACTAGTATATATTGTTGCCCATGTGCGGATTTTTCCAGTGGCCCCACAAGGTCCATAGCTATCCATTCAAAGGGAACTTGTACTATTGGTATTGGAATGAGAGGTGCCCTGTACATGGGTTTGGGACAGGTTCTCTGACAAATGGGACAGGACCGGCAATACTTTTTCACTGCCATGTGTACACTGGTCCAGTAAAACCTAAGCAGAACTGGTTCCCGTGTTTTATCCCCCCCTAGGTGTCCCCCACAGACATGTGTATGTGCTGCTTTTAACACTAGGGTTACATGGACCTGAGGAACCATTAATTGTTCTACTTTATTCCCCTTTACAGTAGCAACTCTATACAGGAAATTATTTTTAACAATAAAATATGGTATACCTTCTGCAGGCTGGGCGGCTTTCGCTACCCCATTTACTTCAGTCACACTTTTAAAGGCATGTTCCAAAGTGGCATCATTAAGTTGGTCTCGAGCAAAGTCCGGCAGACGAAACAAAATTGGTATTGCGGACCAGTCCGTATCCTCACTGACAGGTGGGGTGGGCTCATCTGCAACATCGCCGACCAATGCTAGTTTGGACTGTCCATGTTTCCCCGCAGGTGGATGCTTTTGTGGAGCTCCTGCTGTGACTCCCAGGATGGCATTCCGGCTTGGCGGTTCCCAAAGATCGATGTCCAGATGTTGTGGATTCTTAGGCGGTTACTTTAAGACCGGGCTTCTGACCATTGCATCAGTTGCCGGCATGTCCGGCCGGATCCGCTCACCGAGGACATCATTAAACAGTGGGAAGTCTCGCCCCAAAATGAGTGGATATGGGAGTTTAGGTGCTATGGCAGCTACCACCATAACAGTTTTGTCTTTAAGTGTGACTGGTAGTATTGTTCTTTCATACTCCTCTGTCGTGCCATGTATGCAAAGAACCTTCACTTTGGGCAACCGAGAAGTTATGGTTTCGGGTAAGACAGAGCTGGAAACCAATGAGAGTTCACTCCCAAAGTCAACCAGGGCCAGAACAAGGTTTTGGTTGATTAGCACAGTCACCCGGAACAAGCAAGGACTTCCTGATGTGAGACTCATGGTAAAACAACTTGGAAAAGCAGGCCCAATATGTGCCACGGAACAGTCCATGGGTTCCGTTAGGTTAGGACACTCTGCCTTAAAGTGGCCTGGTTTACCACATTCAAAACACTTCAGATTAGACAGCTTTGCACCTGGCCCTCTGTCCGTAGCAGTTTTGCCATTAGGCCCTGTAGCAAGGATTGTCAAACCTGGCTTTTTGGCGTGGCAGCGGCTTTGGCACAAATGCAGGTTCCTTAGTCATTTGCTGTAGCGCACAAAACCTTTCTACCACGGTGACAAGCTATTTATAAGTTTGTGGGTCTGATTGCAGAACCCACCTTTGCAAATCGCGGTTCAGCCCCCGGATGCAGTGATCTATCGCCAGAACTTCAATAATCCGAGAAGGTGAATTCTCCTCAGGCTGCAGACATTTCTTTAAAATTTTAGAAAGCTCAGCAACTTGACCGGTTTTTCTTTATCATAGCGCCATTGGTGATAGCGCTGGGCTTGGCCTGGCCCGGAAATTCCAATGCGAGCCAATATCTCAAACTTTAGGCACAAATAATCAGAGGCCCGTTCCTCATCTAGATCCATATACGCTCGCTGAGCTTCACCAGTCAGATACGGCGCCAGCCTCTCAGCCCAATCTTTAGGAGGCCATTTTGCCCTTTTTGCAAGTCTCTCAAAGGACACCAGATATGCCTTTATGTCATCACCTGGCGACATTTTCTGTAGAACAGAACCAAGTGGTTCATTTCTGTCATGTCTCACCTGGCTTAACTCTTCTCTTAAGAGCCTTGTGTTTTCCACCTGTGCCTCGGCAACTCGTAGCATCTGAGCTTGCTGCTGTTGCTGCGCAGCGGCCACATTCACGAGGGTTCTCAGTACTTCCTCCATGTTGACGTCTGCGCGGGTTGGGTAGCGGAAACTTGCTTCCCGGAGTATCCCACTCCTGACACCACTTGTGGAAAGAGCCCGCTACTGCAGAAGCACACACGAACAACTTCTTCCTTTTTATGGTTCTTTATTGTCAGGATGGTAAATATTTTGACACTGTATACTTGCAGAGCAATCATGGAGACCCTAAACGCTAGCTATACATAGACCAGCTCTCTCTCAGGACCAGCCAGCTATCCCAGCGTTGGTCTCCCTGAACAAATGAAACAAACAATCTTTTATACATGATGCTCCTCTCCCAGCCTTAGCTTGATGGACAGGTGACACACCCACCTTCTCTTTAAAATAAAACACATCACTGGCTCTGTTTGCACAACCAGACACGCCCTGTCTGTTTGCTAAGAGGAAGGATTTCAGATCATGTAAGTTTAACCAAATTTAAACTATTGCTTTTCATACATAAGTCTTCACTCTAGGTGCAATACTGCACAAATGTTTTACTCTACTTCCCTGCTTTCTCTGTATATTGCCAGCTAAATGCCTCCTTTTGTTACAATAGGCATATGTGTAAAAGAACTTTCACCATTTATATTCTAAACAATTAGCAATTTCCCAGTGTAGTTTAGTCTATCTAATACCAGTACTGTTTTTATTTTGTAGCAAAATGTTAAATAATGGTTTCAAAACAGATCTCTTTGCATCACATTACTCTCAATGTGCTGCAGAGTTAATGCCTATCTTTAATTCATTTCACATTGTTGATTGCAGTTTATTTCTTACAAATGTTCATTTGCTAAACGAATGCTCTCCTCAGCAGCAGGAGAAAAAGGCACATTAGAAAAACCAGTCTTGATCTTTTGTTCATATAAAAGTTTTGCTTGCCATGAAGGTATGTGGAAATTTTTCCCTTTTGCAAACTATGCACACTGAACATATAAAAGTATATCTTGAGGATATACTTCTTTGTTTAGATCCTGTGGATAATGTGCTGCTAATTTGGAAGCCTTTTCTATTATTTCTCCATCCATCATTCTGCAAGAGCTTAGTACAACCTTGAAACGATCGTAGATAACGGTCTACACGGCAATTCTATCATTGTATTCTATTTTAAAGCAATCAATTATACGCAAGTATGCCTCAACACAAAATTTCTCTGTCTCACATAATACAGTTTCTTCTGACTACTTACTATCCACGTATCTTTTTTTTCTTCTTACTCAAGTTACTTTGTAGCCTGATCTACCACATGCTGCTTGTGCTTCCCTCTCAAAGTTATCAAAACTTTCATGCTGTGAAGCTTAGGTATGAACAAGGGATTCTAGCAATTCTACAGCAACCTTAAGATCAGTGGTTGTGGATTGCAGTGATTTGCTTGTTTTGATAAATCTGGATATAATAGTATTTGAGACATGACAGAAGGATGCTATTATCAGCACATTCATGTCTTGCAGCTGCAAATGCTATTTATCACTGGCATTTTCCTACAATGCATATTGAATGTTGTCGTATCCTTTGGATAAGGTAGAGGTTGCATAACTCTCTATCTTAAAAATTGGAGAAAGCAATTCGACACAATAATGCTAAAATGATCAACATAGGTTTCAGTGTTGAATTAACAGAGACTGACAAATACTTGGAAAACAGAATTTTATTGACAATGACTTGCTACCTTCTTTGCTAGGATTTGCATAAATTATTCAACATAGATAAGAGATATTCTTCTATAACTTGTCCACAGATTACACTCTTTAATGTGCTTTGCACAAATTGTGCTATCAACTTTATACACTCAAGTTAATCACTATTACATTTTTAAGTGACAGTCTCACCACTCCTGCCAACAGTTAACCATCTCTCTGCTAAAAGTTTCACAACTGCTTCAACTCTGCATAGCAATTCATACCAGAATTATATTGATTTCTTTCTTTGTGTACCCTAAAGTGAATCTTTTGAGGCATTGTTTTATAGCCGTTCTCTATTTCTAGTTTCCAATCCTAGTCAGAAATCAACTGCTGCAGAGTTGCCTAGATACCAATGCGCAGGCTGATGATTGAAATTCACCCATTCTAGCATGAACATGGATTGGTTCATTTCCTGTACTTTTTGAAGGCACAGCATAAACAGTACATACCTGTGTTTCATAAAATTTATAATCACTGTCTTCAAAGTACTATATGGACATGTTAACACCCCACTTTCAGTACTCTCAAATCATTATCTTCTTATTCTTCCTTAAAGATTGTGAAAAATATGGTCCCAAACCTTCTTATTATGTGTTTATCTGTTTCTGTTGAAAGTATACTGTTTTGTTTTGTTGTTTTTGGATTGCTCATGGAGGTATTTGATTTAAAGAAATAATTCAATTTATACATTTTTGCAAATATAGCATCAGTGCTGTTTTTTTCCCTTCTGCATGCTCTCAAAAGAGCAGAGTGGAGATCTCGTCTGAGTGACATATACTGTATGCATTGAGAGCAGAGGGGGGTTCCAGGAGGCTAGAATGGAATTGCCAGGCTCCTAAACAAAATTTAGCATAGGTAATGAAGTGTTCTGACCCTGGTTATAATGAAGGTAATCACAGCTGGTTATGGAGTATGTATTAATCTGTAAAATGTACTAGCGATTTAACAAATTTAGAGAGATGTTATTACCCAATATGGTCTATCCCCTCAAGCATAGGACCAGAAAGAGAAAAGAACTGCAATAACCTTTCAAGTAAGGCTATCAGCAGATTAACACATACTCCCTCTTTGATGTGAGGTACACATCAACACAATGTATATAGAGTATATATTCAAATACATACAGGTAACATAAGCAATCAGTTTGAGAAATGTACATAGAGATTTCTATGGAGAGGCGGTTCAGTGGTGAATCTGGAACACTGCGGAAAACTGGGTTGTCCGACACAAACTCGTGCCACGCGAACCACTTCATTAGTGGGGACCAGGTGGCAGTGGAGTAAGGGACACCCTGTGTCTCAATTTCAAAGCTCAGTTGTACCTTGGAGATAATCTTAGAGAGGGAGGAAGGAATGGAGCCCTCCAGGCTTGAGCTACGGACACCCTGACTGCAGAAGGAATCTTGGGTGGAATTAGGTGAAGGGTCTTTCAGTACCAAGGCAAACAAAGTGGCCCATATAGAGCAGACAGACGAATATCCCCAAAATATGTGAAATATGTCTCCGGTCTGTCACAAATGCGGCAGCAAGCTTTGGATTGCAAGGGCCAAATCTTATGTAGCCTAGCTGGGGTCATATAGAGCCTATGGAGAAGTTTGTAGTTCACTCTGTATGGTTAGTGCAGAGAGACATTCAATGGGCGGTTCAAAAGATGCAGTTCCATTGGGTTAAGTTAAACTCCTGCCCACTATCCCTTTCGCAAAGTAGTTGGGAGGAGCATTTTGCGGCCTTACCTTCCGTGGTGAGACACAAACATAGAACGGAGACTAAGGGGTAAATTTATCAAGCTGTGGGTTTGAAAAAGTGGAGATGTTGCCTACTGCAACCGATCAAATTCTAGTTATCATTTATTTAGAACATTCTACAAAATGACAACTAGAATCTGATTGGTTGCTATAGGCAACATCTCCACTTTTTCAAACCTGCAGCTTGATACATTTATCCCTAAGAATGCATTTTGATCTCCATAAAAATGGCTGATGTCTGATATAACTCAGCTTGTAACAGACACACTTAAAGATAAAAGTTAATTCACCTGAAACTAATGTTCTGGAGAAAGGTATATTTATGCTCTCATGTTTATTTCTTCCACATGCCATACTCAGAATTCATCTCATTACAAAGGCAGGTAAATATTTTACAACTTTAGTGATAGAGCCAGATCTCTGTTGTTAGCGTGTGTGCGCGACCCCGGCCATTCACTTACATTATCCTTATTACCACACCTAAATTTCCACTTGGACCACTCAGTACAATTTTATTAATAAGGACAGTTAATTGCTACCAACCATGCTTCCTCAATAATTAATAGTGGAATACTACTGAAACCCAGACCACAGACCACCATAGGTAAAAGCAGCATTTAACTTTCTAAAAATACTCAAACAAAATGCATCAAAATAGGAATACTTTTAAAAAGTAGAAAAGGCTCTTATATTAAAAAAATAAAACATAAAACACTAGAAGACAACGTGAGTGTCAATCAGGTGGATATTAAAACTGGTCACAACCTATGATTATTCTTTGGATCTCACACCAAATATCTTACCTTTGATTTCCCTACAAGTAAGACTAACTATATGTCACGCCTGAGGATCTGTCTGTACCCAGACTGAGTTGTGTCTCTGGAGCTGGACTAGTGACTACGTGGACAAAGCTGGGTGGCCTGAAAACATTCCTCTCCATCTAGTGAATGGACTGGTGCAGATGGTGATTACACTAGCAGGGGAAAGCAAACAGGGACTGGATTGCTGTACCGGACTGGAACTGGAATGCTGGACCGGATTGTAAATGAAATGCTGTAACCGGAATGCTGGAAGAGGATTGCTGTAACCAGAATGGAACTGGAATGCTGAAAGAGGATTGCTGTAACCGGAATGGAACCGAGATGCTGTAACCAGAATGCTGAAAGAGGATTGCTGTAACCGGAATGGAACCTGAATGCTGTAACCGGAATGCTGAAAGAGGATTGCTGTAACCAAAAGGGAACCGGAATACTGTGACTGGAATGCTGAAAGAGGATTGCTGTAACCAAAATGGAACCAGAGTGGATGGAACCAGATTGCTGTAATTGGACTGGAGCCAGAATGCAGACTGCACTGTCAGAGCTGGATAAAAAGCAAGTATCGAGATAGATAGCAAGACGGCAAACTGCTGGGAACCGGGTTGGCATCTGGAATACAACATTACACTGGCAACAGGTAAGGGCTCCAGGAAGTCCTTTTATAGTTGATTCCTGATTGGAGACTGCAATAAGCTGGGCAGAAGCAGCAGTCTGAGTTGCTGAGATAGATCAGGTGACTATATCCAAGATGGCAGCTACCATGGACTGGTTTTGGAGGAAATCCGAAATGGAGGCTGTTGAAATCACCTGATTAGCTGAGAGGAATCATGTGACTGAATCCAAGATGGCCATGCCCATACTCTGATTCTGGAGGGATCTCTGCATCTTACAGAGAGGTCTGAAACCAGCAGAGCAACTTGGAAAGGCAGCGAAGAGGTAAGTGACCGAACCCAAGGGCCTAGTGTGTGACAAAATAAATATATATATATATATATATATATGTATATATATATATATATATATATATATATATATATATTGTGTGTGTGTGACTGCAGGGTAGATCAGTTTACATGTCTAGGCATTATGACTGCTGTATATGGCCTACGTTATGATTACGCAATGCTGTTCATTTCAACTATTATAATTATGAACTGCTTGTGTTTTAATTTAAGACAGAGAAGAAAAGAGAAAATTATTTTTTGAATTAGAGCTATGGTTAAAATATCATCTTAACTCTGAATGCTGTATTCTACAACAGCTACTTCAATCAAAGCCAACAGAGAGGGCAGCGTCACCTCAGTTGCACTCAATTACTTCAGATTACTTGTAATTGTTGGAAATAGTTTTTTTCTCTCTCTTTGTAGCCTGGGGTGCAGTTTTTTTTTAGACATTTCTGATTGCAAACTAGAATCCTGACTTGACCTAGAAGTTCCTAGTTTAATTCAATCCAATCTCAATTAGTTGGAAATTAATTCAAACATGAGTACTAAATGGCTTGGATCTTTCAAATGTAGCCACTGTGAACTATAGCAGAGATAATTAAAGATGTGCTTCTGTTAAAGAGCAATGGCAAATAGAAACAATGATAATGTATTTCTGATTTTTTCCACTACAAGCCAAGCACACCGTTTAGAGACTATTGAAATCACTTTAGAATCATCAGTTATATTATCATATGATATCTAACCAATCATAAATTTTGATTAGGCTGTCATCTTACTACAGTCAACCACTTACCAATCAAGATAAAAATTCATGTTTTAAGTATTTCCATCAACTGATATATTCAGTCTTCTACTTAGATAAGCTGTTGATTAAAATTGAAGAGAAATGGAATATGTCATTTTATATTTAATAGTCATGAAATATTTTTATCTATAAAGGCTCAGGTATATGTACAAAAGTCATTTCAAGATATTTTGTAATTTTGGCGAAAAATAGATATCTATAGCAATGGTACTTATGTAATTGGAAGAAAAATAATTGTTTTCTAAATGTACTTTTTTTGCAATATTTAGCATTTTACTTTTGCCTATGTCTATTCGCCTTGTCTATTCAGCTATAATTGTTATCAAAGAGGTATAGACAAGGCCCAACTAGTCAAGTCACAATTTTCCTTTCTATATGATTTACTTCATTTCCTGATGTTTTTACCTTTTTACAACTGAAGAACACTTTCTTGTACTCCTGACATCAACAATCTACTTATCCCATATATCATCATCACCATTTATTTATATAGCGTCACTGATTCCGCAGCGCTGTACAGAGAACTCATTCACAGCAGTCCCTGCCCCACTGGAGCTTACAGTCTAAATTCCCTAACATACACAGACAGACAGAGAGAGACTAGGGTCAATTTTGATAGCAGCCAATTAACATACTTGTATGTTTTTTTTAGAGTGTGGGAGGAAACCGGAGCACCCGGAGGAAACCCACGCAAACACAGGGAGAACATACAAACTCCACAAATATAAGGCCATGGTCGGGAATTGAACTCATGACCCCAGCGCTGTGAGGCAGAAGTGCTAACCACTTAGCCACCGTATTGCCCATATATAACACATATCCATTGGGCGCCCCTTCATTTTTATGCATATTAAACTGAGAGAAGGGTTATTCGTTTATTTTAATTTGAGGAACAAGGGTAATACTTAAACACATCATCATCATCATTTATTTGTATAGCACCACTTATTCCGCAGCGCTGTACAGTGAACTCATTCACATCAGTCCCTGCCACATTGGAGCTTACAGTCTAAATTCCCTGATATAGACACACACAGACTGGGAGATAGACAGACAGAGAGGAAAAAAACTAGGGTCAATTTTGATAGCAGCCAATTAACCTACTAGTATGTTTTTGGAGTGTGGGAGGAAACCGGAGCACCCGGAGGAAACACACGCAAACACAGAGAGAACATACAAACTCCACACAGATAAGGCCATGGTAAGGAATCAAACTCATGACCCCAGTGCTGTGAGGCAGATGTGCTAACCACTAGGCCACTGTGCTGCCTTAGTAGTGATATTATAGTAAATATTATAGTAAAGGTTCAGAGATTGCAGTAACAGCTTTCAGAATTGGACTGTACCCTCCTTCTCTTTGTGAAAATGAAAGCGAAAACTGCAGACACATTTTTTACTTTCAGTAGCATGCTGCAAAGTAATCCAACTCCAGCCTGCTGAATTGTAGTACATGTATATAGCATACTTACCTACTTTCTTCAGCTCTCTTCCGGGAGCCAGCCAGTGGAGGGGGGCGTGAGGGGGCGGGGCGGCCAAAATCGCGTCATTTCGGCCCCGCCCCCTGTGACGTCATGACGCAAATTGCGTCATTTGACAGCGGGGGGCGGGGCTAAACGCCGCGATTCATCGGGAATCGCGGCGTTTGGGATCTAATTCTGCCCACTTCACTAGGAAGTGGGCACTTCCTAGTGAAGTGGGCAGAATTCGGGAGATTGCCACACTCGCCCGGGAGTCCGGGAGACTCTCGCAAAATGCGGGAGTCTCCCGGACATTCCGGGAGAGTTGGCAAGTATGGTATATAGAAAATTATACCTGTGTGTTAGTTCATTGTCTACCAAAGTGTTTTTCATTCAGTCATCTTTTCAAACATCACACATTATTTATGTATTTTAAATGACTTTAACTGTAGAAATCACTTAAACAAAACCTTAATTATGTATTAAATTAGTGGCGTATTAAAAAAAACAAGCTCTCATAGGAAGTGCTCTGTCAATTTTAGCACATTGTTATCCTTTTTTATCCAAGTTGCTGTTTTAGACCTTTGCAAAATGCCCTTGCACTTTCCATTCTCTGCTCTCTGTTTGAAATGTACATTAGCAGTCAATTCATTTCTGTGGCATTGTACAGCTGAATAGAAAGACAATTTCATTAGGTTTTCACATTAGAAGATAAAGCTGAATGTACGAGTAGAGGAAGATGAAGCATCTTGTTCTGGCAGGTATTGTGACATATGAATTTCATCAGAGCTGTACATGATGCTATTATCATGTTCATTCTTTCAATAGAGTCACATATAATCACATTTTATGATCACCCGCAGGACATGCAAAATAAATATGATCCAATTCTATCTGTTGGGGAGTAGCTTGGGGAAGATTTGTCATTGCATATTATTTGCATTTGTATAGGGACAAATTATATTTACATCTCACTGTCATCCTCAAGAAAAAAATGTTCAATAACAGACATAGGCTGTAAATGTGTCTTTTGTCTTATACAAACTATAAATTAGGAATTATACTTGTGCTCTAGGCTAGAAAGTGATGATCGGTTAAAATAACATGGAAAACTGACCTCAAGATAAAATTCGCATATTGAAAGAGTTATCTTCTCAACTCAACAATTTAGAGAATTTAAAGAGTTTTTTTTATTAAAGAATAAAGTTCACATTCACATAAGTATCATTAAAACAGCATGTTTCTACCATTTTCTGAACATAAAATTGTGATAACTTCCTGCACATTGCCTATTTTGTAGAATTACAATAACACTAGGATGATTTCCCTGGTCACCTCATTACCATTTTGTACTTAGCTCTGTTTGACATTTCTTTAATACCATTTTTTTCATATTAAACTAGTGTTTTAATACCTTGTTCACTGTGGATGAGCAATGGCATACAAGACACACATAGCCACACAAATCCAATTTTTGAATTACCTTCCCAAATGTAAAAAAGGGATGCTACCAGATGGACTGTCTTATAGTACTTTTCTACTAGGGATGTTCAATATTGTTTCAAAGTTGTCCTTGAAAGTCATTGAAATTTTTCTAAAGTTACAAAACTATAGATACATTTGAACAAGGTGAACAGGTTTGACCATGTTTGAGCTGCTTAGAACATGTTCAAGCTCGGTCGAGTTTAAATTACATTGTATAGTATTTTTTTATGTTTTTCCATGTGAACTGCAAATTTGAACTCAAACAGTGTTATAAATCCTACACATTGTAGCCATTTAAGCTCAAACAGTCAGAAAATGCATTATATATAGTCTTTTAGCTGTGAGCTGTGAACACCAACTTTAAATTCAAGTTAACATTATAGCAGAAATATATATAGCAGATATAAAGTATATACCGTAGTGGTGTGACACAAAAACAAACTCTTATTTGCAAGCTGATGTTCAACCAAAAGTTTTTTGTGAAGTTGAACAGGGTAAAACAGAATTTGTGCTGGCTCAAATCGTTTGACTATTGGTATTTTCTACACAAGAACATCAATATTCGAAGAACTGTAAATGTGGATATTGCAACAATAAATTAAAACAATGCAGTTTAGTTATTTTCAAATTATGAATTTCCTTCTTGCATACTGTAATATCTACGTTATGGTCATATCCAGTTTATTTTCTAATGATTTTTTCATAACTGTTCTATTTTTCACCAATTTTGGCAAAAGTCTGCAGCGAGCTGTCTTAATGAAAGATTTTGTAACTTTGCATTACTGCATTTGCTTTCTCTGATTCAATTAAAAAAGAAAAAAAAAACCTGTCAACTGCCCTTCTGAATCAAACCAGGGGACTTGTATATATTTATTGGGAGAGTTGAGAATTCCCCTTTACTAGACTAGTATTATGCACTTTTCGAAGGGCAGAGCATTCATCAGTAGCCACGAGTGGCGTTTTTATACCTTGTTTTACTTATATGCTACGAGTAAGGTAGTATCAGTCTCCATTGTCCTATAGATTGGAAGCTTACGAGCAGGGCCCTCTAACTTCTCTGCCTGTATTATCCAGTATTGTTAAATTACTGTGTTTGTTCCCAATCGTAAAGTGGAACAGCTGGCGGTTTATAAATAAATGTTGATGATGATGATATAGCTCCAGTGCTGTGAGGCAGCAATTTTAACCACAAGTGCCTATAATTTACTGTATATTTTTTATCACTCTACTCACTCTTTTAGTGTCTGCATTTCCCTTTCTCTCCCTTTTCTGGACCCTTTCTGTCCTTTTCACTTTTGTTTTCTTAGTCTTTGTCTGCTCTTTTATTTCTCATAATCATCTATACTTAACAGCATTACAACTGAGTATACATACAAAAGGGAGCAATCCGCCAAACCATTAAAGGTTTGTTCTCAATAAAATTGCAGCAGTTGATATCAAGCTATATGAAAACCCAGGAGCAATCGGTATCACAGAAACTCTGAGCAGGAGTTTTTGCAACGTTTTATCTTTGGGCAACAAAGGACATTTTTAGTTTAAAGAGACAGCCAATTCTCTTGATTCGCCACAGGAGGGATTCAGATACATGGATTTTACAAAAGTTTTACAAAGCCTAGATAAAACTGAACAAGAGATTCAGGGGCTGATACAAAGTGAGTAGTACAGTTTATGCAGTGTCTCTTTTGTGAAATATTTCTGTGCATGCCCAAAAAAATAGCCGCACACACACCCACTAGCGACTGGAGAGACGGGAAGGGGCATTTTAATATACATATTGAACAGTAAGAGTATGTTCGTGCAATAGATTCAGGCCGGGACAAAGACGCATATAAACCAGTCCAAAGGGTAATCAACACAGGTTATGATGATAATGACGGTCACCAGCAATAGCAAACTGCTTTTAATCAACTGTTTGCAAATGGTCCTCTAACGCTGATAGGTTCTTACTTTATTGCACGGGCATATATTAAGCTTTTGTTTACATCTTTAAATTTACACACAACATCCACGACGCTGTTAACGCTGCTGTTAAGGGGGTAATGTAAGTATGCACCCATGTACAATGTACTTTACAAAGTGTTGCGGATGAAAGTGACGTCATCAAGTCGTGGTGGCTTCTACATTCATCGCAATTGCTTTCAGTCGGTTGCCACATCTGTCGTCATCGAGCCTCAACGGAAAATAGCTCTTAGGTGTGAAGATGTTGGGGTAAGTGTTGTCGGAGTAGTCAGCATCGATATGCTCACTACCACCGCGCAATTGAGGCTTTTTAGTGAATGCATTTTGTGCCGACCATTTGGGGCAGAATTGCAGCAAACTCTGCATCAGACTCTAAGGGTCAATTTTATAAGGTTTATCATATAAGCTCTTTAACCCTCTGTCAGGTACCTTATAACAAACTTCCATTAAGTAACCAACAGGTTTCTTTAGGATGGATGCTTACTTTCCAGTAGGGGTTCTGTTTTGTACTGAATATTTTCCTTCTTAATAACTCAAATGCTTCCATTCAGTTCCCATGTATAGGTGCAATAACTGGTTAAAATCAAATTGCATACAAGTTGCTAGAGCTTGGATTATGACCTTTGTCAAGTACCTTACATTGTCCATCATCCTTCTCTGCTTTGCCCTTGCAGTCTTGCTTTGCTGTTCTTTTTTACCTTCCCTATTGTCTGATTTCCTTTAGTTTCCTTTGTCGTTTTGTATCTAAATACGGTTTACATTTTCAGTTAACAAGTGAACTCTGTTTATTTTATTAATATTGCAGCGAGTTAAAAAAAAAAGTCTAAGGTTTTGTTCAATTTGGATTCAACTTATTTATGATGGCCAAAATATGTTTACCCATATATACACCACAAATCATGCATAGTCACGTTAGTTAACAGCATAGATTAGGATATAAACGACCAGTTGCGCAGGCTGCTATTGATGCAGCGGTGAGGTGGGGCAGTAACATGTATCCTGAGCAGTAAGGACTACTTACCATTCTTGAGACCACACTTTATTCTTGTGATTATGAGTGAGGCCATTTGCATGAGCTTTCCTTTTCACTGTGATAAGTGGAACAGAAAACCCAAATGGGGCTCTACTGTTTATGTACAGGTCCCTGTGTATGTCCAACTATAAGTAGTTCTGCAGGTATTCGAGTGTGGGGGCCCCTTCAAAATGTTGCTATGGGGCCTTGTGATTATGCCCCTTGTACCAACTATTAAACTTGAGTGAGAGACAAACACTTCCACATGAAAACAAATTCATAGGTCAGTGTTGATTATACAAATAATCCTATGCCAGATATGACAGAACTGGAGTCCTTTATAAAGAGTAATGACAGATACAGTATACAATCTGCCCCATCGTTTCACATGTGTCAATATGGGAAAATGACAGAAGTAATTTATTCGATTTGTTCATCCAATTTCATAGAGCTTAGGGGCTTCCTTGACATCAAAAGTTTGACTGTCTTAAAAAACTGTTTTTATCAGCTTTAGAATTAAATTAACTTTACATTACATACACGGACAGCTCCCATAAATCAAAATGTGAACTGGTAAGCATAAGTATAATAACTAATGTCTTGCAAAGTTATCAGCAACTGCCTGAAATAGAACATTTATATTACTTTATATAGCTTGTTTACAAATTTATATAGTTAATAAAGTTCTAGTTTAGTTTCCCATAACCAATGCTCCCACATACTGTTGAACATGATCACATACAATGTTAAAGTGCACTTAGCTGAAATTCAACGTTTCCAACAGAATATTTTCAAATAATTTTGTTTACAGTAGTCCCTTATATCTATCTATAGATGCTAGTGGTAAGAATAAAAAAAAAGTGTTGAGTAGTGTTGTGAACAGCTTATCCATGTACTCCAACACTTTCCACTATAGCTCATGATAAAATTATCTTTATTGTCCAGAAAGTTTACTTACAGAAACTCCTTCTCTGAATAGTTTGACCTGATTGGTTTGAATCAATAGAAGAACATGCGGTGGATATAGTAAGTCTCTACACGCTTACTGATATTGCTGGTGTTTGTGATGTAAAGCTTGAAACCTTTTTCCACCTTAAACATGACCTTGCAACCAACAAAATTCAAGTGCAAAACTATACAAGCAACTGAAATTTCAATAAGAGTGTCCAGAGTTTTTATATTCACTGTATATTCAAACCTCCCTTTGCTTTTCAAACATAAATCTCTGCATGACCAGATAGGGAATAATACTTCGCTTAGTTGATTGAGTCTAGTCTTGGACAATCATTCTTCAATTCTGCTGTCTCTGGTTTCTTTCCTTTGTCCCTGTGTGATGGAGAATACTATCCCCATGTTTAATTTCTCTTTCAGCAATTTTGAGTGCTTTTTTGTCCACAGGAAATTTAGAGCTGTCTTCTGGGAGATCCTCTTTGACTCTCCTTCTATGCTGGATATACCATACATTTTAGTAATACACAATGAAGTATTTAACACCACTATTAATGCAAACTAAATGAGAATCAGATTTACAACTATCAATGAGAGACAAGGAATGAGACAAAAAAATTCAAAACATTTATAAAATGTCTAAGTGTTTCAACCATTCCAAAATGTTAATAAAAATAATATATAGATGATATCTCATATCAGATAAACTCCATAAGATTTGGGATACCCTTTCTAATTTCTGTTGGAGTGATTGTGGCGATGCCTGAAGCCTTAGACATATATTCTGGAAATGCCCAAAGGTACATAATGTTTCAACAGAAGTCTTTGACCTAATAAATCAGGTCACTTAAACAAAACTTTGCCTTCTCCCTTGAATTGAGCTTCTCTACAATTTCCCTATAGCTCCAGTTGCACAACAGATATGTAACAGGCCAAATCCTCATTGCATCTAGAACTGCAATAGCCCAGCATTGGAAAACTCCTATCCCTTCACTTTTCTCTAAAATCAATAACAGAATCCAAAAAAGAATGCTTTAATTACATGATAACTAGAATGTGATTGGTTGCAATAGGCAACATCTCCACTTTTTCAAACCCACAGTTTAGTAAATATACCCCTAAGAGTCTATTAATATGAACATCTGGCCCCACAACTGCCCAATCCACAATAATTTTTTTTTTTTAATTAAGGAATTTACTTATTCACTTTTAGGGTTCAACATATGAGTCACAATTAGTGGTGAAGTGCATGTTGTTCTCCACACACCCCTTCCCTCTTCTGTATTATGTCTGACCTCTAGCGCAGCCATGAAAAATCTGCTGATCTTGCAGCAACCAGAGGTAAATTTTAACTGCTTGCTCTTATACCCATATGATGTGTGGAAAATATTTTACTAGTGTATGCATAAAGCAAGCACCATGTAAATAAGCTGAATAGTTCTTTCTCACATACTGTAATCAAAAATGCTCTTGTTGCGTGCAAGTGTTAGTGGTGGGTTTTTCATGATGCTTTTTTGGTGATGCATTTCAGTCGACCACCTGGCTGCAGCTCAGTCTCCTTAGTGTCAGAGTCATGCTGGCTAAATTTGGCAAGTCTACGCACATGGATGTGTGATTTAGATGAACAAGTGTAGCTAGATGAGGCAGGTGAAATGGTGCATAAACACATTTGGTAATAGTAATGGGTGACGTGTCATCCTGCTTTTTGCATTTATTAATAATTCACTTGAACACATCCGCTTTCATAATATCAGTCCTCATAATCGTCCCAGTGATTGAGAAAAGTATCTTTTGGCAGTTGGGAGATTGTGGCAATTAATTGCTCTCACTCCTTTTCTTCCTGTTACAGATCTTTGAGTTCCCAGATGACTATAACCTCCTCAATTTGCTTGAAATAATATACTATCTCACTTCACTGGACTTGGTGATCTCTTTGTCTAGGACACCATAGTGTTCCTCTGTAGAGCTCATATAACTCTCTCATAGGGGCTCATGTAGAGTTGGAAGAATTTGCGCCCTGATCATATGCACTTATTAAAAAGCACATTTATATGCATATGTTCAGTTGGTCACATCTCAAGATGTGTCCAGATGTATATCACTAACATTTGTGCCAGCTGCATGTCCAGAGCAAGAAGTCTGTATATGTATTCCCCATGATAGCGTACTGAAAGTGTAGAGATGTGGCTTGACAGTGTAAGTTGTAAATGTGACTTTTGCATTAATCTACTTGTACATAATATAGTAATGTAATGAAGTGTTATATAAACAATACAGAATAGTATCTTTGCCGTTATTAACAAATGCAAACATTGTATTTACCCTATGGACTGTAATTAAGCACAAATACCAAATATTAATTAAATTAAATACAAATATCTCTTGCTATCCCCTTTAAAAATCAAATGTAAATCTTCTTTCCTGCCACAGCTCAAATGGGAATATCAATTAAAGAATGCAAATAGATGGCAGTGCTTTCATATAATATTGCAGCCACGCAAATGATTTGAGTACTATCATTTAAAGAAGTCAATCCTCAATCAGCCATTTAAAAGCGGCTAGCTAGTGCTGCTAATCATTATTATTATCATTATTAGATCTCATTGCCCAAGCCCTCCAGCACCTGCAAGAGACATGGTGTATCTGCATCTGCTCTGTGTCACATCTCCTTCTCTGATCTCCCTTAAGGGTGATGGTGTTGTCCTCTGTCTTGTTCCCCACCTGTGCTGCCTGGGAAACCTCAGTTGCTCTGCCCTCAATTTCACTCCCCACATCCAGTCCTTTGCCCATTTCTTTCAGCTCCACCTTCACAACATTGCCAAGATTCACCCTTTCCTCTCCCTGCATGCCACCAAGACCATCATCCATGCTCTTGTCATCGCCTGCCTTGATTAGTGCAATAATTTAATTTCTTCTCTGGCCTGCCTGACAAATGTCTGTCCTCTCAGAAATCTGTGCTAAATGTGGCGTAGCAACTAATCTTCCTCACCAGACTCTTCCACTGTGTACAATTCAAGTTGCTTACCGTCACTTATTAAAGCAATCTTTAACGCCTCCTCCTCCAACATTTCTGAGATTGTCAAGAAATTTTCCCCTACTCACTCACTTTGTACGGTCAATGCTTTTCGTCTCTCTTCAAAACCACCTCACACTCCCGTCTTGAGGTTTTTGCCTGCGTTGCTACCCACATTTTTTGGAACTCCTTACTCCACCCAATCAGAATCGCCCCCAATCTCGACTTTACAGATGTTGAGCAACTTCTCAAAATTTAATAGCAAAGAAAAGTCACAGTAGCAACAAAGTAAACATAACAGAAGCATATTCTAATCTCTTATGTGTGAAATACAAATGCCTCATTTCACATAAATAGATAATACATAACCTATTAATTGTATTTCAGCTTTTGCGCTTTAGGCACTTTATACTTTTTATTACTAGCAATTCAAGATCCATTGAAGTGCTGGCTTTGTATTGTTTCAAAATTCAGCTCATCAGATGCAGGTTTATTCTGTAGTTGTAATGCAGCCAGCATATTTGTGAGGATTGTGTCCTGGCACAGATGTGTTTTACTTTAACATTACCTTTTTTCTAGAAACATTCATTTGAAGCAAACAATTTGCGCAGTTGGCAGCATTTCAAAACAAAGCAAAGGTCTATGAACATGCATTTCTATATTTCATCATTAAACTACAGTATAATCTAAAACAGGCTCATATGTAGCCATATTTAGGATAAAACTAAAATCCATTTTATGGTCTCTTCAAGAGGGCTACGTTTTCAATGTTAAATCTAAATTACAGGCATATATCAAGATGATGGTTACATACATAAAATCTGAAGTACAACAAGGCCCTAGGGCAAAATAACACATATAAATGTCTTAGGTTGTTTTCCTTTAGAATTTCCTTAGGATATTTTTCTTATATGGAAATACGAAATATAAAAATGGTGGTAAGGCACTAAAGAAAACTTAATTGCCAATAGAAATAATAGAGTGAATTCCCTAGGTCTCAATATTGGATGTTATATCTACAAAGCACCTCAGGATGTCCCCACAGTTGTTTGATGTTGATGTAGTATTCAATGTATGAAATTACAATTTGCTGTAGAAGTGCCATGGATCATCACATTTATAATGTGCATTTCTGTACATAAACCAATGACTCAGTATGCCTGTGCTTATTTGGTGTCTAAGTGCTTGTGCTGGAAAAAACATGATGGCTTTCATGAAATTCATTGTGAAAATAGACAATATTGTTGTATGCTTCAAGCTAGAATCTCATGAAAAATGATGTGTGGTTTTTTTTTAAAATATAAATCACTTTGGTTTACTGTAGGAAACTACATGGTGGTGTTCGTGTTTTCCTTAGGTTTTAATTTAAGCTGCTATTAATGATTTACAAATTGATAGTTTTAAGGATAATGGCAGTCATATTGCATATGGCATAGTGAACAGAAAAGCGTTGGAACACCCATCTCATGCTTGACGACTTTTATTTTATCCCCCGCATCATTTTGTCGCTGAGGGAGGGCCAAAATTATGTGATTCCCTGTAAATCACTTCAAGGAGGCCCCCATCCCTCCTACTTCACTAGGAAGTGGGCAGGATGCAGGAGAATGACCTGCTCATCTCCCAGACATTCCGTTAGCGTGGGTAGGTATGACCTATTTGTAGTGCCCCAGAGTTTAATATATGTGTATGGTCTCTTTAAAAAGGTCTGTGCAAGCTCAGGAAGCATAGGACCCAGGAGTTCCACTGCTCCTGCTGCTTATTGGTTCATGCAGCTGTCAGTCAAAGAGGGACAGATTGAGATTACAGCCAACATCTCACCACAAGCATACTTTCCCTCTGATTATCTTTTATCTCTTTTACTCCCTTTCTTGTTTTGCTACTGAAAATAAAAGTGTGTCCCTACGCAAATGCTCAAAAATTCTCCCAATTAAAATGTGTAACACAGTGGTACTGCCATGTAACATATTTTGAATAGTTGATGGTTAATTGTAATTTAGCAGTTTGGGGGCACTGTTATATTTAGGCCCATGGATTATATACAGAGCTGGATAGAAAATCAGCCTTATCGTAGCATATTAATAAAGTCCGTTGAGCAAGGACCTGCAGCCCCCAACTCTAAATCTGTCCCCAGATTTTAATTTTGAGATCATGGTGTTGTCAACAGTGAGGGAGAGGTGTAGAGGGGTGGGAACTCACGAAAGATGAAAGACATCCAGGAGGAGAGGGCAAGGAGACAGATAAAAATCCACGAGAGGAGGGAGGGGGAGAGGTCATGGTTGGAAAAGTAGAACTGGATATCAACAGCATAGATTACTGTAGACAAAAGGAGCTGCCCTCTTTCACCTCTTCTTTTTGTCTGTTGTATAGAGCTCTTCGCGATGTGCATCAGGCGGAATCCAGAGATAAGAGGCATCGCCGCACCGGGTCCAGACCGTCTAGAGGCCAAGTGTTTGCTCTACATGGATGAAGTCACTGTCTTCTGCGCTGATCAGCGTTCCGTGGCAGCACTCATACAGACCTGCGAGAACTTCGGCCGAGCTTCAGGGGCAAAGGTCAACTGCGGTAAGTCAGAGGCGATGCTGTTCTGTCAGTGGCACCTGTCATCCCCCTCTGCATTGCCCTTCACAATCGAGCCAGACTTCATCAAAATCCTTGGAGTTTGGTTGGTGGGGAGGAGGCTGCCCTGAAGTGTTGGGAAGAGAGACTGGCAACAGTCAGACAGAAAGTTGGTCTTTGGAGTCTCAGAGACCTTACCATCGAAGGGAAAGCACTGGTGCTGCGCAACGAGATTCTTCCCGTTCTGCAGTACACGGCCCAAGCTTGGCCACCTCTTGCTGCCGTCTGTAAGACCATCACAAGGACAGTCTTTCACTTCTACTGGGGCTCCAAAATGGACAGAGTGAAGCGGTCAGTCATGTACAAGGAGCCCCACAAAGGTGGGAAAGGGATCCCCGATATCCCCACCATGCTGCGGGCCTTCTTTGCTTGCAACTGCATCCACAGGTCACTCCTTGAAAAGAACATCTGCTCCGCTGGGTAGTCCATGTCTCGCTTTTTCCTCCTGCCTTTTTGGAGGAACCTTGGTTGGGACAAGTGGGACAGCTCCTTCCCTTACAACTGAACTACACCTTGTTTTTACCTGGATGTTGGACAATTTGTGAGGAGCATAATCTGGTGGGACTTAAACCAGACTTGTGGAAGCCAAAAATTATCCACAAGCTCATCAGAGCTAAAGACGTTATGGAGTCTGTTCCAGGGCTCCCTGTGGCTATGGCCAAACACGTCTGGGAGAATGTGGCCTCTAAGAGGCTGACTAACAGACATAAGGACATTGCATTGATGGCTATCCAGGGGGGTCTGCCTCTCAGGACATTCATGCACTCCTGGAACCAGTGCAGATATGTTCACTGCCCCTTTTGTATCACCAGAAGGGAGACTGCTTAGCATATATTTTGGGACTGCCCTACTGCACGGGCACTGTTGGATGCTCTGGAATATGAACTTAAGGACAGTGTGTCCAGGACTTGCCTTTCATACCATTCAGTACTTTATGGATTATTTCCTGGGACCCACATCGTCGGGGCAATCCAGGAGGCCTGGCGCCTTATGAACTGTTTTAAGGATGCTTTGTGGCATGCCAGGAATCGCCTCATCTTGAAGCGGGAGAAGATGACCATCCAGGACTCTCGCAGGCTGATCCACAGCCTGCTAAGAGACTATAACACCCTTGACAGTCCTGAGGAAGAAGAAGACGACGATTAATTGTTATTGATTGTTGTCTCCCTCTTCTTCTTCTCCCCACTGTGTGTTTTTTATCAATAAAATCTTTGGTTTGTGCCTCACCTCCCTTACCCCCTCCAACCCACTCCCCTTTCACAGCTTGAAGTATTATTGAATGTCATGTCTTATTTATGCACCCTTCCCTTTGTGTCTGTCCTCAATAAAACTTTTTGCTTGTGACTTCCCCACACTACCCCTCTCACCTACCTCCCCCTCACATCCACTGTTGTTTTATTGTAAGTTATATTGTTTAAAGTTTGAATGGTTAGTGCAGTACTTGTTGTATAGTGTAGGATGTTATATCTTGTACTTTATACCTTGTATTGTACTAAAATGTATGCATGATTATGTCTTATGGTGTACTGAGTACACTTGAATGAAACGTATCATCTGTGTTTTTTGTATTTTATACAAATTAAGCTACTTTTTCAATCCAAAAAAAGGCTGATTTTCTATCACTGCTTATGGTAGCAATAGAAAATCACCTATCACCACAATTTATCATTAAAATCATGCAGATGAAGCTGAGTTATACTCAGCTGCCTCAGTGATACTGGAATGGTAAGGGTTAACTTCGACAGGCCAGTCTGAGTGGATATGTACATGCATGGCTTGATTAGCCAGTTCAAACATGGGCAGTGGAACTCAAAGCCCAGACTTCGTCACTTGGTTCCAGTTAGTATAATAATAATAATAATAATAATAATAATAATAATAATAATAGTAAAGAATAAATAAAAATATTTTCTACATTTTTTTTATAATTGTAAAAATATTGACTATTGAAAATTGTTTTATTCAAATAAATAATTTCTTAAATTATTTTCTTCTGCTATCGCCATCCTTATGAACCAGTATATGTAATTGTACTGCTACCATGCTTGATAATTAGACTTCCCCATGATTTGCATGGAGAAGCCACTGCCAACAAGAGGCGAAGCTTGCCGTCAGCACGGGTTACAACCAGCAATTGCACTACTGTCATTGGCCATAGTTTCTAGATTTTAAGAACAAAGCCTTATCATCAGCAAAAACACTTATTTTTGGTGGACATAGGATTTTTCACCCTTAAATAAATATAGTCCACAATCACTATATTAGTTAAATAAAGCTGTCCGTTATTTGTGTGCTACACACAAAAGCAGTCGGTATTTTCCCTGCATGCAAAAATAAAATGTATTTGCACCACATGCATTGAAAGATGGTTTGTCCAGGTGCAAATATGCACCATCTAGCTGGATTTGTTGGTGTAATGCGGTACAGTATAGTTCTCCCACTGACTGTATATCTATCTAACTTGCCAAATATCTATTGATATAAGTTATTCTGGTGTGAATACACGTGTATTAACTATAATTATACTTCTACTTCTACTTCTACTACTACTATTGCTGTTATAACTAGCTATTAAAAGACAATCAGACATTTCAAGCATTATGTGTTATGATAAGTTACATTTTAAATCTATGTTGTGAATGTTGTTTCATAGAGCAAAAATGCAACCAACAATTAGGGGGAAAATGATTATGATTGCTTATCAAGTCAAAAATACAACATGATGTTGAAACAGTTTGTATGGTTTCTATGATTAAGAGTCTTTATATTTGTTCATCCCTGCAGATGGAACTTTAACTGCTGTGATTTACTTCAGTCATTTACAGTAATCATTTCGATGTTGAGTGAAGATTTTCTTTCCATACACTTGCAATCTTTTTTATGACATTGATTTGTTTTCACTCCAATGTGTCTCACACACAGAACATTAAATCTTTGCACCTCCCCTATATCATGTTCCTTCTGTACAACATATAATATATATATGCAAACATGAATTTTTTTTCTTTTTTCTTTCCTATGTACAGTGTATCATTGTTTATTTTTGCATAAGTTGCCTTAATACAAATGAGCCTTGCTCTGCCCCCACTGAACAACATGACAGCTGGTACAAACGGTGAACACCAGTTCTAAGCTTGTTTTTTGTGGACTTTAGACAACCAATTGTAATACGGTTATTCGAAAAAATGGAATAAGCTAAGTTAATTGTTTTGTAGCAGACACAAAACTGAAAAGATAAAATTAAAATAAATGAAGGTTATTTCTTTATGAATAAACAAAAGCAATCAAAGTTTCGTAGCATGTATTTAGTTACCTAAAATAATGGCTAATAAACATCACACGCTTGTTCTATCTAGTCTGCACATTTACTTTATGACAAATGACTGTCAATTATTTTACAGTTTTAAAGTAGCACTAAAGCCAGATATGAAATGACTTATCATATAACTCAATGTAACAGTAACACAGTTTATTAAATAGTTTAAGTAAATCTAGAAATATCAGCAATGTGGTGAGGAAATCACCTGTCAGTTATGGAACACTGCAGGCAGCTGTAAGTATAATGGGGATTGGCTTGGGGAAAAATACTTCCTTCTCACAATATAAAAAACTCATACTTCATTCACTGTGAGAGAATAAATGAAGAAAAAAATCAAACCAATGCAGTTGAATGTAAATGCAAGCAGTGGTACCCTGGCAGCTAGTAAGTCTTCTGGACATGGCTGTGGGGCTAGGTAAGTTGCTCATAAAGATTGGGGTGGATGACAACAGCTTGCAATAAGTAATGTCCAAGGCACAGGGTGAATTGCAGAACTATTAAGATCATAGTTTTCAGCCAGAAAGTGATTTAGATCACTAGGATATCTAACTGAAAACCTACCTACTTTTAGCAGCAACATTATGTTTTACTTGGGCTGACTTTTTTTTGCAGGTGGCATAACGGAAGCTGAACAAATTGGCAATGTATTTGTCAACCTGATGGCTTCTACAGTGTTGAGCTTAGTAGATGACTAGCTGTCACGAACGCCCAGATACAGCAATCTGAGCATCTGGCTGTGACTGGCATCACCTTAGTCACTTAGCAATGAATAAACCTTTTCTACCACCAGAATGGATTTATTATGGTGTCCTTACGTTTACCAAAACCACTTACTAATGTTTCACACTTAAATCACATACACATGTAACATGAGCTCCCCTGGGCTTTGTAAGTTCACAAAGAATCACGGAGAACACACCAGATTAAATTTATTTAATTGGAAAAATGTTTCCAAGGCTTAGTTTCAAAAAGTTAATAACAAGACATACAATAAGTTGCCCAAATAAATTTCAGAAATAAAATATAAAATACAACCAGAGTCATTACTTAATAGGTAAGACTCGGTCTGTGTGAGGGAACATAATTGATGAGGATGGGACATTTCAGTCTTGATAGTGAATGTCTAAAGCAGAAGATTTTAAACCCTTCTTACAGGCTCTTCACCCCCACCTTAGGAAGTACATTTTCAATTAAGTCAGATTGATTCCCAAAATGACACAGAGCTTTCCAAAGTAAATTATCTATCACTAAGATATATGTTTGGGCACCTCAGAGACCTTACCTCTGCTCTGCTTGATTGGCTAGATGGTTTACAACTTTGGGGCTTCAAACTCCTTCAAAATATTATTGGCACTTGCAAAAGGTTCAGACTCATGTCATCTAGCAAAGCACAAGTTGAGATTACATTACAAGGTTACATACAATATACATTGTCATACCTGAATATTAAGGTAAAATAACAATAATACATAATCGTCACACTAGCATTAATCTGACTTGGTGACAGTTCATTTGTTTCGGAGGCCAATACATACAATCCAGTGTAATTAAGAATAATGTGGCCAAATTTGATCTGGACACTGGAACAAGCTACCACTCCTTCCTTCAGTTAGGTACTGTTTTCTTACAACTGAAGAAGAGCTGGCTAGCTGGCCCATTTATAGGAAATAAGTGTATATGAGCAATATAAGATATCTAAATAGTTTTAGTACAATAGCACAATGCATTAGAGTATATAATTAGTAGAGTATATAATTAGTACTATGGGTTGATGACAGATTTGTTCTTTTTTGGGAAGCTTGTGGGTTATGGAACAGTGATAGTGCTGCTATAAGGTACAAGGTATCCACATTTTGTCTCAATGCATCTCATCATTATCACCAACATTTATTGGCTATAGCACCAGGAAAGTCTGTAGCATGGATTAAAACAATACTGGGTAATATAGACAAAGAGGCAATAAAATATTATTTATTTAATTTTTATAAACTCTATGCATTTACGCATGCATCAGATAAGAATTGCGGTTCTTATGTGGTTAACGAGCATCTGGGCTTGTGCATCCAGTTTTCAGCTGTGGGAAAAATATGGATTTCTTGACCATCATGAATCAGAACACTCAACACTATCGATTCAAAGTCTGTCAATGAAAAGGAGGCGGTGGAGGAGGTGTTCATGGGTACATCTCTTGGTGTCTCATCGTCTGACCTTGTGCCAATTCAACCTTACCTAGACGGAACTGAGAAGGTATGATGACAAGCAGTTACAGCATACTTGGATGCTTGACACTACCTTTGCAAAATGCAATAAAACATAACAGCCTCTAGCACATAACTCTGACGCTCAATACACTCAAACATATTAGGGACTTGCTTGATATTTCCAACAAATAAGGAGTTAAGTAAGCATTCAGTCAGGTTCAGGTACTCAGTGATCTCTCTCAACAACCACTCAGTGCTCTCTAAATCCACACATTCGCCTTTAATCTGGGTTGGTACTCAGTGTTTCTACTGGGTATTGCAGAAATTCTTTCCGAAAACAGCAACACAATGGAAAGTACCTGTTCCAAATAATTCCCTACATCTGCCCCCCCCTCTTTTTTTGCTTGCAGCAAACTTGTATAGGCATACACTACACCTCCCTTTACCATGCACTCTGAAATTAGCAATGCCAAACCACCAATGAAAAAACTGTTGTTCTTGTTCCCAAAAGGAAAATTAATGACATAAATTTATATGAAAAATATCATTGAGAATTAAATTATATCAATTTTCCTTACAATATATTTTATATTGGATAATGTACCACACAATTTGAAATCTTAGGATATTAGAATACTGTGAAAAGGTCCACACCCATGAAAAAGTCAAGAATTTCATGGTACATTCTTATATTTCAAATTAAGGGGTGTATTTTGTTAGAATACTTGTACATAATACATTTTCTATCTAGATACTGTAAGGTCTTAAGTATATAGCTCTCTACTTGATTTCTTTATTTTCCTTATTGGGTTGCCAAATATTTTCTAATCCTTATCAAAGCTTACAATGTTTACTAACCAGTTTTTCTTTCTAGCATTCCATGGCATTATTGTTCATATTATTGTATCCTTTAAACCCCCTGCATCACATCCCTTTCTCCATATTGCCCCCTCACTACTACACTCCCTGCTAACTAACACTCATGAGCTCTTTTTCCATCTTAATTAGTTAATTGTAATATCCTCAAACTGTCACCAGAAAATAATGCTCACAATTTGTGCAGTTATCTTTTTATTTATCTTTCCTTTATATATTACTTCTATTGGCTGGTGATATATCACCAAACCCAGGTCCCTCCAAATCTCCCATACATATCATTCTCATTTAGAACACTATGGAAGTCCAACAAACCTCACTTGTCTCACATAATTTTCCTTTAAATGTGCAGTGTGGAATGCACGTTCTGCTTGTAACAAGCTAACCTGTTGTTGTGATCTATCATCCCCCTATACCCCACCAAAAATCCTTGAACAGTTCTCTGCTTGGCTCCCTCATTTTTATCCTCTGACATCCACATCATCATGGGTGATTTCAACATCACTTTGGATTATCTACAGTCTTCTTGTGCCTCAAAACTATTCTCCCTAGCTTCCTCTCTTGGCCTCTCTCGGTGGACTGACTCTTCTACTGATTGTGATGGCCATTGCCTTGATCTTATTTGCACCAGACTCTGCTCAGTCTCTGATTTCTTTATCCCACCTATCCCTCCCTCTGGACATCATCTTATCACCTGAAACTGTCCTCCATCACCTCTAACTCTACCAAGTTTCCACATACCCAGAGAAACCTCAACTCTGACAACAACTTTGCACTTTTCTGCAACTGCTCTCCCCCAGTTGCTACATTCTCCTGTTCTCCTCTGACAATCACACACATCTTAATCTAACCCCATCAATAGCCTTTGATCATATGGCTCAGGCTCTTTCTGCATCAGCCATGATTTCAGTCATGGCACACACTCCCCCACAAAGTAGAACATCATTGGCATAAATCTTATCCTCAAAATATAATGCAATCTACCACTTCTAATGAAATTCTCTGGTCACTGCAAAACAAATTTATTTTCAGCTTCTCATCTCTGTCAGACTTCTAACCCCAAACACATAATACATTTCAAACTCTCCTCAAACCCCGTACCCTAAACACTCTGCCAAACATCACTGGCCAAGATCATGCTTCCTACTTCAAGGACAAGATTGACAAAATTTTACATGAAATGGCGTCCTCTTCCTTGAGCAACAACCAGCTCATTTCCTTTCCTGCACCCTCTGGCACCCTCTCTTAATTTGATCTCACAAATGAAGAAGTATCTCCTCTCTTCTTCTCCTCAAACGTTATTAAATGTTAACGTCACTCTATTTCCTCACAAATCACGTGATTGCTTTCTCTTGTGCTCATCTCTGCGTTAACTAATATTTGCAATGTCTCTGTTCGCTGCTATCTTTCCATTATTGTTAAAGCATGAGGTAATTACTCCTATTTTTTTTAAAAAAAAAACAAGAGAAACAAATTCTGCTCAAACTCTCTTGCAGATTACCATCCCATTCTCAACTCCCATGCCCCTGAAAGATTATTGAGATTCTCATCTATACTTGCCTCACAAGCTTCCATTCCTCACACAATCTATTGGATCATCTTCAATCAGGTTTTCAGTCTCAACACTCTGCAGAGATTGCATTGACTAGGGTGGTCAATGATTTCATCACTGATAAATATCTGTACTCACCTCCTCTCCACTTCCTTTATAAGTAGAACTACAAGGATTGGTTATATGCCCTTTATACCACTTATCTTGGGAAACTACTAAGTATCTTTAGAATTTCAGTATAATCTCTATGTAAATGATACCCAAATCTGTCTGTCATCTTCTGTCATTAGCTAGTGTTAGTCATCACAATATATGTGAATCATATCAGCATTGCATCAGCCAATATTTCTCTTCTTAAAAGCTTATGGATTTGTTAGCATAACAAGGGAAAATTGTTAAATTTTAGATGTAATATAAAAAGATAAAGGGCTTTGGATAGAATAAAAAACATAATAAATAGCATTCACAATAAATTAAATAACTGTTTGAAAATAAAGGGCTAAAAACATAAAAATACAGACAACATTGCACTTATGTATATTATATAGTTTATATGCCAGGGAAAGGCAGAAGTGAAATGGACAGTTCTCAATTGGATCGATTTCCCCAAAACTAAAAATCTTCAATAACATACAGTGAGTCCACTTTCTCCCCACTTCTTTGATGTCACTGACTTCACATAACCATACAAATTGACCAGAATGAAACCTTCAAATAACAATAACCCCTGGCTTTACAAAAAAATAAATTTATATAGTTATAGCAAGAAGGAAATTGAGTTATTAAATGGAAATCCACCGACCAGGTAACAAGCTAATCTTATAATATCCTGTAAATTGGGAACACAGCCTTAGGTGTGAAAAAACTTTTCCTTTAATGGGACATAGGTATGCATGCAGCTGGACAGAGTAAATTGTTAATTTTATCAGATTAACTCCTGTGCCTGTCCTCACATTACTTTACAGATTAGAAACTAATTAATTGTTTTATTGGGATTTAAAAATGACACATCGTCACTCCTCAACAGCACAATCAACTAATTTTGTTTCTTAAATAATATGTTTCAGGAACATATCCATGGCAATGAAACATACATTTCTGCAAAGCTTCTTTTCACCTGTCTCTATACCACTAGCAGTCATCTTTAGATCTTCTTGTCCTATGTCACGCTTCTTTGATAAGATTGTTGCCTGACTTTCTTATGTCCTTTCTTCTTATACACCCTTTGCTACATCCAATCTTCTCTCTTTAATCTCTTACTTTGATCTTTCATTCCACTTTTTAATGTGAGTGAAACATGATGAAAAGTTTCTAGAACTTATATTCTGATCTATGCAAAGTTTTCTGTTTTTTCAAATCAAATCAACTCTCTTTCATTATCTAAATTGCCTTAATATAACATTAACCCCACCCTTCTCCCATGTTCTTTCAACAGACATTCCTATACAAACATTTGCTCAATCTAGACCCTATACTCCAACTTCTCCCTATCTTTCCCTCATATTAAATACCCCTTCTCAAAAGTACAAACAATTCCAGGCATTGTTCACTAAGTGTACTAAGAATCTTGAGATATGTTGTCACTTACCTTAGCACTGTTGCCATAAATCTAAAGCTGTCTCTTACTATCTTCACTATTGAATTGCCACCCACAGCTGCAATATTGCAATTGTCAGCAGCGGATTGCTGATCAGTAACTGAGTGATTATAGAATCCCAGGACAGGAACAAGAAAAAATTGAAAAGTAGGATGGGATATCATACAGACAGGGACTAGGACTGATTAGCATAGCAAAGGGATATATATCAACCAACCAAGGATAAGAGTCATAACAGAAGGACAGCTAGACAGGCCAGGGACAAGAGTCAATTGCAGGCAGTCATATAGAATAGGATCAAAACCAAAATGGGTACTCATCCAGGTAGAGATTATTACCTGGAATTTGTTCAAATATAAAATTAATTCAACAGAGAAATGATCTGATGCCTAAACCTGAAATCTGTTTGAGCATGCTCTTGGAATGAACATAGCTGACTGTCACCTTAAAACTGCCCTCAAGATCTCAGATATCCCTTGTACAGCCGAAGAACTTCAGCAGTACAAGCCAGAGGAGTAGAGACAGATGCAACACAGAGAGGCAAGCTTAACCACCATAACTGATCAACAAAGACATTGGGTACACAAAGAGGGCAATACAATACACAAGACAGAAAGGACTGAGGAGACAGAGACTAGATAAATTGTCACTGATTAAGTCAAAAAGGGAAGGCACACCACCAGAGCATAAGACCAAGAGTAATCCAAGAACTCAGCAAGCATATGTCAAATTAATTCAATTTAGGGCTGGACCAGGAAACAAGTCACATAACGCTCCAGTGTACTTACACTGTAATTACAGACTTGGACGTTTCTGGTAAATTCCCTAGAGTTGGGTTTTATAAAGTAGAGAAGGCAAGCGTGTACTCAGGGGGAATTTCCAGTTGCCTGTAAATCCCATCCCCACATAAACAGGGACAGCTGTTGTTTTGCATTTAATATGGATTAGTGACCTCCATCACTTGTCAAATCACTGCTATTTTTATCAACTAAATAGCCGTCCACACTGCTTCATTGGCTCCCCTTTGGGCATCATTGCCATACCTCTGAAATCCAGTGCCCACCAGACCCTGCTTGGCTGCCATAGAAGGCTCGATCTACACCAACTGAGTACCATGTTGACACGGCATCTCGTGGCACCATAGGAAGTTCTCCATCACAAGGCTTTTCCCTCATGCTCCTACCATCAGTTGCATCAGATCCACTAGTGGACACACCGAGATATGTTGTGGGTTGCTCTGTTGACAAGGAAGCACAAGCTAGAGAGGCAGTGTTGTTTGATCACAGCCCCGCACCTACCCGAGACATGCTGAGTCATTGAAACAGGTGAGAGCATATGTCAGTGGTCTGATTCCACTTTGGCAACAGTTCAGGGGTCAGCTCCATCTTTTGGAGCTCTATTGTATATAAGACCATTTGGGGTCTCTGGTCCCCCACTATTAGCGCCTCCCCCACTTACATCTCCATCTGTAACTTGTGTATAACATCATTACACCTATTATGCTATATTTGTGAGTTGAATGAACATTTGACTGCCCTGTTTGTCATGCCCCCTACACTGTGTCCCTGTGCCTCTCTGCTGGCCAAGCCACACAGGAGTTTCCTTCCAAACCCGCTCTGCATAGTCCTACATAATACATTGGATTTTGTAATCTGTGCTACCCCTTGCGGAGTCTCAATAACTTGGTTTATTTCATCCTATAATTGCTGCCGCAACCCGGCCTTATTTAGTTGATTATTTGCACTCATGTACAAATTAGCTCTTTGGAAATGCTTTAACCCCTGCATTATTTGTAATTCTCCCTCTGGACTTTACAAGCTGAATAACTACTGCACATGTCCCTCTGCCTCCACCTCGTGGCCATCTGAATATAGGTCAATATGCGCCACTGCTGATTATTACTGCAACCAGTGTTGTGGATTGGGAATCTTCCCCCGATGTCTTGTATTCACCCTGGTTCATGATTCATTCATGTCTGTTCTGTCTCATGTAATTTTGACCTGTATACAGCAATATTATGGACTCTAGACTGTTCTTCTCATTTTTCATTTGCATCGTGCTGTTTTAATAAATTACATTCCACCCTCACCCGTCATTAGCACGTTTAATTGGCAGAATGTGTACTTTTCACCTCATTATGCAAAAATCTACTGGTATTGGGTCCAAAATCACTGCAAAGGAAATCACATAATACTTTTCCAGACAATCACCACCACCCTCACCATCTAGGGTATCTTCAGAGGTTGAACCAGGACCTTCTGCTCTCGCCTCCACTAAAACCGATTTCACAGAGCTACATTATTTATTTGTGGAATGGACTAATTCTTTCTCAGCAGACCTACAAAAGGCCTTTGGAGACCTAAAAACTGAGATGACTGATCTCTCAATTACCTACTAAAGGACATTGACTTTCTGAAGGACGAACTGGAGGACTTGGAGAATCACAAACGCTGCAACAACATGAGGCTATGCAATGTTCCATGTACTGAGCAATTTGGGGACTTGGTAAAAGTACCTACTCAGACATTTCTCCTCTTTGGTTCTCTACCTTCCGCTCAATCCATATATATTGAATGAGCACACATGGCTCTCTGCCCTTTTGTCTACACCACTGCCTCTCTTTCCACAGCTTCACCTACCTTTTCCTGTGATAGTAACACTCCTACTACTAATTTTGTGGGACACCTTTGTACTAGTTAAAGCTCTGTTTCTCTACTTAACTCACATCTCTATTCGGGTGTAGTACCATTTAACGATACTCACTACCCCAACAGCAAGTACAACGACATGGCAATTCCGAAGACCACTACCCCGACCTGAAAAAAAAAAAATGACTTACCATGACACAGATGAAGTGATGTGACGACCCGATGTGTTTCAGACTGAGGAAAATTACATCAAAACGTGACTCCTCTTAAAGCTCCGATGGACGACCCTGCTGCCATTCATCCAATGTAAGTATTGTTTTAGGGGGTTAGGGTTAGGAGATAGGGTTAGGAGTTAACCTTACCTTTGCAAGCCGAACTCCTAACCCTGACTCCTAACCCTAACCTCTAAAATAATACTTACATTGGATGAATGGCAGCCAGGTCTTTCCATTGGGGTTTTAAGAGGAGTCGTGTTTTGACGTGATGTAATTTTCCTCTGTCGGAACCACATCCGGTCGTCACATCACTTCATCAGTGACATGGTAAGTCGTTTTTTTTTAGGTCAGGGTAGAAGTCTTCAGAATTGCCATGTCATTGTACTCACTGTCGGGGTAGTCAGTATCATTAAACTGACTACCATTGCTCTAGGGTGTCCCACACAAAGACAATAACTCATGACTCAGATTGGTCTATTTAATATCTGGAGAGTATTATATCCTACTTCCTGGGACTATATTTCCTATTGTTTTCCTCATAATTCTTATTTGCATATCAATATGTTTTAGGGTCGTTTTAATCTTATTCAACATTTTATCAAGGCAGACATACTCACCAATACTTAGTCCGATCATTACTATTGTTCAGTGTCCTTTGATTTTATGAAGACCCCTCAAGGGTGCCCCTTTTGGAGGCTCAACAAGACTCTTCTTAATATCACACATTTAAAAGATATCATCTCAGCCTCTATCAAAGATTATTAAGAATTAACTTTACACTCTGATGTGCCAATTCACACAGTGTGGGAAGCACAAAAGACTGTCATTTGAGGTTTAATACTTAAACACAGCTTTCGTTGGTTAAGCCAGAAATTTAATGAGAATGGTGACGAAACCAAATCCTTACTGGCAAATAGATTGAAAGCTAAAAAGGTATCGCAGGCCACCACGATTATCAGGCACCTTATTAACAAGATGTTACTGGGGGGGCGTGGCTTGGACGCCATCTGAACAGGTCGAGGTTCAACTGAGCTCCTCACAAAAAGGCCCTTTTTGAGCTTGATTTGGTAAGTAACCCTTAGTAATCGGGGCACAAACTAAGGCAGAGTACCCCAGGCACCGACTAGGATCCTCCAAGCTTAAGGGGAAGAGTCCCTATTTACCCCCAGTCACATTAGGGGACATTGACCTGGGCCGGCATTCCACTGGGCCCTGCTGCGTTGGGGGAGGTTGGCACTGCTGGGAGACCCCTCGGAGATAATACAGCTAGCCTCACCGTGACCCGGAGATCCGGACCCTCCAGCGGCGACACCGCAATTTGCTGCCTACTCGTGGGCTCACAGCCGCGGTCGCGGGTAAAGAGGACTCCCGACAGACCCAACTTCCGGTTTTCGGAAGCCAACTTCCAGTCAGAGACCATGACCGAGTGAAGAGGAAGATCTGAACGCGGCGACCCTGCTGACTGGGGCCAGTGTCTCTATGGGAGCCCATCTTCTCCCCCTGGAGACTGAGGAGAGCTTGGCTGATTGGAATAAGGCCAATAAAAGCGCAGAGTGATAGGGCGTGTAGCAGCCACTGAGAACCAGTCGAGAAGAGTCTGAGAGGAACCACAAGACAGCCTGGGTGAGTCTATACAGCCCTTTCTCCCACATTAAAGATATATGAGTGGCCAGCATCTGTACCCGGGGCAGGAGGCATTTAGAGGAGAGGTGGCCTTGAGAGTGGGCGCTCTGATTCCTGACCCGCAAACCTCCAGGTCATCATCGCTGTGGAGGGATCCTGCCACTGGTAGCACCTGTAACGTTCATACAGACGGCTCAGGGGCAGCAGGATTCTTCACCAAGTCCCGATATACCAGGAGAAGATGAAATTCCCTTAGCGACAAGGCTCTTAATCAATTCCCTGGTTCAGGAAATCAAGACAGCATTTCACACTCAGCTACGCCAAGCGATCTCTTATTTCCGCAAGGAAATTGCCGAACTGAGTGACCGCACTAACGCCCTGGAGGCTAAAACGGACGAGATCTGTAAATCTATCGCAAACAACACACAAGAAATCTCCTCCTTACGCACAGACGTTACATCCTTGACAGAGAAATGTAAGGACATGGAGAATAGAGCTCGCAGGAACAACATTCGGCTCAAAAACATTCCTGAAACAGTGGATATGTCAGCCCTTCCTGGATTCCTGCTCGGCTTCTTTAAAACAAGATGTTCCTGACTTATTATTATTCATTATATAACTTTATCTCCCCTCAGATTGCTGATCTCTCAGTGATTCAATCTTTTCTTGACAGGTGTGCGCTGCATAAATTGACCCATTTACTTGTAATGTCCCTTAATTGGGACATGACCAAGACAGAAATCATCCTTGCTCTTAAATCCCAAAAACCTTCTAAGACCCCTGGCCTTGATGGTTTAGAGATGTCTTACTACAAATTGTTTGCAAATGAGCTGGTCTCACAACTGTTCCTAATTTTTAATGTTATACTCCACAGGGGCAAATTTCTCCAAGATTCTACTCGACCTACTATTACAGTCATTCCTAAACCGAATAAGGTTCCAAATATAGACCTATTTCACGTTAAAATTCTGATGTTAAGCTCTTTCAAAAGTGCTGGCCAATCTAAACAACGTTTTTACCCTCTTGATTATGCTTGATCAAGTTGGTTTTGTTCCCACTAGCCAATCCCTAGATAAACAACAGAACAATAAACACATATTAATAAATTAAAATTCCTTGTGGTATATTGGTGATGGACACCAAAAATCCTTTAACAAGCTTTTGTGGCTGTTAATGCTTGAAACATTACAAAATTTTGGGCTTTAATAGCAATATTGTATTATTATTGCATAATTAAACTTTCTGATTGGTTTTGACTAATGGGAATACTTCTTCAGTATTTACGCTAAGTAATGGCACCAGACAGGGATGTCCTCTTCTGTCCCTAATATACACCTTATGTATTGAACCCCTGGTTACCACAATCTTACTAAATCCAGAAATAAAAGGGATACAAATTAGCCCCTTTCAGTACAAATTGACATAGTTTGCTGATAATGTTTTATTGACTCTCTCAATTCCCCTAACCTTTTTAAAGATCTTGCAGCTTACAGTTTATTGTCAAACTACAAAATGAACTCCAAGAGGTAAGTTTATCAAGCTGCGGGTTTGAAAAGTGTAGATGTTGGCGGCAACATCCAATTGGATTCTACAAAATGACAGCTAGAATCTGATTGATTGCTAAAGGCAACATGTACACTTTTTCAAACCCGCAGCCTGAAAAATTTACCCCCAAATCTGAAGCCCTAGCTCTCAATATTCCTGCCCCTGCTGCTTAGACCCTTGAGTTGAATTTTGAGTTTCAACGGCGACCACTGTTTCTCCGCAACCTTAGTATCCAGATTATGAAGCACTATAAACAATTATTACACATAAACTACTGCCCACTCCTACATTCAATAAAACATGATATTGCAACTTGGAGTCGTATTTATATCTCTTGGTTTGGTCAGATTGGCATTATTAAAATGAATGTTCTGCCCCGAATACTGTACTTGTTTCAAACTATACCTATGATGGTCCTAAGATCCTTCCTTGCCACATTGCAGAATATGTAGCAAATTTATTTTGAATGGCAAGAAACCTAAAATAAAGCTTGCCCTGTTAGGTCTGCTGAGTCTAGCGGTTTTGGCCTACCTATTTTTGCGCAATATTATCACGCAATCCAAATTAGCCATATTATTTCATGTCAGTCTGCACCTGATGTTAAACGTTGTGTAGATATTGAAAATGCCCTCACCCAGACATGCACTGAAATGTATTCCATGGCTTTCTAAGAACCATAGACCAGCCTCAACCTACTCTTCTCCCACCACTCTGTTCACCATTAACTGTTATGCACGTTTTGTCGCTATCCAATAACAATTGTCGAATCTCGATTTGTGTTTCCAACGCACAAATATTTATTCTCAAAAAATAGCAGAATAATTCAAGCGAAATAATAATAAGTACAGCCGTTACTTATCGCAGGCGCTCTGGATCCAGTGAACAGTCATGCAGGTCTGAAGTCTGTGGTCTATATGACTGAACACTAGATGAAAGCTACTACTTATAAGCAAACAGAAATACAGTAAAACAATGCAGATGGTATGGCTTGCTTCTATTGGTCCAAGCTTCAGGAAGGTCCAGGGGGTTGCAGATCATAGACTAGTTCAAACTAAAGAATCCAAAGGTGGGGGTCATCTCTCCAGGGGATGTGCTCCTTTGTTCCCGCCAAGACTCCAGTTACAACTAGTCTATTAGCATTTTATAGTCAGCATCATATTAAAGGTTTATTCCCTAACATCAATAACTAGAGTATGCAATGTGTGATCTATTCGCCGAATGCACCGGACAGTTGCTGATGTAAAGGGGATTAATATGATATCAGACATGACACATTTCCTTTAACGTGAACCACATGTATTACTAATATGCATATACCTTATAATATTACACATAAACACTACTCTATTTCGATATAAATAACTATGTGTTGCGACTATAATTAATGTGTACTATTTACAAAGATGCGTATTGGTGCGAATGTGTGTAAATGTGTAAAAACCGCTATTGCCACGTGTTACGGCTGCGTACGCCCTTCCACGCCGTAGCGTGCAATACGCATCTTTTCAGACAAAGACAGACAAGTTTGCTCGATATTACCGTATTTTTCGCTCCATAAGACGCACCTGACTATAAGACGCACCTAGTTTTAGAGAAGGAAAACATACACTGGCCCCTTCACTCACACAAAATACACTGGCCCCTTCACTCACACTCACCAACACACACACACACACACACACACACTATATTAACACACTGATCCCCACTCTTAGACAAACATGCTATGTTAGCACACTGGCACACACACACTATATCCTCCAGCGCACACACACACTATAGCCTCCAGCGCACACACACAGTATAGCCTCCAGCACACACACAAACAGTATAGTCTCCAGCACACACACAGTATAGCCTCCAGCACACACACAAACAGTATAGCCTCCAGCACACACACAAACAGTATAGTCTCCAGCACACACACAGTATAGCCTCCAGCACACACACAGTATAGCCTCCAGCACACACACAGTATAGTCTCCAGCACACACACAGTATAGTCTCCAGCACACACACAGTATAGCCTCCAGCACACACACACAAACACTATAGCCTTATTTTATTCCCTCAGGTGTCTTCAGCGCTGTGGATCCTCCTGAAGGAAGGAAGAAAATAAAACTTACATATCCAGCGTGGAGAAGCGGGTCCCGGCCAGGCTGCAGATCCTCCTGAGCATCCAATCCCCCTGCCTATCTGTGAGGACCTAGCTATCACATGGGACGTCCCATGTGATAGCTAGGTCCTCACAGATAGGCAGGGGGACGGATGCTCAGGAGGATCTGCAGCCTGGCCGGGACCCGCTTCTCCACGCTGGACATGTAAGTTTTATTTTCTTCCTTCCTTTCTGGCATGCAGTATTCGCTCCATAAGACGCACACACTTTTCCCCACACTTTTTTGGGGGGAAAAAGTGCGTCTTATGGAGCGAAAAATACGGTAATTGAAATGGCTTTATCCAATTTTGCTGACTTCGACATAACTTATGGGTCAAATTACTGAAGGTTTATAAACTCATTGGATATCCCTCCCCTCTTACTAAAATTTTGCAATATCCTCTTTTCCCCTGCCGGAAGCTCCATAAAATTGTGACACATTTTAGTGGAATTTGCACCCACTTCATTTCCTGATCTGTGTCCTAAAACTTGGTTCTTCCATTCCATCACTTCCAATATTTACAAATGAAAGGTTTTATTCAGGCCCAACTTAAATCTGTTAAGGTGAATAGATAGATACTTTTCGAACGGCAGTGTATATATCAGGTTGGCAGACAGCGACTTTTCTCCTTAATGTATCATGCCATTTTATCTCCCACAGATCAAGCTTTGGAACCCTTTGAAATGGCATGGTAATCTGATACTAAGAGGACCGTGGAACGGGAGGGATGGTTGCTTATTAAACACTGTGAATCTAAGACCACTATAAATAAATTAATGAAGGAAAATGATTATAAAATCTATATTAGATGGTTTATGGTGTCCTCTAAACTAAAATTTTCACTACTACCGGTAACTTATGCTGGAGAGATTGTGGGAACTTGGAATGCCCCCTTATTTCCACTTTTTGGAATTAGCTTGCTGACCTTATTGCCAGGATTTTGGGATTGCTTGTAGCTCAGGATCCTCTTGTATTGTTGCTTTGTTACCCAGTGAATAGCTTCCTAAAACTTCTGATAAATTGCTACAACATATTTGCAATGCTGCTAATTTACACAGCCAAAGATTGTAAGCCCCCCCGTTCTTCATGTTTCACAGCTGTCACGTCACGCATTTGGTACATAGCCTTTATGGAGTATATTACCTGCCTACTTAATGACCAGGTTTATAGCTTTCGAATGCTATGGAAACCATTGTAATTATCACTCCACCTTACCTGGGTCCTAGTGGGTCCCAGAAAACGTTTCTTTTTTCTTTCTCTCAACTTTATTTTTTTCATTTAATTTTCTCACTCCAGACCTGCATGTGTTGATGGCACTTTTCCTGTCCCACATCCCGTCTATCTGCCACCTTATCTAAATCCTAGCCAGGCAGGCTAGGAATTTCATTTGATATATGTCTCCCTTGTATCTTCAAGAATACCATCTTTTCTGCACCTATAAAATGCACAGTGTGGAAGTTCTTAGTGTTTACCATAATACCCTAAATAAAACCAATAAAGACATGGACACCAGATTAACGTTGGAATAAAATATTATTTATTAAATGACTAAAATAAAAACTAAAGGGGCTGAAAGGCGGACGAGAGCAGGGCAGTCAGCAAACACAAAACCAATAACGGTGGAAAGGTCAGACCAATGTACCACCAACCCAGGATCATACCTTATCTATTGGCCCGTGCAAAATATCTGTCCAACGGCAAGACTACACCCCCCTTATAACCGCCAGTAGAATCTTAAACATACTGGCCCAGAGTCCCATTCACTGGACCCAACACACGTGATGACAACACAATCCAAAAGGGGGAGTAGTGACCTATGACAAGATAACCCAAGCACCATATGCAAACTTACCGACTGCACTCATCTCCCACCTAAAAGAAACCAAATATACAAAACCTAATAATTGCAGGGAGGGCGGGAGGAATCTGGAAGCAGAGAGGGGGAAATGCTGGAGAACTTTCACCTATATAAAACCAAACCACCCCCCTCCTCTGCCTTATTGGTTAAAGATAGAAGCAGCCCATAGGCTAAACACCTAATCACTCACCCACGTGATTTTAACTGCATTTAGGCTGATGGCCACACTTCCCTTATCTCTAATGTTGCACAGCATTTTCTATATTGTATTTGGTAACTGTGTTTTTCTTTCATATTTTTGTCTGTACTCTGTTGATGTTATAAATAAAAATATTTTTTGTAAAAATGGCTCACAGCATACACAGTCAGGGACAAGATAGAGGTCAAGATTGGCAGCATAACTTTCAAGTCATGGTTACAAGCAGCAAAGGATGCACAAAATGAGCCTGTGTCTGTGATAAATGATCACAACAGCAAGCAAACAGCAGGCACAAGATGAACAGATACAAGCCAGATCAGTAGGGGGTAAACAGACAAGTAGAACTATAGCAGCTCAGTATAGCAAAAATACCTGTTGCTCAGGTACAGGAATATGCAACAAGCCATTTTAAAACCAGTACATGCTGACATCTGAAGGCATAACTGTTGAAATCCAAACACTGAAGAACCAGCACACCCAAGCAGTTTATGGCTGCTAGGGCTAGGACTGAGTAAGTTTATGAAAGAGGCGCTACACATTTCAGGTTTTCCTGTTATAGTGTCACCAGTCCAGCCTATTATAGCCTAGTGCTTTTAGCGACTCTTTGGGAAGGACCTGTGCTTTTCACAGTCCCCAAAATTGGCACTACCAACCCACATTCTTATAATTTTTGTTTTAAGTTCAAACTCAATCTTTCATTTGGAAAGATCAATGTTTGTTATGCTGTTCTCTTGCTCCAATTACATTTTTCCAAATACAGGGAATCTGCCATGTCGATCTAAAATCAAGATATAAGGAGTGTGATTAGAGATGGAATGGACGATGTTCTTCTTCATTTGTGGATGGTATTCTGTGGTTTTTTTTACGCCATTTGTTGTCGTAAGCTTCTCAAAGTTCCTAAAGACTTAACTTTTAAACACTTAACACCTTTCCTGTGCTTCTATACATCCTCTGTATTTATGAACTCTAACATAGGTTGTTAAACATGCACCTATACATAAGCCCTGTTGAGATCTACATCAAGGGCAAACTCAATAACTTAAATGATTTTTTTTTTAACTTTAAGAGTAATTTGTAAGGCCCAAGGGGTCTGGACAACCCAAGGGTCAATAATATGTACAAGTGACAATTCAGCATCTCTGGCATATAAGGCCAGATCATGAAGCCAGTTTCATAGAGATTAGGCTTATAGATAAGGAGAGGTTGTCGAGGGACTCTAGGTATGACAGTAAAGTGGCAATATTCCATGTATTGGAGTAATTGGATACTATTTTCCCTGGAAAGTGACTACCCTCCTTATGAGAATCATATATAATCTCCCTTCCATCCGGTTAGGAAAAAGTGCTGAGCTGTAGGATCTGAGCATGGGCATTGCCAATCCCTTATAAAACATTTAAGCCAAAAGTTTAATAATGCTGAGGTCCTTGGATCTAGTATGTGGCTTGTGGAGAAGCTTCTTATAAATTCTGGATTGGGACAGCAAATAGTTCAGTTGCTAACATCCCAGCAATAACACCATCCATGTGGACTGAAACAGCTTGTGTAGGAAATCCATTGCCCCCTTGAAGCCTTCTGATGGGAAATCCAAAGGTATCTTTGGACCTTTGACCAATTGGTGGATCAGTGGAAACCAATTTCTGGAAGGCCAGAGTGAATATAATATTTTTACTTGACTTGATCTCACCTGTTTTTGCAGAGAACCTCCAAGTGCGGATTTGGAAAGTGAGGGGAGAGGGAAGGGGGCATGTGGAAGTGATAATACCAGCCATAGAAATAACAAGGCATCCATCTACTATGCTCCACACTCTGGACATGAACCTTGGGTGTCGAGCATTGAAGGGAATGGCAAAAAGGTCTACTTGTGGATTGCTGTAGGCCTGCATGATTTTCTGGGAGGTGCACAAGTTAAAGTAAAATAACTCGATGAAGGGTGTAAGTAATTATTTCTGTACACTACAATTAGTTGCGATGCAATGAATACTCAACCTAATTCTAATCGCAAGAATATGTAATTAAATTTAAATGTTTGCCTATTGGTTTATAAAATAGAAAGTAGTAAAAAGCCTAAATCATGTTTACAACATACAAATGACATTGAGTTTGGTATCATTCTGTTTGCAATTTCATGAGACCATTTCTGGTGCTACTTTGTGAACGTTAGTTATGAATAACATTACTTTTCGTACACTAACAACCAGCCTATAAGAACCCACCAATGCCACGCTGACTACCTGAGAGTGAAAGACCCTTTACCCAATGAATGAAGACCTTACAACTATAACTGTGTGTCACTGTGATGTTACTACTTTTACAACTGTATAGTGTATAAATTGTTCATCTCTGGCTTCAGACCCCCAAAGCGCTCTGATTGAAGCTTGAGTTGGGGCCAACGAGTGCACGCATATGTATACCAAATTTTGCCGTGTTATTCTTTGCTAATAAATCCTTTGTGTTTTGGAACCACAGCGATTGCATCGGAAACTCTTTATGATAGACGATAGTTACGGACGTAACAACATAAACCGATGGACATCAGTATAATAAATGTTCAAATAGTTTTTTTCTTTGGCACAGGTGAGTGCAATAGTACTTAAACTTCATATTGCCCTTAATTATCATAACTGCCTTGCTTATGGACAGGATGACACCTTAGAAGCTATCAGGCTTTTCCTAGAGACATTAACTTGCCCTTCTGGTTGTACCTTGTCAAGCTTTAAGTAGAAACGACGCGCCGCATCTTGAGTCAAGACCAGGATCTTCCTAAGTACCATAACTTATCAAAGAAAACTCTGTGGATGCTGGCCCTACATTCAAACTTAAATCTGTGCCAATGTCTGAGGCTACTAAGATTGGAATATCTGGGAGACCTGTGTGATCCTCCCTTATTAGGGTACAAAATCTGTTACCTCAAAATCATGTCTTATAGCCCAATTTGTGTTGAATAATTTGATGGGGGGAACCTACCTGATAGACCTACCCTGAATCTTCTCCTGTAGGTCACTGATTCAGACCCTGTCAGTGGCAGCCATTGACAATCATCTAAAAGTATTTGTAACATAAAAGAAAACAAAGGGCGTTTTTGACTTAAATATTTAGATGTAATACATACACAATTAAAGACACAAGACTCCTTAAATAGCCTTACAGTGTTACAGGTCACAGTAATATGTATTCTATTTTTTTTATATCTATTTATTTATTTATTTATACATGCATTGACACAGTATTTCTATATTGAAAAACTGGTGGTCTTATCATTATGAGCTCCATTGGGTGATTAATACAACAAATAAATTAGTCTTAATTCTGTCACGGATTTTGCACCATGGAGACTTTATGAAATATGTATACTAAAATTTGCTATACAAGAAAATTATATTTTTTCGTTTGTTGATTTTAAGCTTGTCAGATTATGTCAACAAGTAATACAGTCTTACAATCTTGAATCTGCGTGTATGACAGTTTTAGTAGTAAAATCGTGCAATTTAAGAATTATATTATTGATTTTATTTCTAGTTCTATTCGTGTTTTGTTAGAACTGGCATCGTGCAGCTATTTAGAATGACAAAGCAGCAAGTTCTGTGTGGAGGAAAGTAGTAATTTGAAAGTCATGTACTTACTCTTGAATCTCAAGTAACATATGAAAAACCAAAGAATAAAAAATTGTCTTTAGACAATGTGCAGTTTAAATATTCATACAATATATTAAAGTTGTGCGTGTTTAACTGTCAGCAGTAACAAAGGAAATATAGCATTATTTATAATTTTATTGTGTCATATATGTAGAGTAAGACATATGGGTAAAAGTTATACTGCACAGAAAGGTTTATTTCTCTCCATAACTACATTTAGTAATATGAATGTGAGCAGTTCACTGCCCTATTATTTAAGGGCCAACAAGTATAATTCATAGAGTACAATACTGGCACATTACAGAAAGGTGAATAATGTGTAAGCTTCAGTGACTGAGGGCTTGTGTACATGAGTTTTTTTCTCCCTGCATTCACTGGCCATTGTAATGCATTACAATCGTGTGTGAATTCATCATTTATGGGGAAAAACAATCTTGCCTATGGTGTTGACAAGCTTTCCTCACAGCATTTGCAGTAGTTGAAGTTCCTGAGGCCTTTTTTGGAAACAAAATGCTCTTTCTTTTGGCACGTAATGTACATTTAGAAATGCCTGAGTGTCTGTGGGAGGCCTTGTTAATGCATTCAGAAAGCATTCAAGCCAGGATTTGTAAAAAAAAATATGGGCCCAGATCTAGTGTTGGATTGTTACAGGAGTGGCACTCTGCTCACTCTTTGTTGTTATAGTTTTATTTGTTTGGAATTTATTACAAGCATGGGCTTTATAAAGATAGGGTAATCATTTATTTATTTTATACACATGGGGCCTGATTCATTAAGAAACGTAAATGCCGATATGTGCTGTATTTTGCGTCAAATTGTACTGTGCATGTCTAGAAACTAACTATATTCCAGAGAACGCAAGTTCACTGGTCTGGTGTAAGTGCTGAGTGAGGGTGATGGTGGTCACGTATGCATGTGTCAAATGCCGTACCCGCTTTTACTCCATTGAGCGCATTCGCAGTAGCATGTCCCGTTGTTAAGCAACAGGATGCTATTCTCAGCTCCAGTCAGAGGTCAGTGTCATCACTGACCACCCTTCATTCCTCAGCCTATCTGCTTCTCCCTGCCTCTATTTAAACCTGGCTCTGCCACCATTAGGGTGCCCGAGTATCAGGCTTTACCTGGCTCTAGCATCTCTTATGTTCTTTTCCTGGATCCTAAACAACCTGCACACCCCTTGCAGCCAAGCCCAAACCTCCTTGCGGGGTTCCCTGGTGCACACCAAGGGGGTGTTAGACCCCTCACCTCCTTGTTTACTTGCATCAATACCAGTTAGTAGCTCAATCCTGTACTCAGTTCTGACAGCATGCTAGAACATGTGTTTGCAAACAAGATTAGCTGTAAAAATTGATTTTATGTTATATTCCACATATGTATTGGACACATCCTGCAGTGTATTGTGTCTGTCAGTGCAGAGCGGTCTTCGACCCATATTCAAAAATACATGTTTCTTCACATCTGCTCCTTGTTGAATACAGTTTTGCATTCTTTTATAAACCAAGCCTGGCATGTAGCGATGGTTGCATTCATGAAGAACTATAACAATGAGAGGGGGGCTTATGTGCTGCATAGATGTAATGGCATTGGCGACCACTAATTTAAATACGGTCCTCTAAGTGTTCAATATGATTTTGTAATCAAGAGATCCTATTATCATGACAACGGCAAACCCCTTTTACAAATGCAACAGACATTTATTAGATACAACTAAACCTGCTCATAAATGTAAATATCTATCATCCAATCATGTGGCAGCAACTCAATGCATAATAGCAAACAGACATGGTCAACAGGTTCAATTGCTGCTGGGGAAGAAATGTGATCTAAGTGACTTTGACTGTGAAATTATTGTTGGTGCCAGACGTAGTGGTTTGAGTATCTCAGAACTTGTTACTCTCCTGGGATTTTCACGCATAACAGGAGACTAACTCAAACAACAGAAAGTTACAACAGTGGTGTGGAAAGCACATCGTGAATATACAGCACATTTAACCTTGAAATGGATGGGCTACAGCAGCAGAAGACTACATAGGGCTCCACTCATATCCGTTAAAAGCAGGAAACTGAGGCTAAACTGGCCAAAATCTTATTAAACCTGGAGAGTTAAAGATCAAAAAAACATTGCCTGGTCTGATTTCTGCTTCAACATGCAGATGGCTAGGTCACAATTTGGTGACATGAAACATGAATCCATGGATCCATCCTGTCTTGTGTCAATTTTTCAGACAGGTGGTGCTAGTGTAATAGTGTGGAGAATGTTTTCTTGGCAAACATTAGGTCCCTTAGTACCAATTGAGCATCATTTAATTGTAACAGCCTGTCTGAGTATTGTTCCTGACCATGTTCATTCCTTTATAGTCACAGTCTAACCATCTTCTAAAAACTATTTCCAGCAGAATAACATGCCATGTCACAAAGCACATGTCATCTCAAGCTAGTTTCATGAAGGTGTCAATGAGTTCACTGTACTCCAATGACCTCCACAGTCACCAGATCTTAATGTAATAGGACACCTTTGTTATTTGGTTAAACAGGAGATTCATAGCATGAATGTGCATCTGACAGATCTGTAAGCAATTGTGTGATGCTTTCATGTCAACATGGACCAGAATCTCTAACGAATGTTTCCAGCACCTTGTTGAATCCCGTGTCACACTGTTTGTTTGACATTTATATCTGTTAGACAGTTGCGGCAGCAGCGGGCACCGCACGACACACATTACCTCCTTCCGGTATTTCGGGCCGACCGTTGCCTGGGCCACAGCCGGACGCCGAAAATAGACTGTAGGCGCTCCGGCAGGCTGAGTAGCCGGGCGCATGTGTGACAGGTCCTTCTGTGGGCTAATTAAATACATTGTGACCAACAATTAACAGGGGGGCTGTGATTGTTTCAGAGCTAGGCTCTGATTGGCTATCAGCAGTATTTAAGGCAGTGAGGTCTGAGCCTCACTGCCGGTTATAGTGTCCAGTTTGCCTGTCTGCTAACCTGCTCCTGTATTGTGTTGGTGACAACCTGTGGATTGATTTCTTGTGTATGACCCCTGCCTGGACTTTTGACTCTGCCTGCTTGCCAGTGACCCTTGACCTTTCAGCCTGTACCTTGGGCCTTGCTACTGTGCCTGTGACCCCACCTTTATGGTGTTTACCGACTATTCCTGCTTGCAAGTGACCTCTGAACTCAGCTTGTTCTCCGGTTACACTGCCTACCATAACTCTCTGTTCCTGGGTTCTCCAAAGCCGGTACACATTTCACGACCCTCCGTTTGTCTGCAGCCAAGTCTGTCCCCACCACTAGGGGCAACAGTGAACACCAGACTTTCGGAGCAGACTCCGGGTTTTGTGGTACCGGCTGGAGGGGTTCCTAACAATATCACTATTATTATCCTATATTATTTATAAAGTGATAGCATATTCATCAGCACTGTAAAATTAGATGGTGACATTTGAACATTCAGGACCTGAGGACCTGAGTCATTAAGGAGAGCGAGGCAAAAAAGTAGTAAAATTGATCCTGGACAAATCATGTTACAATGCAAGAGGTGTAGATTAGTTTATAATTTTGCACATAAAAAAAAAATCCTGTTTTTTTTTGTCATGTAGCACACAAATTCTTGATAACTTTATTTTTACACTGAAGTTTAAAGTTGATCAAGGACATGGCCTTCCCCAACTATAAATCTATCCCCACATTATAAATTTTCCTCTCCATCCAATGCAATATGGTTTTGCCAATGTGCAAAGTTACTCCTTTTTTTTTGCTTTGCTCTCCTTAATAACTCAGGCCCACAATGTCAAAATGTGGGGATTCGATGAAACAGAAGGCACTTGCTGAATGAGACAAATCATTTCAATGCTTGTAACTGCATAACAGTGTTTTTTTCATCCTTTTGGTTTTTACATATACTCAAGTGTCTCAAACAAATTATATTTTTTGTTATTTTTCAATAAATCGTTCTTTCACAGATCTCACATATGAATTTTGATTTCAGAGATTGATCAATATCTAGTGAATTTTTTCCTGGAGGTTTGGAAAACTAGTAATTTAATTGACCTGTACAAAACTATCTTTAGTAGACAGACATCCAACACTCATCTTAGACAATAAGGGGCTGATTGATTTTTGAACAGAATGTGAAAACAATCTGGCTATATGTTGGCTGTAGTGTAAATGTCTGCATTCATACTTTAGCCATTCAAAATGTCTACACCATAATGTTGACAGTAATAATGTTTACACTATTATAATGTCAACCAACAAAATGTCTCAAGAGGCCATCTGCTGATGTTTTTATTTTTTCCTTGCAATCAGGGTTGGCGGAGCGAGGTAAACACTCCAGTGGGTCACAAAGCTCCACAGGCACTCCGCTAGCCCACTCGTCCCCTGCAGCAACTCAGCAATAATATGGTCCCTTCATCTGCCTTGGGCCATGCACTGTCTGTTGCCATGGAGAGGCAGGCTTCCATTTAGTTTACATATGCTGTGAGCATGCGTGGTCCTCATCTCTTTCTTCTATTGTGCTGACCATCAGATCAAAGCCCCTCCTCCTCTGCCTGCTTCCTCTATTGGTCAGATAAAATGGTCATGGACCACAATTGTTGCAATCACATCCCGCCCACAAGAGTTCCAATCTGCGTGGGACCATGCCCTCTCCAGCCCAACTCTTACTCCTTCCTTCTTTACATGTTTGTCTGTCTTATCCTCTGTGTCTGCGTCTCTGCTACCACCTCCTACCTCCCCCATTTGTATGTCTGTCTCTGTCTATCATGTTCTACCTTCCCTTTGTTTTTGTCTCTCTGTCTCCAATTGTGCATATCTCCCTTCTCTGTCCGCCCCCCTTTCTGTGTGTGCATCTGTGTTGCCTTTTTGTGTTTCTTTTGCTTTCTTTCGCCACCTTTGTGTGTCTGTCACTTTAGGGTCGATTCATTTAAGAGCAATGATTCCTTAATTGCCTCGCCCATTTTTTTGCCTCAAAACTTGTAGGCAATTATTGTACTGATAGCGAGATAAAATATGCTTAAATCAGCTCATCTGTTGGGGTGTGAGCGAAAATGAATGAGTGAAACATATTTTATTATCATGTGGTCATTATCACAAGAATGACACATGGGGCAACAACAGACACCTAGCTCATAAAAAAAAGGGAGAGATCAAAAAAGCGCTTTCTGTCACAGCTGCCTAATACCTCAATAAATGCCACAACATTCAATATATCTCAAATAGTACAATAAAGGTATATACAAATGAAGCTTTATTTCTACAACCGGATTATGCGACTGATGATTGGATACTTTAGGTTTAAATGGAAACTGAACGGACTCTGTGTATACCTTGACAAAGACCCCAGAGGCGGGGTTGAAATGCGTCGGTGAAACACAGATCTGCCCACTTGACAGCAGTGTTATACGAGCCGGAGTAGAGAGGACTGTCTAGCGGAGATTGCCCGGGAGTTATTCAATCTACACGCTGACTCTTCACTTAAGTCCGGTACGAGTCCACTTGTTGTTAGTGTTGGGATACCATACATGATAAGAGGATTTTATTATGGTGCTTTTAAATTATGTGAAATAAACCCTGATGATATTATGCCAGATTCTTTCTGTATGCTTCTCTCGTTATATATACTGTGATTGGGCACCATGTGGTAACGGAATCAGGCGTGATTGTTGATATCAATCAGTGGATCAATTTCACTGTGTAAGTGATTCATCTCATTTTTTCACTCACCTCACATGTGTGGTGTGTTAAGTAACCGTTAGTTTACACACGGTGAAGTGGATATATGTTGTTTTTGATATGGAACTAAGGAAGATTGTTTTTTGTTAGTGGAAATACTAATTTGATATCCATTTATTCTCTTTTTCCCAATTTCCGCGGACCGCAATATTTGGAGAGTTTATAAAAGATAAAATTAAGCTCTTCCATATGACATCTGCTTCTTGATATAATCTATAAAGAACATTACATAAATTGGACCTTTAAGAAGCGTTTGATTTGTGTGGACATTTTATGGACTTTCCGATTTTGTGGTGAACTTGTTATATGCGCCTATATACCTTTATTGTACTACCTAGCTCATAAGTGGATCGTCCCCTCTCTCTCCAATTTTGTATGTGTACCAATGTTTCCGTGTCTATCTCCCCATTTGTGTTTCTATCTCTCCCGCACCACCTCCAATTGTTAGTGATGGACAGTAATAGTCGTTACACACCCTTTGCTCCCTTTTCAATCAGCACAAAAAAGCCTCAAACACTGATTCAGAGACCATCATCTTGACTTATACCGCTTTCATACTGCCGCCCCGGCAATATCCCGGGTTTTTCAAGCCGGGTTTTTGCCGGAGCTCGGAGCGTCCCAGCTCAGAAACACCATTCATACTGCACCTCGGACCCGGGAATTTCCCGGGTTGACCCCATTCATACTGCACAAGTCTGTGCCCTGGCAATTTGTGGGAGTCATCACCAGAGCAGTTTTCATTGGCTGAAAAATGGTGATGTCATTGAAAGGTGACTGGTTTTTGATCTGCTTGATCTGCACTCCACCATCCACCATTTCTCCTAAACTCCTTCTCGAATCTTCAACGGGCTCCCACCGATGACATCATCCTCCAGAGACAGGCAGACAGCCAATCAGCTTGTTTTCTGTGCAACCCAGGTTGAAAAACCCGGGTTGCACCATTCATAGTGCAGGCAACCTGGGTCCGACCCGGGAATTACCCCTCGATAAATCCCGGGTTGAAGACCCGGCTTTTTAGACCCGGGATTTTTGACTTGTACCATTCATACTGCACCAAGACCCGGGTCGTTTGAGCTCGCCCCGGCAAAAACCCGGGATTTTGGTGCAGTATGAATGGGGTATTAGTCAGCCCAGGATTGAACAGAAAGATGACAGAAGATACAAAGAGTAAAGGTTATATAACTTTTATTTAGGGTAGTGTATGTAATGTATTTGTATATATTACATCTATATTATTATAAATAAATTATTTTTTGTATTTAAAAAACAACTTTCAGTTAAATACTACTTATTATACTTTATTCTTTAAATTAATAAAGTTTTTTTCTTTTGGTTCTTTTTATTTGCACGGATGCTACTGTAGCTCAACAGCATTGTGCCACAGTTTTCACTTGAACCGTGCTGTTCAATTCTTTCATTACCTTGTTGACATGATGAGTTAGTCACTGAGATGAGCCAGGCAGAAGGAGATTTGAAAACAGTCACTCAGAACCTTTCTATTTTTTATTAAAAAATTAAATAATTTAATGCATAATTTAATTTAAACAGTACTGCATTAAACAAATGCTTTATTCCAAGAATAAAGCATCTTTTAATGCTTCTATTCTGGTAACGCTATCTAAGGATGGCATTACTAAAACAGGGAGTACTATCTTGTTGCTGTATTAATAGACTCCCCCAAAATGGATTATCATCAGTGGTAAATTCATCAATATATAGGGTAAAACGGTTTTTCACCCTTTGATAAACCAGGCCCTGCATTATATCTGTAAAACCAACTTTAAGGTGGGAAATATTAATTGGTGGTGGTTATTTATTTAATTATGAGATTATTGTGGTAGTGGGGGCAATTTAATGGTGGGGTCATCGTAGTGTCTATTAATTTAAGATGGGGTGATGAAACTATTAATTTAATGGCGGGGTGGTTTGGGTGCTTTAAATTGAATGTGGGGCTGAGTTGGGGGAGAAGAAGGCCTCTTTATGAAATATGAATGCTATTAATTTAACTTTGGCAAGCAGACCTAATTATTAAATGTAGGTGCTAATGATTTAATGTCTGGCCTGGTTGGGGAGAGAGAGACTTAGAGGGCTCACTAGTTGTTTTGCTTTCTATGAGGTGAATAGTATCTATCTTTTTACCATACAGGGCTTTAACATTTCTGGAGTCACCAAAAGCAGCACAAAATAGTCATAGCTGCAAGAACAAGTAAGACAGTGTATCACTGTCTGTACACTGTCCTGATTCTGGTGGAATGCTGGGGCTTTGTCCCACTATGACAGGGGGACCCCAATGCTGTGGAGTTCCCTGTTATAGTGTGAACAGCCCATCTTGTCATTGCCTGGCAGGGAACCCTGTTCAACCTAATGCACTAGCAGTAACCAGGCATTGCTGCTTATTTCACTGGGGGTGAACTATACTGTTTTTTTTATTTTTTTTATTTCTCTTTTATAATGTCATAGTGTAAAGTTGATATTCTCCCTGATCGTCCAAGCCTGCTTATGATAATATTAGACAATGTGATCCTGTCTTAGCCCAATGTTGTACCCATAATGTGAATAAGTGTTTGTCCCCATGAGCTTTGTACTGTAGTTTATGAAAAATTCAGATGAATCTGTTCCTGTGGTTGGGATAAGTGGAATTGGCGTGCACAATATCTCCAGATTGTAGGTTAGATGTTAATTTACAAAAGAGTAGGGGGCTAATTTGTAGTTTGCAGGGGGGCTACAAATATGGTGGAACCGGCTCTGCTTCCTATTTAAAAAATAAAATGTATTTATTTTTCACCAGCAGGGGGGATGACTCATAAGAGGCAGTTCGCAGCCTCCTGGATAAGTATTTTATTGTGATGTCTCATTTTCGGAGTGCTCCCCCCATCCTTCCTCTGCAGTGTGGTGCACAGCACTGTCTCATTCAAATTCCTCCTTCTTGTGCTGTGACTGGTGACACAAATAGTAATGAGAAGTTGGGGGAGTCGTCAGCACTGGTGACTTTAAATGCAGCTTCCCCTTGGACATCTTATGCAAGTAACTTACTACAAAATGTATTAGTAATGGACAAATCTGGGCACACATGCTTTTATAGGGACAGACTTAATGGGCACACATTTATAAGGACAGGCACCCTGGGTACACATTTATAGACAGCATAGGGGGCACACATGTATAGGGACAGACACACCGGGCACTCATATACAGGGACAGACACAGGGTACACATATACAGGGGCCGACATACTGCACACATATACAGAAACAGACAAGCAGGGCACATATATATAAAGTGTATATATATATATATATATATATATATATATATATATATATCTATATATATACACACACACTTTATATAGAGACACTGGGCCCACATATACAGGGCAGACACACAGGGCTCACATTACAGTCTTTTGATGAGGCTGAGGGAGAACACACTTATGGTTCCCCAAGTAACATTTTACCCTGATATGCTGCTGCTTGTAGTACTTCAAGCATGCCCACACAGTTAATGGCAGCCTGGACATGCTGAGACCTTTGGTGTACCAGGAACAAAATGGATTTATACATTTAAACAATTAATACTACCCCACACCCACCACAAGAGTGTGGGAGAGTCCAGGTGTTAGCAGTAGGGGGCTTGTTAAACTGAATTTGTTATCGCGGGCCCAATCTCCCTGGTGTTAGTTTGACATTATGGCAGGAGAACCACAAGCTGCCAACAGCCCTGACCAGGGCTGTTTAAGCTGTTTGAAAGATAAGGGACATGCTACTTTTTTTACTTTTCTTGTTGTTGCTTTCTTTTTATTGCCGTTACTTTTGTTTTCATTTATTTATTGATGTCGACATTTTGAATGTCAACTTAACAACCCTGTAGACATTATGACAGTGTGTACACATTACATGTTGACATTTTCAATATAAAGACATATAAAGAGAGAAAAAAGAAAAACATAAGAGGCACTCCAGTCCCTTATCAGTAAATTCCATATATAAATAAAACTTGACTTTTATTGTATCCATTTAAAAATGCTAAATATTAAAAAATGGTAAATTGTGTGTATGTATTGTATTAAAAACAAACACCCGACAACAGTACAGGGAAAGAGAAATTCCTTGTTAAAGCATCAAGAGAAAATTCCCTTAATTATTAATCTCCTAATAGGATATCAAAAATCTCTTGATGTGATATATATAAATACAACTAATCTCCAGGGTAGTTCTGAAAGATAGAGAGATGATCTCAATAAACTTCAATTGCTGTATAGTATAAATTTAGCTGAGTCACATCTCACAATCTAAACACCTATATTATAGATTTCTCTAATAAATATATATAGAGCGCTGTATAGCTTTATCACTACTCATATGAGTCCCACACTCTCTTAACGTAAAGGAGACTTCTCCCAAGCATGCAGGGTCATAGGTATGTCACATCGCCTCAGTTTAGCATAAGCGTGTAATAGCGCTACTCGCGTGGGTTAGGTCCATAGATATATTTCTATCATTCCCTTGGACTACCTATAAGATTGTAGTGACCCCCATTTCCCTTCCATATAGATGTATATAATTGCTATGTAAGCGCACAGAGCGCGCCGTTAGTGAGCGGTTAGAACATTCACTTGGGACAGGAGATCAGTGCCTGTCTGTGTTGTCGGGTGTGAGTGGCGTCCTAATGACGTCACTAAACCCCGACGTACGTTTCGCACATTGCTTTTTCAAGGTGGTAACCCGAGGGTCCTGCTCGGGAAACTGATATACTTAGTTCATCCAATCATTTTGCCTCTATATGATTGACAGTTGAATCGGCAAATCACAGTCCATTGTATCGTGAAAAATTGTATCAGGGAGTTTATATAGAGACAAACTAACATGTATCAAATGGAAAAAGAAGAAGAAAAGGGGAGTTAGAGAGTTTCTCTCCTAGATCTATAAAGCAAGAGAAATAAATGCATGATCTGTATCATAGGTTATCATTAAATCACCTATAATGATCTTACTATTCTATTAACATATACAAATGTACCAAATAGGTAATTAAAGATTAACAATCCTATGTATAATGGGTATTGGATGTTATTCCATTATCAGTATATGTAATGTATATTAATGAAAATATATATATGTCAATAAAATAAAAACAAAAATAGAAAAAAGAGAAAAAATGCATGATTTTTTGATTCACCTATACTTATCTTACTATTTGTATATCCAGATGTACCAGGTAAGTAAGTAAGGATTAACAATCCTATGTAGCTAGAGAATATGCACAATGGATATTAGATGTCATTCCATTCTCATTATTTATAATATGGATTTAATGGAAAGTATTCATAGTTTATTAAGTTCCCAGGGTGCATTTCCCTTATTTAAAGGGGTTGCTATTTCATCCTAATGCAATGTTCTTAATATATTGAGTTTACAGAGGCTTCAAACATGTTCCCATGTAACTACATAAAATTATTATCATAGGAAGCTCGCATAGCTGTTATATTCATTTAAACCCTGTGGCGAGAGTGAGTTAAGTAGAAATATCCACTTGCTCTCACGTTGTAGTAGGATCTTATCAACATCTCCCCCTCTGATTCCCAATGTCACCTTCTCTATACCAAAACATTTGAGAGACTCATTGTTACCATTATGTTTTTGAAAAAAATGTTTGACCACTGGGGATAATTTCTTCATATTGTCCTGATCCCGTCGAGCGTTCCTGATGGATCCAATATGTTCTAAAATACGTAATTTTAGCTTTCTTTTGGTTTTGCCCACATATAGTTTGGGACATGAACACTTCAGACCATATACCACTCCACTGGTGTTGCAATTGATGTATCCATTAATGAGATGTACAGTATCAAATTTATCCATAACTTTAATTGTTTTCTCCATATGGACACACGCTTTGCAGCTACCACAACAGTAAGATCCTTTAATAGTTTCTCGAGATCTCTTTTCTCTGAAGTGACTCTGAACTAATGTGTCTTTAAGATTTGTCGCACGTCTCCAACTAAAGGAAACCTTTTCTCCCAGAGTGTCCCTAAGGTCATCATCAGACAAAAGTATGGGCCAGTTTTTTTGGACAATACTCTGGATCTCTTTCCATTCATCACAGAAGTCCCCTATGAATCTAATTAGGGATGTGCACCAGCGACTTTTGAGGTCTCGTGTTTTGTGTTTTGGATCCGGATTTTCATTATTTTTGGGGTTCGGATTTGTCTCGCAAAACACTTGACGAAAGGTCTCGGTTCGGATTTAAGGTTTTGAATTCGGATTTTTTTTGGAAAAAACATAAAAAGTTTAAAAATCAAGTTTTTGGGCTTATTTTCACTCCTATGCTATTAGTAACCTCAATAACATTCAATAACAAGCATTTCCACTAATTTACAGTGTATTCTGAACACCTCACAATATAGTTATTAGTCCAAAACGTTGCAACGAGGTATCTTTCTGGACTGCGTAGAGGAGTGGGTCACCACAATATATATAATAAGAAAACAATCAACTTGTATGATTCGCACCAATAAATGTACCTGGACTGCGTAGAGGAGTGGGTCACCACAATATATATTAAAAACCCTGAACTTGTATGATTCGCACCAATAAATGTACCTGGACTGCGTAGAGGAGTGGGTCACCACAATATATATTAAAAACCCTGAACTTGTATGATTCGCACCAATAAATGTACCTGGACTGCGTAGAGGAGTGGGTCACCACAATATATATTAAAAACCCTGAACTTTTATGATTCGCACCAATAAATGTATCTGGACTGCGTAGAGGAGTGGGTCACCACAATATATATAATAAGAAAACCATCAACTTGTATGATTCGCACCAATAAATGTACCTGGACTGCGTAGAGGAGTGGGTCACCACAATATATATTAAAAACCCTGAACTTTTATGATTCGCACCAATAAATGTATCTGGACTGCGTAGAGGAGTGGGTCACCACAATATATATAATAAGAAAACCATCAACTTGTATGATTCGCACCAATAAATGTACCTGGACTGCGTAGAGGAGTGGGTCACCACAATATATATAATAAGAAAACCATCAACTTGTATGATTCGCACCAATAAATGTACCTGGACTGCATAGAGGAGTGGGTCACCACAATATATATTAAAAACCCTGAACTTGTATGATTCGCACCAATAAATGTACCTGGACTGCGTAGAGGAGTGGGTCACCACAATATATATTAAAAACCCTGAACTTTTATGATTCGCACCAATAAATGTATCTGGACTGCGTAGAGGAGTGGGTCACCACAATATATATAATAAGAAAACCATCAACTTGTATGATTCGCACCAATAAATGTACCTGGACTGCATAGAGGAGTGGGTCACCACAATATATATTAAAAACCCTGAACTTGTATGATTCGCACCAATAAATGTACCTGGACTGCGTAGAGGAGTGGGTCACCACAATATATATTAAAAACCCTGAACTTTTATGATTCGCACCAATAAATGTATCTGGACTGCGTAGGGGAGTGGGTCACCACAATATATATAATAAGAAAACCATCAACTTGTATGATTCGCACCAATAAATGTACCTGGACTGCGTAGAGGAGTGGGTCACCACAATATATATTAAAAACCCTGAACTTTTATGATTCGCACCAATAAATGTATCTGGACTGCGTAGAGGAGTGGGCACTGGGCACCACAATAAAATATATAAAAAACCTTCAACAGGTCTGCATTACACTGCACATACGGCTGCTCCTCCATCCTCTCCATCATATACATGTTGGAGTTTTAGCGTGTGACAACCTCTTGTTTTTGATAATGTCAGTGCATTTTGAATATTTTTCAATTTGCCCCACACCACTGAATGTACTTTATCTATGATACGCATCTATCTATCTTGACTGCGTAGTGTGGTGGCCCCGGTACACAATTTGGTACCGAGGCCACAATATAATTAAAAAACCCTCCACGGGTCAGAATTCCACCAAAAAACGGTATGGACTGCGTAGTGTGGTGGCCCCGGTACACAATTTGGTACCGAGGCCACAATATAATTAAAAAATTGGGCATCAACTGTCACCGTTGTTTAATATCTGATACACCTAAATATGGACTGCACAGTGGAGTGGCCCCGGTAGTAAATTTGGTGCCGGGGCCACAATACCTCCTCCAACTTCCAAGTGTAGTGTTTATAAAGACAGACAGCGTCGAAGTGTTATTAGTTGACTTTCTTAACCCTAAAATTGTCCCTGTTGCAAATATTCGTGCAATGGACAGTTACTTTTTTATTGAAAGACTCAAGCTTTCAAGTGTAGTGTTTATAAAATATAAACAACAATACAGTAGTTTTAGAGCACGTCAATACCTCTTGTTTTAAATTATGACAGGGCATTTTACTTTTGGTTTAATTTCTTGAATTTGTTTAAATTTGGTTTTACTTTTTGAACATGGCAAACGACTGTTGATTGGTCATATAATGCAAAAAAAAAAGTTCCAAGATGGAATTGTCCTTGAGCCCTCACACCCACCCTTATGTTGTTGAAATAGGACATGCACACTTTAACAAACCAATCATTTCAGCGACAGGGCCTACCAAACAACTTTGGCTGAAATGATTGGTTTGTTTGGGCCCCCACACCAAAAAAGCTACTCATCTCTCCCTGTACAGACTAAACAGGCTCTACTGAGGCAAGATGTCGTCCTCATCCTCAACCTCTGATTCCTCTCCCCCTACAGTGTGTACTTCCTCCTCATCACACATTATCAATTCGTCCCCGCTGGACTCCACAACCACAGGTCCCTCTGTAGTATCTGTAGGGCAGTGCTGTACTTCATTGAGGAATTGATTATTCATTTTTATAAACATCATTTTTTCAATGTTATGAGGAAGCAACCTCCTTCGCCACTCACTGACCAGGTTCCCCGCTGCACTAAAAACTCTTTCCGAGTACACACTGGAGGGGGGACAACTCAGGTAAAATAGAGCCAGTTTGTACAGGGGCTTCCAAACTGCCTTTTTTTCCTGCCAGTAACAATATGGACTGTCTGACATGTCTACTTGGATGGTGTCAGCAAAGTAATCATCCACAATTTTTTCTATTGTGACAGCATCCAATGCAGCGAGAGTAGACATGTCTGCAATGGTTGGCAGGTCCTTCAGTCTGGACCAGATGTTATCAGCATCCCCGCCAGTGCCTCTTTTAGGAAAACTGAGCTTTTTCCTCGCAGCCATAGATGTGGAAGAAAATGAGGGTGGAGCTGTTGGCATGTCACGGTCCTCTTCAGAGGACAATCTCCTGACCAGCAGGTCTTTGCACCGCTGTAGACTTGTGTCCGCCGGAAACAGAGACACAACATACGCTTTAAACCGAGGATCGAGCACGGGGGCCAGAATGTATTCCTCTGACTTTAAAAGAGTGACCACCCTCGGATCCTGGCAAAGCGTACGAAGGGCTACATCCACAAGAGCTACATGCTTGGTGTAATCGCAATGGCTTACCAGCTCCTCCCTCACTTTCTCCAGCTGCTTCTGCAACAGCCTGATCAGGGGAATGACCTGACTCAAGCTGGCAGTGTCGGAACTGACTTCTCGTGTGGCAAGTTCAAATGGCTGCAGAACCTTGCACAACACGGAAATCAGTCTCCACTGCGCTCGACTGAGGCGCATCCCCACTCCTTTGCCTATGTCGTAGGTGGCTGTGTAGGCCTGAATGGCCTTTTGCTGCTCCTCCATCCTCTGCAGCATATAGAGGGTGGAGTTCCAGCGCGTCACAACCTCTTGTTTGAGGTGATGGCAGGGCAGGTTCATGCTTTTTTGATGTGCCTCTAGTCTGCAGTAGGCACTGGCTGAATGCCGAAAGTGTCCAGCAATTTTGCGCGCCACCGCAAGCATCTCCTGCACACCCCTGTCACTCTTGAGGTAATGCTGCACCCCCAAATTAATGGTGTGGGCAAAACATGGGACGTGCTGGAAATTGCCCATATTTAATGCCCGCACAATGTTACTGGCATTGTCTGACACCACAAATCCCCATGAGAGTCTAAGTGGGGTAAGCCACTGGGAGATAATTTCCCTCATTTTCTCTAATATGTTGTCAGCGTTGTGCCTCTTATTAAAGCCTGTAATACACAATGTTGCCTGCCTTTGCACGAGCAGCCATTTTGTAGTTGCTGCTACTGATGCAGCTGTTGCTGTTGCTGCGGAAGGGGATGCATCTACCCAGTGGGCTGTCACAGTCATATAGTCCTTCGTTTGCCCAGAACCACTTGTCCACATGTCCGTGGTTAAGTGGACAGTGGGTACAACCGCATTTTTTAGAGCACTGAGGACACTTGATCGTACTTCTCTGTACATTTTTGGTATCGCCTGCCTAGTGAAGTGGAATCTCGACGGGATTTGGTACACAATACCTCCATCAACCCTCTAAATCCCACTCCACTGATGGCGGACACCGGGCGCACGTCTAACACCAACATTGCAGTTACAGCCGCAGTTATACGCTTTGCAATAGGGTGACTACTATCGTATTTTGTGTTCATGGCAAACGACTGTTGAACAGTCAATTGTTTTGTGAAAGACTTAGCGGTCTTACGACTTCCCCTCTGGGAAGATGACCGACTAACAGCAGCAACAGCAGCAGTGGCAGTAGTAGGCGTACCGCTGCAGGATTCCTCGGATGAATCCCGTATTGGAGAGGACTCAGTCTGGCTGCTGACTTGGGCTGTAGGACTGAATCTGATGGAGATCGTGGAGGAAGTTGACGAGGAGGGTGTTGCTGGTGTGTATCCAACTGGACCACGGGATTTAGGTGTCCCTGTACCGATGACAGTCCTAGCCCCAGTTCCTAAACTAACCACTGAACTATGAAGGTTATTCAGGTGACGTATAAGGGAGGATGTTATTAGGTGGGCAAGATCCTTACCCCTGCTTATTTGAGCTTTACATAAGCTACATATGGCCATACATTGGTTGTCCGGATTTGGATAAAAATAACTCCAGACCGAAGATGTGCATTTTTTGGTCTTCTGACCAGGCATGACGATGGGCTTTTTCATCCCATGGACATCAGCTGTTTCCCCCCCTGGTGCCTCATTTACAATAACCACATCACCATCCTCATCATCAAGTTCCTCCACAGCGCCAGCTACATCATCAATAGCCTCCTCCCGAGCCACCTCTTCCCGTACAGTGATGGGAAGGTCAGGCTTGACAACCACCAACATCCTTGGACTCGCCTTGTGGATTTGTGATAATTTCTCTTTAGAAGGCAGAGTTGTTTGCTGTTTTGTTGCTGACAGCATAACTCTCTTCAATTTTTTGTAGGGAGGGGGAGGAGGAGGAGGGCTAAGATCCGTGGGTGAAGCTGAACCACTAGTCATGAACACGGGCCAGGGCCTAAGCCGTTCCTTGCCACTCCGTGTCGTAAATGGCATATTGGCAACTTTACGTTTCTCCTCAGATGATTTTAAGTTTCTCTTTTTGCTACTTTTTCTTAACTTGGGCTTTTTGGATTTTACATGCCCGGTACTACGAGATTGGGCATCGGGCTTGGAAGACGACGTTGATGGCATTTCATCGTCTATGTCATGACTAGTGGCAGCAGCTTCAGCATTAGGAGGAAGTGGGTCTTGATCTTTCCCTACTTTATCCTCCAAATTTTTGGTCTCCATTATATGTAGCACAAGATACTGCAGAATGTGTGAACTTGGTAATATTGCAGTACCAATGGACTTATACTGCTGGATTGGTTTTGCAAATTTGGTTATAATTATATATTTTTATTTAATTTTTAACTTTTTTTTTACTTTTTTTTTATTTTTTAAAAACTTGGGAATAATGGGGAAATAACTATGCCCTTAGAAGCACAGAGCACAGGACACAGCACCACTGGACTGATACTGCAGAATGTGTGAACTTTGTAATATTGCAGTACCAATGGACTTATACTGCTGGATTGGTTTTGCAAATTTGGTTATAATTATATATTTTTTTTTAAATTTTTAATTTTTTATTTTTTTTTACTTTTTTTTTATTTTTTAAAAACTTGGGAATAATGGGGAAATAACTATGCCCTTAGAAGCACAAAGCACAGGACACAGCACCACTGGACTGAACAGGACACGGCACAGGACCCAGCAGCACTACGGAACTCAGCAGGACAGAGCACAGGACACAGCACCACTGGACTGATACTGCAGAATGTGTGAACTATGTAATATTGCAGTACCACTGGACTTTTACTGCTGAATGTGTGAACTTGGTAATATTGCAGTACCAATGGGCTTATACTGCAGGATTGGTTGTGCAAATTTTGTGATAATTAAAAAAAATTAAATTAGTTTTTGGTATTTTTTTAAATAACTTTTTTTTATTTTTTTAAACACAGGGGAATATTGGGGAAATAACTATGCCCTTAGAAGCACAGAGCACAGGACACAGCACCACTGGACTGAACAGGACACAGCACAGGACCCAGCAGCACCACTGACCTCAGAAGGACAGAGCACAGCACACAGCACCACTGGACTGATACTGCAGAACACAGCACAGCACAGCACAGCACAGAACTAAACAGCACAGCACAGAACTAAACAGCACAGCACGAGATCTACCAGGACAGAGGACCACCTAACACACCCTCCCTCTACCCTGATCAATGCCCGAGTGAAGATGGCGGCGACTAGCGGGAAATTTATAGGATCCGAGTATCGCGAGATCCGACAATGGGATTATGAGTCAGAGCCTCAGTTTCAGATTTGAATTTGGCGCCAATACCCGGATCTGTCTCGGATCCGACTCGGATCGGCAACGTTCGGGTGGGCTCGGATTTCAGAAATCCGAGTGCGCTCATCTCTAAATCTAATAGGATTATCCTTAACCAATACTTTGGGGGTGTGAATAAGTGTTGTCCTCTCCTTTGTTCTTACATAATCCGCCGCTCTCTTAATACTTCTCTTACTGTATCCTCTATCCCTTAATCTGCAGGTTAATTCATCAGCCCGCAACTGATAATCTTTAGGGATAGAACAATTTCGCTTCAACCTAAGGAATTCTCCTTTCGGAATATTGAGAACAATTGGGGGATAGTGGAAACTATTAAAGTGGAGGACACTGTTAGTTGCTGTATTTTTCCTAAAGAGATCAGTTTCTAGGAACCCATCAGTTCTCTTACGGATAGTGATATCTAGGAAATCAATTTCCTTTTGACTCATATTAAATGTCAGTTTCAAGTTGTTAGGATTATCATTTAAAACTGAAATGAACTCATGGAACAGTTCTTGATTTCCTCTCCAGAAGATTAAAATATCATCTATGTATCTGATCCACAGTAAAACTTGGTCAGCATACATATCCAGATCTCCATTAAAAACAGTGTCATGTTCCCACTTACCCAGATACAGATTCGCAAAGGTGGGGGCACAAGCTGCCCCCATAGCTGTGCCCCGAATCTGTAAATAAAAGCGGTTAGAGAAAACAAAGAAGTTTTTAGTGAGTATAAATTCCAATAGTTCTATAAGGAAAGCACTAAATTCACAATTGGGTTCCATCCGTAAAAAGTGTCTAACGGCTTCAATGCCAACTTTATGATCGATGCTCGTGTAGAGTGATTCCACATCTACTGTGATCATCCAGACGTCATCCTCCAAAGGAAGATCTTCCACCAATTTAAGGACATCAGAAGTATCTTTGATGTAAAAGGGAAGGGAGGTTACAAATTTTCTTAGATGTGTATAGACAAAAATGCTGGCTGACTCTGTTAGACTGGATATACCAGATAGAATCGGTCTCCCAGGTGGTATTTGTTGGTTTTTGTGGACTTTAGGTAGCAAGTAGATAGTAGGGATCTTAGGATCTTCAGTTTTCAGAAAAATCCATTCTGTTTTGTTGATAACCCCAGTCTTAAATGCTCTTTCAATAATCAGATTATATCTCTCCTTAAAGTCAGTCAGAGGATTGGAAAAAAGTTGTTTGTAACACCTTCTGTCATTAAGTTGTTTTTCCATTTCTTTTTTGTACATATTCACTGGCCAAATAACGACATTTCTGCCTTTATCTGAAGGCTTGATGACAACGTCCTCCCAGTTTTTAATTTCCTGTAATGCTTTTCTTTCATCATTACTGAGATTGCCCTTACATATTTTCTTAGTTCTTAATCTCAAATGATCTAAATCTTTGGAGACCATCCTTTCAAAGGTTGCTATCTGAGGACTTACTTGGTCTGTGGGAAAAAAATTAGATTTTTTCTTACAGATAATTCTAGAAGGTACACTCATATTTTCCAAAGACTCAGTGGTGTGGGGCAAATTGAAAAATATTCAAAATGCACTGACATTATCAAAAACAAGAGGTTGTCACACGCTAAAACTCCAACATGTATATGATGGAGAGGATGGAGGAGCAGCCGTATGTGCAGTGTAATGCAGACCTGTTGAAGGTTTTTTATATATTTTATTGTGGTGCCCAGTGCCCACTCCTCTACGCAGTCCAGATACATTTATTGGTGCGAATCATAAAAGTTCAGGGTTTTTAATATATATTGTGGTGACCCACTCCTCTACGCAGTCCAGGTACATTTATTGGTGCGAATCATACAAGTTCAGGGTTTTTAATATATATTGTGGTGACCCACTCCTCTATGCAGTCCAGGTACATTTATTGGTGCGAATCATACAAGTTGATGGTTTTCTTATTATATATATTGTGGTGACCCACTCCTCTACGCAGTCCAGGTACATTTATTGGTGCGAATCATACAAGTTGATGGTTTTCTTATTATATATATTGTGGTGACCCACTCCTCTACGCAGTCCAGATACATTTATTGGTGCGAATCATAAAAGTTCAGGGTTTTTAATATATATTGTGGTGACCCACTCCTCTACGCAGTCCAGGTACATTTATTGGTGCGAATCATACAAGTTGATGGTTTTCTTATTATATATATTGTGGTGACCCACTCCTCTACGCAGTCCAGATACATTTATTGGTGCGAATCATAAAAGTTCAGGGTTTTTAATATATATTGTGGTGACCCACTCCTCTACGCAGTCCAGGTACATTTATTGGTGCGAATCATACAAGTTCAGGGTTTTTAATATATATTGTGGTGACCCACTCCTCTACGCAGTCCAGGTACATTTATTGGTGCGAATCATACAAGTTCAGGGTTTTTAATATATATTGTGGTGACCCACTCCTCTACGCAGTCCAGGTACATTTATTGGTGCGAATCATACAAGTTGATGGTTTTCTTATTATATATATTGTGGTGACCCACTCCTCTACGCAGTCCAGAAAGATACCTCGTTGCAACGTTTTGGACTAATAACTATATTGTGAGGTGTTCAGAATACACTGTAAATTAGTGGAAATGCTTGTTATTGAATGTTATTGAGGTTACTAATAGCATAGGAGTGAAAATAAGCCCAAAAACTTGATTTTTAAACTTTTTATGTTTTTTCCAAAAAAAATCCGAATTCAAAACCTTAAATCCGACCCGAGACCTTTCGTCAAGTGTTTTGCGAGACAAATCCGAACCCCATAAATAATGAAAATCCGGATCCAAAACACAAAACACGAGACCTCAAAAGTCGCTGGTGCACATCCCTAATTAGATTCATAGGGGACTTCTGTGATGAATGGAAAGAGATCCAGAGTATTGTCCAAAAAAACTGGCCCATACTTTTGTCTGATGATGACCTTAGGGACACTCTGGGAGAAAAGGTTTCCTTTAGTTGGAGACGTGCGACAAATCTTAAAGACACATTAGTTCAGAGTCACTTCAGAGAAAAGAGATCTCGAGAAACTATTAAAGGATCTTACTGTTGTGGTAGCTGCAAAGCGTGTGTCCATATGGAGAAAACAATTAAAGTTATGGATAAATTTGATACTGTACATCTCATTAATGGATACATCAATTGCAACACCAGTGGAGTGGTATATGGTCTGAAGTGTTCATGTCCCAAACTATATGTGGGCAAAACCAATAGAAAGCTAAAATTACGTATTTTAGAACATATTGGATCCATTAGGAACGCTCGACGGGATCAGGACAATATGAAGAAATTATCCCCAGTGGTCAAACATTTTTTTCAAAAACATAATGGTAACAATGAGTCTCTCAAATGTTTTGGTATAGAGAAGGTGACATTGGGAATCAGAGGGGGAGATGTTGATAAGATCCTACTACAACGTGAGAGCAAGTGGATATTTCTACTTAACTCACTCTCGCCACAGGGTTTAAATGAATATAACAGCTATGCGAGCTTCCTATGATAATAATTTTATGTAGTTACATGGGAACATGTTTGAAGCCTCTGTAAACTCAATATATTAAGAACATTGCATTAGGATGAAATAGCAACCCCTTTAAATAAGGGAAATGCACCCTGGGAACTTAATAAACTATGAATACTTTCCATTAAATCCATATTATAAATAATGAGAATGGAATGACATCTAATATCCATTGTGCATATTCTCTAGCTACATAGGATTGTTAATCCTTACTTACTTACCTGGTACATCTGGATATACAAATAGTAAGATAAGTATAGGTGAATCAAAAAATCATGCATTTTTTCTCTTTTTTCTATTTTTGTTTTTATTTTATTGACATATATATATTTTCATTAATATACATTACATATACTGATAATGGAATAACATCCAATACCCATTATACATAGGATTGTTAATCTTTAATTACCTATTTGGTACATTTGTATATGTTAATAGAATAGTAAGATCATTATAGGTGATTTAATGATAACCTATGATACAGATCATGCATTTATTTCTCTTGCTTTATAGATCTAGGAGAGAAACTCTCTAACTCGCCTTTTCTTCTTCTTTTTCCATTTGATACATGTTAGTTTGTCTCTATATAAACTCCCTGATACAATTTTTCACGATACAATGGACTGTGATTTGCCGATTCAACTGTCAATCATATAGAGGTAAATGATTGGATGAACTAAGTATATCAGTTTCCCGAGCAGGACCCTCGGGTTACCACCTTGAAAAAGCAATGTGCGAAACGTACGTCGGGGTTTAGTGACGTCATTAGGACGCCACTCACACCCGACAACACAGACAGGCACTGATCTCCTGTCCCAAGTGAATGTTCTAACCGCTCACTAACGGCGCGCTCTGTGCGCTTACATAGCAATTATATACATCTATATGGAAGGGAAATGGGGGTCACTACAATCTTATAGGTAGTCCAAGGGAATGATAGAAATATATCTATGGACCTAACCCACGCGAGTAGCGCTATTACACGCTTATGCTAAACTGAGGCGATGTGACATACCTATGACCCTGCATGCTTGGGAGAAGTCTCCTTTACGTTAAGAGAGTGTGGGACTCATATGAGATGCAAAATATTAAAGCTATACAGCGCTCTATATATATATTTATTAGAGAAATCTATAATATAGGTGTTTAGATTGTGAGATGTGACTCAGCTAAATTTATACTATACAGCAATTGAAGTTTATTGAGATCATCTCTCTATCTTTCAGAACTACCCTGGAGATTAGTTGTATTAATATATATCACATCAAGAGATTTTTGATATCCTATTAGGAGATTAATAATTATGGGAATTTTCTCTTGATGCTTTAACAAGGAATTTCTCTTTCCCTGTACTGTTGTCGGGTGTTTGTTTTTAATACAATACATACACACAATTTACCACTTTTTAATATTTTGCATTTTTAAATGGATACAATAAAAGTCAAGTTTTATTTATATATGGAATTTACTGATAAGGGACTGGAGTGCCTCTTATGTTTTTCTTTTTTCTCTCTTTATATGCGAGAATATTCTCTTAAATCCATAAAGTCAGCATAAAAATAGACAATACTGTTAATTGGAATTGGCTTGTTCTATAGTTTGTAAATAGCTAAGGATCTTGCTACAGTGATGTAAACATGAGCATTGACATACCAAACTAACAGTCCTTCAACACTTAGTTGCAAAGTATTCTCTAGTCGTATGTGTAAAACTAATCTAGATAACCAGCTGAAACAGTTAAAATTATATATATATATATATATATATATATATATATATATATATATATATATATATATATATATATATATATATATGTGTGTGTGTATATGTATCTATGTTCAAATGTAGCTAAAGAATTATTTAGAACATTGCAGAACTTATTTTGCCTTTTGTATTGCTCTAGGGAAATGTTTGTATTATCCTTATGTAGTATTTATAGTTTCAGTTCAGATTTTAAGGCTGGGAAGTTTCCAAGCATATTTCCTAATAGTCAAACCTCACTTGGTTTGAACATGTCAAATTGGAATTTAAAATTCTTATCCAAACTCAGTCAAGCTTGAGCTTTGAAGGTATTTTTCTATAAAATCCAAAATAGCTCTGGTGTACTGCATTATAATGAACCCCATACAAACTCAATGGATTGCTCAGGCAGTTAAGATCCATGTGAAAAATTTCACACTAAAGTAAATGAATTTGTAAAGTTTATCTCAATAACCACTCTGGAAGCAAACATTACATATTGCATTTCATTTTCCCTTTAACCTATTTACTGACAAGCCAATATGAAAATGTGAGTGGCCAGGAAGGTTTCAAATGACTGCATTAAAAAAAATGCTTTCAGACAATCCAGACATCACTCACTTTCTTCAGCTACTTGTTTTTTTTTTTACGGGGGATTAATATATATATAGGGTTCATTTACTACTAACAGTGCAGTGTAATGGAGTGTAAAGGCAATTTTTCCCTCTGCTGTACTGTCACACTCCAACCTTCGCACAGTCTCTACCATGGCACATGGCAAATTGGCAACTTTGCAGACATGCAGGGGATTTGATGATAGGCAGCTTGAGGCACTATCTTTATATTTTCACCTATATGCCGAGCATATTAGCTGTTTTTTAGTAATACATAAAGTTATTAAAAGTCTGAAATTTTGCCCATAGTGTAATTTTGGATCTGAATAATCATATAAGGATAACAGAGGTCAGGAATTGGCCAGAAGTAGCATAAATGCTGAGGTTGTCTAAACAGAGAAAAATATTGAGCTTAGCAAGAGTGAACTTAGCAGGGAAGATTTGGGGGAGGCTCAGCCAATCAGTGTTGTGGCTTAAAGAGGGGCTACAGCAAGGGAAGGATTATAAGGACAGTTTTTACAGTTAGCTTTCTCTTGCCTGTCTGGAAAGTTCCCCTCCCACCCAGGCCCTTTATTTGTCTATTCTCATGTGTGTCTGTTATGTTAGTTGCTCTAATTTTTTCTTCCTGAAAGGTCTATTTGGCGGTAAGCAGTCCAATCAGCAGCCAATTGGACACATTTGAGTGGTGTGTTAGGCACTCTTCCCTAAAAGGGATTGGGCATAAGTGAGAATACCCCTGTGGGGTTATTAGGCTCTGCTTGGCGGGCGGGTCTCAGATAATGAGCCAAATGAGGTAAATGTGGCCTCTAATTCCTGGTAATGTCCCAATATTTGGTTCAAAGTTTACAGCTTGTGGTGTGGTCTAAGGCTGATTTTGTCTGCTTGTGTTTGCCACTATTAAGATAAATTAAATTTTTCAATAAATTTCTGACCTTTATTTCGCCAATCAAGTGTCTTGTGTTATTATTTATAGTGATAAGATAACTTTTAGTAGCTGTAAGAATATTAATAAAGAAACACATCAACCGCTAAGTGGATTATGGCTCCTTACCCATTCCTTGTGATATTGTGAGATATTATTGTGTTCTGGGATGCTGATTTTTTTAATTATGGTTGTATACTTCTATTATGTTAAATGCCATGTGCTGATTTTAAAAGCAATTGCATGGAAAAATGCTATAAGAGTGGGGAGGATTCTGTGTGGGAGGGCTGCAAATGATTATTTATGAGCCACTAGTCCAAAGCAGATTCCTTCAGATAACAAGCAGACGTCTCTCTTTCCTGCACTGAACATAGTCACTGACAGTCACAATCAAAAGAAACAATCCGCATTTAACATATATAGAATGTACCACTGCATTAGAATTTGGCCCACACCTAAATGTGACTTGAATGAAATTTGATGATATGTGTGGTAACACTTCAACAATCCCTGTGACAGTATAGTCTTAGATCTATCTTTCTGTTGCACCTCCCTATGCTTAAAGAGGCAGAACAAAGGATGAAATGGTGGGCTTGTGTAGTCCGTGTGCAGCATGGACCTTGCCCAGTGGTGGGATTCAGCAGGTCCTCACCAATTCACCAGAACCAATACCTAATTTTAGGCTCAGTTCGGCGAACCAGTGACTACAGACTGAGTCCACCCTTTTCGTTGGTGAAGGGAGCAGGGTCCTTTAAAAAAAAGAATACTCACCTGTTCGTGGCATCGGCACTCCTCCTCCCTGCTCCGTCCACACTGAATGTCAGGCGTGACGTCATCACGTCCGACGTTCAGTGAGGAGCGGCGACGAAAGGAGTGGGCAAGCAAGAAGTGAATAAAAGAGAAGAAAGAAGCCGATAGAAAAGGTAAGTGAAGGATCAGAAGCAAAGGGGTGCAAAGGCAGTATGGCAGTGTGTTTTGAGGGGCAAAAGCAGCATGACACAGTGTGAAGAGGGGCAAAAGCAGCATGGCACATTGTGAAGAAGGACAAAAGCAGCATGGCAGAGTGTGAAGAGGGGCAAAAGCAGCATGGCACAGTGTGAAGAGGGGCAAAAGTGAAGAAAATTACAAGTGAGGACGCCAAACAAGAAGCAATATGAAAATATCATAAATAACAGTTTTTTTGTCAGGTATTTTTTCATATTTTTGTTTAATATTTTAAAACTCTTTCTTATACCATAATCTACTTTTGTGTACCTCTTTTATTGTTCTTATTTGCTTATTAAATGCATGAAATATTAAAATACCTTTTGGTACATCTTTTTGTATACTTAAAACGGTCATTAGGGCAGAGAACCAGTTCTTAATTTATTTGAATCCCACCACTGACCTGTAAATATATATTTATTTTTTAAATGACTGCACACCTCCCACAAAGAAAAAAACAGCCAACCTAGGCTAGTATCAGCATAATCAGGGGGAAAAAAAACATGGGGTCCCTCCGAAAACCCCAATTTCAGAACTAGGCTGTGCCAGCCTGGGGTAGCTGGAAAACACACAGCATGGGCCGACCAGCCATAGGGCTGAATTCCCATTTGGGATAAAGCCCACAAAAAAAGCACCCCCCCAGGAATAAACGTGGTGAAGGCTCTATCTATAATTCTTCCTCTGTGAGGTAATGAGTAACATTAAAACAATATAGTATCATTTGCATGGTGAACCACTAATCCCAGCATACCTTGGCTACCCTAAAATGTATGGATATTCTGGCACTTATAGCATCCCTGGCAACCTGGGCCTGTTGTGACCTGTAGTGTACCTTAAAAAAAAATCACAAACACTCTGCATAAAACACCTTTATTCCAAATAAATACTATCTTACACATGTCTAATTAACCATTTCATTTTTTTTCTCTCTGACTTCAGAGCATGGGAAATTCCCTGATAATGAATATTACAGCACTGCCTCTAAGAGCTCATGTGCACCAGCTACTGTATATAAGGGTTTCATTTCCAAGACTGCGATGGCAAGCAGAAGATTCCAGTGGTGCAAACCCTGATGCCAGTATTTTAGTGGGGAAATAAAATAGAAGAGAAAATATCAAGTTATTTTTCGTTTTTCACTACTGAGCCACTGCTAGACCAAAGAGCATCCATTTTCTTCTATGTTTACAACCAACATGACTTTTGCTCTAAGTAAATGGAACAAAAACCTCACCCCAAGAAAGGTCTAGCTTCTTCAATTAGAGACTGACCAGAGTGACGTGTGAAATTCACTTTTGGCATCTTGACTTCAAAGTGGAGGTTTCTGATAATGATGATGATGATGTTTGTGGAAACGGTGGATACTGCAACAAAGGCAGCATTAGCTCTACATAACTTAACAGGCAAAGTAAAACAGGGATTGTTAAGGACAAAATGTACAGTGACACTGAATATATCAGCTGGGCTGGGACTCTGGGAATGGGACTATGTGACTTATATGCCTCTGATTTTATGTCACTTTGGGGAGAATTATCCTGCCAGTATGACACAGTATATTTATGTTGCTAATTGTTTTGTCTTTTTTGTTTGACTTAGCCTCTTGTTCAACCAAAAGTAGAACGATCTAGAAAAGAGAAGAAGACTACTTTTGTAGTAATTAGATGAATGTAAATTAATGTTATATTCTAATGACAAAAATCCATGGGTACAAAAAAAAGCTTATTCGTTTATTTGTAAATATATTCAGATCCTCTTTATAAGAGAACTTTCTCATGTATCATCACATACAAAAACAAATTAAAAAGAACAAAAGTGTAACTGTTTATAACAAATCACCCAATGTATAATACTGGCTTCCTATGTACCAGAATCAAACATAAAAGAAGCTTATGTGAGTGGCCGAGTAAACTATCTCTTTTGGTTGTAAAAATATATGCAAATAGTAACGAAAAATACTAGTATAGTGCTTCCAAAACACATATGCACTGTAGAAAGTGCCTGTGTACCAACAAAATAAAATTGCCAACTTGCTTATGTGGTTTAATTTTGGCCCCTGCCATACGTCCTGGATTCTTTGCATATCCCAGAATCAGGTGTGCCTAGCGGACTAAGGGCTAGATTTACTAAGCTGCGGGTTTGAAAAAGTGGGGATGTTGCCTATAGCAACCAATCAGATTCTAGCTTTCATTTATTTAAAACTTTCTACAAAATGACAGCTAGAATCTGATTGGTTGCTATGGGCAACATCCCCACTTTTTCAAATCCGCAGCTTAGTAAATCTAGCCCCAAGGCTCTGGCTGTGAGAGGCATTGAAGACAGACAATATGATTTTGCCTGTCTGCAATGTCTCACACGGTTATATTCGGAGTCCTCCTCTGATAGACACACATGATTCTTATTGACAAACTAATACCTGTATCTATCAATATCCCCTGGATATGATTAAAATAGTTATAATTGAAGAAAATATGGGAATTGAGTTTGCAAAGAGTTTCTAACAAGCTTATCGCATGAGATTCTCTAGACAGCCATTTCACTTAGGTGTTAAAAACCTTTCCTATCAACAGGCAGGACATGTGCACAGAGAGGAGGCCTACTACAGCACCTAGCCATGGGAATATTATGAACATCACATTAACTTACTTTTTTACTGGCCCAAAGTGAGTTTAGAAATTAAACACAGTACATTCTTGACCTATGGTAATCACTGACTTTGATAAAACTATGACAAAACATATTTCATTTTAAATCCATCACCACAGTTATGTCATGGGTGAGACATCTTAACTGCAATTCCCCATTTATTACTACAGGCGTCTATGTGTGCAGTTTGTAAACTGCCATACATCATATGCGGTGTTCAGAGCCAAACCATAGGATTTACTATATTGTGGCTAAATACTCAAACCACATATTATGCATGGATTTTTGCCCATACTTTCCTTCATTTTGGATGTCCCCTCCATCAGAGCTCCTGGAGGAGAGGTCCAAGCGACAAGAGCAGAGGGGACTGCCATCATTATAACTTGGCACTTACACCTGACGTGTAGCTCCTGCTAGTGACACAGCTGAAAATCACATACCTGAGAGATGCCCAGAGCTTGAATCGGACGGATGTGCATGCGCCCAATATTGCCATGCCCTAGACTGTCGGAAATGTCGTTTACGCTTGAAGATGCATTGGTTCACTTATGTATAGTCCTTTTCTGAGCTTGCGGAGTGCAATTCTACTCAAAATAGGGCACTTACCGGCATTTACGTTCCTTAATGAGTCAGGTCAGTCATATTAAACAATAATATATAAACAACTCATATCATATTAAAAAAAAAATCTGTTTCTTTTGACCATACAGAGCAAACTGAATTTACATAAAAAATGCAAACAACATGAAATGTATTCCAGCAAGCAAAGTACTTTCTTTTTTTTCCCATAAACAATTATTTAAATCCAGACTTGTAATTAGAATATATGCCTTTCTCAGTACTCACGCAATGAGATTATTCCTAATCATCATTCTGCCACATATAGTGATTTATGATATCATAAAAACACATAGAGATGCAGAAAATATTAGCTAAAAGGCAACGTTCCTAATATATATTACTACTCCAAAAAAGTTACACCTTTTTTGTTGGTTTGCACATTTCGACAGCGTTCTTCAATGTTGTCAGGAAGAGATATTAAAGGTAATATGAATAGCAGAGCCCATGTATTTTATGAAACAATTCAGATAATCTGCATGCTGTCTTTATTCTTTAATGGACAGATTGTAAGTACAAATTAAGGTAAAATACATACATTATTGTATTATAATAATACATAAAGTATAAAAAAGTACTAAATTAAAATATAACACTTGGAATAATAAAAAAAAGTGGGAAGTTTGTTTTGATTGTTATCAACACTGTGATGGATAAATGGATGTTTAAGTGATGTATGTTGTCTAGATCAACATAAAATGTTTCACTTAAAAATGTATATTATATTATGACTGGATCCCTGATAAATAACTTTTGGTATCAATTTATTTAAAGGAAATAGCGCAGGGTGCTTATTTATATAAATTGCCAATGTACTTATTTTTAATATTGTGTATATTTTGAGATAGGAAATCGTTATTTCTGAGACCAGGGTAGAAAATGTGTTTTTTCTCTTTAGCCTTCCTAGAGGAAATGCATTATGTCTGATGTATATATCTGATACAATGAGCCTTTGTTTAGAAAGTCTGCTGTGTATTGTGATGTGGGGAAATTACTTGTTTGAAGTTTATACCTTTCTTTGGGAATGTGTATTCCGCAACTGTTGGAACAAAAGTTCTAATGCTAATCAGGCCTTTTGCTGCGTTAGGTTTTACTTGGAGACAGGAAGGCTTATTTTAAAATGCGCTGCTACATTTTCTGCGTCTAAAACAAAGATGCAGGACATCACGGCGTTTCTAGATTTTCACAGATAAGTGTAAATATTGTTAGCTTTGTGATGCATGTAAATCTATGTTTTGGCAAATGGGGTTACATCCTGATTTTAAAAATAGCCTGTGCCCAAATCTGTATAAAATGCCCTGACTTGTAAACTGATATGTATCTTTCTGATTTCATCTGACCTGAACGCTGGTACCTTCAACCAGTGTTTGAGCAAATAAACATCACTTGCTTCAGAGACCTGCTTGAAAATATCTTCCATGCTGAAAATCCTGTGACCTACAGATTAGACCCAAACTCTAGTCCATTCTCCGGCTGATTCTGAGGTTGGACCCAGCTCTCCAGTACCCCCGCTCTGCCTGCTACCCATGCAGCCATGGTTAGTGTGATAGGCCAGGGGGGATCCATCCACAGCAACCCTGATCTATCGTAATAGGTCAGGAGTACCAGCCCAGGTACACCAGCAACGAGGAAGACTAGCAGCGTCAGTTACCCAGAAGAAATCCGGTTCTGGATGCTGGTATAGGAGTCCAGTGGTGGCAGCAGGCTCCTCCCACTGCGGCAGGAGGGAGATATTCGGAATAACGAAAGGGGCCGATGGCAAAGTAAGCCCAGCCAGCTCCCAGCAGCAACAGACAGGGTGGCATAAGCGGTCCATCCTGTCACATATATCTTATAAAAAAACACAGATATGCAATGTTGTTAAAACATAAAAACATTTGTTGACAAGCTCTGTCAACAACTGTTTTTATGTTAACTGATAACATATTAGTTTTTTTATTGATAAAGTAATTAACCAGATAGAAATATATGTAGCACCCTCTTTCCTGTAGATCAGCTGTGTGTCTATGTAAAGTGTGACCTTCTGTTGTTTTTTTTAGTTTACTTCTATTCTCGATTAGCGCAGTGCTTCCACCTTGGTCTGAGTGCAGTAGGCTCTTCGTTGGGTAGTGTTCTTAACAAGCAACAGCTGAGGGAGAACAAGGAACCCCCCGCCCCCTACTAACAAAACCACAGGCACATACAGAAACACACAACAATAGGCAATTAGGTCTTTGATAGCCACGCTGGCACTTGTATTGATTGGGTGCGTGCTCTCAAAGGTTTTCATGTCTAATTTGACTTTATATATACCAAAATAGAATATCTATTATATAAACTGTATTTTAAAAGTACCCTTTTAAAACAGGTGAAATATAGTGAATGTACAAAAATACAATGCAATATCTTAACCTTTATTGCCCTAACCAAGAAGTACCACTACCTTAAATGCTTACTTGTAATTATTCTGCAACTGTAATAATGTCTAGCGATAGTACATTCTAAATTCAACACATATCCACTAACTTAACATGTTGCACATCAATATATGCATATTTAACAATAACATGCAGTTAGGTCTTATGAGGAAATTAATGACAAGCAAATGTCTCTCCACTTCTCTATCCCAGAAACCGTAGACTATGGTAAAAAAGACTTCAGAATAAAGTCACTGGTGTCAGTTTTCCTTAGCTTTGTCAAAAATAAATCTCTTTTAATGGTGACACTCTGTAGTATCCCTCACTTTTCCAATAAGTACAATCTCTATTCTGTCTTTATTCCAGTGGAATATGACTTGAAGAAATTAAACGTGTAAACACTTTCCTCTTTGTCTTGTCCTATTACACAGTCCCATTCCTGCAGTGAGCTATCTCTCCCCTGTACTTCACTGCAATGAATGTCACTTGTCAGAGGTAAATTTTGTTGTTTAGTGCACATTTTCACAATATATCTGTCTCTGATCCCTAACTGTCTTTTCCTATCACTACCCCTGATAGTTTTTCACAGTCCTGCAAAGGGGTGTACAAGTTATCTTCGGGCCTTCCAACCAAGTCTCTATCTACCTAATAACAAGATTCACAATACTCAGTCCCATCAAATAATCGATAAACAGGGGTTACTTATCCATTTAGGTTTGGGTTTCTCCTCAGGCCTCTCATAGGAAATTTCACCTGTTTCTCTCACCGGACTGGGTTGACAAGTCTGACTGGACTCTCCCTCCTGTCAGAGCTGATACTTTTCAGTCCCTCCCAGCTGTTTCCTTCTGAGCTGATTTTCTTTAGCGACTCACAGGGCTTTTTCTGATTACAACACAACTGCTACACTCTGCTCCCTGGGTATCTCCACCCGAGCCTCTAAGCACTAACTTTCACTTTAAATCTCTCTTCTTAGTACAGGCTGTCAGCTTTGCCTTGTAACTGTGATTACCTCTCCTGCATGTTAGTCAGTTCTACTATTGGTCAGCCTCTCTTAAGGCCCCTCCTTTCATCCTTTCATTGCTGGTTCTTCAAGTCATACCTGACCTGATTCTGATGCCCCTCTGTGTTCCACATCTCTGTGGTAAGCTGTGCTTCATTGCTGCTGTGTGTCTGGACTCCGCTGACCTCTGCGCATCTGTTCCACTACCGTGGTAATCATTATGATCAACGCTCGCTATTCATCCTGTCTGCACCGCTGACTACTGCTGTTTCGTTCCACATCCCTGTGGTTGTTCATCGTTGCTGTAAATATCTGGACTCTGCTGATCTCTGTGCACCAGTTCCACTACTTGTGGTGATCGCTGTGATTAACACCCGCTACCTACTCGGTCTGCACTATTGACTATTGCTGCCTTGTTCCATATCTCTGTGGTAAGCTGTGGCCCATCGTTGCTGTATATATTTTGACTATGCTGATCCTTGTGCACCAGTTCCATTATAGTGGCAATCTTTAAGATCAACACCTGTCATCTATCCTGGCTTCACCGCTGACTACTGCTATTTCGTTCCACATCCTTGTGGTAAGCTGTAGCTCATCGTTGCTGTATATACCTGACTCTGCTGACCTCAGTGTACCTGCCGTGGGAACAACGCTTGCTATCTACACTATCAACATTGTGGTCTAGTGCTGGCTCATTTTACATCTCCGTAGTGAGCAGTGATTCCTCGCTGCTGCGTATCTGGATTTCATTGATCTGTTCATCTCCAGTAACTTCATTGAACTTTGTATTATGTTCCACTCCTTAGTGGTATAAGTGGTGACTTTGCTTATTAGGCATTCAGTCTGCATTATTGAACTTCACTGATGGTTCCTACTCTCTGTATATTATCGTGATCATTATCTAGTTTATTCAACCCATCAGTGAACTTTGTATTATATTTTATAATAAAGTGGTAATCCTTATTATCACCATTTGATGTTCGAATTGGATTTCTTCTGCTATTCAATCTGTTCTCCATCTGTCTTACTGGGAACTTCCCTGGAGGTCCACGACCTGCAGGGTGGAAGCCGCTGAAGCCCAAATTCCCTTGCCGGAGTCTCTGGTGAATACTTTCCACCTTGTTTGATTCCGCGCCTCTAGGGAAGTCTAGTCATTACCAGTCGAGACAGCAGAATCTCACTTATCTATTCGTGAGCTAACCTGACAATAACAAGGTTCTTCCCTAACAGACTCAAAGGTTTCTCCGCTGATAGGGAGGGACCAACTGCCACACTGCAACTGCCAGTTTAATGTCATTCCTCTCACCTAACTGTAACTTTTCCCTCACTCCCTTGGTCTCTGTGATGTAACTGTGAGCAGAGCTTTATCAATCCCTGACAATAGTACACATGTCGGGGCATCATGTCCACCAGCACTACACATATTTAGAGTGACCTTGCATTTTCACATTTTGAAAGATTCCTAATAGGTGGTAGATGTGACTGAGGTACAGTAGGATGTTCTTAAAATAGTGAGCATGGTAGACGAAGCCTGATTCAAGATTCCTTATTGAATTTAAGTACCATAATTAGGCTCCCGGAGAGACACAACGTAGGTGGTAAGTGCTATTAGCTGAAGGGGTTAAAAGTCTGTTCAGGTAATGCAATAACTTGTATTTGAAGGACAAGCAGGCAAAATCACCATTACGGGCAACCAACCTAAATAGTAAATCTCAATGTGTGAGTATTCTGCTGCTATTGTGTATTACATCTGCAGTTCCTCTGTTTCACCAGATGTGCTGCTGTTGTTAACTTTGGACATTTTCAGCTCATCTACAGGAGTTAATCTCCTTTCCTGCATCTGCTTCCTTGACAATATATTCCCGCTCCTTACTCTGTACCTTGCTGGTCATTGATGTGCCATGAACTGTGTTCTGCTATGTTCCAGCTATTCTGATCCTATATCCTGTGCTTTGGACATCCTGAAAACCAGTGTCCCTTTCTTGTGTATCCTTGGCCCTGGCTGTTTACCATAAATTCAAGCTTACAGTTGATCTGCATCTTCCAGCATTCAGTTCTTATCATTTACCCGTGTCTACATATCCCCTGCATTGTAAGTGTTTAACTTCACCTGTAATTTGGCCTGTGTCCATGCATATCCTGCCATACCCAGATTGTGTTTTTGGTTCCTGCTATCTAAGACTTTTTCTTGGACTTGACACTGTTTTTGTTTATGCTGTGCTCTATCTTCAGCCTCAGGTCTATACTATTTTCTTGCAACTGTGTGTTTGTACAGAAATAAGCATCATGTTTCACATACTCCAGACTCCTCGGCAAATCATTACAAACATGCAGGTAATCATAACACAACGGTGCTTTTTTGAAGCAATGCAGCACCAAACACCTGCAGAGTTATAAAGTGTATCAAGATTGCTAAGGTAAATTTGAGGATCTGTACTATGAACTTCTTCCCATTTTATTTGGCATTAGTTTTTGTTGTGCTATGTGTTTTTCTGGCCACAGAAATTAGTCTGGATTTGTTTCAATAGAGAAATATTCTAGTCTGGAGTACATTTTCATTGTTAGAGTCTATATGCAAACTAAAAGAAAGGTTAAGCTATTTGGATACTGATACCAATTAAGTGTTGTAATTTGCTCTAAAAAAATGGTTAGATGCAATCAGAACAGTTTTAAATGTGAAAAATAGAAATGGCCCATGAACAAACCTTGAGGGAGCTCACAAGTAATTCTAGGTGGTTAGAGTTAGAGCCAGGGAGTGATACTAAACTGGGATCTTTTTCATAAATATGAGTAAAACCATTTTAGAGCAATACCCAAAAACCAAAGTTTGCTTCAAATTATAGTGTTCCTGTTTCACAGTGCTAAAACCATTTGCAAAATCTAGGAAAGATGCACCAGGCACTGTCCATTTTCTATTCCCCGCTTAATGTTATTGTCATTTTTTAATGGAACTGTTACAGAGGAATGTCTTGGTTGACAGCCAAATTGAAAGAAGCTAAGAAAATGTGCTATTTTGTAAAAGTTGTTGTTATGGGAATTAACACATTTCCCATGACTATGGATAATATAGACAGGAAACGGGTAGATCTATAATTTGAAATAATGTTTCTGACACTTTTATGGATCAATATATTTCCAGCCATTTTAAATACCTTGGAAATTTGACCAGATGGCATAAGAGCGTTTAGTAAGATATCAATAGGGTTAGCAATGATTGAGGAACCAAGCATATGAATTCTGCAACCTTGATTATTCAATTTAAGTGATATAAGCTGGCACCCAACCCCCTCTTCAGACTGAACTAAATGTGAATTTGTTATTACATTTTGATGGTGGGAGGTGTTGTATATTTGTGCTAGAACAGGACATCTGTATTAAGGAAACAACGCACCCTGCACAGCATCATGGAATGTGCTGCAATTAGTATTGTCAGATATCATTATGTCATTCTTATTGACACTGTCAGGGTTCTTAATAGCAAGAGGGCTCAAAGAAGTCATTAGTGATCTATCTAAATTTTGCAGGATTTAAAGTTTTGTTTTATTTTTGTTTGTTGAAATTTGTTAGAGTTGTCATCGGCTTTCACTACTTGTGTTGGAGATCTTCAGTAGAGATGCTAAGCTTCCGTCTCTTTCCAATGATATCTTTTATTTCTGCTAAAGTAAACCAATTGTAAATATATATGTCCTCATTCAGAAAATAAAGCTGAATGTTGCCGAAAAGATCCCATAATAGGTCACCATTAAGTAATACGTGCCCTTGAACATTAATCAAATTATTAACAAAGAACCAAAATTTTCTAAAAAAATTACCCAGTTTCCACATTATAGAAGTGACTTCCAAGTGTCTTTTGTCGACTTCCAAGTCTTTTGCTTTAAAATATATATAGGGCAAACATGTAAAGATAAATTCACACATGTATAGAGCACTATTCTGACTATTTATCAAAGGGACATGTAATTGAAGTAATACAAACAACCAGGTGCTTATAACAAAACCGAAAAATATAGTGTAAGTGCACAAGGGTGAATGAGTACTAAATTGTATGTACTGTCTTGTATAGAACATCTAGCAAGTCATTAATGAGTATCCTTGGACCCTTACTATTCTCACTATACACCTCTTCTCTGGGTGCACTCATCAGCTCCTTCGGCCTCAAGTACCACCTTTATGCTGATGACACTCAACTCTACTTTTCCTCTCCTGATCTCTCTCCCTCCCTTCTTTCCAGGGTATCCGCATGCCTCTCTGCCATCTCCTCCTGGATGTCCTCTAGATTTCTTAAACTCAATCTTGCTTAAACTGAACTCATTGTCTTTCCTCCCTATCGTACCTCCATCCCCTCTGACCTCTCCATCACTGTTGACAACTCATCTATCTCCCCTGTTCCCCAACTCCGCTGCCTAGGTGTCATCCTCGACTCCTCTCTCTCCTTTGCCCCTCACATTCACTCTCTCGCCAAATCCTGCCGTTTCCAGCTTCGCAACATTGCCCGCATTCGGCCCTTCCTCTCCCAGGATGCCACCAAATCTCTCGTCCACTCTCTGATTATCTCCCGCTTGGACTACTGCAACCTTCTCCTTATCGGCCTCCCCCTCTCTCATCTCGCTCCCCTTAGATCTGTACTTAATGCCGCTGCTAGGCTTATTTTCCTCTCTCGCCGTTCCACGTCTGTATCCCCACTCTACCAAGCCCTTCACTGGCTCCCCTTCCCCTACAGAATCCTTTTCAAGCTCCTCACTCTGACTTACAAGGCCCTCGCCAACTCCACTGCTCCCTACATCTTTAACCTTATCTCTATTCACACTCCCTCCCGCTCACTGCGATCGTCCAATGATCGCTGCCTCTCTTCCCCTCTGATTACCTCCTCTCACGCACGTATCCAAGACTTCTCCCGCGCCGCTCCCCTCCATTGGAACAAGCTCCCCCGCTCCATCAGAACTTCCCCTAATCTGTCCTCTTTCAAACGAACATTAAAAACCCACCTTTTCCTTAAAGCCTTCCAGTCTCATGCCTAAACTCCCACCGGTCGACTACCTCTCTTTCTCATCCCTTCTTCCCTTCTCCCCCTTCCTCGACTCCGTCTCCGTTTCTCCCATCTCTCCGTCTCATCCATGTGTCTGTCTGTCTTCCCCTCCCTTTAGATTGCTCGCTCCTTTGAGCAGGGCTCTCCTACCACCTGTTTCCATCACTTTTACTGCGCTCTCCAGCTACTCAGCTCACCTCCCCTCTGCCCTCTGTCTCCTCTCGCTTCTCTCTGCTCCCCTCAGTGACTCTCAACCTGTCATCCGTGCCCACCCTCTTGGGCCATAGTTACCTGCCTATACTCACTTTTCCCCTACCTCCCTCTCTTTCTTGCTGTGCCTGAGCCCCCAGAGTTATAGTGCTTACTGTTACTTGTACTGTGCTGTTTCACCTAGTACTGTGCCATTGTTTGTCCTTGTACGGCGCTACGGATACTTTGTGGCGCCCTTTAAATAAAAATTAATAATAATAATAATAATAATAATAATACCTTAAATAGCTTTAGAATATAAAGCTGTCAATTGAACAGCACCTCATGTGTTCTCTGTTTAAATGGTGGTAGTACAGAAAACTAGTACGTTTGGAGAATTACTTGGATCCTTTATCCTTCTTCATATAAGAGTATTGTATCAAATGCAAATATCAAATCTATAGATTCCACCTTTAGATGTGATCTCACATCTGTTAACTTGTGAATCTATCATTGTGCATATTATTTGTTTTATAATGCCGTACTGTGAAATTTCAGAGCACCATATCTATAATATAAATGTCTAGTGGCGTGTGTTAGTCTGTCTGTCTGTGTATTGTCTTGTGTGTGTATGGAAAAAATAAAACCAAGCTGCAGCGCCACCTGCTGGGCGGAGTTATACACTGACCTACTAAATTCTTAGTGTGTGTGGAAAAAAAATTTCAGAAAGGTCTGAAATTTGGTATACTAAGATGTTTTTAATTTGTTAATTTAATTTGTTAATTGTTAAAAGTGTTTATAAAGATTTTAAAAAAATATATATATATTTCTTGAAGGAGAAGTGACAGTTGGGAGTGGTTGGTGGTTGCCAGGGGTGACAGTGGGGAGTGGTTGGTGGTTGAGGCCTGGGCTATGGCCCAAATGCATGACAAGAACCTTTTTAACACCATAAGTAGCTTGATTTGACTAGAATGCATGAGTATCATGCACGGGTTAACTTGTATATATATATATATATATATATATATATTTATATATATATATAGAGCAGAAAAATCTAATACAATTTCATAGTACTGCATTATAAAACAAATAATATTCACAATGTACTTCTATTCTTTTGCAAATAATACAGAATGTAAATATTAATCTAGAATTACTGTAATTTCTGTTATGAGACCTTCTGGCCTTCAGACATTTTTCTAGTTATATCCAAAAAACAACTGAAATATGTCAGAGAACCAAATGATGTGCCTCATTGGTTTAAATTTGAGTACACTCAGTCTGCATATTTCAAATTACAAACATTTGAAGTTGAATGCAATTGTTACTGTACCAATTAGAATAAAACCTTTCTTGTTACGGATAAGATTTATCGGAAATCCTCTAAACATTATAACAGTGTTCTGTATATTAAATCAAATTAGTCGGAAAAGTAATTTTCAGTGTAATTTAAAACAGACAATCATCATACTCAGAGAAAAAGACAATTATCATAGAATTGCAGCTTAATTTTTGTCTGATGCCCTTTTGAAAGCATAATGAAATTTCATTATTTTGTGCTTCAATAGATAGTCAACATTTAGAAGGAGAGATAGTGGAATGAATTGTCCACCTGGTGTGCTCCTGTCAGAGATGGGAAGGAAATGGAAAAAATCTATTAAAGGAAAGTGATCCAGGCATCGTAGCTGAAGTTATACTTCAGTGAACCAAGACCTCAGAAAAGTCACAGGAATGTATAAAATACCAAAAACATGAAAGGCCACTGACTCTGTCTTTCCTTTTCAGTGTATTGTGTTCCTGCTCATTTGTTTCTCTAGATTTTACAATAGTGTTATATTGTTACCTGTATGTCCAAGTTTTTTGTTAAATAGTTTTTTAATCTAAAACCATTGTGAAGTATTAATTACCCCCTTCAGTTCTAAGAATGAATGGGACTCGTCCTTAGCACACAGGGCGTGCAAAAAAGTTAAAATTATTTCCCTGCCCCCACAGCTAGTCCCTGTTGGTGGTTAATTGGGGGGGGGGGATCGTATTAATGTAATTCATTATTTAATTAAGCCCCGCTTTTTAAACCACTGCCAACAGGAAAATAATGAAGAGCCAGGAAATCGGGGAGGGTACTTGAAGTGCTCTATCTTAATCCTAGCATCTAGAAACTAAGGGGCAACCTCATTTGAAATTGGGGAGCCCCCTCTTTTAAATGAGGTGCCAATTAAGTTAGCCTGGTAATCACCAGAAAATAACCAGTACCTTACACTACAGAAATAATTGGAAATCCAGTGATTAATAAGGAGGGCACAGATTTTCCCCATTCTGGCTTCCCAAAAAATCAGTAGCACCCTTATTTTTAATAAGAGAGTCCACTATTTCAAATGATAAGGCCCCCTAGCGTTTATTGTTTGGTGATCACCAGGCAACAGCATCCTACACTACAGAAAGTGTTTAGAAGTCCAGGGGATGGGGGGGAAGGGGGGGGGGGGGTTAGGATGCTAACCCATACTGTCTTCAATAAACTCATTTGATATAGGTTGTCTAGTTTCCAAAATGGTATACCCTGTTAGGCTACCCATATTATTGCTACACATTTGCTTGTGTTTCATTTAAAATGGTGCTATCTGGCAAAAAAAAAAGTAAAATACATTATCATTTTTAATTGTAGATTTAAATGAAAAACGATGTGAACATTATTACTTTTTGCTGTTCTGGAGAGGTAGATTGATGCCAGAACAAGACCCCAAAGTATGTCTTATTAATATTTAGAAATAAATAAAAACATTTTTTTAGTTACTTTTTTACAAAAAAATTAATGATGTTGGAATGTGATCAACCCAAAAAGTGCAAAAATATGTTCAGCGGCGAAGGGGTTAAACGGCAATACTTTTAAGGAAATAAATTAAGTGAGGGACCTAGATTTTTTTCTTAGGGGGGGTGATTTAGTGTCCCACCCCCCTTTTCTCTGTCAGCTCCACACTATGTTCTTGTCCCTGTCGTCAGAAACCACACAGATGATGCTGCCCTACTGCTCTGATTGTGTTTGACACACAATCAGAGCGGCCAGGCAAGATTTCTGTCTGCCTCTCAGATGACAGAGACAAGTATATTGTGTGCGGCTGTGGTGGTGGATCCCCCTGCCCCCCCTGCCCCTCCTTCCCTATCCGCCTCTGATTTACACATGTATTTAGCACCAATACTGACTGCAGATATAGGGCCTGATTCATCTTCAAATACAATGTGAATGCAGCTTGCATGTAAAAGATTACATTTTTATTTGTAATTTTTACATGAAATAAATAAAGCAGTACGTTCTTAATGTGTACTGTACATAAAATGTATTTCTATAGTTTTTTTTACTTCCAAACACATGTGCTTGTATGCATAAATGTAGTCAGCATTGGCACCTGCCCTGTACCTGGTGTAAGTGATATACGGCTGAAAACACTTGGTAACGTAGATGCAGCCAATTCACATTCTGTGTTTATAGTAACTATCTTTGTCTTCAGTCATAACTTTTACACCCATTACAGGGCAAATGTACATGCTGGATGATTGCAATGACCACCACAGCATAGTCTTTGATTAATAAAATTACACGTAAGCATTACACATAAGCATCTCAGTCGCAGAATCCCTGTAGGCATTTAACATTTATTTTGTATGCATTCAAGAGTTAATTATTTAGTTACCGGTAACTTAAAATAAAAATTGAACAAAAAAAAATATATACGAGTTTTATTTGAAAACCTTTTTTTATTAATTATATTAGCAGTTGTTTTAATTTATGAGCAAATAATAGTGCGTTCTGATGTGAAATTATTGTGCACATACTTCATTCTTCTATGTGTGTATATGTACGGAAAGTAGTGTTAATATAGAGCATAATTTCAGCCCATATTGATATTGGATTTAAGTATGGACCAAATTATGCACAAGTTACACACTATTTTTAAACAAGTAATTTGCATTCAGGCTTGAACTGGGCCAAGAGTGATATGTCCTTTCATTTCCATAGACTGATGTGAGTGAGTTCTTTGTACAGCGCTGCGGAATCAGTGGCGCTATATAAATAAATGGTGATAATGATGGTGATGATAGCATATCTCTTTTTTTTCTCACTGCTCATGCTCAGAATGTAAATGTACATAACTGTGGCTATTGAGACTGGTGACTTTTTGGCACTTATGACTCCTTACACTTCAAGATGCGTAACGGGGGAGAAAAAATTTGTTCTAATGCATCCAATGTAGAGTAGGAGCGTGTTCAGGCAACTGCATACATGGTACGTAGTCACAGATGCAGCTGAAAAAGCTGTTATATTTACGGGTAGTCAGAGGCAGGCGTAAGTCGTGCATGAGAATGATGAACATCCAAACTAGCGAACCGCTTGTAATTAGAGGATTTCTGAATGATTTCATTTAGATTATAATTTGCCAAGTGTGTTGTAGGACAGATAGACAAAAATATTGTTGAAGTCGTATAATTGGATGAACGAAAGTATATTGGTTTAATATTGGTTTGCCGTGCGTATTGCGAAGCGTACGCCACGTGTTACGTGACGTGGTGCATTCGCACGGTAAAATACGCACGCACACACTCGCATTACAACAGTTAGTTATTTATATCATTTCATATTGGTTCTGTTACACTGTAATTCAGGAGCAGATAGTATTCGGTTTATTATTAGTCTATATATATATATATATATATAGATATATATATATATATATATATATATATATATATATAGTGATTATATGTACATTGTAGTGTTATTAAAGGTTTAGGTAATAGGAAAGGTGTCATGCCTGATATCATATTGAAGCCCTAATCATCAGCAGCTGTCCGGTGCAATCGGCGAAGAGATCGCACATTGCATACTTTAGTTATTGATATTAGAGAGTAAAACCTTTGTATGATACTGGCTATGAAAAGGAGCAGACCCCCTGGAGAGAAGACCCCCACCTTTGGATTCCTTAGATTGAATCAACCTATTACCTGTCTGGCCTGGACCCACCCAACGTCTGGACCTATAGAAACAATCTACGTCATCTCTATTGTTCACAATGAAACACTGACTGTATATATATTAGCTGCATCTCACTGGGGCTCAGTCAACTCTGACACAATATTCTATACAGAATATTGTCCATCGGGTCCCGTGGGTGCGCAAGCGAGCGCAAGCGATTGCATTGGTATGTACTTATCTTTTGGTATTGGCTGTGCTGTACTGTACTTTATCATGATATAATAATGTATTGAATTATTGACTATTTACATCTGTTAAAAATAAATCACTTTGTGCTTTGGACACACATTCAATTGATTGGGCAATGCTTATTTTAAAACGATAGAATTACTTTAATAATTTGGGGGCTCGTGAGCTTTGGAGGTTTCGTTGCCGATGATACGCAAGACCAACGGATTTCGGTTCCTCAACAAAGGGTGGAGACGCGTCATAAACGGGTAAGAACACATTGTGTTCAAAACCTGAATTTTACTCTGTGTTGTGAAACCGAATGTCTGTTTTGCATTATCTAGGGCACGCTAACTAGAACCGAGGGACAAAAGAGAAAACTGTTTCTTTTTTCTGTCATTGTGCGTTTTAACTGTATTGCATTGCTTAGCGTATGTGTATTTCCTGCTGTGCGTACGCGAACTTCCGGTAAACTTGCCACGTGGTTAAACAATAGTTTTGATAGTTATTGTACGTGTATAGTATAATTACTTGTGAAAGCCTCTGAGGTATTATTACTGTTGTTGGGAACTTTTGATTTTCTGCGCAGAAAAGGTGTATAGTGTGTGATGTTGTAACGTAGATACACTGTTTTATTGTTGAGGTGCTCAGTTGCTGTCTGACGAGGCGGATTGCCCAACTGAAGGACGGTATACAGGGCAGGTATACCGAATGCGAAAACGAAGTTTTCGCAAAAGCGCTACCAATAGATCGCAAGGTTTGCTAATAATTAGTATTGGTAGGCAGTGCGATCCGATCGCACCGTTAGTGCGAATTGGTGAAGCAGCTAGGAGGAATTATACTGGAAAGGCAGGTTGATTGTATTAACTTGCGCTCCCAGCGATAATAAACTCAGCAGATTTTTGTGGTTGAGCCAGGGTATCGAGGAGCTGATAGCCCTTGGGGCCCACAGTGATATTTCTGTATTAGGGACCCTCGCCAAGGGCGAGAAAAGCGAGTGAACGCGGCTAACAGGAAATACGTTCACCGAGCATTATAGATCTCTAGCGGTGAGTATAGCAACAGAGTTGAAATTATTTAGTGGAAAGAACAGAGCATTGCGGTGTGTCTGTATTTCACATTTTGCCGGAAGGAACAGAGCATTGCGGTGTGTCTGTGTTCCGGGTAGAAAGTATATTGTGCAACATGGGTGCTAGGCATACGCTAGAGATTGCCAGTTTACTGCCTAAGGAAGGTCTTATTGAGTCAGCAAGATTTCTCATGTGTGCAAAATATGGTGCATACGCAACTGTGTATTGTGACACGTGGGTCGAAATGACCAAAGATTGTGATAGGCCTTTCCCAACAACAGGGAGTTTTAATGCAGAGGTGCTAAATACCGTAAAAGATAAAGTACGGTTGATTAAGTCAACGAAAGTGAGAAATGCACATAATCATTGTTTAAAATCGTGGCAAATGGAAGGTAACACGTGGCAGAGCAGCGAACGCACAGCGGAAGTGAGTGTAAGGAAAAGCACGTGTTCAGCGGAAGTAAGCGTACCGGAAACAAGCATTCCGGAAGTGTGCGTTGCAAAGCGTGGCGAACTGAGCGCAAACACGCCCCCGATAAATTCGGTCGGGGCGGGAAGTACAGCCAATACCAAAAATGTAAAAACTGTAACTAGTAACTTGTATGTTGTTTTAAGTAACGTTAAAAGTAATGTTTCAGGACAAAGAAGAGGAACGGTCCCACCAGCAGGGGCAGCTGCTGAAAGTGGTGAGAGTAATGAAAAGGTTAACACAGGGGGAGACATCCATTTTACTGCAGCAGCAATTTCAGCAACTAGTTTCAGTGATTTGGTAGACTTACATCCTGTCTGCACAGCAGCAGTTCCCAATGGGAAAGCAGACAGGAATAGTGATGTTCCCTTAAAACATGTAGCAAAGTATGATCCATGCACTAGGTCTGAAACATTTTCAATTTTGTCTGATTTCCCTGATCCTAGGAAATATTTGACCAAATGTCAGCAGTTTATTAGATATTATGGTAATGTGTATGAGCCAACTAATAAAGATTGGCGAGTATTATTGAAGGCCTGTCTTCCTCTCAATACTGATATACAAAAGTTCATCAATGATTGTATGTTGGAGGAGGATGAATCCTTAACCGAGGATGATAATCAGGACAATATTAGAAATATAATCACACAGTTGGCCATATATTTCCCAGTGATAGTGGACTGGAGTAAAATTTTTAGTATCCAGCAAAAAGATAGTGAAAATGCAACAGACTACTTTTGCAGGGCTCTGATGGAGATGGTCAAATATACTGGGGTACCAGACATAAAAGATAATGAAGATTACAGAGAGGTTGCTGTTCACGTTCTAATGGATGGACTAAGGGAAAACTTGAAAAAAAGGGTGCAAACTTCATTACCATACTGGAGAGGAAGTACTGTAAGTGTTCTCAGGGAGTCAGCTATAGAACATGATAGAAGTATGAATAAACAGAAAGAGACACTAAGTGATAGGGTAATGATTGTAAGTATCCCAGCACTAGAGGGACTGCACACACGACCACCAGCATACAACCCACATAATAAGAAACATAGAAAAATCAGGTGTTTTAAGTGTAACGAAGAAGGCCATTTCGCAAGAGATTGTAAAAAAGAAGAGAAACAACATGAGTTGAGAAAGTGTTTTAGATGCACTAAAATAGGACACCAAGCACAGGACTGTACAATGACAAGAGCGGAAGCAAAGGGACTTGGCCCATCTAAGGGGGAATCACATAAACACCCACAGAGACGGCGCACACAAGTCTCGGAGACTTCTCAACAGTTTCCTGTGCACCTCATAGCAGCCAATTCCTGGGGGAGAAATATAGCCGACTCTAGAGTTAATCTGTGGTGAGCATTAAGGTGCAAAATGTAGAAAGAAACTTATTTTTTTAAAGTAATCTTTGTTGATTTTGTTTGTTCGTTTTATATTGTCACATGTTTGTTTTCCTAAATCACTAGCCGACGGCAAAGAATAGAAATGTTTGTTTTGTTTGCTGTTTTAAGATAACTATCTTGTTTTTCTTTTCACAGATAAAGGGGACACAAAATAAGTATAGACAAGTGTTTAAAAGGGGTGAGATAGAGAAATAGAAGAATTACTCTTGAAAGACTAATTAACAATAGACAATTGGAACCCTCTTTTGTTTTAGGCTGCAGTGACTCATGATAATTTGTTTGGCTGAGAATCATTATCCAACAATGAAGTATGTACATACTTTGCTCCAAAATATCGTTTTATGTATCTCAGAGAAAATATGAGTCACTAAGAGTACATTTTTCACATTTCTCTATTATAAGTTAGAAAAGTCAGTTGAAAAGGTATGTAGTCAATGAGATACCGAGTTCTTAATGAACAAATGACGGACGACACTGGATTGCACTGTTAAGAACCCCTAGTCAAGTATGGGGAGGGGTCATAGTTAGCAAATAGCTAAGGGGAACAGTGGAATGAATACAGCCATTTCCCCATAGAGTCAGAGTCTAATCCAGCTGTCATTTTGTTGTAAAAAAAAAAAATCTCCCTTTCTACATGTATGTTTGTATTCAAACCTTTGTATTCCCATCATTCATTGCTTTCCTATTTCTCATTCTTTACACAAACGCTAGTCTCTCTCCCTCCCTCTCTCTCTCTCCCTCTCTCTCTCTCTCCCTCTCTCTCTCTCTCTCTCTCTCCCCCTCTCTCTCCCGCTCCCTCTCTCTCTCTCTCTCTCTCTCTCTCTCTCTACCTCTCTCTCCCTCTCTCTCTCTGCTCTGGTAGAGATAAAATCTGACAGTCTCAACAATGGGGCTAAAACATATTTTTATGTTTTTACATAAGACAAATTCAGAGATACACACACTAGATTGATATGAGTTACAGAAACAGTCAGGGGTTTTGTTTTCATGTGTATAGAAACTGCTGATTTTAAGCAGAAAGGTTCTGTTGTGGAAATACGATTCACGTGTTATAGATTGCATATCTGTTTTGTTATTTTTTTGTTTTGGCTCGTGCCTCCTGTACAAAAATGTGCCTTTTTATGGATGCACAAAGGGTGGAGACAGGAGATTGCTAGAGGATAGGCATACAGATATGCATCTCTGTGTAGAACATTGGAGTAGGATTTTTACCACAAGATACGACATAATGTGAAACCCTAGAAAATGTAGAATTTTCATGTTTTATAATTTTCACTGTTAGACAGGCATGTACTGGATACTGTTATATTTGAAGAAAGTGTTATAGAAAGAGACCCCTTTGCCTTTTCCCACTTAGTCAAGTAGCTGAATATGAGGTACTGAGAATGACATGTGAGTTGGCAGAGGGAAAATCGATTGATATACATTGGTCTTTAGCATTTTTTCTAGTCTAGAGGGCGATGTTGAGGTGACTAAGAAATCGTTTTATAGCAATACCAGCACATGATTAGGACACTACATAGAGGACTTTATACAGTGACACAGTTACCAACTGAAGTAGCTGCTAGTAAGGTCCACACTTACACGCACAACCATACAGGGCTGTCACACCAGGGAGAACATAGCTGTCAAATAGACAACAGGGTTTTATGTGACAGCTAACAAATCTTTGTTTTGTTTGTTTTTCGTTGTATTGTTTTAGTTTTAAAAAGGTGAACACACATGCACGCATACACATATTGGTTAATATAGGAAGATTTGTGTTACCCGAGGGATAAACTGTCTGGAAGGTGAAGAGATGTGGTGAGGAGTCTGGTGGACTCTGGAGAGATGGACAAGGTAGACCAATAGAGCCATCCCATATCCCTCCTGCTGATGGGTTTTCCTCCAGGTAAAACAAATACACGTCATCCAATTACCACCATGCAGGATCCTCAAGTATACACAGGTGTACCAATGAAATATGTCTGGGTAGAGGTGTATTGAAATGTGTCTAATGTATTACTGTATCATACTCAAAGCTTTTGTTATTCAATGTGATAGTCCTAGAGTTATAATAGATGATAGGGATATTCATGTTATTGATAATAGATGTATAATGTATGAGTAGTGGTAACAAATCACATACTTTCAGTTAGCCATAAACCAGTGTGAACATAAAGTAGTGGTACTCGGTAGAATGAATTGAATAGAATAAGAGTTGGAACTTGATTGAAGTGCCACTAGTCCTTTCCCGCTACCAAGAGATCACCCCTGGGCAGACTCCTAACCTGTCAGTTTTTGAAATGTTCTTGACCCCTCGTGAGATGAGATTGTAACTGGGAGGCTAGGTTAGACCTTGAGAGAAGGTAAATAGTGAGACAGCAACCGAGAACGTCCAAAACACTGTTTCCTGAAAGGTCACACTAACTGTCAGGATGTTGGATCAGGAGAGTAAGTTGTGGAGCGGTAATTTCTTAAGCTTAGGTTATTTGCCAGACAAGTACCAGGTGTAGGCTACCAGCCTCACGGCTTCAAGGGTAGCAGAGACACACTGGTGCCCATACCACCCACTGCAGAGCGGCCAACACTCAGAGAAGGGTCCAAGGGCACTCATGAGTTTGTACTGGAAGGCCTCGAATGCAGTTAGTAGCACCTGAGCCAAAGGCTAAGACTGTTGTCCAGCATGAAGTTGTAGTTTTTCCTGTTTTGTGTTCTCTCATTTCACTCTCTTCTCAGGACGGATAATTCTTTTGATTATTAGCAGGTGACAGAGACTGGTTCAGGTAATGATAAGGAGGTAATGGGGAGGAAGAAGTTAGTAGCATAATCAGTCCAGTCAATTACTCTATTCAATTCAGGGGTAAAGGAAAATTTGGAAAGCTTGGAGAAAGTGCGAGGGGCTATTGTCTGAGTAGCATTACGTCCGTAAGTACGGCGACCCCATGGTTAGAAAAGAGACACACCCAGCGATGCCAGTCCAGTAATATTCGGACTTGAGCAGGCATCCTTGAGAATGATTATCATTCTTGGGAGGGTAAGGTTTTAGACCAAACAAAGTACTGGGCGTGCTCACACGTGCCTCAGTGATTATATCAAGTAGGATTAGTTCTCTTTCCACTAAATATTCTTGAGGTACCTGAACTATGGGTGGGAGGTCACTAGGGGAAAAAGTAGGACACCTAGGTCCCTTAGTCTGAAGTCTCCCAATGCTTTGCAAGCCGATCACTGTTAAATCTGAGCATTGAGAGACTGGGAAGAACGAACAGACAATAGCCCGCCCACAAGGGTTGATGAAAAGAACTGGTGACATTATTAGATGTGTGTATATTAACGCAAGCTGAAGGAGATTGCATATGACATTATTGATAGACATAGGATGATGCTATTGATGAACATGAAGTGTTTAAATGTATTCTGAGCTTAAAGACATGCGTTGGACAGAAGAACCTGTTAAACTTGAAGAACTGTAGTAGAGAATTCTGTATAGCTGATACACGTTCTACTGTACCATGTACCTTTCCAAATAATGTATTAAGTGTTTTATTGCACCCTTGAAGGGCATACAAAAAGTTATCTCCAAGCTCCAGAAGTGTACGGTTTATAGTAAAAGAAGAAGTCGTTTAGAGGATTAAGACTCTCTCTTATGATAACTTGTTTAGATCTACAAACAGTGTGGACATACACCAAAGGGGATTTGTATTACATAACAATGAAACGTGGTACTGAGATCCTGCTTATAACATCTTTAAGGTGATAGTTTATTGTACTATCAAAGGGTGGACTGTTGAAGTCGTATAATTGGATGAACGAAAGTATATTGGTTTAATATTGGTTTGCCGTGCGTATTGCGAAGCGTACGCCACGTGTTACGTGACGTGGTGCATTCGCACGGTAAAATACGCACGCACACACTCGCATTACAACAGTTAGTTATTTATATCATTTCATATTGGTTCTGTTACACTGTAATTCAGGAGCAGATAGTATTCGGTTTATTATTAGTCTATATATATATATATATATATATATATAGATATATATATATATATATATATATATATAGTGATTATATGTACATTGTAGTGTTATTAAAGGTTTAGGTAATAGGAAAGGTGTCATGCCTGATATCATATTGAAGCCCTAATCATCAGCAGCTGTCCGGTGTAATCGGTGAAGAGATCGCACATTGCATACTTTAGTTATTGATATTAGAGAGTAAAACCTTTGTATGATACTGGCTATGAAAAGGAGCAGACCCCCTGGAGAGAAGACCCCCACCTTTGGATTCCTTAGATTGAATCAACCTATTACCTGTCTGGCCTGGACCCACCCAACGTCTGGACCTATAGAAACAATCTACGTCATCTCTATTGTTCACAATGAAACACTGACTGTATATATATTAGCTGCATCTCACTGGGGCTCAGTCAACTCTGACACAATATTCTATACAGAATATTGTCCATCGGGTCCCGTGGGTGCGCAAGCGAGCGCAAGCGATTGCATTGGTATGTACTTATCTTTTGGTATTGGCTGTGCTGTACTGTACTTTATCATGATATAATAATGTATTGAATTATTGACTATTTACATCTGTTAAAAATAAATCACTTTGTGCTTTGGACACACATTCAATTGATTGGGCAATGCTTATTTTAAAACGATAGAATTACTTTAATAATATATATTTAATTTTTTTGCAGCTATGTCTGGAAGTTGTTTCTGCTACATTACCTAGGTTATTCAAGTTTAAATTATGCTTCATAGCAATAGCGTTCGTAAAATAAAATGATTTTGCATATGTCTACAAGTTGGACGTAAGTGTCTGAGGGGAGTGTCTGTCTCTAAGTAAACGCATCTGCTACACATTTAGTATCGAATGGTATCTTCGACTCTATGAGGTTTGTGTCTGCTCTTTGTGACACCTTCAAGGCAAAATCCATTCATTGTAATAAGATGCAAAATGACTTCTTTTTTTTTTTTAAAACATAAAAAGCCTCATATGACATGTAAAAGAATATAATCATGTTCAAATACTTTTTACCTATATGAATATCTAATACCTATATGCTCATATTGAAAGAGACTTGCATCACTAAATTAATCTAGAACTGTGCTGCTCACTGGCACAAGAGGTTAAAAAGCCAAAACAGGCAAATAGTCTTATACATTAAGATAGGATTATACATTAATTCTGTTTCATATGTAGAAAAAACAGCTCTGTGTGTAGCACTGCCAGCTCAGATAACTAAGACAGCCAAAGATATGCTGTTTTCAAGTGTCTATAAGACTAGTCTACGGGACAGGAGCATGGCCACGCCTTCTGGGGGCGTGGCCATGCTCCTGTCCCGCTGGGGTGGACAGACATGTTGGGAGGTATGGTTTTTTTCGGATAGTGCTTATGGTATAAATGTATTGCAGAATCTGTATGTTAGTGGGTGGGGAAACTAAATGTACAATGTATTTAAGGGTAAATCAAAGATGTGCTTTGAGCTTTTTCATACTGTAACCAGTGGCGGATCCAGGGGGGGTGATCGGGGCGATCGCCCCCCCCTAGCAGACACTTGCTGCCGACGGCTGCACATTATGTGCAGGTCCGTCCAGCCGTGACAGGCAGGGACAGTGTGCTGCCCGGCTGCTCTGATTGTGTTTTAAAACACAATCAGAGCAGCCGGGCAGCACACTGTCCCTGCCTGTCACGGCTGGACGGACCTGCACATAGTATGCAGCCGTCGGCAGCCTAAGATGTTAGAAAGGGGCGGGGCCTAAATCACCCCCCCCCCCCCCCGCTTAAATCGCCCTGGGTACACCAGTTTTCTAGATCCGCCCCTGACTCTAACTGTGTAGTATTTTCACAGCGAAGATTGACAGCTGGAACCATATGTCTTATCCCAACCAAAACCACATGCACATAATTCTTTCATGCAAAAACATGCAATTAAGATCTTTGCAAATCAGCTTGTACACGAAATTGTGTGTGAATAATTACAGCAAACTGATACACTATTAAATATACCATCATGCAGTTGAAACACCAGTAATCTTGTTGATGAAGGCTGGTATTTAAATGTAGTCTAGACTATGACAGAATGGGCCAGTGAAACTACAACGGGAACCTGCAGTATGGGCCCCTCTGTCTCACTCAGTCCTAATATGCTCAGTACGCGGCTGAATTCTATAGAGAAAAAAAATGCGGCCTTTCACATGGAAGAAAACAGCCTGTGCAGAAGCACTGGGGCTTCTCTAAACATCCATGTTGGTGGAACTTGGCTAATAAAATGTAAAAAAAAAAAAAAAGTAGTGTTGGTGCACTACTCGTACCCGCGCGTTCTGGCAACATAACCATGGCTCTATGAATTTTACATTGCGTAAACAGACGTACTTTCCAGTTTTCATCAGTCCCATACTATTCAAATGTAATATTATTGTTAAAACCTAGAGATGAAGTACAATATGTCTCATATATATGTTAATGCAAATATATATACATGTGTATATACAAATCAGGGCAATCCATTGCACAATGCATTTCAGTTTTGCAGTTTAATACCTTACAGAACAAATTGGAATACATTTCCTTTTATGAGCCATGACCAAATTGGTTACATACTTTATTTCTGTTATTTCCATCCACGTGTTGTACTCCAGAAATGCATGCCCTGACTCTAGTCGTGCCATCAAGTTAATGAGGCAAAATATATGAAACATTTAACTTTGTCTAACAACCTCACATTTTGTGTACTGTAAAAAAGATTTTTATTTTAATTAAACAATATGTAGCCAGTAAACTGCCTTGACTAGATTTGGTAAGAAGCACTAAGATTTTACAGTGTAATAATGCTCAATTATACAGAATCTGATTATATAATAGAAGCCAGTACAAACAAGGATTTCAAATGCATGGTTCAAGCAGCAGGTGTGCCTAATAAATGTTCATCTAGACTTTATAGCACATAGACTCTGTCTTCACTAAAATCTATAGCTTTTTTAAAAACAACTGTAACAGAGTTTTGAGTATTACTAACCTAAGAGAAACCCATTCATGTTAAGACACATACGACAAGGTAGACAAAGATCTCTAGCAGACTAACACCTTTCATCCATCAGGTCCATTCAAACTAGAGACCCCTTTGTTGCTCTCAAGTTTAGTAAAACAATATTACATTGGGCTAGCGTCATACAAGGCACTCAAACATTGTGGGCCTGAATCATCAAGGAACATAAATGCAGATGTGTGCCGTATTTTGCGTAAACCGCATTGCATATGCCTGGAATGAGAGAGCATAAATCAGTGAACGCGGCAACGTTTAATTCAACTTCAAGTGCAAAGGACCCTTACTACAGCCTACAATTTTGGGGGCAGAACAGGGAGGGAACTGAATGTATGCATGTAGTCAATGTACAGTAAAGGCGTGACAAGCTTGAGCGCACACAGCAGCATCCTATTCAAGCTTTGGGCATCTCAGAGATACGTGATTTTCAGTCGTATCACTTGCACCAGCTACAGGTCTGGTGTAAGCGCTGATTACTCATAATGATAGCTCGGTATACCTGCTAGAACATGTGTTTGCAATCAGGAGCAACTGTAAAAATGTATTACGTACAGTAGACATACCTAACATCCTAATAAATGTATTTTATGGAGAAAAAAAATGATGAAAACTTTTTATTGTTTTGCCATTCCTGACTATATTATTGAACTGGTGACATTCATTGAATAGTTTTTTTTTACTTTCTGTGCATTCTTTTTGGAATTGATATTCCACATATCATCATCATCATCATCACCATTTATTTATATAGCGTCACTGATTCCGCAGCGCTGTACAGAGAACTCATTCACATCAGTTCCTGCCCCATTGGAGCTTACAGTCTAAATTCTCTAACATATACACAGACATACAGAGAGAGAGACTAGGGTCAATTTTAATAGCAGCCAATTAGCCTACTTGTATGGTATACAATACACATATGTATCGGACGTATCCTATAGTGTATTGTCTGTTAGAGAAGAGCGGACCTAGACCCATATTCATCAACAGATGTAACTTTACATCCACTTCTTGCTGAATAGGGATGTGTGTATCCTCAATGTATGTGTATCAATAAAAAAAAACACACATTACATTCATTTTGCGTTTCTTGATGAATCAGGCCTTTTATTTTTCCAACTGCAGAAGTAAATGACATGTTAACATTATTCACTTGTAAATTAGATCTGGAGTTATTAAACTTTTGCTGTGTCACATCTCAACTTAATAGCACAGTGTGTATGTAACAAATGTCTAATTTTATACATTTTATGAATGGGTTACGTATAGGAGAAAAAAAATTTTGGGCAAAAAATAAACTGAATATGTGGGTGCCATTGTTTTTTTCCCATGGCTATCCCATATTCTTGATTATATTCTGTACCATAAAGTTGAAAGGCATTATTTCATAATCCAAAATTCAAACCTCCCATTAAAATTGCCAGTTTATATTTCTCACACAAGTTTTTCCACATGATTTTAAATTCCCTTTAGTACAATATTTTTGCCTAATGTTACTGTAGAGAGAAAATACCAATATTCACAAGAGCAAATTATCCTGCCATTGAATTGTATTTGGATGGCAGGATAATCCTTATGATATATAATGTATTTTATACATAAGAGGGAAATAAACCCAGCAATGGACACCATTTTAAAACAAGAGATTTCATTAAAAGTTCAGTAAGAGAACTGTAATAATAGAAACAAAATGGAGTCTTTGGTGCTATTTTGCAGTTAGTGTTAGTGGTTTTCTGTGTACGTGTCAGTGAATACAAGTATATATTGACCGATAGCCAGATGACCCATAGTCTACTTTCTCTGGGATAATATGTTTATATAAATCACTTCATCACTTCATTAAGCTGGTATTTGGGGAGCACCAAGGACCTTACCAGGGAAATATCCATTACACCAACACGAGGAGTTGGACGAGTACTTATCTGCAGGACTTCATTCTCCGCCGCTTTTCCTCACAACTCTGACAAAAAGGAAGTGGCATTTCTGAACTATCTGGTGACATTTTCTTATGTCCTTTGTTTCATGAATGTTCATTTGAGTGCAGTCATATGAAGGGCTTCTGCCGTATATAGGAGACCTCTATGAACTTTGGATTATGACATTTTTATTCTTGACATTTCCTTTTGGCTTCTTTTATTTTCTTTGGAATTTGGTTTCTCTGGATCACTTCTAAAGGTTGAAACCTATTTGTACATTGTGGATTTTCTTTTCAACTATGGTGAATGGGAGATCTATTCTAAAAATCCACATAAATGTTGAGTTTCGCATGGGGCGATGAAGTGATTTATATAAATATACTACACTATTATTTCTTGTAGTTTGCTTTCCTTTTTGAGGAAATATTGGATATATGTCCTTTTTCACAAGGTGGAAGTACATGAAACTACAATAAATGGATAAATCCGGCGACGAGCTAACAATAATTAAGATGTAATGATGAGTATATATACAATTTAAAGTCTTTGAAAAAGTCTAACTCAGACGAAACGCGTCAGCCAATTCACAATACCACACACAGATCTATCCAGGAATTGTGGCCACCCACAGAACTCTTTCATCTGATTATGGTCTGTTTTTTCTGACCACACTTACTTGTGACGCATAATGTGATAGTGTTGAAGCAGAGACTGTGATATTTGAGAGAGCCTGAATTGTCTTCCAAAACCGCCAGGCAGCTGTCAGAAGCACCCGGACGGACGTGTGATACCAACTTATCATCACAGCCGTAACTATTGCTTATTAATTCTCTGCTGTTAATGTACATTTGGAGCATTTAATTTTGTATATGGATTTGTCTGTGATTCATATTTTTGCATTTAGGGGAATCTGGCTATATGCTTCATAAAACAATCTGTATCTCAATTTGACAACCATCGTTTGGAGATTGATTCAGATACATTGTGTATTGATTCTAACCCTGAATTGGAGTGGGGAGATTCGAATCCTATAATTGGACACCACTAGCTTATTCATTGTTATATTTGAACATTATTTTACTTTTTATGATTATTGGATGTTTTTTTAGAGTGAGCTTTTTAGAATGCTGCTAGAGATTAAGATCTGTTTGATACACTATAAACTTGTGCTGCTTATATCAATTGAAAATAATTCTTGCCTTCACTGTTTGAGCTCAAACATTTGTTAAATAATTAGTAATACTATTAATACTCATTATTATTTTTGTTCTTATACTATATTTATATTTAATTACAGTATTTAATATATGAACCACTCCATTATATTTATTCAGCCCTAATGACTGTATTAATATTTCATTAATGGATCTATTTACCATATATATATATATATATATATATATATATATATATTGCAACATAAAAAGATAAAAAATATGGCGCTCGTAGCAAATCACCAATAGTCCAGAACAAAGTCTAAAATCTGCTCAGAATACACTTCCCATGTGCAGGTGGCTGCCAATCCTCCTAATACCAAGCGGTGTAGCATGGAAATAGCCTGTAAAAAAAAATGGAGGAGGAGGCGCACAATAGTGTAGTATATTGGTATAGAAATGGGATCACACAGAAATCCCCAATAGGACCAAGAACACCAGTGAAGAAGAAACCAGAGACCAAATAAATAGTACAACACCCTATTACAATGATAAGGGTGTAAGCGTACCAGATGTAATTATTACAGCTTATACCAAATGACTGGACTTGCAAAACAGTGACTGGACTTGCAAAACTTCCAAGTGGTATCTAAAAACACCCAGGGCACACTGATACAGATGTATGCGTACCAGAAATCAGAACTTTTCAGCTTGTCTCTGCAAATGTCCCACAGCCGATCAAAGACAGGTCATATGACTGGATGCACTGTCTCTGGTTTCTTCTTCACTGGTGTTCTTGGTCCTATTGGGGATTTCTGTGTGATCCCATTTCTATACCAATATACTACACTATTGTGCGCCTCCTCCTCCATCTTTTTTTACATATATATATATATATATATACACACACACACTGTTTATTTTTATTTTTTTGGTCAGCATTGTATATTCTTTCAGAAAGAACAAGAAACACAACATTTGATGGACATTTTGGTAAAAATAATCAAGTTTTTTGATTGTACACATTTTGGATCATTGTTTATTGAAATTATCTATGTTATGACATCATATCTGTAAGTTAGAAATAATTGTTGCAGTATCATGGGATATGTGGAATGTATGAATGTACATTGTGTGAGGATTAGTGCCAATTGTTTGTGTTTTTAATTCATATCAATCACTAATTTATATCATTGTAAGTTAATTCATATCAATCAATACCAGAGACATAAAATTGTCTTTGGGCTTTGGTGAAACCCCAAAAACACAAAAATGGGCTACAGACCATAGAGGGGCCCGGTAGACCTCTAAAACCTTTTCATATACTTTCTCTGGGGTGTTGGCCAGTGCTACTATGCTTGTAATAGTTAAGGTACTGAAATGTATTAACTAATCAATGGATTAACACAATTATGATTATAACCTTATATGTAAATTGTGCCTTGGAAGCATTTTTCACAGAGCTATAAGACCTATTGTAACTGCGTCAGAAGTTGGCCTCACCTCTGGACGGACTGTAGCCGTGTCAAAGGACCTGTTTGTTCTGACTGAAACCTTGTTCCTAGCCCTTGCCAAAGGGAAAGGGGTCCATGAAATAGCCTCAATGCTAATCTACACTAATCCATTACTACAGCTAAGTATAGTGATTATTATTTTGTTAACGCTGCTTATAGTAGAATTATCTTTATAAAAGTGGTTGTAAGGCAATACTTTTATATTTACACCTCCGACCACTAGAGGTCTCTGCATTCGTAAACTTGCCCCTTATCCAAAATGGCCAGAATGGCATCAATGAGAAACCATCTTGGATCCTGTTTCCTGTTTGGGCCTATAATAGGCACTTTCTGGATCAGACATGTGCTTGAGTATTCTGCCTGCTCAGCTCCTCTCACTTGCTGCACTTCCTTGCATTCTTGACTACCCTCTTGTGTACTGACCTGGAAAACGTCTGACTACCCTCTTGTGTACCGACCCGGCAAACTTTTGACTACTCGCTGGATATCTACTCGGCTATTGTGCTTCAGATAATACCACCAGTATCATTACAGATGTTTTTGTTACTCTCTCATATTGAAGTTAATTTTAGATAGAAACTGTGTGTGACTTTCATTAACCGTTTATACTCTGAACCTGGTTTCACCAGGAACAAAATCAGATACCAGAGGCTATTTCTAGTGGTCTAAAAGGGTCCTGATGGATCATCAGAAGTACAGTCAAGTCCATAAATATTGGGACATTGACACAATTCTCATATTTTGGGCTCTATACACCACCACAATGGATTTTAAATGAAACAAACAAGATGTGCTTTAACTGCAGACTTTCAGCTTTAATTTGAGGGTATTTACATCCAAATCAGGTGACAGCTCTTTGGATCTCATATTGAGAGTCGACAGCAACATATTCCAAATGCAAATGTCACAGCTAGAATCAACTCCAGACCTTTTACCTGCTTAATTGATGATGAAATAACGAGGGAATAGCCAACACATGTCCATGAAATAGCTTTTGAGTCGATTGTCCCATTACTTTTGGTCCCTTAAAGTGGGAGGCACATATAGAAACCATTGTAATTCCTACACTGTTCACCTGATTTGGATGTAAATACCCTCAAATTAAAGCTGAAAGTCTGCAGTTAAATCACATCTTGTTTGTTTCATTTCAAATCCATTGTGGTGGTGTATAGAGCCCAAAATATGAGAATTGTGTCGATGTCCCAATATTTATGGACTTGACTGTAGATACAATATAGGAACAAATGATATTTCTTCAATCTTGGAATCACTTTAAGAGCAACACCTAAGTTCAAAACCTGATTTGATTAGAAGCTCTTCATTAAAAAAAAACAACTCAGTTACACCATTTAGTTGACTGAGTAATTCCTCATAGTATTGATTCAACATGAAAATATTATTTACTTTCATCATCATCATATTTTTTTTATTTATATAGCACCACTAATTCTGCAGCACTGTACGGAGAATATTTGTCACTCACATCAGTCCCTGCCCCATTGGAGCTTACAGTGTAAACTCCCTAACAAACACAGACAGACAGAAGCACAGACTAGGACCCTTTGTCTGATTTATGTATTTTCAAATCTGTACAATTTGTAAGCTATATCAAAGCACTATTTATATAGTAATTGAGTGCCTTGCTTTAAAGTAGTTTTATTACTTTGCCACTTAAGAGTGATTATACCCTAAAGATGCTGCATGCAACACTTTCTGTGCTGAAACACAAGGGAGGAGTGGTTTGCCATCACTTCAACCTTTTGCTACAGCAGTGATAGAGCTCTTAAGTCCTCTGTGCTTTTTGCCATGGAAAAACACTGTATGCAAGTGCTTTTTTTTTAGAAACTTATACTTATCCCCGTTACAATACTTTGCATTAGAGATGTGTGCTGCCCACCCGTGTTCTGGTTTTGGATATGGTTTTGGTTCACAAACCTCTTCGTGTTTTGGTTTTGCTAGTGGTTTTGCCCTAAAATCCTGAAGGGTTTGGTTTTGGATCTGGATTTAAATAAAAATGGTGAAAAATAGGTAACATTTTATGATTTTGAGCTGTTTTTGTTCCTATATTACTATTTTTAGCATTAACATTAATGTACAGTCATTTACATTAATGTACAGTAATTTACAGTCTATTTTCTAATGATCTCTTCACTACTGTCCAAATTTTTTACCAATTTTGGCCAAAGTCTGCAGTGAGCTGACTGGCTAAAATTAGTGACAGAATAGCAGCAAAAATACATGGCGGTTTAATAATTTCTTATTTCTTATTTTATATTTGTTTTGGGGGGGTTGTGCTCCTCAGAGTCAAATAAAATAACACCCTGCTGCTCACACTCAAGCACAACACCTTGTGTTCTGTCCACTTAATAAAGATGTGACTGACTACACCTGACAAAATTTGCTTTGAGTAGAAAAGCGAAAACACTTTAGATATTAGAAGAAAGAAATCTATTGCTTTTGGGGGATTCCTGCTACACAGCTGCTCAAACTCAAACCCAATACCCTATTTTTTACCCGCTTCATAAAGAGGTCACCAAAGCTGACCCTCACAAGATTGCTTCTTTCACTAGAAAAACTTTGGATTTTAATTGTTTTTTTGTGGTGTGCTGCTCAGTCATACCGCAACAGGAACCTGTTTTTCTCCACTAAATAGAATTCGAAAAAAATACTAGTTCAGAATGATGTCCCACTAAATAGAAACACTAATTTAGAATGATGTCTGTTCTGTCACATTGTACATTTTAAAGGAAATAAATAGTAGGTGACCTAGTGACCCAGATAAAGGTAGTCCACTATTGGACCTACCTGGGGAGCAGATGACCCACTTCCTGCCAGCCCAGTCTACCCCTGCTGCAGACTTTAGCCAAAATTGTTGACAATTGGGACATTTGTGAAGGGATCATTATAAATAGACTGGAAAGAATGTTAGTGCTATAAATAGTAATCTAGGAGCAAAAACAGCTCAAAATTACATTATTTACATATTATTCACAATTTTCAATTTAATCCAGATCCAAAACCAAAAGCTTTCAGATTTTTTGGCCAAAACCTACCACAAAACCAAAACATAAACATGTTTTAGGACCAGAACCACATTCAAAACCAAAACACGGGGGTCAACGCACATCTCTAATACATACTTGCCAACTCTCCCGGAAAGTCCAGGAGACTCCCGAAATTCGGGTCAGTCTCCCGGGCTCCCGGGGGAGATGGCATTTCTCCCGCATCCCGGATTTCACAGAGAATCGCTTAACGCGATTCTCTGTGAATCACGCCATTTTGGAGGGCGGGAGGGGGCGTAACGAGGCCAATCGCGTCATTTTGGCCCCACCCCCCGCGACGCAAATTACAGCTTCGCGGGGGGCGGGGCCAAAATGACGTGATTGGCCTCGTCCCGCCACCACCCGCCCTCCAGTCACGCCCCCTCTCCCGGAAACTCGGGAGTTGGCAACTATGCTCTAATATTTATACAAATGCATAAAAAATAAGACAGTATGATAACAGACAAAAGTACAGGAAGATAGTATAGAATTGAAGAAATTGACACATCACATCAGTAAATGAGACTTTATTAAGAAAATAAATTTCCACATGTGTTAACAATTCATGTTGTATACACTTACAGGAACACATAGATGACATATAGAGTATGTAATAAAGGTTAATTATTGATTCATTATAAAAGGTAACTATTTCCTTGTGCTTCATATTTAGACAACACAGCATGTGGGAGGCGTAAGAGATAACATCATAAATTTAAGTATACACATCCACAAAGGCATTGCTGCTGGAGGAACTATCGGCAGAATTGTCAGACAGATGGTCGTGAGCACAGCAGAATTGGCCTCGTTCCATCATTTATAGTGATTTTTAGTCCGTTCATGAAATTGAATCAAACAATACGAGGTGCTTTTGTACGCTAAAACATGATTGTGAGAGCGTACACACATTAATGCGATGTCGGACCTAACAGTCGTTTATTGTGTGACTGGCGCAATAATTAGGTGAAATATCTGTAGTATGTGCCCAGCTTCACACTTTGACTACCATGGGCAAGACAACAAGACTCATTCATAAGCCTTTCAGCGATAATGTTTGATCATGAGGGAATATATAATGGTTAAATATGTAAACGAGATGAGATAGCAAACAGAGTTTGTGCTGTAAAGTGCTCCGGGTTATATTGTTTTGTAAAGGGTTTTATATGGTAGACAGAGAGCAATAACGGACTCTAGAATAGCACCCTATAACATTTGTCACCCAAACAGAAACATGAACTCTATAATAGTATAATAGTAGTAAATGCTAAAGTTACATTTTCCTATATGTACTCAATATAATAATGTAATAAACTGCCATATACACAAGATAGAATAGTGTTTTGACTGTTATTGATAAATGTGAAAGTTGCATTTTCTATATCAAATGTAATTAAATACAAATACCCCCACATCTGTTCTTTACCACTTGTTTTCAGCACTAGGTCAAATGGATATGACAAATAAGTAACGTGAACAGACAGCAGCAACTTGATATAGCCACACTATCAATGAATTGTGTAGCATCAGCCAGAGATGTCAATAGACAACCAGCCAACCAGAAGCAGCTAGATAATGTCGCAGATGGTCATCATCGCATATTTTTACACCACTGTCACCCCCACAAGAGATACGCTTTCCAAGAGGCAGTTTTAAATGCATGCACACTAAAGATATGCTTATCTTTTTGGTGATAAATGACGTACACTCAATTCTTTTGAGGCTCAATGAGCAGCCGAATAATATATTTTACCTATCTGAAATCTCAGTTAAAATTGACACAAAGCAAAATGAATGCTTGTGTGTGTGCGTGTGTATATCTGTCCATTCGCTTACATTATTTTTTTCGACTATCAGAATTAAAATGCATTTCATAGGCTTAAGATTCATAAAATGAATGCCTGTCTATATGGATACTTAGGACTAGATTTACTAAGCTGCGGGTTTGAAAAAGTGGGGATGTTGCCTATAGCAACCAATCAGATTCTAGCTGTCATTTTGTAGAAGGTACTAAATAAATGAAAGCTAGAATCTAGAAGCTAGAAGCTAGAATAGGCAACATCCCCACTTTTTCAAACCTGCAGCTTAGTAAATCTAGCCCTTAGTGTTACCTGAGGCTTCTAATACACTTTATCGGCTACTTATTTGAAAACAGACCTTATCCATATCTAGACTTCCTACTTTGGCAGGATTGTAAAAACATACTTGTCTTACAATTTCTTTCTATACTGAATACTTCAAATTACTGTCATAGTGTTTTGTTTTGACAAAGGAGAAAACAATATTTTTTTTATATAGTGCTAATTATATTAGAAAAGCTGTACAAAGAGAATAATAAGTGAATATTGACATCGGGCCCTGCTCAATGGCGCTTACAATCCAAATTCCCTACCATAGACACACACTAGAGTCCATTTTTGTCAATTAACCTACCAGTGGGTTTTGGACTGTGGGAGGAAACCAGGGGACTCCAAGAAAACACATGTAAATAGTGGGAGAACATGCATACAGATAGGGCCCTGGTCAGAATTCAACACATGACTCTAGCACCTATTATTATGATTTCAGTATGCTTTCCTTTTACAGGGATTTTATAACAGGTAATTGTGTGTAGTGTCTTTAAGTACATCCAGTACATTTTTTTGACCTTCCACATTATTTTAAAGCAAGGTAGGAAACAATTTTGTAGATCAATTACATATCATGGTTGATACTTAATCACATGTGAAGTGAGGGGAATACTTTAGAACAGAGCAAAGGTCAAAAACGTAAGGGGAAAGTCACAAAGCAATTATCAATTTACAATTTATTGTGTGAAACTATTTATTCCTGCATGGCTGCATGTAAATTGTTAACACACTGTGGGCTTTATGAAAACAAAAAAACACATCTGCACATTAAACTAAAATGGTAAATTGAGGAGAAAAAAACAACATCGTCATTTGAGCAAATTATGTTTTCATATTGGCACTTTGCCTTCACATATATGATTGTGATCCTCCGGACTGTTAGAGTTTCTAACATTTCTACAATTTCTTTGTTTACACACATGTCATATAAATAACTAAGCTACATCTGTAATATGTGTACTAATAAACACGATTGGAAACTAAAGCACAGTTATCCACACAAGATGTGTAGAGTGGTAAACATTTCTAAAAATTATTTCATGCAAAGCTTTTGAAATCACACTGACTTCAAACAAAATGGCCTGAAACTTGCACCATCTCTAGGCGACATGATGCCGTAGTGGTTAGCATTGCTGCCTCTCATTGCTTGGGCCATGAGTTCAATTATGGTCCTCTACACAGAAAATTATTGTTTATATTACAAAGGCTGAAGAATATCACAAAAACAAGTTATGGTACAAAATTAATGAGAAAAGATGTAGTACAGTGCATAGATACAGTATATTTACAAATACTGATTATATTCAGAAATATTCAAAACTGCATACAAGGTGATACATAGTTAAATCTTTGTTCATAATTTTAAAATTAAATTTACTCTTTCTTTTTTTTCTTATTTTCTGAATTTCTTCACAAAATAACTAGTGTCAGAATTAAAGTTTGTGAAGTAAGTATAAGGATTCTAGTGTCCATAATACAATGCAAAGAGCATCCAAGTGATAGCCATATCTTACACATTCACATTCGTAGCCTTTGCTCTACAGCTTATGCACAGGTTTGCTCTATACTGTCCACCATGGGAGAGACACACAGAATATACCTCAGAGTAGTTTACATATTCAAGCAACTACTCACCTGCCCAAGGTACCTGAATTCAGCTGCCTTTTCTCTCTGCTTCAACCACATGTGATCGCCTCCCGCTTCTCAGCACTACAATGGATCTGTCCTTAAGCCTCACCATCCATGCCATGAAAGGTGCTCACTAAGGCCCAGTTACACTCCTACTCTTTTATAGAAGAAGCTTATTGTTTAACCTATTTAATTACAAACATAATCATAAACATTGACTTGTTTAACTAAGAATGTATTTGTTCATCCTACTCCATTGCTAAATATCCATTTGTTCCAAAATCCCCAGGGCATGGGGCAGGATGATGCTCCCCTCTGATTGCACTGCACCGTGACTCCTGCTAGAAAAGCACTGTGGTCCCTGTTCTTCCTAATACAACATCCATTCCATACTCACTGGTAACCTCACAGTCCCCAAACTCCTTCATACCTCTACAGAGATAGAGTGTGTTTGATGGCTCTCTGCAGGGTGTATTCTAAAATAATTGTACGCATCCAAATCAGAAGAAAAAACTGCTCTTAGCTAGTTAGATGTGAAATTAACTTTCAAATACAATGCAGCACCAGTTAAACATTTCCATTGCTCATTAATTGAACCTCAAGGAGCCTGTGTCTGGAGTAGTCAGCCATCTGCTGCTAACAGAAAAACAAAGAATCCTACATAGTCTGTAGTAGGTATTTGATAATATAAAACACAGAATTGGAGCACACCAATGGACCCTGTGAATGCTTCATGAGACTTAATGCAGGGATAAACACAGAGGGGAGTTTTCACGCCATCCTGTCACAGTGGGTATGCTCACCATGCCAGGGGGGTGACTTCCATTTTGGCCAGTGATAGGCACTTCTCTAACCCCGTTCCATCCAATTCAAATACACAGCAATGCAACTATCAGTTATGTGAACAGTTCCCTCTTCACGAACAGAGCCATGTGAAGCAGGACAAACTCCCAAGTGTCCTTGCAGTCACAAAGTCCTGACTGAGTTGGACAGATACCCAATATTAGGACTGCCCCACCAGAATCAGGACAGATGGTAGACTCTCTTACTCTCTCCTACCTGATCTTGCAGCTTTCACTTCCTGTTGCTGCTTGTGTCTTCTGCTCAGTTGATACTAGTCTGTATCCTTGAATATTGGGTTTGGAAAAAAAATTCATACATGAAATACGAAAATTCTAACAATGAATGAGAGTGAACCCTCTAGGCCACCGCTAATGAGTGGCACAGAGACGATGGTAGAAGAGAATGAAAGGATCTATAGATCTGCGGTTGCATACAGTACACAGAAACACAAATACCAGCGCTGGTAACTGGTACACACACCACCCACAGACGATCCGTGAGGTAAAATATAACAATTTATTAATAAAAGCAAATCAATGCATGAGAATCACTGGCCAGTGTGAAAAAATAAATGTATAAAAATGTGAACTGCAGTATATGGGTGGCAAATACAATCTGGAAAACTCCAATACATATAAGGCAACAAATAAACAATGTATAATATATAATGAATATGCCACAAATCATAGAAAAATTCTATGTGACTGATGCGCTCTCAAATGGATCCAATTAACTCAGGATTCAGAATGAATGATATAACGGTGTAGCCACACCTAATATAACAAATCATTATTTCTTCGATTGTATTGAAAAACGCCACTCCAACTTGGTAAAATAAATGTTCCTCAAAAACCGGTATAAGAATCAAAAATTACCCTCAATCCACGGCTGAACTCCACTCAAGAATGTCTATCCCACACACCGCATTCGGCGATTGTGTAATACAGACCTGGTTCTAAGAATCAGCCCCATAGGCGGTCTGAAGGTACGTTGGATACTGGTTAATCAGTGAGGTCCAATATGTCCAACACTGAATGCGATCCGTAACTCCGGAGGGAGATGTGCTGCTAATACTTTTCTCTCAAAGCCGTAACACAGCTGGGGAATGCGCCTGTGAACTGGAACAAACGGCTGAAGTAATCTTAATACCCGGTAATAGGTCTTGAGTATAGAAATAAACTGCAGTGTACTCCCACTCGATGGGGTGTCAGATGGCACAGTGAGATCTCCTAAATTGACGCGTTTCTTCACCTGTAGGTGATTTCATCAGAGGTAACACTACACAGGCCTGTGGAGATTAATTTTGGGCCCCGATACAGCAATTGCTTGGGGCCCCCTACATAGTTGCCTTTGATATACATTAATGTGTTTCTGTAGTGCATGGTCGCACCACTAAAGGAGTTGTAGCCATATAGTTGTGTGAGTGGATACATATTTTTGGCCTCTCTAGTGCATGAGAAGCATTAGGCCACTCCCTGCAACAAAAAACCTGCATTGCCACATGAACCATTGTGAGGAGCATGCAGCGCCCGCTCACCAGAGTGTGACATACCTTCCTAGCAGTCAGGATAAAAGTTTACACCTTTTTTTCTCATGCTTGCTAAATTACTTTGAAGATGCATTGAACTTTTTTCTCAAGTTTCTTATATTCAAATAAAAAAATTCTAAATGTGTTTGCCAGTTGCAGATAAAAATAACATATTCCATGTGGGTATATTTTAATTTACACACCATTTTAAATATTTCAGTATGTGGCACTGAAACTATTTTTACCTAAGAATGATTCATCTCATGCACACTGCTGTAAAGGCAATCACTTCTTGTTTCTCTATTTTTTTAACAATAGTACTGTAACATTTTAAAATAAAATAAACCAAATAAATTAAACCAATAATTCTACTGCATTGCTATGACAGGCAGCTCACTAGTTTGGATTGGCTCCACGGGTGACAATGGTTGGAACACAGAAGGGTGGAGGAGACCGTCAGATATATTCCCTGACTTCTTGCAAGATGTTTACATCATTGCATGAGCTCCGCACTGGAAGGATTCGACAACAGCAATAACCTGAATGGACAGCACACACCAACATCAACCCCTACCTACCCACCCCATTGTGTTGCATGTGACAATAAAACCAAGGTTCACAGAGAAATAAAGACCACTAGGAAGGGGGCAGCCACCAGGAAGTGTCATTGTGACTGATCTATTAGTGGCCTGCGCCGATATGGCCTTGGGCCTATCTGCGATCGGGGACCTAAGGCAGCAACCCCATCTGGCCCACTGTTATTCTGTTTGACCTTTTCAGATCTCAAGCATTGACTGCAAGGAGCATAGCAGGTAGACACAGTCAGTGCAGGCTGCCGCATACTGGATCTCTGAGGTTTCTAACCCTCCCTCCACTATCACCCAGAGCCCTTCCACCATCACTTCACCTCATTATGCTGGCATCTGGCTTCCTTGGAGCTGCACCACATGGAGTCACTGGATGACAGGTAAATGTGTGGCAGAGGGGTGGGTGGTATGTGGTGGTGACTGCAGGGGAAGGTGGTGTCAGAAGTCAATAAGCAGGGTGCAGGTTACAAAGAAAAGAGAGTAAATGGAGTGGGAAGTCTGAGGTGGGGCGCAAGGTGGATAGATGGGTGACAGTGGCAGACGACCTGCAACAGCTGTCACCTGAGGCAGCGGATATGGTGCCAGCAGCTCCATGTACTTTATGAATCCACAACCAAACTGTTCTTCATTTCTGCTAGAGTAAGGAAAGTAAGGCAAAAAAATAAGTAAGATTTCTCCTGGACAAAACCATGTTACAATGCAAGGGTTGCAAATTAGTTTATTATTTTACAAATAAGTAATATACTGTCTGTTTTTTCATATAGCACACACAGGGCCGGTGCTAGGGTCCATGGCGCCCTAGGCACTTTGTCAAAATCGGCGCCCCCCTCCCCCCGCAAAAATCTGCGCCCCCCCCCGGAAAAATCGGCGCCCCTCATCCCTCCTCCCCCCTCCCCCCTCCCCACGTCTTTCCTTACTTTGCCTCAACACCGCCGCCTCTCTGCTCCATCTGCTCCCCTCCACTCACTGACACTGTCGGGCCGTGATGATGATGTCACGGCCCGACAGTCAGTGAGTGGAGGGGAGGAGATAGAGCAGAGAGGCGGTGGTGGTGAGCAATAGCCTCTTCCCCCCTCTCCGTGGATGTATCTGAATGCTGTGCGGCGGCTGTGGAAGGTCAGCGGTCGCCGCAAAGTAATTTTCATTCTGTGGCGCCCTCCAGAGCCCGGCGCCCTAGGCAAGTGCCTAATGGGAGCGCCGGGCCTGAGCACACAAATACTAGAGAACTTATTTGTACACTGAAATTTAAATTGACTAGGATATGCCCTACCTCAAATATAAATCTGTCCTCACAGTTTAATCCCTCCCCCTCAGTGCAGCATGATTTTGTCAAGGTTCAAAGTTACTCAATTTATTTGCTTTACAATCCTTAATGAATCAGGCCCAATATGTGTACATCTTTACTATGTACTGAAAAGTTGAACAAGCACTATTTTTTTTGCTTTGTAAATGTACCAAAAGCATGATCTACTCTTCACTGCATATTGCAGAATTATTCATATCATGTTGTGGAAGAGAGCAGATTCAATTAGCCCAGAGATTCCATAGTAACCTTGTTACTATGTTTCTGTGAACAAATAGCACAGTTACAGTAATAAGGATATTGGTCATTTTTGCTCACACAAGTGGGACGATATATGGTGGTATGCCATGCAGCCACTTGTCTTACAGCTTTTATTGTAAAACTATCAAATTGCATTCATTTACATTTTCCATTCCATTACCTAGAACATCGTGTGGAAAGCTGCAAAGTTACCACAGAAGTCGCACATAATCAGCCTCTTAGTATGTTGCATAGTTCAGTGTCTACAAGACAGATATTATATGAATTTGGTGTGATTATAAATAAATGCTCTATTATAAAAATTTTGCTGATTTCTTATTGTTCTGCTTTATTATTATAAAAGTCTGCTTCTTTTATTATATACATTCATAGAGCATAATGTATGGCCATTTGGCTGTCAGATGACTACAAGTGAAATGAGCTTCAGCTGATTGTAGACATTTATCTGACAACAAAATGGCTATTATTTAAAATGTAGGTTTAATTAAGATATAATGTACAACTGCAGCTAGCAACTCACAGGTTTCCCTGTTTATGGTTTTATAATACATTGGGGCACATTTATCAAGACTCGCAAAATATGAAAAACAAGTTAACCCGTGCATGATACTCATGCATTCTAGTCAAATCAAGCTACTTAAGGTGTTAAAAAGGTTCTTGTCATGCATTTGGGGCTAGGCCAGGCCTCTTCAGGGGAAGAGCATTACTTCCCGACGTAAGCGACCTTTTTTAACGTGGTTTTGTCCACATGTCACCACCTCATCATTCTTCTCCATCACCTCATCCTTCATCTTCATCGCCACATCCTTAATCTCCATCGTCTTACTGTTCTAAAACCTCTCGATACACAACGTTTCTGCTAAACACCTTATCGCTTTGCTCAATCAGTCTTCCTTGAAGGTCAGTATTCATAACCTGCACTTTCACATCACTGCTTCTTCGTACTCGTGAAAATGCGACATACAATTGTCCATGATCAAACACAGGCTCTGGTAAATAAATACCCACACGGTCAAGAGTTTGAGCCCTCAAATGGTAAATTTAGCCTTTACTACCCCTCCCACGAGGGGAAGGGGGGATGATGGAAGTTAACTGACTTCACTATTATAATTTTTTTGTCAAATAATGTCAGTATACCAAATTTCAGGTACATTGGATGAGCCCTTTCTGAGAAAATAGTTTTTTCCACACACACACACTAACACCCGCCACTAGGCTTATATATCTTAGATAGTTTTCAATCCTTATCGCATTGATAAGGATTGAACTATTTCTCATACTTATTGAAAGAGCAACAAAAGAACAGCAGTTCCGAAAAACTGCTGTTCCTGTGAAGTGGAAAGCATACTTACCACTGCCTCTTTGTTCCCGAAGCAGCATGCGATGAACTGGGCTCCTCTTCTGACTCCAGAGTGCATGCACCAAGTGAAACCCTCGGGCATGCGCACAGACATCTCCGCTCTGTCTCTGCAACTATAGATGCAGAGAGCGGTGTTTGACAGGGAGGGATCATGTGATCCCTCCACACATGCGCTGTCCAGCTCTGCTCTTCGGAGCAGAGCTGACAGCACTGAAATCTTATAATTATGATAATGTACGCCAGCTTCAGCTGTACACGTTACCGTAAAAAACTTTTTGCGTAACTTGTTAGTTTGCGGTTGGGAGCAGTCACCATACTGTAGAATGGTGACTGCTCCCAAAAACGAAAAGAAATGCAAAGCAGCAGATATGATGCGATGCACCCTTCTTAAATATGCGGGACACACAGAGGGCCATGGATTTTACGGTTAGTGCACCATCACTGTTTGTTAAATATGCCCCACTATGTTAGATTACTGTGAGCCTTGACATACTGAGGACACTACCAGGAAGTAGTTATCAAAACATTCCAGTACGTTCATGCCACTCAGGGTAGTTGAATCCTAGTCACTATGGTGACTAGTAAAATGCAGCCTGGCAACCTAAACAGGTGACATCTTGACAAATAGAGATTTTATAATGCAAACAGCACAGATATGGTGCAAACATGGACCGTGTTCTAGGATGACCTGAGGTGTAAACTGCATACAAACACCACTTACACTGTAATCCTAGCAAAAGCATAGTTGGTATTTATACAGCCCATGCTTTCCAATAGAATTATTCTTAACAAGCCACTAGCCACAACAGGTTCACTGTGGTTTTTGTTTTAAATAAAACAATAAATCTACAATTTTTAGAGACTCTTGCTGCAAATTTATCACAAGCAATGGCCCAAGCAAATTTATCACAAGCAAATTACTAGCTTTTCAAACATAATTTTTAAAAAGTTATTTTACATCTTACATATTAATTTGGCCTTATTTGCAGGTATACTTTTTCTTTATATACTAGACTATGGCATAAGCTATGTTCTCCATCGGCTGATCACCCTCACTCTAGGACCTGTCATTTTCCTCTATGTCCACACCCTAATCTATTGATTAGTCACACACAGCTAGTGATGCGCCAACATGAAGTGCACACTATTTTGCAGAGCAATACCATTGCATTTCCCTGGTGGTTCCTTCATGTCCCCGTCTGACACAAGTCAGTAATGAAAAACGGACATTTCCAGAAGCAAAATCTTCCCATGAACAATCATTAAAACTTGTGTTTGTGCTTGAAAATTAGGGACATTTGGCAACTATCTCTTGATCAGTATTAAATATCTGTAACCCAGGTCTCTTACTTTGGGAAGACATAGATTTGCAGGGCAATGGCCTGCTGTTGAGTTGGATGCACTTACATCCAAAATGCCCTACAGAAAATTGTAATTGAAGATGCGACAAAATCGATGCATGCGCATATAATTTTAGAGGCCATGTGTAGTACGAAAATGCATGGATTAAATTAAACAAACATATGTACAGCTCTGCAAGAGCCCCTAAGATTGAGTGTCTGGATGGGGGTGCAAAATGTTGCATATTCTGATTGAATTAGCTAAAAAGATCAGAGATTTGTGCAAACATGGGATTATATTTTGTGGAATGAGATTATTTAAAAGACTTTCAAGGGGTAGAGAAAGCTCATTTAGGAATATTTTCTTATTAACATGGCTTGCAAAGTAGTTTTCAAACCCAGAAAAAAATCATGCAAAATAGTTTTACAGAGAAAGCTAAAAAAAAACTGCACATGTGGATGTGATCTTTGTTATGCACAAGAAGACAATTGAGCATATTTTCTCAAAAAAATGCTTTATTTTGTGGTGCATAAATTTACCTTTACTGTCCTTTCAGGCCAAGAGGAATACTTGAAATTGTGGTCTTTCCCAATTCTGTTCTAATACAAATAATAAACCTAGAATGTGCTTATTATCCAATCTCCATTTGTTCACTAATTCCAATATAAACACGTTCTGCCAACTAGGAGCTGCCATTAGTACAATGGTCTAGCAGTTATTACCACTATTGCTAGCCATTAGCAATCGAGTTCAGAAGCTACTGTCCACCATTTCTACCATTTGGAAACCATAAGACAAGATAATATGTTACCTGCCAGTGCTGAGTGTATCATCCATGATGGACTGCACTGACTCTCATACATACTTGAGAGTGGGGTTTGTTGCAACACATACTTGGTGTAAGGTCTTATAATAGTTTCAATCCCTTCTGCAATGTGACATATTGTAAAAAGTCAATATCCTCCAGGTTGCTTCAATCACCAGCCACTTATTGCAGGAGTGAGAATGGCGACTGACAAAGCAGAGAAGTTGGGGTTAAGAAAAAAATAACAGTTCTCCTGTCCCTGCTTTTCTCATGCTGTCAGTTCCCATGTTACAATGACTGGAGCAAGAAGAACAACAAAGTTGTGCCCCTGTGCTCTTTCTGCAATATCTTACTGCAGAGCGCTGAATGCTGTGAAGTGGGAAGAGGCATTTTTGGGTTCAGGAGGTGAAATGAGTAACGCAATGTTGGCTAAATTTTGAGCAAATGGAATTTCTCAGTAGAACACAGAACACTTACTACAAAATTCCACCAGAGAAAGTATTTAAATTGTCGATCATCCCTAGTTGCACTTCTTTTAATTACAGTCATGGCCAAAAGTTTTAACAATGACATAAGTATTGGCATTCACATAGTTTGCTGCTTCTGTGCTTTTAGCCTTTTTTTGTCAGCTGTTGCTATGGTATACTTAAGTAAAATTACAAGTATTTCATAAGTGTCAAAGGCTTTTATTGACAATTACATTAAGTTTATGCAAAGACTCAATATTTGCAGTGTTGGCCCTTCTTTTTGAAGACCTCTGAAGTTCGCCTTGTCATGCTGTCAATCAACTTATGGGCCACATGCTGACTGATGGCCACCCATTCTTACCTAATCAATGCTTGGAGCTTGCCAGAATTTGTGGGTTTTTGTTTGTCCACCCGCCTCTTGGGGATTGACCACAAGTTCTCAATGGGATTTAGGTTTGGGGAGTTTCTTGGCCTAGGACAAAAAATGTCGATGTTTTGATCCCTGAGCCACTTAGTTATTACTTTTACCTAATGGCAAGGTGCTCCATCACGCTGGAAGAGGCATTGTTCATCACCAAACTGTTCTTGGATGGTTGGGAGAAGATGCTCTTGGAGAATGTTTTGGTACCATTCTTTATTCATGGCTGTTTTCTTAGGCAAAATTGTGAATAAGTCCAGTCCCTTGACTGAGAAACAAGCCCACACATGAATGGTCTCAGGGTGCTTTACTATTGGCATGACATAGGACTGATGGTAATGCTTACCATTCCTTCTCCAGACAAGCTTTTTTCTAGATACCCCAAATAAACTGAAAGAGATTCATCAGAGAAAATTACTTTACCCCAGTCCTCAACAGTCCAAACCCTTTAACTTTTGTAGATTATCAGTCTGTACCTGATGTTTTTCCTGGAGAGAAGTGGCTTCATGCTGGCCTTCTTGACCCCAGTCCATCCTCCTAAAATTGTGCATGCAAATCCACTCACACCTGCCTACTGCTATTTCTGTGCAAGGTCACTTGTCATGACCCGATCCCGCAGCTGAATCAACTTTAGGAGATGGTCTTGGCGTTTGTTGGACGTTCTTGGGCACCCTGAAGCCTTCTTCACAACTATTGAACCTCTCTCCTTGAAGTTCTTGATGATCCGATAAATGGCTGATTTAGGTGCAATCTTACTAGCAGCAATGTCCTTGCCCGTGAAGCCCTTTTTGTGCAGAGCAATGATGACTGCACGTGTGTCCTTGCAGATAACCATGGTTAACAGAGGAAGAACAATGATTTTAAGCACCACCATCCTTTTACAGCTTCCAGTCTGTTATTCTAACTCAATCAGCATGACAGAGTGATCTCCAGCCTTATCCTCGTCAACACTCTCACCTGTGTTAACGAGAGAATCACTGACCTGATGTCAGCTGGTCCTTTGTGACAGGGCTGAAATGCAGTGGAAATGTTTTTGCGATAAAGTTCATTGTCATGGCAAAGAGGGACTTTGAAATTAATTGCAATTCATCTGATCACACTTCATGACATTCTGGAATATATGCAAATTGCCATCATAAAAACTGAGGGAACAGACTTTGTGAAAAATAATAATTGTGTCATTCTCAAAACTTTTGGTCATGACTGTAGACTTACACCACATTTACACACATATTTTTCAATATTTATTTTAAACCGTTACATTATAACAAATAGTTGAATATGGATAAAGAAAACTGGTGAATTATCCTAATTTGTTAGTGTTCTAATCCTTTTTTATCATTCTGCATACTTTCAAATATTGTGATTCACAGTTATATTCAAGGCTTCTACTTCAAACAACAGTGATTCAATTATCACTGGCATGTTCTTTTTCTTTTTCATACGACGATTTCTTGCAGCAATTCTGTTACACTTCATAAACTGCATACTGTTGATGCCTCTCGTCATGGCACAAAGTATTCTACCTAATTACTCACTCTATCAATAAAAATAATGACACGGGCACAATGCTTTGGCATAGAAGGTCACAGTTTATTGATCTTATATTCTTATGGTGGTGATGAAAGCCTTTGCAGGTCAGCTACCAACTAATACCCAAACCAAAATCAGTGTATGGTCGTATGGCACAAAACTGTAACCAGGGCTTCTCCCTGGTGATTTGTCTGGTGCTAAATCTGGCGTAAACGCGATCGCTCCCCTTTTGGACCAACAATGACTTGCCCACACAAAATACGTCAAGGGATTCCCAACACAAAAGGACCAAAGAGTCAATCAGCGATAACACTGTATGGATTAGTCACTGACCGCAAAAACTTTCCTGCTTAACTGTGCCTGTTCTGTAAAAGAAAGATAATTATTTAGTAACACATAAAAACATGGCAACGGTCATAAAATTCACAAAAGGAAACGAAAGGGAGGGTGGGTGGGAATTTGTAAAATTAATAGAGGGAACAGCCACTGGGGGGAAGCTTATATGGACAGCTACACCCCCCTTCCCCAGAATCCTTTTGGCTGAAGTATGCAATAAACTTAACCCCTAGTAGGTAACTGCATGACTTGCAATACGTTTATCATCGTTCAGCTTATAGCCTTACTTGTTATTAATTTTGTTATGTATACCCTGGACTGAAGGGCAAATGGGGCAAAATTTTCTAAAAGAACTGGGTTTGCTGCTACGACACCAGAAATCTTAGGATATAGTTATTTTCACTGCTGTCTCCCTAAATACTGCAAAATGTAATATTTCAGATTTATTATGTAATTCATTACAGCTTTACTAGAAACCAAAATAATTATTGTCCAAGAGAAAGAGTTAATGAACACAGTTTCAATGTTAGATTGCCACTCAAACTACTTGTATAATATTAATACAGGATTTAGAATTCTAATAATTACATAGTCCGTTAATAACTATGTACACTAAACATACAGTTTTAATACACGTACGCTAACAGATTTTATATTTCACTGGTTCAGTTAATATGATGATTGATACATGTTTTAATGTATATCCAATAAAGATTATATTGTATTTTATTTTCGTGCAGAGTAGTGTATTTAAATATAGGATACAACAGTAATATACTAACTGTTTAAGTGCACTGAGTTCATTAACTCTCTTGGACATTAAGCAAAATGATCTAAGTTGCATTGGTCCAGAATTATACACTTTAAGTAGCAACACTGCTAACAATACAAAATCTAGGCCAATGTGATTTAGATTGGTAAATCGATTATTTCAAAGAAGTTATTCTTGAACTCCAGACTTAGTAAACAATAAAACAAAAGGTGGCTTTTAAAGGTTACCTGGAAAAATAGATAACCATTTTTCTAGAATTTTCAAGTAACAATATAGTTGACTTTCTGAAGAAATGTCTATTTTACAGTATTTCGAAAGAAAAAGACAATCAGGTCAAGCATTTTAGGACCTTGCACTGAAAATCTAGTTTCAAACATTGCATGAATAATGACTGTTAAATTGACATTCCTGTGATTGCTGATCTTGGAGAGGATTCAGGTCTAGCCCTTTATCTTTTGAAATGCCAGCACTTTTATCTCAGTGGTCTATATCTGAAGATGAGGTTACTGATATTTTATGCACTGTACCTTGCTGAACTGTAACAGTTAAGTCTTTGCTTGTTGCAGTGTCTGTATGTGGAAAGGTACTGTAAAGCTTTAATGAGTGACATTTCCTTTGTGTGATGAAAAACTGCTAGTCAAAAAACTTCAAAACATTTTTTCCATTTAAAAAAACCTACACATCTGAACATTTTGCCCATTATTTTAATGATGCAGGTACAGTACTAAATACTATTACACTTTGGGTAATATTTAAATAGTAACAGGAATATTGATTTACAGAAAATATAATGATTGTGAATTAACAATATTTTGTTTGATGTGCAATAAAATAGGGAGTGCCAAAATAAAATTGCAATATAAAAACTATTATTAACACTACACAAATATTCACATAGACAGAAATAATTATTCAGTGTACTTGAAGCTGGGGAAGAGGGATGTCTAACATTCAGATTTGTTTATTGTCCATCCTGATGTGGCTATCCTTATTCATGGTTGTCAGGGTCCACTTATCATTCAAAAGGCCGTTTAATGCTGGTCACACATGCTGCAACATTTCAACATTATCAGGCAATTGGTCCGATATTTGCCCCAAAATAATCAGGAAAATTCTACTTTTGCTCTTATTAATAACTGTGCACACCATATTCTCTTGTGTATATGACATTTCAGTACAGTCAGGAGCGGAAATACCGGTGGTGCCCATGGAGATAAAGGGGCCAGCTATATATATATATATATATATATATATATAAATATATATATATATATATATATATATTAGATATGTGTGCTGAACCTCCTCTTTCAGTTTCAGAACTGGTGTCGGTCCTAAACCGTGTTCATGTTTCGGCTTTGCTACCAGTTTTGCCAAGAATCAAGAAAGATTTTGGTCTTGGTTTTGGTTTTGGATTCTGGATATGTTTCTGCAGGCAACAGTGAAGCATGGTGGAGGTTCCTTGCATGTCTAGGGCTGCAGTTTAGCAAATGGAGTTGGGGATTTGGTCAGGATTAACGGTGTCCGCAATGCTGAGAAATACAGACATGTACTTACCCATCATGCAATACCATCAGGGAGGAGTCTGAATGGCTCCAAATTTATTCTGCAGCAGGAGAAGGACCCCAAGCATACAGCCAATGTCATTAAGAACTATCTTTATCCTAAATAAGAACAAGGAGTCCTGGAAGTGATGATATGGCCCCCATGGATTCCTGATCTCAAGATTGACTCTGGGAATACATGAAGAGACAGAAGGATATGAGCAAGCCTACATCCACAGAAGATCTGTGGTTAGTTCTCCAAGATGTTTGTAACATCCTCCCTGCCAAATTCCATCCAAACTATGTGCAAGTGTACCTAGAAGAAGTGATGCATTGATGCTGTTTTGAAGTCAAAGGGTGGTCACACAAAATATTGATTTGATTTACATTTTGTCACTCACCGGACTGTGAGTGCTACTTCTCGTGTGTTTAGGAACCGTGGCTGTCCACAATCCTGAGGGTCTGCGCATGTGCAGCCCTTTCAAACCTTCAGTTCATGTTCCTTTTAGTTAATTGGCTGATCAGGCAACACTCCCTATTTAAAGCACCTGAGGTCAATACCTCGTTGCCTGATCTTGGAGTCTCATTCCCCATGAGCCTCTGAAGGTGTTCCTGTGTTTCCTCGTGTGTTCAGCTCCTGCTGATTCCTATTGTTCGTTTGTGGTTTCCAGTCCACTTCTACTCTCCTGTGTTTCATCGTGACTGTGCCAGCTGATTCCTATCCGCTGCCTCTGTGCTACAACAGTTTCCAGTCCACTTCAACTCTCCTGTGTTTCATCGTGACTGCACCAGCTGATTCCTATCCGCTGCCTCCGTGTATCTACAGTATCCTGCTCACCTCAACTCTCCCGTGTTTCATCGTGACTGCACCAGCTGATTCCTATCCGCTGCCTCCGTGTATCTACAGTATCCTGCTCACCTCAACTCTCCCGTGTTTCATCGTGACGGCACCAGCTGATTCCTATCCGCTGTCTCCGTGTGTCTGACAGCCTGCTCTCCTGAACCACGGTATGCATACTTCTCATTGACTGTGCTGGTCTATTGCATATCTTGCTGGACTGAGTTGTTCTCCTCTGGAGTTGCCTATCCGCTGAGACTATTACCATCATTTGACTGTGTTACCTTTTTGCCTGGATAGCTCTTGTGACTTTGTATTATTGTGCAGTGCTGTTCAGTTATTACTACTTGTGCATATCATCGTGGGATCAAGTTCAGTGTGCCCGTGTATACTCTGCATTGCATTTACCTCCCCGTGCTCTTCCTCACATATATATATTCAGTGGTACAACTTGCTAGAGGCAGACCACTGTTCCCTGTTTCCTGAGTCACCCGTTTCCAGTATCCTTTCACATAGCAGTGGTACAACTTGCTAACGCAGACCACTGACTTCTCGGATACCTTCACCTGGATTCCATTCCCTCACCTAGACAGCGGTACCACTTGCTATACGCAGACCGATGACTCTCATCACCTCCTCGTTACTTCTGGACATTCCTCCTCACTATAGCAGTGGTACAACTTGCTATCCACAGACCACTGACTACCCTCACGTTTCCTTGTCCATCCAGTTCCTCGTGTCAATTATCTACATATTACCAGTGCTGCTAGTCATAGACTTTCCACGAGCATTCTCTTACCATCTGCTGTCTCTTGTTCCGTGATCACCCCGCTACCAGAGTATCATATTACCACCTATACTACTCTGGTAAGTCCATCATCTGGTGATACCTGGGTAAAGACTCCTAGTGCCCGTGACACATTTATTTTCTAAATTCATTCAATTACTTTACATTTTGTTAATAGATACAAATAAACTATTATTACTTCTATTTTTAAAAGTATTCTTACTTTGCAGCATTTTTTCCACATCTGCCTAAAATGTTTCAACAGTGTTGTAGATTGGCCATGTAGCATGTATTTTCAATTAAAAGAAAATAATCACTTCTCTGATATTGAATAATTTGCTCCCCATAATATGACTTGTGCATTAGTAGGAGTTTAACTGCCTATAATCTGAATTCCTCAGGCATTGAAGTGGAGTGAAACAGACTTGCTAGATGGATTACTTCAGCAGTGCGAGAGACATCACATGTTACATCTGAAACAATAGCAGAATGTCAGGTTGAGGTTAAATTTACAGTAGAACCTTCAGGAGTTGAGAAGCAGCCCTCCATAAATTCCTCGCTACTCTCTCAGTGTTCTATTGCCATAGAAATTAAAGTAAACTACAGTAGCCCTTATGGATGAAAAACAGTAGTTTGCTGTTCCTGATCTGCGCAGTGATAGTGCCTGTCCAAGCTACATATCCCTAAGACTTTGTGTCACTGCATGGTCTTCACCTTTCCACCGCTCAGCCCAATGCCACTGTGCTCCTTCTCCTTCTGTTTCATTGAACTACCTCCTCTGTTTCTTCAGCTGCTGTAATGATAGGTGCTCTGTATGATTGCTTCCAAGAAAGTGAGAAGTGTTGGCATGTCATACCAGCACATATCGCCCCACTTCGAACACTACTTGTAGATAATAAGATTCTCTGTATAGGAGTTTGAGCTTTAAATTTATAACATTGTTTATAGTTATTTATAATGTATCTACTATTTACTACACCTGATAAATTAATCATGGAATTGTTTAAAAGGGAGTGTCGGTATATATTAGATCTATTGTGTATGGTGTAGAGTCATGACTGAAGGTTAACATTAACCCAAAATGCATAAGCTTCACTACGAATCACTTTGCTTTTAATTGCCCATGAAATAAATATTAGGGAAACCAAACAATTTTCTGTTTAAAAGTAGTGATTTAAAGCAAAGCCTATCTGACATGTGAATTATTTAAGACAACGACAGGTCATAAAAAGATAGAACATAAAAAGTCCCTTAATAAAAATGTTGACAAACAGGAATAAAAAGGCAAACCAGTATTCTTAAAATAAACCAGGAATAAAAACAGAAATGACATAGTATACTTGCATACTCTTTGCATAATTCTGCTGCCTGTGGAAGACTAAATAGTCTCGCCAATTCATCAGTAGAAGACTGATCCCCAAGAACTGACAATCTTTAGCATGTTAGCACGTATTAAACCATCTTCTTCATACTGTAACCCCCCTTTCCTTCTAACCACACTGAATGAAGTGTGAGTATCTTAATCTGATTTTCAAGTATATTTATTGCCCTTTTGCTTAATATACTAGCAAGGAATTCTATAAATAGGATATCTCTCTTCATCAACATGGAGAGATATCATTACATCCACCAACAGGTTATGACTTTCCACACATATGTACAGGAAACTTGATTATTTTAGATTTGTGATAGACAACATGATACATTTCATGGGCCCTTTCGGTAGTCCTCTAACCTTCCAATGGTCACACATTGCCCTTAATCTCAGTAATAAGTTAAAACAATAGTTTTAATTAAATCCGTAAACACATTTGTAATAACATGTCAGCAGCAACAAGCTATAATAAACAAATCTGACAGTAAAGCATGAAGAAGTTGGGGGCCACAGGTAAAGGCTCAGAGGGACACCTGTTTTCTGTCACGGCATTAGATTAATTACTTGGAAAAATATGCTAAGCTTACTTACGAGGCTTGAACTCAGTGGATGGCAGATTACATGTGACTAGTTTCACTGGTTACAAATGTGTAATATGGTCTTTTCAAATATGTTTTATAAAAAGTATTGTTTTCATGTGTCTTCCCTACAGGAAATATATAATACACTTGACAAGACCGCAACTGGTATCCTTTTGTGACTACAGGGTTGGCTGCTATCTCGTTTAATCTTTGTTACACGTATGGAGGCTCTGGCGAGGGGTATTAGATGTAAACATTTCAGGCCTCCAGGTAGGATAGAAGGAGCATCGTCTTGCTCTGTTTGCAGATGATTTATTACCTATTGTCACCAAACCGGTTGCATCTCTTCCTAACTTGATATCCGAAGGTTTGATCACCTTTCTAATTTTAAAATTAACTACTCTAAATTGAACACACTTAATATCTCTGCTTTGGAGCAAACGATTGCTAGTCTTAAGACGGCTTTCCCGTTTAAATGGCAAACCTCACACATTCACTATCTTGGGGTTTCCATTGCAAAAACCAATAACCAACTCTTCCGCCTAAATTATTCTTCCTTGTTATCCAAAATTAAGATTCAAGCATTCTATTTTGTATAGACGAAAACATCAAAGGGGTGTTCAATGTAGCAATGTCCCGGAGTTATCTCCAGGCAGTATATTTGAATAGAGTTTTGAAGTGGACTAGAGGAGGTGGTGCAAAACAGTGGGTGGAAGTGGAAGGTGATTCTAATGAAACAGCGCTTTCTGCTCTACCCTGGCTGTTTAAGATCCCTAAAATATACCACGCCACTGTTGGTCCCACCTTAGGGATGTGGAATAAGCTCTACTCATGGAGAAGTGTGTCGGCTTTTCCATCTCCTATGACCACCATTATGTCTAACCCAGATTTTCCTCCTGGTCTTTCTAGAACTGTTCAACAGATGGTATCGAGCAGTGATTGTTAGCCTTGGCCAGCTGGTGGTTAATGGGAAACTTTGCTCCTCTCAGGAACTCCAATCTGTTTATTCTCTGCCCTCCCGAGTATTGGAGATACATTCAGGTGATACATTACGTCAAGTCTATTGGGGATATTGGATCACTAGGTAGAGCACCACCTCCTTTTGAGGCCATGTGTTTATATAAAATTGCCCCCACTCATACCATATCAGGGATTTATAAAAATCAAATAGATGATCTATTCCAGTCAGCACCATCGTACACGAGTCCCTGGGAGCATGATTTAGCGCCTTATATCTCACAATCTTTGTGTCCCAAAATCTATCAAAACACCCATAGCTGCTCCTTGAGTGTCTTAGTTGTTGAAACACATTATAAAGTATTGACCAGATGGTATTGGCGCCACTTCACATTACATAAATATCATCCACAGAAGTTCCCAGTATGTTGGAGATGTAATGGAGCTACTGGCTCACTGATGCATATATGGTTGTAATGCCCATGATTTGCACCCTTTTGGAGCAAAGTTATTAGGCTCTAGAAGGTCATAGTTAAACATGAGGTCCCTGAAGACCCTGGTTTTTGCTTGTTGTCTCTCTCTCTAACATTCCTTCATCTAAATACAAGAAGTTACTTTTAAAACATTTAAACAATACAGCCAGAATGGTTTTTCCTACATGTTGGAGGTCCTGATCCCCTCCTACAATTAAAGACTTGCTTGCTAGAGTGGAGTATTATATGTCTGTGGATGATATAATTTTTTCAGCAAATGACAAATATTCAGATTTTATGGCCACCTGGTTCAGTTAGATGGAGTTCAAGGAGTCTGAAGAAGTTAAGCTTCTTTTCTCACACTCCCCCCAAAATGTAAGAATTCTTACCTCTCCGCGCTCGTGCTCCGTCAGCCGCTCACATTTCGGGTTCGCGGTGGGGAATGACATGTGACTCCTCATTGGGGATCATCACATGATTTCTCAGCGGGGACTTTGAATATAAAGGAGGATCTGGGGGTAAATGTATCATACCCCGGTTTTGTCAACTCGCGGGAGTTCGGCGTCTTCACAGCTTAAATTTAAAGCGGCGCTGCCTTGTAAAGGGAAACTTCCCTACACTTAGTCTACACTTGAGCGTAAGACTAAAATGTTGAAAGTGACACATAATAATGAAAAAAAAAAAGGGAAAAAATAAAATTATATATCTCATCATTTCGATTTAGCAATGGGTTCCGTGGAAGATGGATCCTCCGGCTGTCTATTTGCTTGTTTGTTATGGCAGATACTTACATCGGAAATACTTAAAGAACCATTGAAGGGTTTCTCCACCACCTCCCCTTCCTTTTTCCCTTTCGCCTTATGTTTTTTTTCTGTTTCTTCCTGATTTCTTATGTTTATCTCCCCTCTTTCCACTTTACAAAAAAAAAAAAAAGAGGAAACTTTAAGTTTTTACTACAATGTAATTACTTATACATATATATATATATGCAGGAAATGTTATATATTTCCTGCATCTTTTTTGGGCATATTTCCAACGTGATTAATTTAACTCAATGCAGTTAGGGATAACAATTTTTGTTTTTAGCTTGAAGTACAAACAATACCCACTGTGGGTTTTTCTGATGTTTCCAATTAATGCCAGAAAATCCCCAAGATTCTTTAGATTCATTGCTCACTCCATACTACACTTCAGACGTCGAAGTGATCATCATCACTAATAGGAGGATGTTTAAATAAAGGTTTGGGTTTTGAATTTGTGCCTGTTGTGTGATAGCTGGAGTGCAGGCTCGTGCAGAGTAAAAGTTAGACTAGTCTTCAACCTAGCACATGGCATGGTGCAGAGAATGTCATCACAGTCTGCTGCAGAAAAATGTCCTGTAGCCTGACTGTGGGGAGCCTCTAGTATGGCTACACATCAAGAGATCCTGATCTGGTGGTATCAACTACCAATCAGATGAGAATCCACTCACCCCATCTGATACTACCAGTAACAACTGCTCAAGCGAGTCTTCTTCTGCTGCAGTTTAATCTAGGTCTCTTGCCTGCTTGTACTATCATCTCGGGGGCTCATGCTTTTTTATTTTTTTTAAATCACAATTAATTATATAAATGTGATAATCAGTTTTCAACAAAATGTCATAATTGTTGTAATTTATGTAATTGTCAAAATCTGACATTATGAAAATAGTTTTATTATTAAATTATACAATAATTAATTGTGCTAAAAAAACATAAATTTGCAATGAGTAAACTATGCTAACCTTGTTGCCTGGCCCTAAAGTTAATTAACCCATTAATACCGTATTCAAATATGAATTAAAGATAGAAACATGTTCTATTGGATTACACACTTTAGAATGTGAACAAGATGGTGAGTGTGCCATAAAGAATAATGTTCCTTTCGAAGTTTAACATTTTGCACAATGGACCTCACATTTTTGATGTTTTGACATGGAAGTGCCATAGAATCACATCACTGTCTTATAAGCAGCCCATCAGTCTCTAACCCTTTTCAAGTCCCTCATTTGCCATTCTCCCCTGACACCCATTCCCTCTACCTAGACAGTCTCTGCCCTCTTCTCTGGCACAGTAGCCTCTTTTGGTACTCTGGACACCAACTCAACCACTACCTAATCATATGCTTATTTTCCCCTCTCCATTGGTACTCTGTTCCCTGGTACACTGACCACTTTATAATAATAATACAAAATACATGAAGTAACTCAGAAATGTTATTTATAGACAATTTTGCAAACAACTTTTGTGAATTTGGTGTTAGTAACTCAAAAAATATCATTGAAAAATTGTCAATTATTTTATGGTAACATTGACTAACTAAACAGAGTATTCACAATTTTTTCATATTCAGTAACTATAATTTTAGTCACTGGAAAAAAAGGAGTGGTTGAGACAGTCGAGATCACCCAAGTCACAGCCAGTTGGCCTAAAAAATGGCCAAAAACCTTTCTGCTAGTGTGAGTGTATTTTCTGTGAATATTGTTGATACAGGATTTAATACACTATATGGACAACAGTATTTGGCCACATTACTTTGAAAGGATGCTACCTTTGCGATAAGACTTTTCGTGAAATTTCATCCCTGCTGGATATTCCACGGTCAACTGTAAGGGATATTATAATAAAGTGGGAGTGTTTAGGCACAAGTAGAAGTGGAAGTGGAAGACCATGTAAAATCACAGAGCGGGGTCAACGACTGCTAAGGCGCAGGATGCGTAAAGGTCGCCAGCTCTGTGCTGATTCCATAGTTGAAGAGTTCCGAGCATCCACTGGTATTAATGTAAGCTCAAAAACTGTGCAACAGGAGGTTAATGGAATGATTTCCATGGCCGAGCAGCTGCATGCAAGCCTCACACCACCAACACCAATGTCAAGTGTTAGTGGTGTAAAGCACACCGACACTGGACTGTGGAGCAGTGGAAATGTGTTCTGTTTGGCAGTCAGATGGATCAGTCTGGGTTTGGTGGATGCCAGGAGAATGTTTCCTGTCTGACTGCGTTATGCCAACTGCGAAGGTTAGTGGAGGAGGGATTATGTTATGGGGCTGTTTTTCAGGGTTTGGGCTAGACTCCGTATCTCCTGTGAAGGGCAATCTTAATGCTTCATAAATTAGTAAGAAGTGAGCGCTCAATTGCTCCTATTGGGGATCAGTGGTCAGTGGTCTGGAGAGCTAAATCTTAAATAAATTGACTTAATACATACTAAGTGGATAAAATTGCGACCACAAAAATTAATGTCTAAATTCTAATACTCAACATATGGATGCAATGCTAACAGATAAAAACATGCATTTAATAAAATGACTAAACATGTGTGCCGGCCACAGCGTGTGTGACATATAACAAAATTTAAAAAAAAACAACCGTAGATAGAGGACACTAAAACAAATTCCAATGCATGACACAAACTAATGTCCACCAAATGTCCAAAAGCGAGGTCCAATATCAATAGTAGTAAATCCCAGAGGGAGTGTAGTAGACGGTGAGCGGGTATTCGCGAGTCCTCGTACTCGATATGCTTAAGGCCCAGACGGAACTGATTAATAAGTCTTACTTGGAAAAACAGTGATCCTCGGTGAGATATCCTGGATTGGTAGGGAGGACTGTGACCAAGCAGCGATGACTATATGGGTAATGCACCCAGCGGCGTGTATCGATAAACGGCGTGCGTTCCACAGTGAGATGCACAGATGGATTTCCGGACTTCCGGTTTGACGTCACTAAGGGGTGTATCCCAACGCGTTTCATTTGCTACAGCAAATTTCCTCAGGGGATCGTGATGTCCATAGAGAATATGGGTTTATATAGTGTTCGTGATCGTCAGCAGACTTAGAGGACAGTGATTGAGACAGTGATTGAGACCGTGTGACTTGATTGTAAATTATTGCCATACAATCTATCAAAGGGAGGACAATATGCACATCAAGGAAATATGAATTCAGAAATTATAACAAAAACTGTACATTGTATTAAATGGACATTGTATATATGCATGTACATTGAGATAGGGCAATTCACCTATATTTGGTCATGTGATTACATTTTATTCCAGATATATTAATGCTCCTTTATAGATGCACAGTATAGGGATGTTATTAAGATAATAAATAAATCAATCAAACACATGTAGATAATAAATTATACATATGTAGTACTATACTGAGGGGCGGTGTTTGTGTGGACCATGTATAGACATACATATTTATGGTCCATAAGGAGACTGTGTGTTACTGTCACTCTGACGGTCGATTGATGACTAGCTGGTCACATTCCCACTTTTCCATCACCTTTGGGATAGTATTCTCAACATGCTTATCTACTATACCAGATATTCCCAAGTGGTCACCCATCTCGGTACTGATCTGGCTACACTCTGCTTGGCTTCCAACTTCGACAGAGGTTGGGCATACCAGAGTGTTATGATCGTAGCGAACACGGAGTTATCACCTACGGGAGGTTAGTGGGGTGTGAGCTCAGCAACAGCAAGCATCATCATTCAAAATATCCAGATTACAGAACTTGTACAGAAGCCTAAATATGGTGTAGTTGTTTATAAAGATAGGTCAAATTCCATATTTAGACCTCGTGGTCTAAGAGTGTTAAGAAGGAGAATCATCCTTGACTCTTCTTTGTTGATTAATTTGATATTGTTTCCACCTCTCCAATTTTGTTGTACATGTTTGAGACCTATGAAGCTTAGTCCGGTGGGATCACAGTTATGTTCAAGTCTGAAATGGTTGGAGAGGTGATGTTTGTCGAACCCATTTCTTATGTGTCTGATGTGTTCACCTATCCGCATCTTCAGTGGTCTATTTGTGCGACCCACATACTGCTTTGCACATGGACATTGTAACAGATATATCACATTTTTAGTGTCACACGTGATGAAATCATTTATGGGGAAACTTGAATTGTTGTATGAGGAATGGAAATTTAGAGTAGCAATGGTTGATCTCTGATTAAGGGTTTTACAGTTGATACATTTTCCACAATAGTAGAAACCCGGTTTTTTGTTTGCAGTAGTTAGCCAGTCATTATTTGTAATATTATTTCTATTATGATTTTTAACTAGAGATTTCTTTAGATCAGGGGCTTTTCTAAAGACCATTTTAGGGTGTTTTGATAGTGAGGGTCCTAATGTTTCATCTTTAAGCAGAATGTGCCAATGTTTATTGATTATATGTTTCAGCTGATTGGCTCCATTTGAATAGTCAGATATAAAGTATACCTGGTCCTTGTTTTTAGATGTGATTATCGTGGTGTTTGATTTATCATCTGATCTATATTTCAATAGAGAGCTCCGTTCGGTATGTTTTAGTTGTTCAAAGGCTTTCTCCACTAGATGAGTGTCATATTGTTTTTCTTGGAACTCTTTAACCATTTGGGAACCTTGTGTGATGTAGTCATCCAGTTGTGTACAGTTTCGTTGGACTCTTGTGAATTGACTGAAGGGAATACTCTTCAGCCATTGAGGATGGTGATGGCTGTTTGACAAGATGTAGCTATTTACATCAACTGGCTTTCTATATGTCTTGGTGGCTATTGTATTATTAAGAATGAAGATTTCCAGGTCTAAAAATACGACAGAAACTTTACTGTGTTTTGCTGTGAATTTCAAACCATAATCATTGGTGTCTATATATGATAAGAATTGGAGAAGGGAGGATTCTGATCCGTTCCAGATGATGAATATGTCATCTATGTACCGCTTCCATAGCACCAGATTTGCCTCCCAGCCATTGTCCGACCAAATGTATTTGTTTTCCCAATCACTCATGTACATGTTGGCATAGCTGGGGGCAAATCTGGTGCCCATGGCTGTCCCTTGTGTTTGCAGGTAAAATTCATCATTATACCAAAAATAATTGTGTTTGAGAATAAACTCAATATTTGTAAGGATGAACTCTACCTGTCTGCTGTTTATGCTTTTGTCTTGATGGAGAAAATGTCTGATGCTCTGAATACCCAATTCGTGTTTTATAATCGTGTATAGGGAGGTTACATCACATGTAACCAACCAAAATCTGTCATGCCATGTTGTCTTTTCTAGTAGTTGTAGAATATGGGTGGTGTCTTTCAGGTAAGCTTTCTGCTGTTTCACATATGGTTGTAAGTAGGTGTCCAAATAGTGGGAAAGGTTGGCAGTTACTGAACCGATTCCAGAAATTATCTGCCTACCCGGTGGGTTGGTGTGATTTTTATGTATCTTCGGTAAGTAGTAAATAACAGGAATTATGGGGTGCTGATTGTGCAAATAATTGAATTCATTGTGATTTAGAATTCCTAGGTCTCTCCCTTGAATCAAAATGGATTTTAATTCTTCTGAATATGTATTGGTAGGATTTGTTTGTAGGCGTTTATAGGTGGACGTGTCTGAAAGCAGTCTCTGCATTTCTAAATTATAGTCATCTATGTTTAGGATGACTATCCCTCCACCCTTATCTGCTGGCTTTATGATTATGTTCCTGATATCTTGTAATTCTTTTAATGCTTCTGTTTCTTGTTGTGTTAAATTGACTACCTTATGTTTTGGTTGTTTAATATTATCAATATCACTGAGGACTAGGGTCTCAAAGCTGTCAATGAGACTCCCTTTTACTTGACGGGGGTAGAAATTAGAGTCAGGTTTCAAGTTACTATGTTTGTATGTATCTTGTTCTGATTTTATAATGCGTTCTAATGGTGTTTTTGCGAAGAATTTTTTGAGAGTGATTTTCTTAACAAACCGTTGAACATCTAGAATAGTATTGAATTTGTTGATGGGCTTCGTGGGGGCATATTTCAACCCTTTATTGAGTACACTGATTTGTGTCTGTGATAAATCATGAGAACTCAGATTGAAAATTCCTAAGGGTTTCAATGGAGATGAGGACTTTGTGGTTACGACCTTGGTTTTTTGACCTCCTCTCCTTCCTCGTCGGAGGTGTCTAGTTTTCTTTTGGTAGGGTTTAATTGGTTGGGTCTTGTGTGGAGGTTCATAAATTTTGGGCCTAGCCCCAAAAAATGACCTATTTGAGAGATTGGGTCAGATCCTTGTTTGTTTGTGGAGTCAGAGGTATTAACCAATAAAGGCAGGTCTGGGGCTAATGTTGGTGTGGAGTGTAATGAATTGTTTTTGGTTGGTATTGGTGAAGAGATTTGTGTTGAGAAGGTTTCTCCATTTACTATTTGTTGTTTTTGTGGTGTATTGCATTTCCACCCTAATTCAAAAGATTGGATGGCCAATGTTTCATAGTTGGGAATGGATACATCATATACAGAGATAGTTAATGATGAGGTGTCTGTGTCCAGATCAGCAATGTCGCTGATGCTACTACTGTTCGTTGAAGGAATTTTGGTTTTGCGGTGTATAAAGGACATATATTGTTGGTAAGTCATATTACTAATCCACCAACGGAAGGAGGATCTATTGCAAATTGAGGACCAAATCAATACACTAGATAACACCATAGGATCTGTAAAAGATGATCCCGATTATCAAGATTTGTTTAAACTAATAAAAGATAGACTAAACAAAAAAGAACAATCCATTATCAATAAGAAAAAATCTAATTATATGAGGGACAAGTTTGGTGTCATAATCCCAAAAACCAAATTAAAAACATGCTCAAAAATTTATCAAATGGACCATATAGATCCTAATAAAATACCACAGAGAAAGATTGGTCCACACACCCGAATCTCTTCATCAACCACTCTGCCCTATAAAAAAATGGGTATGACTTACCAACAATATATGTCCTTTATACACCGCAAAACCAAAATTCCTTCAACGAACAGTAGTAGCATCAGCGACATTGCTGATCTGGACACAGACACCTCATCATTAACTATCTCTGTATATGATGTATCCATTCCCAACTATGAAACATTAGCCATCCAATCTTTTGAACGGTTTGTTAGGAAAATCACTCTCAAAAAATTCTTCGCAAAAACACCATTAGAACGCATTATAAAATCAGAACAAGATACATACAAACACAGTAACTTGAAACCTGACTCTAATTTCTACCCCCGTCAAGTAAAAGGGAGTCTCATTGACAGCTTCGAGACCCTAGTCCTCAGTGATATTGATAATATTAAACAACCAAAACATAAGGTAGTCAATTTAACACAACAAGAAACAGAAGCATTAAAAGAATTACAAGATATCAGGAACATAATCATAAAGCCAGCAGATAAGGGTGGAGGGATAGTCATCCTAAACATAGATGACTATAATTTAGAAGTGCAGAGACTGCTTTCAGACACGTCCACCTATAAACGCCTACAAACAAATCCTACCAATACATATTCAGAAGAATTAAAATCCATTTTGATTCAAGGGAGAGACCTAGGAATTCTAAATCACAATGAATTCAATTATTTGCACAATCAGCACCCCATAATTCCTGTTATTTACTACTTACCGAAGATACATAAAAATCACACCAACCCACCGGGTAGGCAGATAATTTCTGGAATCGGTTCAGTAACTGCCAACCTTTCCCTCTATTTGGACACCTACTTACAACCATATGTGAAACAGCAGAAAGCTTACCTGAAAGACACCACCCATATTCTACAACTACTAGAAAAGACAACATGGCATGACAGTTTTTGGTTGGTTACATGTGATGTAACCTCCATATACACGGTTATAAAACACGAATTGGGTATTCAGAGCATCAGACATTTTCTCCATCAAGACCAAAGCATAAACAGCAGACAGGTAGAGTTCATCCTTACAAATATTGAGTTTATTCTCAAACACAATTATTTTTGGTATAATGATGAATTCTACCTGCAAACACAAGGGACAGCCATGGGCACCAGATTTGCCCCCAGCTATGCCAACCTGTACATGAGTGATTGGGAAAACAAATACATTTGGTCGGACAATGGCTGGGAGGCAAATCTGGTGCTATGGAAGCGGTACATAGATGACATATTTATCATCTGGAACGGATCAGAATCCTCCCTTCTCCAATTCTTATCATATATAGACACCAATGATTATGGTTTGAAATTCACAGCAAAACACAGTAAAGTTTCTGTCGAATTTTTAGACCTGGAAATCTTCATTCTTAATAATACAATAGCCACCAAGACATATAGAAAGCCAGTTGATGTAAATAGCTACATCTTGTCAAACAGCCATCACCATCCTCAATGGCTGAAGAGTATTCCCTTCAGTCAATTCACAAGAGTCCGACGAAACTGTACACAACTGGATGACTACATCACACAAGGTTCCCAAATGGTTAAAGAGTTCCAAGAAAAACAATATGACACTCATCTAGTGGAGAAAGCCTTTGAACAACTAAAACATACCGAACGGAGCTCTCTATTGAAATATAGATCAGATGATAAATCAAACACCACGATAATCACATCTAAAAACAAGGACCAGGTATACTTTATATCTGACTATTCAAATGGAGCCAATCAGCTGAAACATATAATCAATAAACATTGGCACATTCTGCTTAAAGACGAAACATTAGGACCCTCACTATCAAAACACCCTAAAATGGTCTTTAGAAAAGCCCCTGATTTAAAGAAATCTCTAGTTAAAAATCATATTAGAAATAATATTATAAATAACGACTGGCTAACTACTGCAAACAAAAAAACGGGTTTCTACTATTGTGGAAAATGTATCAACTGTAAAACCCTTAATCAGAGATCAACCATTGCTACTCTAAATTTCCATTCCTCATACAACAATTCAAGTTTCCCCATAAATGATTTCATCACGTGTGACACTAAAAATGTGATATATCTGTTACAATGTCCATGTGCAAAGCAGTATGTGGGTCGCACAAATAGACCACTGAAGATGCGAATAGGTGAACACATCAGACACATAAGAAATGGGTTCGACAAACATCACCTCTCCAACCATTTCAGACTTGAACATAACTGTGATCCCACCGGACTAAGCTTCATAGGTCTCAAACATGTACAACAAAATTGGAGATGTGGAAACAATATCAAATTAATCAACAAAGAAGAGTCAAGGATGATTCTCCTTCTTAACACTCTTAGACCACGAGGTCTAAATATGGAATTTGACCTATCTTTATAAACAACTACACCATATTTAGGCTTCTGTACAAGTTCTGTAATCTGGATATTTTGAATGATGATGCTTGCTGTTGCTGAGCTCACACCCCACTAACCTCCCGTAGGTGATACCTCCGTGTTCGCTACGATCATAACACTCTGGTATGCCCAACCTCTGTCGAACTTGGAAGCCAAGCAGAGTGTAGCCAGATCAGTACCGAGATGGGTGACCACTTGGGAATATCTGGTATAGTAGATAAGCATGTTGAGAATACTATCCCAAAGGTGATGGAAAAGTGGGAATGTGACCAGCTAGTCATCAATCGACCGTCAGAGTGACAGTAACACACAGTCTCCTTATGGACCATAAATATGTATGTCTATACATGGTCCACACAAACACCGCCCCTCAGTATAGTACTACATATGTATAATTTATTATCTACATGTGTTTGATTGATTTATTTATTATCTTAATAACATCCCTATACTGTGCATCTATAAAGGAGCATTAATATATCTGGAATAAAATGTAATCACATGACCAAATATAGGTGAATTGCCCTATCTCAATGTACATGCATATATACAATGTCCATTTAATACAATGTACAGTTTTTGTTATAATTTCTGAATTCATATTTCCTTGATGTGCATATTGTCCTCCCTTTGATAGATTGTATGGCAATAATTTACAATCAAGTCACACGGTCTCAATCACTGTCTCAATCACTGTCCTCTAAGTCTGCTGACGATCACGAACACTATATAAACCCATATTCTCTATGGACATCACGATCCCCTGAGGAAATTTGCTGTAGCAAATGAAACGCGTTGGGATACACCCCTTAGTGACGTCAAACCGGAAGTCCGGAAATCCATCTGTGCATCTCACTGTGGAACGCACGCCGTTTATCGATACACGCCGCTGGGTGCATTACCCATATAGTCATCGCTGCTTGGTCACAGTCCTCCCTACCAATCCAGGATATCTCACCGAGGATCACCGTTTTTCCAAGTAAGACTTATTAATCAGTTCCGTCTGGGCCTTAAGCATATCGAGTACGAGGACTCGCGAATACCCGCTCACCGTCTACTACACTCCCTCTGGGATTTACTACTATTGATATTGGACCTCGCTTTTGGACATTTGGTGGACATTAGTTTGTGTCATGCATTGGAATTTGTTTTAGTGTCCTCTATCTACGGTTGTTTTTTTAAAATTTTGTTATATATCACACACTCTGTGGCCGGCACACATGTTATGTCATTTTATTAAATGCATGTTTTTATCTGTTAGCATTGCATCCATATGTTGAGTATTAGAATTTAGACATTAATTTTTGTGGTCGCAATTTTATCCACTTAGTATGTATTAAGTCAATTTATTTAAGATTTAGCTCTCCAGACCACTGACCACTGATCCCCAATAGGAGCAATTGAGCGCTCACTTCTTACCAATTTATTAACATAGGAAGGGATTCCTTTTTTAGTTGAGCCGCTCTTGCTACCTAAAGTGTAGAGCGCGAGTTCCATACCCAATATTAATCTTAATGCTTCAGCATACCAAGTCATTTTGGACAATGCTATGCTTCCAACTTTGTGACAACAGTTTCGGGAAGGCCCTTTAATATTCCAACATGACTGTGCCCTAGTGCAAAAAAAGCAAGGACTACAAAGATATTAGCCAGTTTATACAAGTAGTTCAGTTGTTTCTGTTAGTTGACTTATGCTCAGTACTATAGTGGGCTAACTTGGGCTGGGTCACTGGGCCACCTGCAAATTTTTTCATTTAAAACAGGCTGCCGATTTGAGTCTTGCCCCCGGAGTAAAATTTTCTCCACTGTTACTAATATTAATATGTAATCAATGGATACCATCTAATTATTGGCTGCCTACGATTACGTGACCACCAAACATGATCATCGAGGATTGGGCTGTGATTGGTTGATGTATATCATGTGGCCAGTGGGCAGTATAAACAGAGCTTGAAATAATGTTTAATTCTTCTGCCTCTGAAGAAACTGCCAGTCAATTAAAAGTGGGCATAGAAAAGCATCAGGTCACGCTGATGTTCTGCTATTGGAGTTTTTTGTTTGCCTAAACCCTGGAGTTTGTTTTCATTGTTGAGATTAAGTACCTGAACTACAAAAGCAGTACATGAATGCTTTGTATCCCTTGTGAACAAGGATTATCTATGCAGTTTAAGGTCCTTCATTGCTTTCTATGGGGAAGACTTTTGCCTTTTCATGTCTCATCTGGTCACACAGCCCAAGTTCCATCTGAGATGATTATGAACTTGTTTGTTTCTTTATGAAATATCAACAAGGAACATTTGCGCATTGCTTATGCTTATGTCAGCTAATTTATGGTCTATTGTGACTTATATATTGTGACCTTTGTAGCTAATAAGGCTACAATTCCATGGCAGTTTGGTACATAATATTTAATGGTTTTAGGTTATTATTTTAGTAAAATTTGTATTATTTTCCTTGAACAGCGCTCTTTATTTCTTTGATTATTTTTTTATGTTATACAGGTCTCAAATACCTGTTAATAAGAGCTGCAGTTTATAATAGCACTGTTTAATGTACTGGATTTACAGTCTGAGAATTGTTTATTTTATTTTTGTTAAGTGCATGACCTTGCATTGATCAATATTAAACTTCAACTATCAGTTCCCTTTTGTTTCGATAATCCTATAAATAAGTAAATATGACCTGAGTCAATTTTTCAATTAGAAATATTAAAGCATGACACTAAAAAATTCAATTTGTTTATGTGTATTGGTGGCGATGTCACAATCCATGGCTTAATAAGATGATGACAACAAAATCTTTCAATTTTCTCATTAGTTCAATCCATTCACTTTATCATGTCACAGTCAAGATACATATATCTATATCACATATTGTTTACCACATTCCAAAAATGTTACAATAATGTTTTTGCTTAATTAAGGATATTTATATGTTTTGGTTTTCTGAAACCCTGTAGAGGGTGAATAGTTTCAGAATATACTCATTACTAATAATACAGCGAACCATGAAGCTGGACCACTATTTCTAACACCTCTAGAACTACGTTTCCACTTCACAATTCCGAATTTTTAAGTAGCTACCATTAAGCAATGTGTGTAAGCCTTGATGGTTACACATTGACCTCACAAATGTTTGACTTTGCATTAGGAATTTAGAAATGTAATTATTTTGTGTCACTACTACATACATATGCTCCTATTGCACTTAATGAGGCATATGTCATTACATAAATAATATTTTATAATAAGATTAAGTCACTGCTGCTCTTTTGTAAAATCTATCTCAATCCACATAAAATACATTATATTATTGCACTCACATAACAATAGAGATTTAAACTGTTGCTAAATTGCATGGATCATGGTCACACAGCAAAAATCTCTGATTTAAGTACATTTAGTGGCCCCAGTTCAGAGAAAAAAGCATCTTATTTATATTTGGAACGGGGTTTATAGCATTGAGTTTGTCAATATCCTTTAAGGTTTATCTGTTGTAATTAGCTTTTAAATCACAGTTAGGCAGAGTAGTACAGTAAAAGTATATTTCCTTCCATCTCCAGAATACAGTTTTCTTTCTCATTAAACTTTAAAAAATAATGATTTTGGGGATTTTTAAAGAAAGAAATACCAATACACCAAAGGCTATTTCCACCTTTCATATAGATTTGAAATATTTAATGAACATTCAGTAGCTCTGAAAGATTTTATTTAGTAACTTTCTACTACTGAATAGCATAGCAGATTAACATTAAATAAATACGTATTCCTAAAGGAATTTAGATGTGAACACTGTGCACACTAATTACTAATCATTATAAAATGGAAATTACCAATTAGCACAAGATGTAAGCTACTTTATTACATGTGACTTGGACATTTAGCACATTAACTCATTATAATTACTAAATTGTACAGTACCCAACACTTGAATGAAGAGCATTTTATTTTCTGTATTTACACTTTAATGAGGATGTGTTGAAGTAGAATATAAAAACGTAACAATAAAGTCGATTAATTGAACTTTATAAATGTTTGTAAGCAAAGTAACTACAAAGTGGTTCACAAATTAAAGCACAATCATTTCAGTTGCTTCTGCATATAATCTATTCTTTATCATATACAGGGAGGGGGTTGTAGGGCAGATTGAGAAACTAAAGATATATTTTACCATCTTTATTTGGCAAGGCATACAGGTTAGTTCCTGTCTAATAGAGATTCCCTCCAATGTCTACAATACAGATATAATACACAAGTGAAGCTAACAAATACACCAATCAGCCACAATATTAAAACCACTGAAAAAGGAAGTGAATAACATTGATTATCTTGTTACAATGGCACCTGTCAAGGGATGGGATATATTAGGCATCAAGTGAACGGTCGAGAAGTTAATGTGTTGGAAGAAGGAAAAATGGGCAAGCATAAGAATATGAGCGACTTTGACAAGGGCCAAATTGTGATGGCTAGATGACTGTGTCAGAGCATCTCCAAAACGGTAGGTCTTGTTGGGTGTTCCTAGCATGCAATGGTTAGTACCTACCAAAAGCAGTCCAAGTAAGGACAACCGTTGAAGCTGTGACAGGGGCATGGGTTCCCAAGACTCATTGATGTGTACAGGAAGCGAAGGCTAGCCATCTGGTCCAATATCACAGAAAAGTTACTGTTGCACAAATTGCTGAAAAAGTTAATGCTGCTTAAGATATGAAGGGGGACAATGAGTGCATACAAAAGCAAATTTAAATAATAAAAGTGCTCTAAAAAAAATATGTCATCAGTTCAGGTATTGGGGCTACCTTTAACACCATTGTGCTAGGGTAATCAACAATATGTTCTTTACAATGAATAGGGGAAGCTTAACTGCACTGCAATTCTCTCCGATACTCACCAGAAATGTTCCAGTAAGGCAATGGCTTTAAATTGACAGCTGCAGTATATCAAGTGAGTCACACTCTTGCAGAAGGAAACATCACTGTTGAATTGTGTTAGCTGAAGTGCAAAGAGGCAGTCAACATTTGCAAGCAAGACTCAGATGTACACTGCATCTATATGTGTCACTGACATCCTAAAATATAAAACCCCAAAACAGCAATGAAGCAAGCTAATGTTGGACCAGTGCAAATACATTTAGATCACACACATGAAAAAAATAAGCATTGAGCAGTATTTTCTTACATACATCAATGATCAGTCAAGATACAAAATACCTGGCCTGCTTCAAGCAATAATGGAGTACCAGAGAATTTCGTAGAATATCTTGATCAAGTAGGCAACACGTTTGTCAGGATACCAAAGATAGTACATGGGCTAATTAAACAAGATTCTGCTCCAAAACACCAACAAGAATTTGTCATTGATGAAGACTTGTATCAGTATAATATTCCCAAAATGTCAACTGTAGTTCAGCCTTATTCACAACCTGAATCAGGAAACCTATACAAGCAAGTAAAGTGAAATATAATTTTCACCTCTACCTTCCGTTAAAAGATCCACAACATGTGATCATAGCATTCCAGTCAATGTCTATCCTACATCGATCGAATAGCATCACAACCCGAGCCAGAGTCATACAAGGAGATGAAAATACTGCCTACCTATGAAATGTGCATTAAAACTGTTGATGAGGAAAATAAATTCTTCCCAGGACACATGTTATTGGATACAAATGGGGTTTTAAAACCAAGTCTGACTGTAAAGTCAAGGTTCACATAATCAAGGTAGATTTAGTCAGGAAGGGATAGTGTCAAAAATATGGTGATGATTATGATGCCACTGTTTTTCAGTCAACAAACGAAGTAAAATTAGAACACTCATGGTTGTGGCAACTGTACAGACGATGAAAGTGAGACATCATGACATCAAAGCAGCCTCCCTCAATGGTGACATTAATAGAGGATTTTGTATGTCACAACTTAAAGGATATACTAGAGAGGAAGAAGAGCATCTTGTTGGCAAGTTACAGATATCCTTTTATGGACTTAAGTTATCAGTCAGGTCATGTGATTCTAAGATGATCAAGATTTTGCAGACGGAGGATTCACACAGTTAAGCTGATCTATGCTTAGTTAAAGGATCAATAATGGATGCAGCTGCTTCTATGTAGAATAAATTATCTTAGATCACAATTAAAACAAAGAAAGTAAAGAAAGTCAAGCAAAAATCTCAGCAAATACTTTATAAAATGCTTAACGATTGATGTTCTCCCATAATAGTCAATCCCCCTCTTTACCGCACTTCTTACCACACCATTAGAATAAATGATGGTACACATTGCTTTGGAAAATAAAAAGAGTTTATTAAAATGAGTAACAATTCCCCCCAGGTGCACCCTTATCCTTAAAATTGGGATCACTTATCCCAAGCATCTGAGAACCAGTATTCCATCTGGGCTGATGGAACACAATCAACAAACCTGCCCCCTAAGGCGTTGGCTGTACTAAAACCAAAGCCTACTCTTCAAAGGTAAGCAGATTCAGTCATTACATAAATAAATCCAATGTGTGCCGATCAAGCATAGTCCACAGACTGCTAAATAGTTTCCAGTCATGCCTGGTTCACTCAAGAATCAAGGCCTACCACAATACCAAACCTAAAATCTGATAAACTCCCATGAACCTGCCCAATTTACAAACCCATATCTTCTTCCGTCAAGTGAAATCTATCTGACCTATAAAGGCAAACACAATGTTATTTAGTTAAAGAATGCTTGCTTTACAAACTACCAAAAGGGGCTCCCAAACCAGGCCACCACCAAATTAACCACCCAATGTACCTCATCAACCACCCACCCATCGGGAACAGACCTCCATATCCACCGGGTAACTACATAGGACCAGCAGAGGACCAAGTGAGACCATAAAGAATGTATCCATGCCAGTTTGGACTTAAACAGGGCGGCAGTACGGCATATCATGAAGAAGTAGAGAAGAAGAAACATGAAGATAAACAGGAGACAAACGAAAGCCATAAAAACCTTGTGGAACCAACAGCCAATCAGGCCCACTTATAAAGTAAAAATTAGGCCAGTTTTCTTCACCCCCTTTCTTAAAAAAGCAAAAAGTGACCAAAGTCCTGTCTCACCCGAGGTCAGTAAAAGTAGAACAGAAATTCAGGATAGCAGACAAGGCCGCACATAATAAATGCAGTCTACTTCCACCTGCCCAACTGCTGGATGCATTGAATTGCAGCACCTTATACAGCTATAGACGTTGCCTCCAAAATACAAATGAAATGTGCGCCATCTATATCGATTAAGCCAAGTTGAGGTTTGGAAAAAACACACTACTGTAGGGGACCCGTAACAATGCATCAACCACAGTTCCACGGTATGGGGCCCCATAAGAACAAATTTAGGTACAATTTTTAACTGAGCAAATCAAGCAATTCCTCCTTGGGAACAAAGGGATGCACCACCACCAGCCTAGCGGATTGGCTTGGACCCATTGTTCAAGTCCAGAAGCAGGGTAAGGCAAAATAAGAAAGGCTGTGTTAGGCACCAAAGCCCTAAACTTATCCCCGGCCCTCGCGACAAGGTGTCAGCCAACCTTATTTCCAAATTCCAGCACACACCCGTCCCGGAAGTTAATATCATAATGCAGAACCAGTCTACACAGCAAGCTAACTACTTAGATGTACTCAGCTTAGTAATGGCCCCCACAGCGCCCAGGCCAGCACAACAAAAAATTACTGGCAAAACAGTCACCAAAAGCAACCGCCCCTGCAAACAACTGCAGAACACTACTGGACACCGAGGGCTAGGGCCAGAAGTGCACCTCATTAAATCCCAGAGAAACACAACCAAGACCACCAAATCATCCCCATCTCTCTGGATAGAGGGAAAATTGAACAAACCAAAACTAGATGAAGCCTTTTCAACAGTGCCCTAGGGGACCCCTGGCCACAGTGAACATTCAGTGAAATTTACAGACCACATCTGGAGGCAGCCGACAGAGCCTAAACCTATGTCAAAAAAAATGCCCAAAGAACACAGACGAGTAGTGGGACCCTCAGGAAACAAAAATGCAATAGCAGCAAACAAAGTGTTCAAACAGGTCGGAGGCCGACCTGTGCCAACCACCAGGAAATTGTCCAAGCAATGAGCTATTCCTGAAGGACCCGTCCCTGCTCCAAAACCCCAATGCAGGAAGGAACTGAAGCATGCTAAAATTAGTAGGAAACAGCACATCCCATGGAGAGGAATAAAGGGCAAGTGTTGGAGCAACCAGAAATTCCTCACCATATTCACAGGGATCAGCCATACGGGGAAATCGTCAAAATCCCAAATAGGTGGGTTCAAGAAAGGGCCAGGCATCATCATCATCATCATCATCATTTATTTATATAGTGCCACTGATTCCGCAGCGCTATACAGAGAACTCATTCACATTAGTCCCTGCCCCATTGGAGCTTACAGTCTAAATTCCCTAATATAGACACACACTCACACAGACACAGACAGACAAAGAGGGAGATAGACAGACAGGGAGACAGACAGACAGAGACTAGGGTCAATTTTTGATAGCAGCCAATTAACCTAGCAGTATGTTTTTGGAGTGTGGGAGGAAACCGGAGCACCCGGAGGAAACCCACGCAAACACAGGGAGAACATACAAACTCCACACAGATAAGGACATGGTCGGGAATCGAACTTATGACCCCAGTGCCGTGAGGCAGAAGTGCTAACCACTAGGCCACTGTGCATGCCCCCTAATGAGACCTCCCTGCTAACTGCAGAGTTTAAAACCTGAACTGACCCTGGGATCAGCAAGCAAAACAAGAAGCTAAACTAGAACTCAAAAAGCAGCATCCACCTGGTACCGCTAGCAGTCGAGCTAGGTAGACCACATTATTAGCCAGACGATTCTACTGAACAACAAACCACAGAAGGGCACACTGCCCAACCACCTGGGTGGCTTTATCACTGAACCTGGCAAATCAATAACTGTAGCAGGCTGCTAGCGAGCACAGTGGACACAAGCACCTTATCTCCACAGCAAAGGCAAACATGCCCTGAAAGGAGCCTGGTAACATACATAATGCACTGACAGGCTCAACCCTCTAAACATAGTCGCACAGGCATCATGCACCATTCCACTGCATGCAATTCTGGTGCCACTGTGACCGCTGGCTCTCATGAAAAATGATAGTGCAAACACCTAACAAACTCACTTGGCACATGCCTACCTCCAAACAATCCACTCTAGAACTGCACCAATTGGAAAAAGCAGGAAGCACTTCATTAGCAGAAAGTACAACATCCACAGCCATCCGGACAGAGCCAACCTCGAAGACGGAAACACAGTCAATGGACACATCAGCCCCCTGATCAAGCACAGTGAAAACAACTGAAAAACATAAGTTGCAATGCACATTTCTAAGGCAGGGCTGAGTCCAAAGCAGAAGACAGTAACAATAGGCCACACAGAACCAGATCCCGCTGGAGCCCAAAAAAAATAAAAGCCAACAGTAAGAATCACAAATCAGACAACCTGCAATGGGCAACATTTAAAATACTGGACTTATTCTAATCTCATAGTGGCATATATGTGCCTGGATGTAGTACACTGCAGGATAGACTGCATGCCCACATTAGGATATTATATATATGGTCATGCAGGAAAATTTAATTTTTTTGTAATAAAGTCATATGTTTTCTCAACTCCTCTTTGGGCATCCTTACCTATTAACCGAGTTGCCATCTTTCTCTGTAATTATGACAACTGGATTTTGGTTATTCTTCCAAGAGAGTTCCAGGATATTAAACCATTGCTTACTGCTCCACCATTGCTGCATTAAAGTCCCACACAGACTAAACTTACAACTGCTTTCAAAAACAGCAGCCTCGATACAGTGGCATATATTTATTCTACTAAATGTGAGTGTTATTAACTACTTTTTCCCATTTAATGCAAAATGTTACTTCACTATTGGGCGCCTCTCCTTCTCTTTTATGTACACCTGTCATGAGAGTGAGGAGGCAGATCTAAGAAGCAATTGAAATGGTTAAGGTACATCAGGACTAATAGATACAGACTACTGTGAAGAGTGGTACGGATAAGCAGTGAAGACGTTGTTTGGGGTAATAACTACACATCTAGCTATATTGGCTACAATGGTAATTCTCTGTGTGATCAAAAAGATTACATGCAATCGAGTGAGTCATAGAATATTTTAAAAGACTGTGCAGGAATATGAATATGTTACAGAAGATGTCCTTCAACTCACAGGCTATGTTGATGCAGATTGGGTTGGGGATTCTAGTGACTGCAAGTCAACAAGTGAAAACTTGTTGAAAATTCATGGTATAGCCCAATGTTCTATTCCAACAGAAATAAGGTGACAGTTGTGTTTTAATACATAGATACATTACCTATGTATTATAGTTTATAGTTATTAATAGGCTTTTAAAACATAGTAGACAGAAAATTAGAAAATGATTGTGGCTTCTGCACTGTAAGAAACAGCTTATAAGATCGGTTTTATAATACAAACATCTTATTTAACTTCAATGTTCCTGAACAATGTCCTGAATTATCTGCTGCTAGAAAAGTGATTACAGCTGGGAGGGAAATGTTTGCAAGGCAATGTTCAATAGCTTACATGTAATTCTGGAATTCATTTATGAAATGAGAAATGGCTGAGCACAATGCAGCTTTGTACCCAACATGCATCTCGATTTGCACAGATGGGTCTATTTGCAGAGGAGCAGACATGTACTGTACACATGCAGAGGGGGAAGTTGTAAAGAATGAAGACAGGCCTACTGAAGAACAGAATAGACACAAGAATGTGCATTGTTTTGTTTTGTGGAGTAGTGAAGGAAACATGATTTTTTTCAAAATGAGATTATTGGAATGAGATAAAAGAGGTGGATAGAGCGCATTTGAATCATCTTAGAGATGGTAGAAATTTGTTCTATACTTTTACAGGGACCTGTTTTAAGCTACCACATTGCGCTCTAAGTAATGTGATAACATGCTTTACAGAAAAAATTACCTCCTGTAGTTAAAGATAGTCCCAATGTGCACTACACTGTTTAAAGTATGTAAATGAGCAATAAAAAATGTGCATTATCCTTCATCCCCAATTACACAACCAGGCCCAGTGTTAGACAGCTTAGGTTGGTCTCCACTATGCGAGGAAAACCACATTGCTTTTCAGTTCTGGTACCTCTATGGCAAAAATCAGGATGCCCCTCTCCAAAAGGCTACCAGCCACATGCTTAAAATATTATGGAGTGCATCAACATGGGTTGTGGGGATCAGGATAATTTAGGAAAATCATGAGACCCCTGAAGTGGCAACCTTGATACACCAGTATTCACAATGTTTCTTCAGGACCCATTTCCATTATACCAAAAATACATAATTTTTAAAAACACATGCAATTTTCAAATCATTTTTAATATAATGCCTACTTGCCAACTCTCCCGGAATGTCCGGGAGACTCCCGCAGTTTGCGAGAGTCTCCCGGACGAGTGTGGCAGTCTCCCTGATAGGAAGTGGGCAGAATTCGGTTTAAACGCCGCGATTCACCCGGAATCGCGACGTTTAGCCCCGCCCCCACTGTAAAATGCCGCGATTTGCGTCATTCCATCACGGGGGCGGGGCCAAAATGACGCGGTTTCGGCGCCCTGCCCCCTGCACGCCCACATCCCAGCCGGCATCTCCCGGAAAAAGAAATACAAATGTTGGCAAGTATGATATAATGAAAACTTAACGCAATAAACTCTAGATCTTCACTCCATAAAATTTACAAAAAAATATTTTCTTCTTATTTTCTGCTATGTTTACTCCTTTCTGTTTAAAGTGTTATGTTTCTCATTCTTCCTCTGTTTGAATATGTTAGTGACAAGTATTGCTGTTCTGCCTTCATTATAAAGGACCTGAACTTGCTGATAAGCATTGTAACAGGTTACGGGCCCAGTTCAAAACATTATTATTATTATCTGATTCTGTAAATGTTTGAAGAGACAGGCTTATCAAAACTCAAGATCAGTAATTTCCAGCTATGGTAGTTCAAAGTGGAAAAGTATGTAGAGATGACCAGTGGAAAACACTCAACACAGAGCAATCCTGGGAAGTAGGATAAAAGAAATAGGCAGGCTGCTAGTGAAGATAACCAAATGATTCACATCAGGAAATAAACCATAATAATATATATAGAAAGCACTGGAGACACTTTATGATAAATCATATTTAAATAGCAAACTGTACTTGTTAGGTAAATTAAAATGCACAAGATTACAAAAGGATCAAGAAATGTAAATGCAGTTCTAGAATTTCCACTGCAGTTGAGATGAATCAGATTGCTCATTAAATGAGTAGCATCAACAAAATAAAGAAAATAAGTAACTTTTCATCTTTAAATATTGATTTTCTCTATATCTGTCTGTTCGAATACAATTTTGTGTTTATTGATAATTCATCTACTGTGTATAGCAACATCCAGACAAAGCCATGTTTCCACTGTGCAGAGAGACAAGGGAAGTAAATAACTAGAGATGCTCACTGACCCCCTGTGTTTTGGTTTTGGTTTTGGTTTTGGATCTGGATTACCGTCGTGTTTTGGTTTTGGTTTTGCCAAACCGCCCTTGCGTGTTTTGGTTTTGGTTTTGGTTTTGTTTGGTTTGGTTTGGTTTTGCAATTTTGTTTAAAAATCAATGTTTTGGGGCATAAAATAACCTAATTTAGTGCTCCACCTGTTTCTTGGATAAGTAAGGTAATTCTAAAGATAATAAATTAGGAAGAAAACAGTTTAATCCCTGGTAGGCCGTCCTTAATTCTGCACACAAACCTGGTTGTCTTCCTCTTCATCTTAGCCTATTGGCAATGCAGCAATTGTCTTTGGGTGTATACTACACCCTCCACTTGTAGCCTGCATAGACTGTAGAATTAGAAAGTAAAAATAAATGGACCAAGGTAGTTTGGTATCTGTCTGCATCAGCCCCCCCCCCCCCATCTACTTGTAGTAAAATAGAACAAAAGCAGCCTGCATAGACTGTAGAATTAGAAAGTAAAAATAAATGGACCAAGGCAGTTTGGTATCTGTCTGTATCTCTCTTTGCCACTGCGTGTGTAGAATGGCATGTTGGCAATTTTTTTTTTATCGGCACTTAACTTTTCTTTAGTTACACTTCTTTTTCGCTTACACGGTAAATTGTTTTTGGTGTGTGGTTTTTTGACTGATTTCAAAAGAAAACTGTGTAGTTTGACATCGCCTTTCCCAGATGACGTACTGGGAACACTACCATCAGGACTGGTGACAGAACCTGGTTGCTCATTCTGCTCATATGTGGACTGCTTTGAATTCATTCTGAGCCCAAAGCACTTGTAGTGCTACAAATAGTTTTAGATACTGCTGGCAAATATGACTTTTGACAGCCAGAAATATTAATGCAGCAAAAGAATGGGGGACACCCCAAAAGCACTTGGGAGTGCTAAATATTATTTTTTTAGACTGCTGACAAACAGGACTTTTGACAGCCGGAAATATTAATGCAAAAGAATGGGGGACACCCCAAAAGCACTTGGGAGTGCTAAATATTATTTTTTGAGACTGCTGACAAATAGGACTTTTGACAGCCAGAAATATTAATGCAAAAGAATGGGGACACCCCAAAAGCACTTAGGAGTGCTAAATATTATTTTTTAGACTGCTGACAAACAGGACTTTTGACAGCCAGAAATATTAATGCAAAAGAATGGGGGACACTCCAAAGCACTTGTGGTGCCAAATATTGAAAAAAAAGACTCCTCTATCCTCCTCTCTTCTCAATCAATTGATATCAGAATTGTAATCAGAATTGTTATCAGAATTGTAATCAGAATTGTTATCACAATTGTTATTATTGTTATTATTATTATCATTTATTTGTTGGGTGCCACAGGGTTTTCGCAGCGCCTGACATAATACGAACAGTAGACCATACAGGGTAAACATCACAGAACAATAAACACTAAGTACCAATGCTTCGGAAACTCCGGGCAGACATATGGAGTGAGGGCGGAGCAGAAGAGTCGGTATGAAGACAGGAGGGGAGAGGGGCCCTGCTCATACGAGCTTACATGCTAAGGGAGGGAGGACAAAACAGGTACGAAGGGAGGCAGTGATGCAATGGAGAAAAAGGGACCAGGGGAGAGGAGGGAGAACAAGCAGAGTGGATGAGGGGTTAAGTGGATGGTTGGTAGGCTTTCAGGAACAGGTGACTTTTGAGTGCCCGTTTGAAGGAGCACAGATTGGGAGCGAGACGGATGGAGCGAGGGAGGTCATTCCAGTGCAGGGGGGCAGCTCGGGAAAAGTCTTGGACTCGGGAGTGGGAAGAGGTAATGAGAGTGGAGGAGAGGCGACAGTCGTTTGCTGAGCACAGGGAGCGAGCGGGAGTATGAATGGTAAGGAGGTTAGAGATGTAGGGGGCAGTAGACTGGGAGAGAGCTTTGTAAGTGGTAGTAAGGAGTTTAAAGAGGATTCTGTAAGGGAAAGGGAGCCAGTGTAAGGCCTGGTAGAGAGGGGAGGCAGAGGAGGAGCGACGTGAGAGAAAGATAAGTCTGGCAGCTGCATTGAGTACAGATCAGAGCGGGGCGAGATGGGAGAGAGGGAGGCCAGTGAGGAGGAGGTTGCAGTAGTCCAGGCGGGAGATGATGAGTGCATAGATGATGGTTTTGGTGGCGTCTTGTGAAAGGAAGGGTCGGATGCGGGCAATGTTGCGCAGTTGGAAGCGACAGGCTTGAGCAAGGGATTGGGCGTGGGGGGCAAAAGAGAGAGAGGAGTCAAGGGTGACACCCAGGCAACGGAGTTGGGTGACAGATGAGATGGTAGTGTTGTTAACAACGATTGAGAGGTTGTGGTGAGAGGGGAGTCTGGAAGGAGGAAAGACTATGAGTTCTGTTTTGGAGATGTTAATTTTGAGAAAGCGTGAGGACATCCAGGAGGAGATGGCAGAGAGGCAGTCAGATACACGAGAGAGGAGGGTGGACGAGAGATCAGGAGAGGAGATGTAGAGTTGAATGTCATCAGCATAAAGGTGATACTGAAGACCAAAGGAGGAGATGAGCGCACCAAGGAAGGAAGTGTAGAGCGAAAAGAGAAGGGGGCCGAGAACAGAGCCCTGGGGGACTCCTACTTGGAGGGGCGTGGGGGCGGTGGAAGAGCCAGACGTGGAGACAGAGAAGGTGCGGTTAGCAAGGTAAGAGCAGAACCAGGCATGGACAGAACCAGAGAGGCCTAGAGAGAGAAGAGTTTGCAGAAGGAGGGGGTGGTCCACGGTGTCAAAGGCTGCGGAGAGGTCGAGGAGGAAAAGTAAGGAGAAATGACCCCTGGATTTGGCTGATAGGAGGTCATTGGTGACTTTAGCCAGGGCAGTTTCAGTGGAGTGGAGGGGGCAGTAACCAGATTGGAGAGGGTCGAGGAGGGAATTGTCTGAGAGGTATCTGGTGAGACGACAGCAGACTATCAGAATTGGATGAAGAATAAGGTATATTCTCTGTCCCTGCTCTAATCAGCCTGTGACTACACCCTGCTCTGTCCCTCTGTCAAATGGCGATAGAGTGCTGTGGAGGCGGGTATTTATGGATTTCAATTATCGCGAGAACTGAGCCCGAGATCCGATGACGTCACAATAACGTTCGGCCTCGATTTGGAATCCGAGCGGGCGGGAAAGTACCGAGCCTACTCGGCTTGGTACTCGGATAGGCAAAGTTCGGGTGGGTTTGGTTCTCGGTGAACTGAGCCCGCCCATCTCTATAAATAACATAGTTGGGTCTACTCTGCATTATCACCATTGATTTAGGATCTGAATTGTCCCACCACCAGAATTTGGAGAGACTTTATTGCAAATACACCAGAAATGTGGGAGGTCTTCCATATAAACTAGGGGTGTGCACCGGCCACTTTTCGGGTTTTGGGTTTTGGGTTTTAGGTTCTGATTACCTTGAGGTTTTGGGTTCGAATGGGTTTTGGCAAAACACCCCACTCAAGGTTTTGGTTCTGATTTTGGGTTTTGGGTTCTGATTTTTTTTTCAAAAAAGCATAAAAAGTGCTAAAATCCAGATTTTTGCATTTTTTTCACTCCTACACTATTATTAACCTCAATAACAATCATTTCCACTAATTTCCAGTCTATTCTGAACACCTCACACCTCACAATATTGTTTTTAGGCCAAAAGGTTGCACCAAGGTAGCTGGATTACTAAGCTAAGCGACACAAGTGGGCGGCACAAACACGTGGCCCATCTAGGAGTGGCACTGCAGTGGCAGACAGGATGGCAGTTTGAAAAACTAGGCCCCAAAGAGCACATAATGCCAAAAAAAGAGGTGCAAGATGGAATTGTCCTTGGGCCCTCCCACCCACCCTTATATTGCGGAAAAAGGACATGCACACTTTAACAAACCAATCATTTCAGCGACAGGGCCTACCAAACTACTGTGGCTGAAATGATTGATTTGTTTGGGCCCCCACACAAAAAAAGCTATTCATCTCTCCCTGTACAAAGTAAACTGGCTCTACTGAGGCAAGATGTCATCCTCATTCCTGGCCCCCTTCAGTGTGTACTTCCTCATCCTCACACATTATCAATTCGTCCCCGCTGGACTCCACAATCACCGGTCCCTCTGTAGTCTCTGGAGGCCATTGCTGGTCTTGATTGAAAAATTGATAATTCATTTTTATGAACATCATCTTCTCAACATTTTGCGGAAGCAACCTCCTTCGCCGCTCACTGACCAGGTTCCCAGCTGCACTAAAAACTCTTTCGGAGTACACACTGGAGGGGGGACAACTCAGGTAAAATAGATCCAGTTTGTACAGGGGCTTCCAAACTGCCTTTTTTTCCTGCCAGTAAAAGTAAGGACTGTCTGACATGTCTACTTGGATGGTGTCAGTAAAGTAATCCATTTTTTCAATGGTGACAGCATCCAATGCAGCGACAGTAGACATGTCTGCAATGGTTGGCAGGTCCTTCAGTCCGGACCAGATGTTCTCTGCATCCCCGCCAGCGGGTCGTTTATGAAATCTCAGCTGTTTCCTCGCAGCCACAGGTGTGGAAGAAAATAAAGGAGGAGCTGTTGGCATGTCACGGTCCTCTTCAGATGACAATCTCCTGACCAGCAGGTCTTTGCACCGCTGTAGACTTGTGTCCGCCTGAAATAGAGACACAACATACGCTTTAAACCGAGGATCGAGCACGGTGGCCAGAATGTATTCCTCTGACTATAAAAGAGTGACCACCCTCGGATCCTGGCAAAGCGTATGAAGGGCTTCATCCACAACAGCTACATGCTTTGTGTAATCGGAATGGTTTACCAGCTCCTCCCTCACTTTCTCCAGCTGCTTCTGCAACAGCCTGATCAGGGGAATCACCTGACTCAAGCTGGCAGTGTCGGAACTGACTTCTCGTGTGGCAAGTTCAGTCTCCACTGCGCTTGACTCAGGCGCATCCCCACTCCTTTGCCTATGTCGTAGGTGGCTGTGTAGGCTTGAATGGCCTTTTGCTGCTCCTCCATCCTCTGCAGCATATAGAGGGTGGAGTTCCAGAGCGTCACAACCTCTTGTTTGAGGTGATGGCAGGGCAGGTTCAGGCTTTTCTGATGTTGCTCGAGTCTGCGGTAGGCAGTGGCAGAATGCCAAAAGTTTTCAGCAATTTTGCGGGCCACCGCAGGCATATCCTGCACACCCCTGTCACTTTTCAGGTAATGCTGCACCACCAAATTTATTGTGTGGGCAAAACATGGCACGTGCTGGAAATTGCCCATATGTAATGCCCGCACAATGTTACAGGCCTTGTCCGACACCTCAAATCCCCAGGAGAGAGTAAGTGGGGTAAGCCACTGCGAGATTATTTCCCTCAGTTTCTCTAAGAGGTTGTCAGCGTTGTGCCTCTTACTAAAACCGGTGATACACAACATTGCCTGCCTTGGAACGAGCAGGCGTGTCACTCACCGGACCGTGAGTGCCTCTTCCCGGACATTTAGGAACCGTGGCCGTCCTCCATCTTGAGGGTCTGCGCATGCGCAGCCCTCTCCTATACTTCAGTGTATGTCCCTTTAACTCAATTGGCAGATCAGGCAACACTCCCTATATTAAGCACCTGTGGTCAACACCACGTTGCCTGATCTTGGAGTCTCATTCCCCATGAGCCTCTGAAGGTGTTCCTGTGTTTCCTCGTGTATTCAGCTCTGCTGATTCCTGTGGTTTCCAAACCACTTCTACCTCTGTGGTTTCCTAACCACTTCTACTACTGTGGTTCCCATACCACTTCTACCATCAACTGTATCATCGTGACTGTTTGCTGATTCCTATCCGCTGCCTCCGTGCACCACAGTCTCCTATACCACTTCAACGCTATTATATTCCATTGTGACTGTTTGCTGATTCCTATCCGCTGCCTCCGTGCACTACAGTCTCTTATACCACTTCTACCATCAACTGTATCATCGTGACTGTTTGCTGATTCCTATCCGCTGCCTCCGTGCACCACAGTCTCCTATACCACTTCAACGCTATTATATTCCATTGTGACTGTTTGCTGATTCCTATCCGCTGCCTCCGTGCACTACAGTCTCCTATACCACTTCTACCATCAACTGTATCATCGTGACTGTTTGCTGATTCCTATCCGCTGCCTCCATGCACTACAGTCTCCTATACCACTTCAACGCTATTATATTCCATAGTGACTGTTTGCTGATTCCTATCCGCTGCCTCCGTGCACTACAGCCTTCTCTCCTTATCCACTCACCTGTTCATCATCAAGTCTGTGAGCTGATTCCTAGCTGCTGCCTCCGTGCACTACAGCCTCCAGCTGGCAACTCGCCTGTGTTCATCATCGTGACTGTGAGCTGATTCCTATCCGCTGCCTCCGTGCACTACAGCCTCCAGCCGGCAACTCGCCTGTGTTCATCATCGTGACCGTGAGCTGATTCCTATCCGCTGCCTCCGTGCACTACAGCCTCCAGCTGGCAACTCGCCTGTGTTCATCATCGTGACTGCTAGCTGATTCCTATCCGCTGCTCCGGTGCACCTCAGCCTCATCTCATCTCTCCCGTGGGTTCGCAGAGTCCTGCTGCCGCTGCCAGTCCTATCGTCCATCTACTGCTGATCCGCTCTCCACGCCTTCCTGGTTCCCCTGGTCGCTACCCTCCTGTCAGCATTGGATTCGTGTCCCTGTTGGTCTACTTACCTGTGCGCTGCACCTACTAGACTCCTGCTTCTTACATCCAGGGACTTCTCATCCTGTCGGCCTCCTGCCGCCCAGGTATCACTGCACTCCTGTCTGACTGCCTTCTGAACCACGGTATGCATACTTCTCATTGACTGTGCTGGTGTATTGCATATCTTGCTGGATTGTGTTGGTTCTCCTCTGGAGTCTGCAATCCGCTGAGTCTTTTGCCATCATTGACTGTGTTACCTTGTGCTGGATGACTTCAGAGACTTCCTACATTTGCAGACCTGTTCAGTCATTTATATATATTGTGCATATTACTGTGGATCGTGTTTAATGTGCCCGTGTACATCCTGTGTTGCAGTCTCTCCCCGTACACCTCCTCACATATATTTTCAGTGGTACAACTTGCTGAAGGCAGACCACTGATTCCTGTTCCGTTATCACCTGTTCCATTCCTCTCACATAGCAGTGGTACAACTTGCTACCGCAGACCACTGACTTCCCGGATACCTCCACTTGGATTCCATTCCTTCACTCAGACAGCGGTACCACTTGCTATCCGCAGACCGCTGACTCTCATCACCTCCTCGTTTCTGTTGGACATTCCTCCTCACTATAGCAGTGGTACAACTTGCTAACGCAGACCACTGACTACCTCCACTTGCCCTTGTCCATACAGTTCCTCGTGTATTATTACCTCCATATTACCAGTGCTGCTAGTCATAGACTTTCCTGAGCATCTCTTCATCTACTATTGCCTGTTCCGTGATCACCCTGCTACCAGAGTACACTATTACCATCTACATTGCTCTGGTAAGCTTACCACCTGGTGATCCCTGGGTAAAGACTCCTAGTGCCCGTGACAGTAAGATCAGGCCATGACAGACCCAGATACGGAACCTACCGCCAAAGAGATGCTGCAGCATCTGGTCAGCCGTGTGGAGCAACAGGATGCCCGCCAACAGCTGTTACTTCAGTGTTATCAGTCATTAACCTCCCAAGGAACATCTGGACAGACTGTGACAGCTACTCCTGAGGCTTCTGTGCTTTCCTCCGTTTCCCCAGTGCCATCCCAGGTGTCTACAGCTTCCACGCTTCACCTGCCTACTCCGTCAAAGTACGATGGAGACCCCAAAACTTGTAGGGGTTTCCTTAACCAATGTTCAGTCCATTTTGAGCTCCAACCTCAAAATTTTTCTACCCATCGTTCCAGAGTGGCCTATCTTATCTCTTTGTTTTCAGGACAAGCCCTGGCTTGGGCCTCCCCTCTGTGGGAGAGAAATGACCCTATATTGCAAGATAGTGCCAAATTCATTTCTACATTTCGAAGTGTGTTCGATGAACCAGGTCGTGTGACCTCCACTGCTTCCAGCATCCTCCGCCTACGACAAGGACCTCATACAGTAGGCCAGTACGTCATTCAATTTAGGATCTTAGCCTCTGAACTTCAGTGGAACACTGAAGCCCTAGTTGCCGCCTTCTGGCAGGGGCTCTCCGATAAAATTAAAGATGCACTGACTACTCAAGAGCTTCCTTCGTCACTTGAAGATTTGATCTCTCTTTGCCATCGTGTTGATATGAGATTTCGTGAAAGGGAGGCTGAGAGAACAACTTCTGCTAAAGCACCTCTTCGTTCTAACCCTCAATTTCGTCCAGTTTCACCCTCTGTGATTCCCATGGAGATAGGACGTTCCAAATTATCTTCCGAGGAGAGAAAACGAAGAGTAAAGAATAGACTCTGTATCTATTGTGCTGATTCCACTCATATTCTCAGCTCCTGCCCTAAGAGATCGGGAAATGCCAGGCCCTAACTAGTTCTGGAGAGGTGAAGTTAGGGTCCCTGGAGTCCTCTCCATCTTCCATGAAATCTAAAGTCTGCGCTTTTGATGTTACGATTTCCTCTGCTACCAAAACCTTTGAGTCCCAGGCATTAATTGATTCCGGAGCAGCAGGAAATTTTATTTCCAAATCATTAGTAAATCAATGGTCTCTACCAGTGATTACCTTAAAAACACCCATTACTGTGACGGCTATAGATGGATCACGTCTCATCAACGGTCTCATCACTCAGAGTACGTCTCCAGTAACACTTCAGATTGGTGCCCTGCATCATGAAGTAATATCGTTTTTAATCCTTCCTGTTACGACAAGTCCGATTGTCTTAGGCCTTCCATGGCTTCAGTGTCACTCTCCCCAGATTGACTGGCGCACCCCTCAAGTCACGTCTTGGGGGCCTGAATGTCACCATCGTTGCCTTTCCCAAGTTATTCCTCTCAAAGTACAGCAATCTTCCATCTCATCTACCTCACCGGGACTCCCTCCTCAATATGCTTCATTTACTGATGTGTTCGATAAAGCTCAGTCTGAACGTCTTCCTCCTCATCGTTCTTGGGATTGTCCGATCGACCTTCTACCTGGCAAGAATCCCCCCAGGGGCCGGGTCTATCCACTTTCGTTACCTGAAACTCAAGCCACATCTGAGTACATACAGGAGAACCTCCAGCGTGGGTTTATTCGACCTTCCACCTCTCCCGCTGGAGCTGGGTTCTTCTTCGTCAAAAAGAAGGATGGATCATTACGCCCTTGCATAGATTTTCGTGGACTCAACGCCATTACTATCAAGAATCGGTACCCCATTCCGCTGATTACTGAGCTATTCGATCGCATCAAGGGAGCCCGTATTTTTACTAAGCTGGATCTTCGTGGTGCCTACAATTTAATCAGAATCCGTTCCGGTGACGAATGGAAGACAGCGTTTAACACCAGAGACGGGCATTACGAATATCTGGTAATGCCTTTCGGGCTGTGTAATGCCCCCGCTGTTTTTCAAGGCTTCATCAATGAGATCTTTCGGGACTTATTATATGTATGTGTCGTCGTCTATCTGGACGACATATTGATCTTTTCTCAGGACCTGCCTTCTCACCACCAACATGTGGCAGAAGTCCTCTCCAGGCTACGAAAAAATTCATTGTTCTGTAAATTAGAAAAATGTTCATTCGAATTGCCCCAGATTCCATTCTTGGGGTATATAGTTTCCGGAGTTGGCCTGAAGATGGATCCAGACAAGGTGAATGCTGTACTACATTGGCCCCAGCCAACTACTCTTCGTGCTATTCAGCGTTTTTTAGGTTTTGCCAATTACTATAGACGCTTCATTCAAGACTTTTCTTCCATTGCATCTCCTATTGTGGCCCTGAGTCGAAAAGGGGCTAATCCTAAGCAATGGTCGCCTGAGGCTTTTCAAGCCTTTCAAACACTCAAAGAGTCCTTCTCTTCGGCTCCAATCCTTCGACAGCCTGATGTGACACTCCCCTTCTTTCTAGAAGTAGATGCCTCTAATGTGGGCTTGGGAGCTATTCTCTCCCAACGCTCTGAACAGCAAAAATTCCATCCTTGTGCCTTCTATTCTCTGGGTCTTCTGCCCGCAGAGAAGAATTATACTATCGGGGACAAGGAGTTACTATCTATCAAAGCTGCATTAGAGGAGTGGAGATACCTATTGGAAGGAGCTCGCCATCCGGTGACGATCTTCACGGATCATAAGAACTTGTCATATCTTCAGTCTGCCCAATGCTTGAACCCTCGCCAAGCAAGATGGTCTCTTTTCTTTTCCCGTTTCGAATTAATAATAACCTTCAAACCAGCTGCCAAGAACAAAAAAGCTGACGCTTTACCTAGAGCTTTTGTGACGTCCTCTGATATAGAAGAGGTTTCCAACCATACCATTCTAGACCCCAAATGTATCTCACTGGCTGCTTCATCCACCAAAACGCTACCATTTGGGAAGACTCTCGTGCCTCCTACTCTAAGGAGGAAAATCCTTTCGTGGTTCCATGCCTCTCGTTTTTCTGGACACGCCGGTGAACACAAGACCTTTGAGATGCTCTCTCGAAGTTACTGGTGGCCTTCAATGAGGAGAGACGTCAAAGAGTTCATTGCTTCCTGTGAATTATGTTCCCAATTCAAATCTTCCCGCAGAACTCCAGCAGGGTTGCTGCGACCACTACCCATTCCGTCCAAGCCGTGGACCCATATTAGTATGGACTTCGTTACTGACTTACCACCTAGTAAGAATCATAACACTATTTGGGTGGTGGTGGACAGATTTTCGAAGATGGCTCATTTCGTCCCTCTGTTTGGTTTGCCTTCCTCGTCTATCCTGGCCGAACATTTCATTAAAGAGATCTTCCGCATCCATGGATGTCCGTCTGAGATTGTGTCAGATAGAGGAGTACAATTCGTTTCCAGATTCTGGCGAGCCCTTTGTAAAACCTTGGGCATACGATTAGCACTCTCATCTTCTTACCATCCGCAATCTAACGGACAGACTGAGCGTGTCAATCAAGATCTTGAGACTTTTATAAGGATGTTCTCTTCAGCCAATCAAGACAACTGGGTAGAGTTGCTTCCTTGGGCCGAATTCGCCCATAACAACATGTACCATGAGTCATCATCCAAAACTCCATTTTTTGTGGTCTACGGTCACCATCCGTCTTTTCCGGAATTTCCTGCCCTCCCGCCCACCCAAGTTCCAGCGGTGGAGACGGCCTGTCAGACCTTTAAAAATATCTGGTCTCAGGTCAAAACCTGTTTGAAGAAAACATCTATCAAATATAAATCTTTCGCAGATAAGAAGAGGCGGGCTATTCCACCACTAAAAATTGGAGATCGTGTCTGGTTATCTACTAAAAACATTCGTTTGAAGGTCCCATCTATGAAATTCGCTCCTCGTTTTATTGGTCCATATAGGATCATTCAAGTAATCAATCCAGTATGTGTGAAACTTCTTCTTCCTAAGAATCTTCGGATTTCTAATGCCTTCCATGTGTCCTTACTCAAGCCTCTTATTATCAACCGTTTTTCAAAACCTCCCTCAGCTCCGCAGCCAGTTCAAGTTCATCAGGAGGAGGATTTTGAAATTACTGAGGTATTAGACGCAAAAATTTCGCGAGGAGTACTCCGTTTCCTCGTTCATTGGAAGGGCTTTGGTCCTGAGGAGCGCTCTTGGATCAAAGCTGAAGATCTTAATGCTCCTGCCCTTTTGAAGAAGTTTTATTTCAAAAATCCGGACAAGCCCGGTTCCAGGCGTTCTGTGCCCACCTTTAAAAGGGGGGGTACTGTCACTCACCGGACCGTGAGTGCCTCTTCCCGGACATTTAGGAACCGTGGCCGTCCTCCATCTTGAGGGTCTGCGCATGCGCAGCCCTCTCCTATACTTCAGTGTATGTCCCTTTAACTCAATTGGCAGATCAGGCAACACTCCCTATATTAAGCACCTGTGGTCAACACCACGTTGCCTGATCTTGGAGTCTCATTCCCCATGAGCCTCTGAAGGTGTTCCTGTGTTTCCTCGTGTATTCAGCTCTGCTGATTCCTGTGGTTTCCAAACCACTTCTACCTCTGTGGTTTCCTAACCACTTCTACTACTGTGGTTCCCATACCACTTCTACCATCAACTGTATCATCGTGACTGTTTGCTGATTCCTATCCGCTGCCTCCGTGCACCACAGTCTCCTATACCACTTCAACGCTATTATATTCCATTGTGACTGTTTGCTGATTCCTATCCGCTGCCTCCGTGCACTACAGTCTCTTATACCACTTCTACCATCAACTGTATCATCGTGACTGTTTGCTGATTCCTATCCGCTGCCTCCGTGCACCACAGTCTCCTATACCACTTCAACGCTATTATATTCCATTGTGACTGTTTGCTGATTCCTATCCGCTGCCTCCGTGCACTACAGTCTCCTATACCACTTCTACCATCAACTGTATCATCGTGACTGTTTGCTGATTCCTATCCGCTGCCTCCGTGCACTACAGTCTCCTATACCACTTCAACGCTATTATATTCCATAGTGACTGTTTGCTGATTCCTATCCGCTGCCTCCGTGCACTACAGCCTTCTCTCCTTATCCACTCACCTGTTCATCATCAAGTCTGTGAGCTGATTCCTAGCTGCTGCCTCCGTGCACTACAGCCTCCAGCTGGCAACTCGCCTGTGTTCATCATCGTGACTGTGAGCTGATTCCTATCCGCTGCCTCCGTGCACTACAGCCTCCAGCCGGCAACTCGCCTGTGTTCATCATCGTGACCGTGAGCTGATTCCTATCCGCTGCCTCCGTGCACTACAGCCTCCAGCTGGCAACTCGCCTGTGTTCATCATCGTGACTGCTAGCTGATTCCTATCCGCTGCTCCGGTGCACCTCAGCCTCATCTCATCTCTCCCGTGGGTTCGCAGAGTCCTGCTGCCGCTGCCAGTCCTGTCGTCCATCTACTGCTGATCCGCTCTCCACGCCTTCCTGGTTCCCCTGGTCGCTACCCTCCTGTCAGCATTGGATTCGTGTCCCTGTTGGTCTACTTACCTGTGCGCTGCACCTACTAGACTCCTGCTTCTTACATCCAGGGACTTCTCATCCTGTCGGCCTCCTGTCGCCCAGGTATCACTGCACTCCTGTCTGACTGCCTTCTGAACCACGGTATGCATACTTCTCATTGACTGTGCTGGTGTATTGCATATCTTGCTGGACTGTGTTGGTTCTCCTCTGGAGTCTGCAATCCGCTGAGTCTTTTGCCATCATTGACTGTGTTACCTTGTGCTGGATGACTTCAGAGACTTCCTACATTTGCAGACCTGTTCAGTCATTTATATATATTGTGCATATTACTGTGGATCGTGTTTAATGTGCCCGTGTACATCCTGTGTTGCAGTCTCTCCCCGTACACCTCCTCACATATATTTTCAGTGGTACAACTTGCTGAAGGCAGACCACTGATTCCTGTTCCGGTATCACCTGTTCCATTCCTCTCACATAGCAGTGGTACAACTTGCTACCGCAGACCACTGACTTCCCGGATACCTCCACTTGGATTCCATTCCTTCACTCAGACAGCGGTACCACTTGCTATCCGCAGACCGCTGACTCTCATCACCTCCTCGTTTCTGTTGGACATTCCTCCTCACTATAGCAGTGGTACAACTTGCTAACGCAGACCACTGACTACCTCCACTTGCCCTTGTCCATACAGTTCCTCGTGTATTATTACCTCCATATTACCAGTGCTGCTAGTCATAGACTTTCCTGAGCATCTCTTCATCTACTATTGCCTGTTCCGTGATCACCCTGCTACCAGAGTACACTATTACCATCTACATTGCTCTGGTAAGCTTACCACCTGGTGATCCCTGGGTAAAGACTCCTAGTGCCCGTGACAAGGCGTTTTGGAGATGCTGCTACTGATGATGCTGCTGCTGTTGCTGCGAAAGGCGATGCATCTACCCAGTGGGCTGTCACAGTCATATAGTCCTTAGTTTGCCCTGAACCACTTGTCCACATGTCAGTGGTTAAGTGGACAGTGGGTACAACCGCATTTTTCAGAGCACTGAGGACACTTTTTCGTACTTCTCTGTACATCCCGGGTATCGCCTGCCTAGTGAAGTGGAATCTCGACGGGATTTGGTACCGTCTAAATCCCACTCCACTGATGGCGGACACCGGACGCACGTCTAACACCAACATAGCTGTTAAGGACGCAGTTATACGCTTTGCCATAGGATGACTACTGTCGTACTTCATGCTCATGGCAAACGACTGTTGTACGGTCAATTGTTTAGTGAAAGACGTAGCGGTCTTACGACTTCCCCTCTGTGAAGATGACCGACTACCAGCAGCAACAGCAGCAGTGGCAGTAGTAGGCGTAGCGCTGCAGGATCCTCCGGAAGAATCCCGGATTGAAGAGGACTCAGTCATGCCGGTGACATGGCCTGCAGGACTATCTCCAATCGAGATCGAGGAGGAAATTGACGAGGAGGGTGTTGCTGGTGTGGATACAACAGGACCAAGGGATTTAGGTGTCCCTGGACTGTTGACGGTCCTAGCCACAGTTCCTGAACTAAACACTGAATTATGAAGGTTCTTCAGGTGACGTATAAGGGAGGATGTCCCTAGGTGGCCAAGATCCTAACCCCTGCTTATTTGAGCTTTACATAAGGTACATATGGCAATACATTTGTTGTCCGGATTGGGATAGAAATAATTTCAGACCGAAGAGGATGATTCCTTAGTCTTCTGGCCAGGCATGACGATGTGCTTTTTCATCCCATGGACAACAACTGTTTCCCCCCCTGGTGCCTCATTTAAGATAACCACATCAGCATCCTCCTCTTCAAGTTCCTCCTCAGCGCCAGCTACATCAATATCCTCCTCCTGGTGTACAACATTGACACCTTCATTATCCAAATCTGTAACTGCACTGTGGGTGATCCTTCCAGCATATGCAGAGGGTGTGCTGCAAATGGTGGAAGGAGCCACCTCTTCCCGTACAGTGATGGGAAGGTCAGGCTTCGCAACCACCAACACCCTTGGACTCGCCTTGGGGATTTGTGATGCCATCTCTTTAGAAGGCAGAGTTGTTTGCTGTGTTGGTGATGACAGCTTAACTCTCTTAAATTTTTTAGAGGGGGGGAGGAGGAGGGCTTAGATCCTTGGGTGAAGCTGAACCACTAGTCATGAACACGGGCCAGGGCCTAAGCCGTTCCTTGCCACTCCGTGTCGTTAATGGCATATTGGCAAGTTTACGTTTCTCTTCAGGTGATTTTAATTTTCTTTGTTTGGTAATTTTAGTGAACTTTGGCTTTTTGGATTTTACATGCCCTATTGTCACTCACCGGACCGTGAGTGCCTCTTCCCGGACATTTAGGAACCGTGGCCGTCCTCCATCCTGAGGGTCTGCGCATGCGCAGCCCTCTCCTATACTTCAGTGTATGTCCCTTTAACTCAATTGGCAGATCAGGCAACACTCCCTATATTAAGCACCTGTGGTCAACACCACGTTGCCTGATCTTGGAGTCTCATTCCCCATGAGCCTCTGAAGGTGTTCCTGTGTTTCCTCGTGTATTCAGCTCTGCTGATTCCTGTGGTTTCCTAACCACTTCTACCTCTGTGGTTTCCTAACCACTTCTACCACTGTGGTTCCCATACCACTTCTACCATCAACTGTATCATCGTGACTGTTTGCTGATTCCTATCCGCTGCCTCCGTGCACTACAGTCTCCTATACCACTTCTACCATCAACTGTATCATCGTGACTGTTTGCTGATTCCTATCCGCTGCCTCCGTGCACTACAGTCTCCTATACCACTTCTACCATCAACTGTATCATCGTGACTGTTTGCTGATTCCTATCCGCTGCCTCCGTGCACTACAGTCTCCTATACCACTTCAACGCTAATATATTCCATAGGGACTGTTTGCTGATTCCTATCCGCTGCCTCCGTGCACTACAGTCTCTTATACCACTTCAACGCTATTATATTACATAGTGACTGTTTGCTGATTCCTATCCGCTGCCTCCGTGCACTACAGTCTCTTATACCACTTCAACGCTATTATATTACATAGTGACTGTTTGCTGATTCCTATCCACTGCCTCCGTGCACTACAGCCTTCTCTCCTTATCCACTCACCTGTTCATCATCAAGTCTGTGAGCTGATTCCTAGCTGCTGCCTCCGTGCACTACAGCCTCCAGCTGGCAACTCGCCTGTGTTCATCATCGTGACTGTGAGCTGATTCCTATCCGCTGCCTCCGTGCACTACAGCCTCCAGCCGGCAACTCGCCTGTGTTCATCATCGTGACTGTGAGCTGATTCCTATCCGCTGCCTCCGTGCACTACAGCCTCCAGCCGGCAACTCGCCTGTGTTCATCATCGTGACTGCTAGCTGATTCCTATCCGCGGCTCCTGTGCACCTCAGCCTCATCTCATCTCTCCCGTGGGTTCGCAGAGTCCTGCTGCCGCTGCCAGTCCTATCGTCCATCTACTGCTGATCCGCTCTCCACGCCTTCTTGGTTCCCCTGCTCGCTACCCTCCTGTCAGCATTGGATTCGTGTCCCTGTTGGTCTACTTACCTGTGCGCTGCACCTACTAGACTCCTGCTTCTTACATCCAGGGACTTCTCATCCTGTCGGCCTCCTGCCGCCCAGGTATCACTGCACTCCTGTCTGACTGCCTTCTGAACCACGGTATGCATACTTCTCATTGACTGTGCTGGTGTATTGCATATCTTGCTGGACTGTGTTGGTTCTCCTCTGAAGTCTGCAATCCGCTGAGTCTTTTGCCATCATTGACTGTGTTACCTTGTGCTGGATTACTTCAGAGACTTCCTACATTTGCAGACCTGTTCAGTCATTTATATATATTGTGCATATTACTGTGGATCGTGTTTAATGTGCCCGTGTACATCCTGTGTTGCAGTCTCTCCCCGTACACCTCCTCACATATATTTTCAGTGGTACAACTTGCTGAAGGCAGACCACTGATTCCTGTTCCGGTATCACCTGTTCCATTCCTCTCACATAGCAGTGGTACAACTTGCTACCGCAGACCACTGACTTCCCGGATACCTCCATTTGGATTCCATTCCTTCACTCAGACAGCGGTACCACTTGCTATCCGCAGACCGCTGACTCTCATCACCTCCTCGTTTCTGTTGGACATTCCTCCTCACTATAGCAGTGGTACAACTTGCTAACGCAGACCACTGACTACCTCCACTTGCCCTTGTCCATACAGTTCCTCGTGTATTATTACCTCCATATTACCAGTGCTGCTAGTCATAGACTTTCCTGAGCATCTCATCATCTACTATTGCCTGTTCCGTGATTACCCTGCTACCAGAGTACACGATTACCATCTACATTGCTCTGGTAAGCTTACCACCTGGTGATCCCTGGGTAAAGACTCCTAGTGCCCGTGACACCTATACTAGGAGATTGGGCATCGGCCTTGGCAGACGACGTTGATGGCATTTCATCGTCTATGTCATGACTAGTGGCAGCAGCTTCAGCATTAGGAGGAAGTGGTTCTTGATCTTTCCTTACTTTATCCTCCAAATTTTTGTACTCCATTATATTTTTTTATTAATATTTATATTATATATATATATATATTATATATATTAATATTATATTATATTTTTTTAGACTGCAGGAACAGTGAACGTAGTTAAATTGCAGTACCAATTTTTTTAGACTGCAGGAACAGTGAACGTAGTTAGATTGCAGTACCAATTTCTTTAGACTGCAGGAACAGTGAACGTAGTTATATATTGCAGTACTAATTCTTTTATACTGCAGGAACAGTGAACGTAGTTATATATTGCAGTACAAATTCCTTTATACTGCAGGAACAGTGAACTTAGTTATATATTGCAGTACAAATTCTTTTATACTGCAGGAACAGTGAATGTAGTTATATATTGCAGTACAAATTCCTTTATACTGCAGGAACAGTGAACGTAGTTATAGATTGCAGTACTAATTCTTTTATACTGCAGGAACAGTGAACATAGTTATATATTGCAGTACAAATTCCTTTATACTGCAGGAACAGTGAACGTTGTTATATTGCAGTACTAATTCTTTTATACTGCAGGAACAGTGAACGTAGTTATATATTGCAGTACAAATTCCTTTATACTGCAGGAACAGTGAACGTAGTTATATTATATATTGCAGTACTTATTATTTTATACTGCAGGAACAGTGAACGTAGTTATATATAGCAGTACAAATTCTTTTATACTGCAGGAACAGTGAACGTAGTTATATATTGCAGTACAAATTCCTTTATACTGCAGGAAGAGTGAACGTAGTTATATATTGCAGTACAAATTCCTTTATACTGCAGGAACAGTGAACGTAGTTATATTTTATATTGCAGTACTAATTCTTTTATACTGCAGGAACAGTGATTGTAGTTATATATTGCACTACAAATTCTTTTATACTGCAGGAACACTGAACATAGTTATATATTGCAGTACAAATTCCTTTATACTGCAGGAACAGTGAACGTAGTTATATATTGCAGTACAAATTCTTTTATACTGCAGGAACAGTGAACGTAGTTATATATTGCAGTACAAATTCTTTTATACTGCAGGAACAGTGAACGTAGTTATATATTGCAGTACAAATTCCTTTATACTGCAGGACCAGTGAACGTAGTTATATATTGCAGTACAAATTCCTTTATACTGCAGGAACAGTGAATGTAGTTATATATTGCAGTACTAATTCTTTTATACTGCAGGAATAGTGAACGTAGTTATATATTGCAGTATAAATTCCTTTATACTGCAAGAACAGTGAATGTAGTTATATTGCAGTACTAATTCTTCTATACTGCAGGAACAGTGAACGTAGTTATATATTGCAGTACTAATTCTTTTATACTGCAGGAACAGTGAACGTAGTTATATATTGCAGTACAAATTCCGTTATACTGCAGGAACAGTGAACATAGTTACATTGCAGTACTAATTCTTTTATACTGCAGGAACAGTGAACGTAGTTATATATTGCAGTACAAATTCCTTTATACTGCAGGAACAGTGAACGTAGTTATATTATATATTGCAGTACTAATTCTTTTATACTGCAGGAACAGTGAACGTAGTTATATATTGCAGTACAAATTCTTTTATACTGCAGGAACAGTGAACGTAGTTATATATTGCAGTACAAATTCCTTTATACTGCAGGAACAGTGAACGTAGTTATATTGCAGTACTAATTCTTTATACTGCAGGAACAGTGAACGTAGTTATATATTGCAGTACAAATTCCTTTATACTGCAGGAACAGTGAACGTAGTTATATTTTGCAGTACAAATTCCTTTATACTGCAGGAACAGTGAACATAGGTATATATTGCAGTACAAATTCCTTTATACTGCAGGAACAGTGAACGTAGTTATATATTGCAGTAAAAATTATTTTATACTGCAGGACCAGTGAACGTAGTTATATATTGCAGTACAAATTCTTTTATACTGCAGGAACTGTGAACGTAGTTATATATTGCAGTACAAATTCCTTTATACTGCAGGAATATTGAACGTAGTTATATATTGCAGTACAAATTCCTTTATACTGCAAGAACAGTGAATGTAGTTATATTGCAGTACTAATTCTTCTATACTGCAGGAACAGTGAACGTAGTTATATATTGCAGTACTAATTCTTTTATACTGCAGGGACAGTGAACGTAGTTATATATTGCAGTAAAAATTCTTTTATACTGCAGGAACAGTGAACGTAGTTATATATTGCAGTACAAATTCCGTTATACTGCAGGAACAGTGAACGTAGTTATATTGCAGTACTAATTATTTTATACTGCAGGAACAGTGAACGTAGTTATATATTGCAGTACAAATTCCTTTATACTGCAGGAACAGTGAACGTAGTTATATTATATATTGCAGTACTAATTCTTTTATACTGCAGGAACAGTGAATGTAGTTATATATTGCAGTACAAATTCTTTTATACTGCAGGAACAGTGAACGTAGTTATATATTGCAGTACAAATTCCTTTATACTGCAGGAACAGTGAATGTAATTAGATTGCAGTACCAATTTTTTTATACTGCAGGAACAGTGAACGTATTTAGATTGCAGTACCAATTTTTTTAGACTCCAGGAACAGTGAACGTTGATATATAGCAGTACCAATGGACTTAGCAGGACAGAGCACAGGACACAGTACCACTGGACTCAGCAGGACAGAGCACAGGACACAGCACCACTGGACTCAGCAGGACAGAGCACAGGACACAGCACCACTGGACTCAGCAGGACAGAGCACAGGGCAAAGCACCACTGGACTCAGCAGGACAGAGCACAGGACACAGCAAAACTGGACTCAGCAGGACAGAGCACAGGACAGAGCACCGGACAAAGCACCACTGGACTCAGCAGGACAGAGCACAGGACACAGCACCACTGCACTACAAGGACAGAACCACAGGCATGACCAGGACAGAGGACACCACTAACAAAACACAACCTCCCGCTTCCCTGATCAATGCCCGAGTGAAGATGGTAGCGGCAAGCGGGAAATTTAAAGAATCCGAGTATTGCGAGATCCGACGGCAGAATTATGACGAAAAGCCTCGTTTTGAGTTTTGCAATCGGCGGGCTCGGATCCGCACTGTTCGGGGCTGTTCGGATTTAGTAAATCCGAGCCCACTCATCCTTAATATAAACCCACAATAGATTTCAAAGGTAGTCTGCATTTTATAGCCAGCAGAGATTTTTGGAGTGCTGCATTTTAATGTCACCAGAAATTAAGGTTTGCATGATGTAGTGTACACTAGAAGAGGGACTTCCACCTTTGATCATTTCATAGTGGTCAAAGCTAGAAGCTAGTTAGCTGGTGAGTGATGTTTTAATTGGAATTTCAAAGACCACCCCCTTCCATTTTATTACAACAGGTAAAGACAGAAGAAGAAAAGATTGTATTTCCCATTGTGGCTATGTCATATAAAGAATTAATAGTTAACTTGGGATTTGGGTGTGTTTCATTCATTTAAAGTTTATTTTAAAATTGTATATTTACTTTGTTTTTACTCTTTTTGTGTAATGGACAGAGGTATGTGATGATCGGAGCCTTACGATTGGGGGCAAACATGTTAATAAAACAAGACTAGGTTTTAACAGACAGACAAAGAGGTAAGAGGTCCCTGCTCACATGCTTGCAAATTATAGGACAATATATTACATATTGGTCCAGCCAGATATTACATATTGGTCCAGCCAGATTGCAATGGGAAAAGGTGCTTTGTGGGGCTAAGTGATCCAGTAACTTAGAAATGATCCAGTTTGAAAGAAGTTGTCATGGGGTTTTAGTGATTCTCTTTTGTTGGGTTTTTTACTATCTTTTCCCATGATGGTTAAAAGCTCAATTGTGGAGATTTTAGTTATATGGTAAATATCTCATTCAGCCACTGCTCAAGCTATCTGTAAAACATCAATTGTGCAGATTTTAGTTATATGGTATGGTTACCCTCTGTTTGTTTGTTTAAGAATTTAATTAGTTTGTTTGTAGTGTGTGATTAGTGGGGGTTAATTCATGAAAGTAGTCACATGGCAATCTGAACCTATTTAAACAGCATTCTTAGGCTGTTTAAGCCTATGAGGCTATTAGCTAGTGAGAATTATTCTAAGTGAGGATTCTTACTGTGATGTTATTGCATTAGATATGCTTAATGTTTGTAGACACTCCCTTATATGTTTAACCTTGAATCTTTAGTGATGGTCCCTAAGACCATGGGGAATGCTGGGAAGTGGGTGTGGCCAGTGTGCAATGTACCCAGAGTCTGCAAATGGCTGAATAAAGAGCTCAGCAGTGCCCACCCATGCTTCAGTGTCCTGATGAACTGATTTACAAGTATATAAACAAAACACTTACAAGTGTATTAACTAATTTAGTTAATACAGTAAGAGATATACAAGAGAGGAACAAGAGGAGAACAGGAGGGGAACCTTTTACCTGTAAACACTGCTACATGAAGACAACAATCCACAATCAGCAGTGACCTATGATATCCTCCACCACCTGCATTGTCAACTGCCTGGACACTCCCTGATGATCTGTTTCTCACACTTATTGTGGCCTGCTTGGATTCCCACTTTTAAACCACACTGTTGCTCCACTTCGATTGAAATTTGAACTGGCTCCCTCTTGTCCTGTGGACTTATATAACCAGCACAGTACACCTTGTATTATGTCTTATGTTATACTATTGCCTTCCAATCATGCCTAATGTCACTGTCTAATCTAACTGTTTTTTCTAAACACACCCATCTGGTATCTTTACTCTCCTTACTGCTTCCTATTCCCTGACATACTTTACATCTCTTCTTCCTCTTTTCTCTCCTTCTACCTTTGCACTCTTTCACTTTACTCACCTTTCATGCTCTCACCTTTTCCTCAGTCCACTTGTAAGCCCTTACCATCCTTGATTTCTGCATTACTTTCAACTGTCTATTTCACACCTTCTCTAACTTTATCATGATTTACTCCTCTTGCACTTCTGTCCTCTCCCTCTATCCCCCTGCTTCCCATGTCCAATCTTTCCATATTCTTCCTCCTCCTCACCCCCTCTCCCTTCCCTTCCCCCTCCCTATTTCACTCCTCTCTTCACTTCTGTGCCTCTAAGCCCCTGACCTAACTCACTGCCCCCTCTTCCTTCTATTTCTCTCTCCTCCCTTTCCCCACTCACACCCTTTCCCTCTTGTCCCCTTCGCTGCTCTTCTCTCAGCGCCAGTCTGCTTCTACCTACCACATCCCTCTCTTTCCCCCAGGTAGTCTACTCCCTCACGTGACTCCTACCTTCTGCCTCTCCCATTCTCAAACCCACTTATCTGCCCCATCTCCACTCCTCCCCCACCTTTTGCTCCCCTGCCCCCCGTCTCCTGACTGCTGACAAGTTCCCTCGTATTTCTGTCTCTCGTCCAATTCCAACCCTCTCTTCCTGTCGCTCCATATCATACTCACGCTTGCAGTCGAGCAACCCCAACAATCTTATCCACATATCTCCTCTTCTCTCTCTTCCACTATCCTGTGGTCTCTGGAATGCCAGATCAGTCTGTAACAAATTGACCTCTATCCAAGAACTCTTTATCTCTAGATCCTTCAACCTGCTTGCCATCACCTGGCTATCCCCTGAGGACACTACCTCTCGTGCTGCTCTCTCTTTCGGGGGCTTGTCCTTCTCCCACACATCCAGACCTGGGGAACGGCAAGGTGGTGGTGTCGGCATACTTCTCTCCTCCTGCTGTTATTTTCAGGTTCTTCCCCCTGAACCCTTCCTCTCTTATTCCTCCTTTGAGGTACACTCTATCCACCTACTCCTCACAGTCCACCTCCGTGTTGCTGTTATCTACCGTCCTCCTGGTCCTGTCTCTCAATTCCTTGATCACTTTGCCTCACTTTCTCTCCTCTGACCTTCCATTCCTCATCTTGGGGGACCTTAATATCCCTATAGAAAATCCCTCAGACCCTGCTGCCTCCAAACTTCTCTCCCTCTCCTCCTCCCTTGGTCTCTCTCAATGGACCTCCTCTCCCTCCCAACACATTGGCCACTTCCTTGATCTGGTTTTTTCACACCTCGGTACTGTCTCCGACCTCATTAATTCACCTTTTCCTCTCTCGGACCACCATCTCCTGTCTTTTAGCATCTCTCCACCCGACTCATCATACCCGTCCCCCAAGGTTACTCTCACCAGTCGGAATCTTGACACTGATCCCACCACTTTCTCCTCCTCCCTGGGCTCACCACTCTTTCTTGCCCCGATAAGGCTGTCTTCTTTTACAATCGCACGCTTACTGCTGCACTTGACTCTGTCGCCCCAGCTGTCACCATCAAGCTTTGTCTGTCCCTGCCGCAACCGTGGCACACTAAACTTACCCGCTATCTTCAAAAATGCTCCTGCAGTGCTGAATGGCTCTGGAGAAAGTCACACACTCATGCTGACTTCCTCCACTTCAAGTTCATACTTGCCTCTTACTGTTCAGGCCTATTGCTTTCTAAACAGTCTTTCTTTAAAGCTCTCATTTCTTCCCAATCCTCCAACCCCCGTCGCCTTTGTGCCACCTTCAACTCCCTCCTCTCCCCTTCCCTCCCCCTCTCCCACTCCCTTCCACGCTCTCTGCTGTCAACTTTGATACCCACTTCACCTCCAAGATTGAGTCTATACGTCATGACATCTCCCAGCAGTCCCTTCTTTCCCCACCATCTCCTCCCTCCATGCCCACTCTGTCCCCTTCTTGCCCTCCTCTGCGGCTGCTATCTCCTCTCTCCCTTTCCCTCTCGCTTGCTCACCCTCCTTCTCTTCCTTCACTCTGGTATCTGCAGATGAAGTCCATACCCTTCTCTCTAACCCCCCCTCCACTTGCCTACAGGACCCAATTCCCTTCCACCTCCTCCGCTCCCTCTCTCTTGAGGCCTGCTTCCTTGCCCACCTCCTCAACCTATCACTCTCCTCTGGAATCTTCCTCTCCTCTTTTAAACATGCTCTTGTCTCCCCCATACTCAAGAAACCGTCCCTTGATCAATCCTCTCTCTCTAATTACCGCCCTATTACGCTTCTTTCTTTTGTCTCCAAACTCCTTGAGCGGATTGTCTACAACCGTCTCACCTCCTTTCTCTCCTCTCACTTACTCCTTATCCCGCTCCAATTCGGTTCTCGCCCCCTCCACTCCACTGAAACTGCCCTCAATAAGGTCACTAATGACCTTCTCCTTGCTAAATCCAAAAGACACTAATCCCTTCTTATTCAAAACAGGAAAAATACATACAATAATCCAAAATAGCGCTCCCTGCAATAGCTGCCTAATTACCCCAAAGAATGCCACTTCATTCAACCTTATACAAAATATAACAAAGGTACATAAGGCGCATAAAGCAAATTCAACACAGAATAAATAGCATACTGGAAAAAATGTCCACAAAGTCCACCACAAAACTCGCTTCTTTTTAAATCCAATGATGGAATTTTCTTAATGGTTGTTATCAAAGCGGATGTCACATGGAAGGACTTTGCTTGTCTTTTACAATGTCTCCAAACGATTGAGTATATAAAATTTGAAGATAAAAGGTAAATGGATACTGGGTTAGCAATAGAACTAGTAATTGGACCAACAATCACATATCCTACACCCAGGGATACCAAACTACACCGTGTGTTCACTAATGGTTGCTTAAAAACACCACGACACGTGTTTAGTATAACAAAATGAACTGGATCACTTACACAGTAAAATCAATCCACTCGTTGATATATGTTCCACACTGGATTCCCTTGTCAAATCATTACCTAATCATAATATATAGAAAGGGAAAGATATATGGAGAGAATCTGGCATAATATCTTCAGGATTTATTTCACACAATATATATACAAAATCACAAAGATAAAATCATCTTTTTGTACAAAATCCCAGCATAAACAACTAATGGACTCGTACCGGACAGAAGTGAAAAGTCAGCGTGTAGATCGAAAAAGTCCCGGGCAATCACAGCTAGACAGGCCACTCTCCTCCGGCTCGTGTAACACTGCTGTCAAGTGGGTGGATCTGTACTCACCGACACGTTTTGACCCTGTCTCTGGGGTCTTTCTCAAGGTATGCACAGAGTCCAACCAACTCCAATTTAAACACATGATAGCCAATCATTAATCAGATACTCCGGTCATAGTAATAAGATCAAAATAAAGTTTTTCTTTGTACTTATATGACCGCTCACAAATATTCCATTAGTATTCGTAAAGATAAAACCCAAAAGATGATACAATTTACAGACACACAATAAAAATGATAAAAATAATAATACTAAAAATGGCTCATTCACTCCGGCTGCAATCTCTTAATGTCTATAATGACACTGGCAGCAGTAATCTGTAATCAGATCTTAGCCATACCTAAAGTTGCATCTGATTTCAATACAAGTTAACCCGTGCATGATACTCATGCATTCTAGTCAAATCAAGATACTTAAGGTCTTAAAAAGGTTCTTGTCATGCATTTGGGCCTAGCCCAGGCCTCCTCAGGGGAAGATCGTTACTTCCCGACGCAAGCGCCCTTTTTAATGTGTGTTCATGAGGTAAAATTACCTCACGAAAATGAGTTTGACCCCTCAACTCGTAAATTTAGCCTTTACTACCCCTCCCACGGGGGGAAGGGGGGATGATGGAAGTTAACTGACTTGACTATTCTAATTTTTTTGTCAAATAGTGTCACTATACCAAATTTCAGGTCAATTGGATGAGCCCTTTCTGAGAAAATAGTTTTTTACACACACACACACACACACACACACACTAACGCACGCCTCTACACATGTGTGTTCATGAGGTAAAATTTCCTCACGAAAATGAGTTTGAGCCCTACCAAATTTCAGCCCTTTTTGAATTTTTTTTCCCACACACACTAAGAATTTAGTAGGTCAGTGTATAACTCTGCCCAGCAGGTGGCGCTGCAACTTGGTTTTTTTTTTTCACACACACACAGACGCCACTAAGCATTTATATATTGGATATATACACATGGAGGGGGATAATACTTATTTCGATGATTCACACGGATATCGCTATTAAAATATCCTAATTCTTGTAACTTAAATTCAAATCAATTCCATATAATACACTCCAATATAAGAATACTCCGTTTCTCAATATAATCACCATGACATCTTTCACGTATAGAAATTCTATGCTCTCATCAGAGTACATTATACGGATTTTAGTATTATATTCAAAATGCTATATAGAAATTCAATGTTCACTGCACAGTACAATGTACAGATGCTGATATTCCTATTCAAAATATTATATATTAATATTGGAAATATTTAAGGTCATACCTCTCCATTATAAAAATAAAAAAACTGAATATTAATAATCTAATCTATCCCCTAACTAATCTTTAAGGGATTGTGTAATGAAAAGATTTTCTATATTCAGTCTTATTGAATAGATATCCATTCCTTCTATAAAATCCGTATATTATTAAAAAAGTCTCTCCTTTAACTGTTCTTTAAGGAGTCGTATAATAAAAAGATTTCTTATATATACAGTCCTATTAAATAGATATCCATTTTTTCTGTCACAAGATAATATGTTAGATGTGGGTCCAATAATTACACTACAAGTATTACCCTTCTAATCCTCTTAGACGAACAAGCTCAAAGAATAATGCTGATGACTCTCTTATTATCCTTAATCTATAAACCATTTTAATTCGAACTCAGCGTTTAAACCATCTGGTACCAGGGTCTTAAATCTGTAGATATTCTCCATTTCAGCTTTAGCTAATCTAGTCTCTACATCATTACACTTCCAATTACTGGTAACCTTTTTAATACCACAAAAGAACTCAATTGAATTGATACCACAATTATGGAAATCCTTACAGTGTGCCGATAATGTGTGATTCGAATAACCCTTCTTCACATTCCTCAATGTGGCGGTGACGGCTGGTCTTTCCTATATATTGTTTCTTACATTTACATTGAATCAAATATACTACATTTTTAGTGTGACAGTACGCTATTTATTCTGTGTTGAATTTACTACTCCCTTCTTATCCTTCTTGACCTTTCTGCTGCCTTCGATACCGTTGACTCCTTTTGCAATTTCTCAAATCTATAGGTCTATGTGACACTGTTCTCCCCTGGTTTTCCTCTTACCTCACCAACTGCTCCTTTTCAGTCTCTATTCATGATTCTACATCTCCACCTCTTCCCCTACCTGTTGGAGTTCCTCAAGGCTCCTTTCTTGGCCCCCTACTTTTCTCCCTCTACACCACCTCCCTTGGTGTCCTCACCCGCTCCTTTGGCCTGCAGTACCACCTCTATGCTGATGATACCCAAATTTATCTTTCATTCCCTGACCTCTCCCCTTCCCTTCTGTCTCGTGTCTCCTGCTGTCTCTCGGCCATCTCATCTTGGATGTCCCAACGCTTCCTTAAACTCAATATTTCCAAGACTGAGCTTATAGTCTTCCCCCCTTCCAGGTCTCCCCCACCTCCCCCCTGTCTATTTCTGTTAATAACACTACCCTCGTTTCTGTCCCCGAAGTCCAATGCCTTGGGGTCATCCTTGATTCCTCCCTCTCATTCAAGTCTCACATTCTGTCCCTCTCTAAATCCTGCTACTTCCACCTTCGGAATATATCCAAGATACGCGCCTTTCTCACCATGGAAGCCACGAAAACCCTTGTTCACTTGCTTGTGATCTCTCGCCATGACTACTGCAACCTCCTTCTCTCTGGTCTACCCGATTCTCACCTTGACCCTCTTAAGTCTATCCTCAATGCTGCTGCCCTCCTCATTTTTCTCTCCCGCCGCACTGTCTCTGCATTCTCCCTCCAACAGTCACTACATTGGCTCCTCATGCCCTACAGAATTAAATTTAAACTCCTCACCCTCACCTTTAAAGCTCTTAATCAATCCTCCCCTCCCTACATCTCCAATCTCATCTCTACCTACACCTACGCTCTGCCTGTGACCGCGGTCTCACTACTTCACTGATCACCTCTTCTCACTCCCGTCTTCAGGATTTTGCCCAGGCTGCTCCCCTGTTGTGTAATGATCTTCCACGTTCCATCAAGTTAGCATCTACTCTCAAAGGCTTCAAGCGTGCCCTTAAGACTCACTTCTTTCTTCAAGTCTATCAGTCCTCCTCCTAACTCCCTTGTCCTGGCTCTCTCCCCAGTTAGTACCACCAGCCTCGGACTGGCCCGCCGGACAGCCGGTCAATCCACCGGTAGGCCCAGCGGGGTTGAAGCTCCGCCCCCTCCGTTGTTAGGGCGGAGCTTGATGTTGAACTTTGTTTAGATGGCGGCGGCGGTCACATCTCCTGTAACCACACTACCGCGCAGATGCAGAGAGCCCAGGCGCGGTAGTGTGTTTTTCAGCAGTTTGAGCAGGGGAGGAGGACGTCCTGATATCAACATACTGATCCAAGGTCAGTTTGGTCATCATAGGTTCATGCAACACTGGACGCAATAGACCACGCCCCCTCTGACGCTGCAGAGTTTCCCCGGGTTATCTGAAGCCCAGCCAGTTTGATCGTGGCTGGGATACAGAAGCTGGATACTGCCGTTTGATCGAGGAAACATATGGACTGAAAGATACCTTTTTAACATACAAAATGTGAGTGTTTTTAACCCCATGTTTTAACTTAATAAATAGAGAACGTAAAACACCATGAGATCTTTCTCTGTTCTCTCCCTGGTCTCCCATATGTGCACTCTGGTGAGGAGAAGAAACAGGTTTAGAGGGGAGTAAAAGTACATCGTGGTGGTGCTTTTTGAAGCAAGAGGACACATTATTCAAATACTGTATGGAATAGAAAAGGTCACATTGATGTAAGTTTACCATCTGGGACATCGGTATAGGTGGAACTAGAAGACCAACATCCTTTAATGACTTTGGGACCGTTTTCCCCTTGACTTATTCATTGACCCAATCCTTGTGTTTCTTTACCCTTCCCCCATTTGCGCCCGTCCTTTGATATTTATATTCTCTTTCATACAACACTGGCAGCATACCAGCATATATGGAATAAATGTGACAGGCTTTGGATGGGCTGTATTCTGTTCATTTTTTTGTTTTTTAAAATTTCCCTTCTCAACAAGCATTCATTGGTGAAGTACGCAACCGTAGTAGCACTGATGCTGTGTGTATGGTCTTTGACGAGTGGCATATTCTGTAAGAGTCCTTAAAAAATAATTATAACAAAGAGTCATTTTAATAATCAGACTGTGTATACAAGATCTGGCAAATGAAGGGTGCTTTTCATGTAGTCTAGTATTCCAATTGCATCCAGTTGAAAATATAATCATTCAGGGTTGTATAATATGTTGGTCTATATTGTATGTTAGTGTAGAAAGGCACATGCATAGGAGAACATAATTATATTTATATATTTTTCCTTTTGCCTATTGTGCATTCTTTTTGATGGTTGTCCTGTTTAGAATTTAGGGGTGATATAGTGAAAGTATTATAGGCATATATCAACCGTATTTAAAATGAAATTAGATGGATTTCACTGAGATTAGTTGAGAATTACAATCACTTGTTTTTTTATGAATTGACTTTTATTCCAGGACATGTCACAGCAACAACAGGTTGGTAACCATTGTACTAAAAAATTAATTGTGCAGTTTATGTCTTCTAATTGATGATGTTATTATTTGGTTTGTGTAGCCCTTGTAATGGCTTTTAATAAGCTCAATACATGATGGGCAATAACAACATATGAGGCGAGGGTTGGAGGTAACCAAATGATGCACTTATCATAAGTAACTGTCTTGGTGCATTAGGAGACGACAGGAGCTGGTACTGGAGTTTCTTCCAAACCACAAGTGTTTTATTAATGGGTCCCATGTAGTTCCCTACCAGTAGAATGGGCAGGGTCTAATGCAAAAGGTGCACATTTAAAATAGTGCTATAAGTTGTCCTCCATAGCCTGACCACACCCCCTTTACTGGCCACACCCACTCCTAAAGTTGGCCACACCCCAATATAGTGGGCCCCTATCACTGAATTCCCCCGGTGGGCCCTTCATGCCCCAGTCCGACACTGAGTACCACCCTATTAGTGTCTCCCCCTTCCCTTTAGGATGTAAGCTCTCAGGAGCAGGGCCCTCTTTCCTTGTGTTCTCCTTCTACTATTCCATCACCCTCTGTACCTTTTGGCCTGCTTCGCTAGCCCTGTTTTCTTAAGCTTCGGCCTACTTCACTGATTTCCACCATTCCTTTCACTATCTGTCCCAGAAATAATCTGATTTGCTTTACCTTGTTACCATGTTTGTATATATTTTTGTTCTTTCTGTATCATGTTGTGTCTTGTGTCTCTGTTTTCTGTATATGTAATGTACGGCGCTGCAGACCCTTTGTGGCACCCTATAAGTTATAATAATAATAATAATAATAATAAAATGGTTAATATAGATCACGTTAAATGAATATTTTATTTGTGAAGTAATACTCTATAAAGGTATTATCTTTTGTGCATAATATAGGTTGCCATAAATCACAGTCCCCCAAATAGAGGCTAGGCTGTCATATTTGTTGAGGAAGAATTGTAATAAAAGTAAAAAATCTGTGTGATATACTGCAGGTTGTTATGATCTACATAGGTTAAGTATTAGATTAAATGATGTTATATTTACATTGGTCACTACATAATTGGAGAGATATATATGATAGTAGAGGGAAATTTGTATTGACTTTAATTTTCCAAGTTTATGTAATATTAGAAAGTGTAGGACTAAATGTAAAATCTGTGGTCAGTTATATTTTTGTATAGCAATTTTAACAGCTTAAAAGTCAAATATTTGTAATATATTTTCTGGTTGTTTAGTAATACAATTGTTTCAATATTCAATTTATATACTTTCAATAAAACTGTTTAAATAATAAGAAATTATCCAGAGCATGAGAGGTATGTGATTGCTGTGATTTTACTATGCCTGGCTTTTTTTAATATTGGGAAATTGAATTGCAAATTAAGGAAAAAGTCCTATAAAACATGAATGCTCAAATGGTAAGAGACATATTGTGCAGAACCCTTGCAGCCTTTTCTCAACACAAGTGGAAGAGTGTAAAGCATATAATAAAATATATAAAAGGGACTATTAGTTATTAAATTAAAATTCCAGCAATTCCTATGTTGATATGTGCTCCATCATTGGCTTTTGGCAGATATATGTTACTTAAATGATTCTATGGTGATTTATGGATTTTGGTAAATTTATGCTGTTTTATATGAGATGATGAGAGCTCTCATTTCCTCATGGCTTCCTAGCTATGCAGTTTCTATGTACTCTCATAAAATGTTCTACTTAGATCCGAACCAGTACTAGCACTGTGTTCACCCTACATGAAATTTCCTTCTAAACATATATAACCAGCTGTGGTGAGGGGAGAACTTGCTCTTCATCTAATCACTACCCTGGACTGGATACTACTGCTTTGGTGTCGCTCATGTAGGAGGTCACAGTGAACTTAGTCACCTTGGTCATCTGATTGCTCCCTGTGCCTTTCAGAGGGTTGCTGCACTATGACTTTTGACAGTTTTATTATTTTTTGTGATTACGCTAAAACTTTATGATTTACATTCTAGGCAAACAAACAGGTACACAATAAATGTAAGAAACTGCACTATAAATATGTGTTTATAATTCTAAGCTAACACAAATTGTATGAAAATATCAAAACACAACACAAATCAAGGTTAAAAGGCAATTTCATGTGTTCACAATATTGCATGTATGTAATTTTTTTCTTTCACGAAGATACACATTTGTAAAACTAGAAAATATATAGTATTTATAAACTTTATATACACATTACATTGTTACTGTTAGTAAGCCTTTCTTGTGTAACATGTAACTGGATTATCTTTTTAGCTACAATTGGTTTACTTGTAATTTTTATTAAATGCACATTATTATTATTATTTATTTGTATGGCGCCACAGATTCTGTAGCACCTGACATAGTACAAAAATGACATACATTGCAAACAGTAGACATAAAAAGTACATAGGTACCGAGCAGAAAAATAAATGCATGGGTGAAATTAACAGAACAAGTTGCATGGCATACAGAAATAATTCAGCATTAGACATGACAGGGAAATAAAAAAGTGTACTTTTGAGCAACATTTACAGGAAAATAGTACATAAACACAATTCCGCTTTGAGGGAACTGCTGTGATCCAGGAAGTTGAGAGGTATTTCCCTGCTCCCCATAATGAGGGGGCGCTGGACTCATCAGAAGCATGTGCCTCTCATGTGTTCAACAACTTAAGGGTGTTTTCACGCTAGGTGCTTGGGGAATGCTATGCCCATTATGATGTGGACATACCCCTAATATGGGGAGAAGTGCTCAAGTCATGCTTTAGACATCTTAAATATTTGTAGGTATTGAAATAGCAATCAAGTTTTGAATTCTATAGACAGTCTATTGAAAAAGTCAACAGACCATTGGCCACAAATAGTTAAACTCCTTCAGTATCAATGCAATATCCAAGTCGCTTTTGTTAGTTCTTTTAAAATTATTCAGTCTAAAAATCTAAATAGATTTGTGATGGAAACTTGACATTTTAGCTATCCTCATTCAGTTTGGAAACAATCACATGACAATGCAAAGGTTACACATGAGAATGTCTCTAAAACTAAATGTCCCCATACAGCATATAATTGCAATGTTAATTTTAAGTCCAACTTCATGAAGTGTCATTTAGCAAGAGAGTGAAAGTTTACAATTTCTCTTATTCTGCAACACATATGTTCACTTGTCACATATTTTTCTAAAAAGTACTTATTTTTCCTTTAAAGCTGCCGAGTTAACCACTTCTAAAATGGTTGTGTGACTGGGAAGACAAAACAACAGCCTATATCTCTGTGATTTTGTGATTGCAGATTCTGATTAGTCCTCCTGCACATATCCTCCCCCCCTTCCCCTGACAGTGTCACACAGTCCTGGTATTTGGCTTGGCTCCTGGACAAATCTCGGAAGTCATGGTGAAAATGCCTGCATGTAGCAGCTTCCAGATTTCGGAGTAGGTAATTTTTCAACCCACCTGGGGTTTAAAGTGCGCTTTGGCCAGGTGTAGATTATTCTATGTGCCAACAATCATTTTTATTTAAGAATGGTGCATATATTGTAAAGCATTATAATGGGTATTTAAAGTACAAATAGCACATGTACTATTATTCCTTTCAATCAATAAGTTATTAGTTTGGACCAATATAGTTGAAGTTATACTAATGAATTACAATTCCATTATGAACAATTATACAAACTAAGTTTTTTACACTTAGTATTATTAACACTGTTCTACTAAAAAGGCATGCGTGCCTTTACTCTTTATACATATACTGTGTAAAGATCTGAGGCAAGAGGATTGCTGTCTCTTGGCACAGGTATACAGCAGCAGCTGTTACACAGTAACTGCCACAGACCAGCAGATTCAGGGCAACTGACCACAGCCAGTTTTATTCGCAGTTGTAGTTATCAAATAACAAAATCAGCAGACTAGTGGCTTTCAGTTCAACTTTACTTAAGACAAATAATTACATAGGCTTTTGCAAATCAATATTACCTACTTCTTCCCGAGGCCTGAAATAACACTGTTAAGCGAGGAGAACGTGTCTGATGCCTGTAGCGTTCAATCTTTTTAGCTGTGACCCCAATTTTCAGTGTGTCATTGTCCTAAGTCTCCCACTCTACATACTAGAAAGTATTGCATATATGACATTCAGAGGACCCCAATTTTTTTTTATAAGAACCCACTTGGGGGCTCAACCCACAGGATTAGCACCTGTATTCTATGCTGTCAGCTTCCTGACAGCTAAATCAAGGACGAAATGGAGTAGGATCCCACCCATCTGTCACCATTTCAGTAATTGATGTTGTTTATGGGCAACATGGCAGCGCTACTGAACATCAGTGAACCTGTTTTAATAAATTAGTCACATACTGTATGTAAATAGTACATTAGGAAGTGCCCCACACATATGAGGCAACTGATGTAGATTCTTTATTGCCTGGCACCTGCTCCCACAGCATTCTAAGCTGCAGTACCTGTCCTGTTATTTAGTTAGCAATCAGTTTCCCACTACCCAAACACATAGGGAAACCAATTTCACAGAGATTTCTATTTTCAAGCATCATAATGACTTAATTGTAAGGTCTTGAGTACTTTGTGAAAATGTCACAGTGTCAGATGTTAGAATAGGCCGCAAGCCTTGCTCAGGTGATGAATAACTTCCAAGAGGTGTGGAGTCGAGTAGCTTGCCAATGCTAGGGTTAAAAAAACACAGGGATTGTCATCCAAAGTGACAGGGTACTGTAAGAGCACCTTAAGCAAACTCAAGTTAAGCTGCAATTTCTTAGGGATATAATAATCTATTTAGGGATCAGGATCTAATTAGGAATATGATCCTAATATTATCCTAATTAGATCATCTAAGAAATGACAATTTAACTTGAGTTTGCGTATGGTGCTCTAACAGTACCATGTCACTTTTCTAATGTGACAAATAGGAAAATTAGCTACAATTATCATCCGATACTAGTGAAACAATAAGAGCTAGTGAGCAATTCAAATTCTAAACTATATCTCTGTAGGACAGCTACCAACCATTTGTGTATTGACTCAAATTGAATATTGGAGGTAGTGACTGAAACCTCCATTATATTGATTCAGATTTCAATATTGCATCAACTAGTTCTAGTGTGGTCTGTTAGCAAAAGTGTATTGAATTTTCAATATATATTATTGCTATAATGGTTAGCAGTGTGTTAAATAATACCCACACTCTAATCAAAAGCAATATAATGAGACCTAACAATGTGATTTGATAAAAACCCAAGTGTTCCAACCAGTCTGCCGATTCATGTGTACACACTATACATGATTTACCTTCAGATCTGTGCTCTTCATCTGGTGCAAGAGCAGTGCAGTCGTCATTCTTATGACACTGATTATAACACACAAATAAACTTTGACGTTTCCGCAATGTTATTATAAATTTAGTTAGCTTCTGTGACTGAAATGAAATACTCAATCTCAGAAAGAATGGAGGAATTAATCCACCTACAGCACTCTCTACATTTAACAACACAGACACAGTTCCTACTCTCTCTCTGGACAGACAGTCGTTTGAGTTCATACACTCTGCAGGATCGGAAGGCGTTTGGAACGGGATTTTTAAACAGAATGAGCCATCAAGTGAAATGACAGTTGGTACTTTGAAACAACTGTCGTTCATCGTGCAAGTATACACACTGATTCAATATCAGGCAAAACCGTAGTTTATTAGATGTTTGGCCCGATAATTCGCTGAAAAACATCCAGCGTATACTTAGCCTAACTCACATACTGAGCTCTATAGAAAATTGTATCAACTTCTAGATAATATTTATTTTAAGATGCTACCTCAGTGAGAACTGTGAGAAATAGGATTCAAATAGCAGTTATAAACAAATCAAGTGTAATCACAGTCAATGAGAGCTGTGAACAATAAAACTTTCACAGTAGTCATAAATAAATCTAGTGAGATAACAGTCGAGTTTATTTAAAAATCAATTCAGTAAGAATTATACAAATAGAGGGATTATAAAGCATACTTAGCAGATTTTATTTTATTTTAATTAACAAATTTACCTTGTTATTTTGCTGTTTTGAATATTTCAATTTTAATGATTATGTTATTTATTTAGTAAAATTGGTGGGATTTGCAATCATTAGCTAGAATAGTTTTTGAAGTGTGCAACAATATTTCCAGGGAAACTTCACCTATGCAGAGAAGTGCGTGAACTTTGCGCTTCCAGACATTGCACATGTAAAATGCGCTGGTCTTCCTCTACAGCAAAGCAACCACATTATTTTAGAGAAAGGAGTACAGCTTTCAGGGCACAGAAAACTCCTGGATAAGAGACTATAACAGGTAAGACCTTTGGGAACTCTGGGAGTGTTTTAGCAAGAATCCAGAAAGTAATTACCGTATGTCCCCATGTATAGGACGCTCCACTGTATAAGACGCACCTATATAAATCATGTGAAAAAATTGAGGATAAACATTATCCTCATTTTTTTCACAGAGTATTTGTGCAGCTTATACAGTGGAGAGACTACGCTATAGTGAATTCTGACTTACCCTGTCAGATGATTCCTCTGTCTGGTAAAGTCTTCTGTTTTCTCTCTGTCTGATCCTGATGCTGGAAACCCGATTAAAGTCCTCTCTGCGATGTCCGGATGTCCTTTCAGGACCTTGTCAATCCTTTGAGGACCTCAAGGTCCTGAAAGGATGCCTTTCAGGACCTTGTCAAGGTCCTGAAAGGACATCCGGACATCGCAGAGAGGACCTTAATCGGGTTTCCAGCATCAGGATCAGACAGAGAGAAGACTTTACCGGACAGAGGAGTCATCTGACAGGGTAAGTGCTACTACCCCTGTATAAGACGCACCCAGTTATTAGACCCAAAATGTTGGGGAAAAAGGTGCGTCTTATACATGGGGAAATACGGTAAGTCCTACCAAGATCATATCTGTCATAAAGGCTCTAGTTTGGTGCATCTGTTAACAACTCAACTATGGAGGAAGGAAGTCTACTTGTATAGTATCTTCAGTTAAATGATTCTACAATTTTTTAGAGGGGAGAATCAGAGCTCTTGTCTCAATATTAAATGATATTACACCACTTTGTGCTCTGCGTCTTCCTATTTGTCTCAGCTGTACAGGGGGAGCACAGTGCTAGATATTTTTTAAATAAATGTTTTGGTTTTTTTTAAAAAAAAACACAAAATAGTCCAGCGGGTGACATGCGATATGTCAGCACATCCCAGTCCCCGGACAGTGTGTGCTATCATTTGGTAATCTCATGAGATTTAGTGCTTCCCTGCTCAGGCAGTACCAGCACATCTTAGGTATATATGCTGGTCTTGGGGGGTTGTTATGATGTGTCTGAGGGGGTTATGTGTCTGTGTGATGTGCCTGGAGGGATTCTTATGATGTGTCTGGGAGTGTGTGTCTGTGATGTGTCTATGGGGCTGAGATCTCGCTGAGGGGTCATGATGTGTCTGGGGAGCAGGGGTCTGTGATAGGTCTGAGGGGGTTATGATGTGGCTGGGAGAAGTTGAGAGAAGTTGGGAGAAGTTGAGAAGTGGGTTTTGGGGTTATGATATGGCTGGGGGGTCATGATGTGTCTGGGGGAGGTTTGCAATGTGCTTGAGGTGGTTTTGAAGTGGCTGGGGGAGTTGTGATGTGTTTGGGGGTTGTGATGTGTTGGGGGGTTGTGATGTGGCTGAAGGTGTAATGTGGCTGAGGGGCTTGCAATGTGGCTGGTGTTTGGTGTGAGGGTGGCATGATGTGGCTTAGCGACGCCACCACATGGAGGTGACACACACCCCTTTACCTTCTTCTCTATGGTGGGGGGCTCCAAAAGTTGCTGTACAGGGTCCCCAAATTCCTCTTGGTGGCCTTTGGTGCAGGGACTTGCCCAAGTCTCTATTGCTTGGTTGCTGGACCCTCCCCCCGGGACCAGCCACCTTCCATCATTGGCTGCGGATCCATCTCCCTTCCTTTCCCATGTGTGAATTTCACTTTACCAGAGGCGCAGAGTCTAACACAGTAGCTGGTCTTCTCCAGGAACTCTCGCAAGGGAGTATGGTTTTAGCGGCTGCCACTGTGCAGGTCGCGGCCCTCTGGGAAGTGTGGTGAATATACGGAACTGTACAACTGAATAGGAAAGGGAATGTCAATGATACAAATGCAGAGTCTCTGAACAATGGAAACAATGGCAACACGGTAGACTGATGAGCAGTAATAAAAGGAGGAGAAAGTTCCAAAGTGCATTAGCACACAGGTAGCATACAGCAGACCAATATATGACAACTGAATAAAGTTTATGGAAGGACCAATTAATAATGCAGCAGGAGAGTCAGCAACTTGCAGCTATACTTCAGAGGCACTATAGGCTTTAGTCCTAATAACAGGTACCATGCAAAATAGTAGGGTAAGCTGCTCCTGACATATGTTCCCACTGGTAAATGTAAAGACTTGTGTAGATGCTGGTATAATACTAAATAGCATGGAGCGATCTGTGACCGGTAAGTCTCACCACTGATGTGGAGAGAAGACTTGTCCAGTTGCAGGTATATTACCAGGTAGCGTAGAGTGGTCTGCGGCTGGCAAGTTGTACCACTGATATGGAGAGAAGACTTGTCCGGGTGCAGGTATTGTTACAAGGTAGCGTGAAGTGGTCTGCGACTAGCAAGTTGTACCACTGATATGGAGAGACGACTTGTCCAGGTGCAGGTATGTTATCAGGTAGCGTAGAGTGGTCTGTGACTAGCAAGTCGTACCACTGATATGGAGAGACGACTTGTCCAGGTGCAGGTATGTTACCAGGTAGCGTAGAGTGGTCTGCGACTAGCAAGTTGTACCACTGATATGGAGAGACGACTTGTCCAGGTGCAAGTATGTTACCAGGTAGCGTAGAGTGGTCTGCAACTAGCAAGTTGTACCACGATATGGAGAGAAAGCTTGTCCAGGTGCAGGTATGTAACAAGGTAGCGTAGAGTGGTCTGTGACTAGCAAGTTGTACTACTGATATGGAGAGACGACTTGTCCAGGTGCAGGTATATAACCAGGTAGCGTAGAGTGGTCTGCGACTAGCAAGTTGTACCACTGATATGAAGAGACGACTTGTCCAGGTGCAGGTATGTTACTAGGTAGCGTAGAGTGGTCTGCGACTAGCAAGTTGTACCACGATATGGAGAGAAGGCTTGTCCAGGTGCAGGTATGTAACAAGGTAGCGTGGAGTGGTCTTCGGCTAGCAAGTTGTACCACGATATGGAGAGAAGGCTTGTCCAGGTGCAGGTATGTAACAAGGTAGCGTGGAGTGGTCTGCGGCTGGCAAGTTGTACCACGATATGGAGAGAAGGCTTGTCCAGGTGCAGGTATGTAACAAGGTAGCGTGGAGTGGTCTACGGCTGGCAAGTTGCACCACGATATGGAGAGAAGGCTTGTCCAGGCGCAGGTATATTCCACAGCAAACAGAGAGCACGATTAGAAACTGGAAACACCTCGGAGTCACAAGGGAATGAGAACCAAGAACAGGCAATGGTAATAGAGTAACAGGTGCCTTAATTAGTGAGATGTGATTGATTGACCAATGAGAATATGAGCGAGGTTTTAACAGTCCGTGGTTTTTGCACATGTGCAATCCTTGGTCAAGATGGCAGACGGCCGCGGCGCTGGCAATAGAGAGAGAGAGACCCATGTCCCAAACCAGAGGCACTAACCGTCCGGTGGTTGACACAGTGATTTTTTATTGCTCATGAGACCTGACAAGAAATTTTACACACCAGTTTGTGATACTGGTGATCATCCAGAAGTCAGATGGAAACTGATACATTACATGGTAAAACAGAGCTCCTTTTATACACATGTTGTCAATTGATTGCCCAGTCCCCTATTCCAACCAGGCACCGAAACATCTGATATCATATCAGATAATTTAACATCAAGATGTGATATTTCTCTAGATGTGGAGTTAAGGCAATTTTAACAAAATGTACATCAATTTCCTAAATGAATTGCTGGTTGCATTATTTATACAACATGAGGGTAGTTTGTATATCAACTATGTGCTGCCTAGATACGTATATTTACCTAGTCAATACTGAGAGATATTCATCTGGAAATAAAGTACGGCTAACACCTTCTGGCTGCCTATGATCCAATAATTCTGTAAAGATATTCAATAATAATCTGAAACTCGGCACACGCTAAAGCTAGTAACCAGCTCAAACGAAATGACCTGTCTATAACAATACACTGGTTATTCTGAATGCCTTTTAGCAAAAATTCTTACAGCCAATACTAAAACCCAGCACTTGCTAGGGCTAGTAGATGTAAGTATTAAAATAGTTCTAGCGATTCTGTATTAAAAGTGATATGAGCTCAAATAGTCATGTAATCCATGCTGCAGTCCGCAAGTGTTCTGATAGCATACACAATAATTCAGTCCCAATAAAATATACAACAGTCATTTGTTGATTACAATTATATAGCAAAACAGAAAGGTAAGTTGCTCAATCAATTTATAGGCTAACAACAGGTGTTTGAAAGGGTGGGATTATCCTGAAAGGAGCAAATACAGAGAAAAATCCCCAAGCATAGCGCTGTAAACCCATAACAAAGCTGCTATTTCTACTTGTACATAAAACTGCAGAATTCATAGTTGTACACATTTGTAAATGTATGCTAAGACACCCGCCACATCACTGCGCTTCTGCTAATAGGGTTGTCCTAACTAGAGATGTTCACTGACCCCCGTGTTCTGGTATTGGTTTTGGATTTGGATCTGGATTAACTTCATCTTTTGGTTTGGTTTTGGCAAAACCGCCCTTGCGTGTTTTGGTATTGGTTTTGGATACCTATTTTTCTCTAAAATCACTATTTTATTTTTGCTAAAATCACATATTTTTGCTTCCCCCCCCCTACATTATTATTAATCTCAATAACACTAATTTCAAGTCATTTGCAGTCAATTTTGACCACCTCACAGGTCACAATATTATTTTCATACACTTTCAAACAAAGACTGTAGCAGTTCTGGCCAGTGATAAGAAGAAGGCCATTGTCATGCCTGGGCATAAGACCAAAAAATCCACCTCTTATGTGTGGAATTATTTTTACCCAAATCTTGACAACAGTTGTCTAGCCATTTGTAGCATTGTAAAGCCACAGTCAGTAGAGGTGGGGACTTTAACCATCTAAGATCCTCATCCATGTTACGCCATTTGAAGCGAGTTTATGGAAAGCTTTTGTGAAAATCAGAACCTTATGCTAAAAAATAACAACAAGTAGTGCAGCATCAGCTACCTCCCTTCTCTCAGCTAGATCCCAGCACCTGCAATCTACACCCCCAACACGTTCATCATCAATATCAACAAAAGTGAATGGAATTAGTCCTGCATCCTAAGGCAAGATTACTCCTCCCCTATCCAGGAATCCTCTGAAGAGTCCTTTAGCGTTAGGCCCACTGCTGCTGCTCCTGCTGCTGTGGGTGGATCTTCAACCCAGAAGCAGACCAAGAAGAAGCCACATAGTAGTTTACAACAATTGACTGTTAAACAATCCTTTGCAAGAGGAAGCAAGTATGAAAGCTGTCACACAGTCGCAAAGCGGATCACAGACGCTGTGGCGACCATGCTAGCATTAGATCTGCGTCCAATATCCACAATTATTGCAGCTGGTTTTAGACAGAACCTTGAGGACTTCTTTCCCCATTACCAAACTCCATCATGACACCATTTTACTAGAAGAGCTCTTCCTCACCTCTACCAGAAGGTTCGTAAAAATGTAATTATTGGGCTACAAAATGCCATTCTACCCACTGTACACTTAACCACAGATATGTGGAAAAGCAGAACTGGGCAAACTAAAGATTATATGACTGTGACAGCCCACTGGGTTGGTTATTCGCCTTTACCAGCAGGGACAGCAGCAGCATGTACCCAAGAACGTCGCTTTTTTCAGAGGCAGGCAACTCTGTGTATCATCTGCTTCACTAAGAGGCATATTATTATTATTATTATTATCGTAGATTTGTAAGGCCCCACAGTGCTCCACAGAGCTGTACAGTAGAGAAGACAAGGATATACATAAAACAAGACATATACGTAAAACAAGAACAGACAAGACAGACAAAATGAATGCAGACATGAAAACAGAGGGTATGGAGCACCCTGCTCATTAGAAAGCTTACATTCTAAAGGGAAGAGGGCACAGCTGAAACAAGAGGAGCGAGTGTGGCTCATAGTGAAGATTGGGATAGTTGTGAGGGTGTATTACTGTGAATAGTGTTATCAAGGATAAGGTCACCTCTAAAAAAGAGATGGGTTTTCAAAGAGTATCTAAAGATTTGAAGGCTGTGGGAAAGTCTGATTGAGCGTGGTAGGGAATTCCATAAGTGGGGAGCAGCACGGGAGAAGTCTTGAAGGCGGGAGTGAGAGGTGGTTATCAGAGACGAGACAAGGCGTAGGTCAGAGGTAATACCGCTAACAACCTGTTTGAAAAACTAAGGGATGTTATTGCAACATGGCATATCCTGCTTGGACTCTCCTGAGGATATGTGATTTCAGATAATGCCACCAATATTGTTAGATCATTACAGTGTAAGGAATTCCATCACATTCCCTGTTTTGCTCACACAATCAACTTGGTGGTACAGAACTTTTTTAAAAAATGACAATGACATACAGCAGATGCTGTCTGTGTCCCGAAATATTTAGGGTCATTTTTGGGATTCTGCAACAGTATGTAGGAGAATGCAGCAGCTGCAAGAAGAATAGGCAGAATGTACTTTAATCTGGGGCAGTGGAGAATACTTTCCATGTTTTGCAAAGTGCTGAAACCACTTGAAGTAGTTACTTGTGAAGAGAGTGCAGACACTGTTAGCTTGAGTCAAGTGATTCCCCTAATTAGACTTTTTGAAAAGCAGCAAGAGAAATTGAAGGAGAAAATGAAACAAAGCAATTCCGCTAATTATGTTGGACTTGTAGATTAAGTACTTTATTCGCTTCACCAGGATCCAAGAGTTATCAACATCTTGAAATCGAATAATAACATTTTGGCAACTGTGCTTGATCCTAGGTATAAGAGTTATGTCTTCTCTTTTTTTCCAACTGACCCTGAAATCAAGAGATGCAATGAGCTCCTAGTCAGCAAACTTGACAGCTGAAGTGGTACATGACACAATGACGTATTCTCCTTCATGTTTCTATGGAAATTTCTACTAGGAAAAAATGTAGCTTTCCCAAGACACCCGAGGGTAAATGTATGAACATGCGGGTTCTTCAACACCCGCGTGTTCAGCGTGTTCGGCGATTAAATTTCAAGCGGCGCTGTATTGAAAAGGGAAGTTTCCCTTTCCAATGCAGCGCCGCTTGAAATTTAATCGCCGAACATGCGGGTGTTGAAGAACCCGCATGTTCATACATTTACCCCCCAGTGTTGATGCAGATGAGTCTGCACAACATTTTGACATTTGGTCTGGTCTAAAGGAATTGCCCAAAAATCGTGACATGAACTACAAATTCCATGAGGAAGGCCATTACCGGCAATTATATTAAAGTACACAGACTTCTGTGATGGTGGATTCCAGCAGTGATGAATTTGCATTGTTTGAGGATGATGTACACACTGATGAAGGTGAATAGGATGACAGTATAGATTGCAGGTGCTGAGATCTAGCTGACAGAAGGGAGCTAGCTGATGCTGGTATGCTTGGCAACATTTTGGGAAGAATGGCATGTTGGCAATTTTATGTTTTTCTACAGTAAACTTTCACCTTTATTAGAGAGGTGTTTTTTTCTTTAAAAAGGTACAAGCTTTTTATTTACATTTTTGATTCCCTGACCTAAACCCACTATGCACTTGAACATGGACTTTAGCACATGAGGTAGAGGGAATAGTATAATCATGACTGAGACTGGAGAGTGTCAAGAACAATGATACACCTCCTGTTTCTGTATGAGCTATGGCACAGTAGAATGTCACTGGAGACTTTTAAGAACACTGACAGCCCTACTATTACAATTTCTATTTCAGCACTGAATCCTGCCACCTCTCCTGTTTCTGAGTGAGCTATGGTACAGTAAAATGTAATTGCAGATTTAGACCAAGACTGCCAGCCCTATTATTTCTATTTGAGCAATGACAATTAGCAATGGAGCAATGAAGATCTTCTATTTGTGTGTTACCTTTATAACACAGTACAATGTAACTGCAGATTTAGAAGACCAGCCTGTCAGCCCTATTATTTCTGTTTCAGCAATGACAATTAGCAATGGAGCAATTGAGCTCACCTCTTTATATGTTACCTATATAACACAGTACAATGTGACTGCAGATTTGGAAGATCAAGCCTGCCAGACCTATTATTTCTATTTCAGCAATGAATGTAAGTGGAGTTTTTGAAGAACACTGCTACCTCTCTTCTTTCTTTTTAACCTATGATGCTGCCCAACTGCACTAGAGACTGCCAAGAACTGTGCTACCCATTCTGTGACCCTCTGTGAAATGGCGCTGGATCGCTGTGGAGGACAGTACTTATAGAATCCAAAACTCACAAGATCCATTATCCGACGACCTAACAATGAGTTTTGCCTCGTTTTCCATTCCGAGGGCGCGCGAAAAGTACAGAGTTTTCTTAATTTCATGTACTCAAATAGGGCCTCCAACATTCCAGGATCCAGACAAGCAGCAACTGAGCTAAAGACACCAGCAGCCACAGGTGGTGATAGTGACAAGAAGAGTTAGGAAAGAGCAGGACAGTCTGCCAACTGTCCGGAATCTGGTTGGGCAGTCCCGCATTTGGGTGAGTGTCTCGCTTAGTCAGGATTTGGTCTGACTGCAAGGGCAGTTGGGAGGTATGCCCTGTTTCACAGTGTGCACCTAACAGTAGTGCTTAAAGTATTGCCTCTCTATTTGTCTAAAATGATAACCATGTTACATCATAGGGACCTCCCAGAGCCTTAATGCCACTCCGCAGCTATATAACAATGGTCAACATCCTGTGGTGGTAAAAAGGAAACCTTTGGTAGTGAAACTCAACGAGCAGCATTTCTTGCAGCACAGAGTTCTTATTGTAAATTTTATGTTATATTATTAGACCCTATTACATTATATCCATTTTAGCTCTTATTTGCTGTGTCCATGAGAGGAGCACTAATAGTTTCATGGACTGTTTGCTTTGGTAATGTTTGGCTTGGCAGCTTCTAAAAATGTGGGGGTAGATTTACTAAAACTTATGAAAAAGAAAAGTGGAAGTATTGCACATAGCAACCAATGAGGTTTTATCATTTATTTAGTACATTCTAGAAAATTATAGTGTAATGGGACGGATAGTTGACACTCCAGAAGTAGTGTAAGGAAGGATTCTAAAGGCCCAATGGTATGGTAGAGAAGCAAAGGTTCCCCCCAGTAGTTTTGGAATAAAACAAGGAACACAAGGCTAAAACTGCATAAACTCGTCGATTTATTGTCTAAGTTTGAGGCATAAGGTTTTACCCCAGCGGCAGATTAATAGCAGTAGTGGTGAGAAGTAATACCACAATACCATCAATATGTAATGTTATTCAACATGTCACAAAATAAAAAACATTTTAGGAATCTTGGTTTAACATATCAGCAATATACAAACATAGATTACCACAACACATAGACAGGCACTGTACTTCAGTGAAATGAATTTCACTGGATAAATACTTTGAGAGACAATCAGTTGCTAACGAGTTAATTAGACCATTACACTAAATACTGCTGCATTATCTAGTCAAATAAATCACAATAGACTTTTAGTGCAATTATACACCACTTATCACACAAACCCAGTAGAGATGCAATGAGGATTAATCCAGCTTGTTCAGGTTAGATGCTTTAGCAGAAATTACTGTAGATTAGACCAAAATGCCGATGCTTACAATATACACATGTTCTAAACACAGACTTACAGGAAAAAAGACAGCTCACATATCTGACTGTTGTGCTAAAATATGCGATAGGTGAAAATGCAGGCACAGAAGATTCCTGTCATATAAAATAGCGACAGAGAGGTTACCAATTTTGAAGCGGCAATGTCAGGACCCGGCGGATAGATAATCTAAAAAATGCTTTCTTAACTACCGGTTCCAGGCATTGCCACTTTAAAATCGTCAATCTCTCTGTCGCTATGTTAATTGACGGAAATCTTCAGTGACAGCATTTTCACCTATCGCACATTTTAGCACAGCGGTCGGATATGTGAGCTGTCTTTTTTCTGGTAAGTCTGTGTTTAAAACATTTGTAGATTGTAACATCGGCATTTTGAAGTTGTTTAAACATATGTAGGAATTGTACTTTTTGGGAATACCCCACCTGAGCATATCACTCTCCCCTGTGTGTTTCTGTCTCTTTCTACCTCTTTGTGTGTGTCTCTTTCTCCCCCCTTGTGTTTGTGTGTGTCTGTCACTGTCAACCCCTCCTGATATCAGCAAATGTGCAGATGCAAATTAAATTATAAAAAATTAAAAGCCAAAGAATAAAGCAACTACCACTAGTCTGAGATGGTGGCAACAAAACATGTGATGAGTTGTTGAGAATGCATTTGTAAACCCCCCTCTAGAAATCCTGTATTTGCCCATTGAGTACACATGTAAGACATGTAAATGCTAATCCCCTCAATCTCTTCATCTACTTGAGATAAAAATGAAAAACTGTAAATTAATGTATGGTGTAGTTCTAAAATAGAGATAATAGGCAGAACTTTTAAGTTACTTTTTTTCTCTTTTTAAGCCAGACATGTAAACCTGCAAAATGTTGTACAGAGCATTTTTCAGGGGGCAGTTCCAAAAGCAGAAATGGGAGCATACTGCTTTCTAAAGTGACAAGCAAATCTCTACATGCCTGCATATTTTACAGTTTATAAATGACCTTTACTATCTGAATGTGATATCTGTTGTCTAGTTATTCTGGGGGTGGTCATTTTCCTATAACACTCTTTTTATTATTACAAAATTGTGTCTTGTGCCTTTGAAGTATAATTTTTAAAATTTAGAAACAACCTGAGTTTCTGCATTAAATCTTCGGTTCATGAGAGGTACGTTGGCGCTGCTACTATAACTATTTGTCAAAAATGTTAAATATAAATTATAATATACAGAGATGGATATTCCCTGTGTGAAAATAATATACCATATGTGTGTATATTTTACTGTGCATCTGAGAACAATGAAAACTGTCCCTTAGAGTATATTCAATAAAGTTATTTGAAAACTGCAATCATGCAGAATATAAAGGGAGACAATTACCATGCCATTGAAAATGGAATTAAAAGTGAATAAGGATGGATTAAAGGCAAATCACAAACTGTGTTTATTTGTCAGCTGCAAATGACTGGCCCCATTTTCAGAGGTCTCACTTCTCCAGAAGTCTCATTACCAATAAATGTTTCAATCAATATGTGTCTGTAATCAGATTGCTGAGCTGAAACTATTGTTTAATGTTTTGTGTATTTTAAATTGACTATTCTCCTTTAATCGATAATAATTATATTTCTCGTGATTGTGTTTAAAATAGATATTGATAAAAAAAAAAGAATTTGGATACTGGAACATTGTTCCATGCTGCATGTATTCTAGGCACAGTTTGTACATAGATTTGTTACAAATGTCAGGAGTTTGGTGAAAAATCAGTCATACATATCTGTACAGTGCTTCAAAAGGTCACCTACTTCAAATGTTAAGGTTTTAATTTATAAGGTGGATTTGAAATATAATTTAGGATATAGATACAGCTTCATTGCATTATATTGAAGTATTAAATTAAAGTTTATTATCTGGCTGAAGTGGACCTGAAATGTTCACATAAAACTAATGGACGCATTAGCTAATAATTTAGATAGGTTTACCTATGGCAAGAATACATCATGTATGGGGAAGAAAACATGTACTGCTCATCTATAGGGAATTCTTGGCATTATTTGTATCTTTACTTTCTAACTACTTGTCTGTGCCAAATTAGTCTGGCTATATATATTTCCCTGGTCACATGCAAATGACACACAAGTGTTGGTAGTCTCATACTCTTTTTTTTTACTATACTGCTATGGAAATGATTGGTAAATTAAAATGATTCTTTATGTGGTAGTTAGTGCCTGCTACAATCTTGATAAAACAAAGATTATTGGTCTTGTCTATTCATAGTTTTGATGCATATTACTAGAAGGGAACAAACCTACTATCTTTTTTATTTGACTTTTTTAGAAATTGCATTTTTTTTCTTTCAATTATTTATTTGCTAAATATATATATCAAGTTTTTCACAAAATGTCATGTGGTTTGCTAAATGCTGGATTATGTTATGATGCTCACAGTTAAGTAGAGATATATAAGCTATTTATATGTCCATCTCTCCCTCTCTCTCTGTCTTGTTTGCTATAATGACAAAACAATCTAAAACATTCCTTGTCTGATGATTATCAAGGATTAGCCTAATTTTTTTTCCATCACTGTTTATTGGAAAAACTTTGCAGGTTTTTTGGGCTACAGAAAATAAGAGGGAAACAAACAAGGAGAGGTGCAGAGGAAGTGGTGGTAGTTGCTCAGTGAGTATTACCACATATAAATAATCATGACATACGACAGTGAAGAACAGAAGACAATGAAAAAAATTAAACATTAACATGACAGTGCAGATTACCATAATGCAAACCGTTGTAGGGAAATCAACAGAAGGAACATTGGTCATCTTGAGAGGATTTAAGTAAAGCTGAGGGTGAAGGAGCAGGAGACAACATAGTGGGACCTGTAATGGCTCCCGCACTGTCCGTGATATATTCATGTCACTTAAATCATTTCATTAAGGGTATATAAAAACAATTGGGGGATCAGCGCTTCCCACGTGAGTGTGAGGTGGGAAGCCAGGGGAACAGGGGGATAGGAGTTGGTCTGAGGCTCCTAGATAGAGCAAAACATAATATACATGCAGGGCTGCCAAGAAGAATTCAGGGCCTGGGTACAACAAATTCATGGGGCCCCCCTCATAGTGAAGTAAGCCCCAAAATTTTTTTGCGCCGCCTTACGGCGGCGCAAAAAAGATTAGGTATATGGTCATATATTCAGGGGCGTGGCTAGCCAAACGGCAGTGCAAAAATTTTGGGAGGTGCGGTCATGCATTTGGGGGCGTGGCAAACGTGCCATTGGGGCGTGGCTAACATAAAAACCACTAGGCTCTCAATTCGCCGGAGCGTCACATATGTTTAAGCACTCCTGACTTTCAGGACATCTACCACCACAGGGTAGTATACAAACAATGCAGTGTGTACACAAACAGTTCAGTCTTGGCCTACACCTTACATTGGACACAACATTCACCAAAAATTGGTATTGTCCCTACTAGAATCACAACATTTCACACACTGTGCTGCTCTCTCCTACCTGTTCTTCTCACTTTCTCCACCTGTGGCTGCTGCTTTCTTTAGTTGTGGCTTGTCCGGATCCAGAAATGTTGAAGGACCTATTTTGAAAAAAAAATGCCTACATTTAGAAAATTACAGCCAGCCCCAGCGTTAAATCAATAGCACCCACGATTAATAATTAGGCCTTCCTCCAGCTCCAATATTACAATAATGTGCCCCTTCATCATCGCCATGCCTTATGATCACACTGTGCCCTCCATGCAGTTTTTGCCCCCTTCATCTGGCTCCCCTTCATCAGACTATACTATGCTGCTCCCCCCCTTTTTCAATCCCACTGTGCCATGCCTCCCCCCCCCCTTTGTAACCCCACTGTGTCATGCTGCCCACCATTTTTTAACCCCACTGTGCCATGCTGACCCCTGTTTATTAACCCCACTGTGCCATACTGCCCCGTTTTTTAACCCATCTGTGCCCCTCTCATTTTTTCACCCCCTCTGTCATGCTGCTTTCCCATTTTTTAACCCCTCTGTGCTCCCCCCTCAATTTTTAACCCCTCTGACATGCTGCTTTCCCATTTTTTAACCCATCTGTGCCCCTCTCATTTTTTAACCCCTCTGACATGCTGCTTTCCCGTTTTTTAACCCCTCTGTGCTCCCCCCTCAATTTTTAACCCCTCTGACATGCTGCTTTCCCATTTTTTAACCCCTCTGTGCCCCCACTCATTTTTTAACCCCTCTGACATGCTGCTTTCCCATTTTTTAACCCCTCTGTGCTCCCCCTCATTTTTTAACCCCTCTGACATGCTGCTTCCCCGTTTTTAACCCCTTTGACATGCTGCTTTCCCGTTTTTTAACCCCTCTGTGCTCCCCCTAATTTTTTAACCCCTCTGACATGCTGCTTCCCCGTTTTTAACTCCTGACATGCTGCTTCCCCGTTTTTTAACCCCTCTGTGCCCCCCCTTATTTTTTAACCCCTCTGTCATGCTGCCCCCCCGTTTTTTAACCCCTTTGTGCCCCCTCATTTTTTAACCCCTCTGTCATGCTGCCCCCCCGTTTTTTAACCCCTTTGTGCTCCCCCTCATTTTTTAACCCCTCTGTCATGCTGCCCCCCCGTTTTTTAACCCCTTTGTGCTCCCCCCCGTTTTTTAACCCCTCTGTGCCCCCCTCGTTTTCCTCCCTTCACTTACCTTTTCTCCTCTCTTGGTCTTCTCTGCTGCTCTGTGCTCCAGACTGACTGAATGCTGGGCATGACATGATGACATCACACCCAGCATTCAGACAGTCTGAATAGAGCACAGAGCAGCAGAGAGGAGGGATGCCGGCTCCGCGATCAGGTGAGTATGTTTTTTTTTTTTTTTAAACTAGCCTGCTCCCCCCACCAACGACCGAAATCCCCCCCCACCCCCCCCCCCCCCCCGCCAAAAAAAAAAAAAAAAAGGAAAGGAAAAAAAACGTTTTCAAAAAAAAAATTAAAAAATTAAAAAAAATCAGCAGCGCAAGGGCCCGGGCCGGGCCCCCTGACATGCCGGGCCCGGGTAATTAGTACCCGCTCCCCCCCCCTCTCGGCGGCCCTGTATACATGGTTCCCCAGCGCAATACAGAGTGAAAAGGATGTATAAAAAATGATGCAAATGTTGAAATATAACTGTATAGATGGCAAAACAGGCTTAAAAACCATGCATAGGAAAAGCTGGAAATTTAAGAAGCAATATTTTTATAGACAATGATCATAGGGGTTTATGATAAAAACAATGGGGGCTAGGGTGTAGGACTGAAATCATAAGTCTTTAGCATCCGGTATAGGCACACTGACCACTGGATTCCAATTCAGGGATAACAAAAAAAGGCAATTTTATTATCTCTTATCTGGGAAGGGTGGGTAGTGCACTTACCTTCCTTCCCAGGTAGCCACGTCCCGCTGCTGTCAAGTAGAACTGATGACCAATTGTAGAGATCCCCCACGGCCGTGGACTTCTCCTATGGACTCACTGGAATAGTTCAATAAGTGCAGTAAGTTGCGCGCATGCGCCCGTTTGGCGTCGGCGATCTAATGATTTCTTTGAAAAAACAGTCTCCTAGATATAATTGGTGAGAGCTGTGTGAGAGCCGCTCTCAGCCAGAGGTGTATGCATTGGAATCCGCTGGGTGGTGAGAGGTGTCCACACATGCGCCTAGAGTGAAATTTGGCGATTCTGTTCTCGGTGTGTGGAAAGAAAAGAATCAATGTTCAAAGTAAAAGTTGATGTCAAATAAAGTTTCCTACGTGTTTCACCCCGCTAGGGGCTTCCTCAGGGATATTTGTAGAAGTGCCTATACCGGATGCTAAAGACTTATGATTTCAGTCCTACACCCTAGCCCTCATTGTTTTTATCATAAACCCCTATGATTATTGTCTATAAAAATATTGCTTCTTAAATTTCCAGCTTTTCCTATGCATGGTTTTTAAGCCTGTTTTGCCATTTATACAGTTATATTTCAACATTTGCATAATTTTTTATACATCCTTTTCACTCTGTATTGCGCTGGGGAACCATGTATATTACATTTCATTAAGGGAGCTGAAGCAGAGGTGGAGTAAGGCATATTGATCGTCTCCATTTCAAAGCTGTGCTGGTTTTTGGAAATGATCCTGGACAGAGTAGGAGGATCAGTGGCCTTTCAATTTTGAGCTATTGCTGCTCTGGTCACTATCAAAATATGACCCAGAAGGTACTGATCATGATTGGGAAACTAAGTGGGATAAAGATGGAACAGCGCCACCACTGGGTCTGGATCCACGGACCTCCCCAATATTACAGATATGAGATCAAACACTTCCCGCCAAAGAGGTATAAATGGGCATGTACAAAAGACATGAAATATGTCAGCTATTTGGACACATTGATGGCAACAACATTTGGATTGGGAGGGCCAGATAACATGAAGCCTGCTGGGGTAAGGGAAAGTTTGTTAACTAGTTTAACATGCAACTCAGTATGATTAACACACTTAGACATACGATGTAAGGTAGATACTGGTACCAGAAGGTTATCCCGCCCCCATTGAAACACTTCGACAACCTATCCAACACCTGGGCCAGGGGTAAAGACAGGGAGTTGGGGGACTTAGAGGCTGCTCTCACCCAGTGGCGAGTTTGGGCATAGTTAAGTATATGTTTAGAAGGTATATTAAAATGCTCCTGGAGGAAGAGGACCTGAGCATCTAAGTCTTTAAGAGAAGTCAGTCCCTTAGTGCACCAGGTAACAAGATTAAGCTCCTGAATGAGTTTATAAAGGGCTTCAAGAGAGATATTGCAGCTATGCAGTGATAACTTTTTATGTCAGCCGATAAGTTGGTCCCAAATCAGTTGAGCATCCCATATGGAGATGAGTCGGTTGGTAGGTGATGGGCGAGCGCCCCCAGGGGTCCACAGCAAGTCTACAAGGGGTTAAGATGGACAGGAGGCCCGTTCCAGCTCCACCCATGGTTTAACATTAGAAGAATGAGACCAATCCCTAAGGTGGGTCAGTAGACATGCCTCCAGTTAGAGGGCTATATTGGGAATCATTAAACTGCCCTGTTGCTTAGGGGAATCATATGGTGATTAGCCATAAGGGGGCGTTTCTGTTTCCATACCATTAGCTTATAGAGTAGATTCATATATCTCTTGGGTATAATATAATGTATGATACAAAAAGGATACATTATTTTCTTGAGAAGCATCATCTTAATGGTAGCTATATGGCCTAGCAAAAGCGACAGGATAAAATAGGATTTAAGTTTGTCAGCAGTGGTAGTAGTAAAATGGATGCCGAAATAGGGCAGGAATTTCTCTACCCACACGAATGGGAAGTTCGGCTGCAAAAGCGTAAGGGTGGGCGAGGGGATGTTAATAGGCTGTGTCTTTGATTTGGTAACATTCAGTTTATAAAAATAGGTAGCATGATATCGATCCAAGTGGAGCTGTAGGGCTGCCAATGAGGTCTTCAAGCTGGTGACAAACAAGAACACATCATCTGCAAACAAGCATAATTTATGACAAGGTGATTAGAGAGTGATCCCCGGGAAGACCTAATCGCTTGGGCCAAAGGCTATATGGTCAGGGCAACCATAAAGGGGATAGGGGGCAACCCAACCTAATACCATTTGAGATGGAGAAAGGGGAAGAAAGGAAGGCGTTACTAAAAATCCTGCTGTTAGTCCTTGGTATAGGGCTAGGACGGAATAAATGATGTCACCTTGGAATCCAAATTTGACTTGCACCTCCCGTATATATAGCCTGTGAAGCATATCGAAGGCTTTTTCCGCATCCATAGAGAGCAAGACTAGCTTGTCTGAGGAGTTTGGTGTAAACTATTATCATCTTGCAGGTTGTAGAGATCAGCATAATATTTGCCAAAGAAGTTCACAATATCTGCAGGGTCGTAGTTCTCACTCCCACGGGAGTCATGAAGTATTTTTTTTCAGTTACGAGCTTGCTTGCCTTTAACCTTGTGCTATAATAACCTACTAGCTCTGTTACCTAAAGCATAATATTTCTGCCGTAGCTTATCGAGGGCAGGTTTCTATTAAGTAAATTTTATCACTTACCAAATAAACATTGTCCAATGCGATTATTATGGTTCCAAAGCAAAAAAATATGTAATTGCAAAATATAGCAGGATTTACAGCAAGCCGTTATTACACATAAAAGATATTACAATAAAGCAGGAAAGTATAAAAACACTGAATACTTTACTCCTCATCTAACACTTCATCCAGACCCAGGATAAGGTAATCATGTCTACTGTGTAGTCAGGCAAAGAGAGAGCGAGAACAATGGGCCAGGGTGCTTATATGAAGATTGAAATAGCATGAACAGTGATTATGTCACAAATACACAAGCATCACATCTAGGGGTCTTCAAAGGTTTAGGATTTAGGACAGTCCAGTATAATGCAAGTCATAGGTCTGTTGAAATGATGCACTCCAAGGGTGGGGGTCAACTTCTTCAACAGCTGCTTACGTGTCTTCCCACCGAAAAGCTGGTTCAAACTGTTACAAACACAATAACATTTTGGCCATTTATCCTTTATCATTCATAACTTGCATACGCAAAGTGCGATCGCTTAGCCGATTATAGCGGAGGTCTGTGTCAGGTTAGCTAACAAATAATTGAGCGAGATCCTGCTGTCTCAATGAGTATTGACTAAAACTTCCCTGGAGGCGCGTAGTCTAACAAAATGGAAGATGTTCACCAGGGATTCCTGCAAGGCAATATGGGCTTCTGCATTTTCCACCTTGCAGGTCACGGCCCTCCAGAAAAGCTCCCAATATGACAGCTAGAGAACAGGTTACATAGCAGATTAGTGATCCAATTCGGACATCAAATGGTGGTAACGAAGATTACTATTTATTATAAAACATTACTACAAGAGTTCAATGAAGACTTGAGTAATTTGCAAATGATGATCACGAAGACATGCAAGAGTAGTAACTGTCAGCAACATCCATTAATACAGGCTGCACATGCAATAATCAAAGTTACCACTAATAATAGAATTGAGGCACAGGAATCAGCAAAGTCCAGACATACTCAGCCATGATAAAACACAGCTTGTTATGAATTGTGGAAAAAGTTAACAATAGTCAGTAGTGCAGACAAAATAAGTGCAGGAGTTGATCATGGCATTTACCACCGGCAATGGAATAGGTAGATAGAGATCAATAAAGTCCAGCCATACAATAATGATGAACACACAGCAGGGATGAATAGCAGCTTACTACGGATTATGGAACTGGTAACAGTAGTCAGCAATGCAGGCCAAGTAGGTAACATGTGTAGATCATAGCGTTTACCACAAATAGTGAAACAGGTATGCAGAGATCGATGAAGTCCAACATACTGCAGCGATGAACACACAGCAACGATGAATAGCAGCTTACCACAGATTATGGAACAGGTGACAATAGTCAGTAATGCAGGCCAAGTAGGTAACAGGTGTAGATCATAGCGTTTACCACGAGCAGTGGAACGGGTAACAGTAATCAGCAATGCAGGCCAAGTAGGTAACAGGTTCCACGGGTATGCATCCCAGCAGAGGCATCAGAATAAACAGGTATAACTTAAAGAACCAACAATGCAAGAATGAAAGGAGAGGCCTTATAAAGGGAGACTGACAAATGGCAAAACCTGACTAGCACACAGGTGTAGCAATCACAGGTGCAGACCATGACTAATAGTCTGCACTAAGAACAGAACTTAAAGTGGCAGTCATTGTTTAGAGGCTCAGGTAGAGGTACCGGGAGAGCGGAGTGTGACAGTCTGGTAGTAATGTGCAGATCAAAATGACACTAAGCATGATACATTTCCTATATCCTGAGCCTTAGATACTTTTACTATATTATCATTTATTTATAAACAATCTACATTTTACTAATAAATAAATGTGGATTGGAACCTTAATAAATGTGTATTATTTGCAAGTGTAAGTACGAATGTAAACGTGTGTGTTATGAATCTGTGCGTCATAACACGGGGCGTATTAATCGCAATCGCACGGTAAAACAATATTAATCAATTTGTTAGTTCATGAAATTATTTGACTTACACATTCATACAAGAGATGAACAAGGTATTAGGTTGTTTCCTTATGTCATTCAATTCTTTCTCCAGGGATTTGGAAGGGCTCATTTGATTCTGGAGCTCAAGTTGAGCTAACTGGGATTCAAATTCTTTTCGATATTGTAATTATTGCTTTATCAAATGGGCGCCGATTTGGAACACCTTGCCCCAGATATCAGCCTTCAAGTCCCACCAATTTGTGTAGATGGATGTGTCATCTAGATTATTGGTTTTGTGCATAAATTGTTTCTAAGTCTTAGGTTCTAGTGAGGAGAGGAGATAGGATGGCATTTTACAGGGCCTAGGGGGACCTCTAGTTTGTTGGAGGTTCCAGGACCATTCAACAGGGGCGTGATCCAACCATATAATAGGCAAGATTTTCAGGGAGCCATTGCAAGGTACATTTATCAGTAACAATCAGATTGATCCTTGAATGGGAATTGTGGACCACTGAGTGATAAATGTATTCCCTAGCACCTAGAGAATTGACCCGCCATAGATCTTATAGATTATATTCTGCTTGTAACAGCATTTGCACTAGAAAAACGAGGGATCTGAGATTAATCTCGAGTCATGACATATGGGGGGGGGACTGGGAAGAGAAGTGTGCCTCATGAAGTGTCTCAACATCTGCTCTACATTTATGAAAGGCGGCGAGCGCTAATCTGTGCCTATTATGGGAGTTTAGACCCCTAAAATTCAGATTTTTTTAACCCATTATCTAGCTAGATAGGGGGAGGTCTACGGAGGTAAGTAGTAAGAAGGAAGTGGCCTACGAGCAACCTATGGGGGAGAAGGAAGCAAAAAACAAAGAAGAGAGAAACAGAACTTGCCTGAGGAATGGGGCTGGAGCAATGGATACCAAACTTTCTCATTTCAAGGCACTCTTAGGGTCTCCATAATTTGTTCATGACACCCTTAAGTCAAAATAATTACCAAGTAGTCTCAGGGCAGTCGACATGCGATGCAGAGTACGGGCAGTGAGTGGAGGATCCAACTCCACCTCCGATCACAAATCAGGGAGAGGTGAGGATTTAGGAGGGGCAGCAGCCTCTGGGACCAATGCAGGTTTGGACCGATTCTTCATAGATGGGGGGAACCCACTTTAGTAGTGTTTTTTGGTAAGAAATGGGTTGGGGGGCAGGAGCGTTAGGTTTTTGCTTCTTGGGAGGCATGATAACATACAGGCCAATGTTAGCAAGCAAGGATAATCACATGGGGTGCCACATGGATGGCACCAAAGGAGACACTCTAGTTAATTTGTTAGTGACATAGCCCATGCAGTGAAGACCATACAGAGCGTCATAAGGAAAAGAAGCACCAAATGGGCCTAGTGGTAGGCAATAGTGAACAAATCATCAGCAGGAATATGGGACACTGAGTTGAGGACTCTAAAATTATTTCTGCCCCCCTCCAGGAGATGTTCATTAGGGCACCTTACACTATTTGCCTGTCCTATGCTCTATTTTAATTCTGCGCAAATGGGGCAGGTTAGTTTCCCAGAGCTAGATTGGGAGCTTCAGTGGTCATCCTGCTGCATAGACTGCACCAGTAGGAGCTATTAGCTGACCACCCAATCTTAGTTAGGGCAGATACACAATAATATCTAGTTTGTTACTCCCTCCTTTCTTTGGAAAACAAAGGGTTAAGGTTATACTATTACTTTAATACATTTTTGAATTGACAAATAACAGTTATTAGGACTGCTAAATTGATGGAATTTTCCAATAGTAAAGTAGAATGTTAAGGATATATAGTTTAAAGATTTGTCTTATTAACCACAAAGCTCCACATATGAGAAACTATGGTAAAACTCCAGCACTTGTTTTAAATTGCCATATTGGGTCTTAAAGGACTTTATAAGCAAGCTTATCTTGTATATTTTTACATGTCTTGGGCTCCCCATAAGGTTTGCAAAACCTGTATAGAATGCTTGCGACAGTGTAAAAATCAAGAAATTAAAAGTTTAAACTTTGGTGTGCCTATGGTGAGATGAGAGCCGAAAAATTACCACCACGATTGTTATTTTTGCATGGTTAAAGTGGTTTAATCAATACAAGAAACTCAAGTGGGAATATCCTGATTTGGATTTGGCAAGCCAACCTGTGCCACACAGCAAAGGTGTTCCCATACCAGTGTCTACCACACTGCCTGACGTTCCATTGTCAGATGTAGAAGATATTCAGGACTTAGGTGGTAGCAGTGAAAGTAAATATGAAGGTAGCATTTCAACACCTCAGCAGTTGTCCCAAGAAGAACTCAATGATCTGATATGGGACCTCAGTCTGTCAAAGCATGCATCTGAACTTTTAGCATCTAGACTAAAAGAAAATAACTGTATACAGCCATAAACCAAAACAACAGCTTATCGGAAAAGAGCGATAGGGCTTCTTTCTTACTTCAGCCAAGATGAAGAACTTGTATACTGCAATAGCATCCCTACTTCTTCAAATGAGAATGAAATATTGCACAGGAGATTGGTGGATTTTTATAAACAACTCCAATAGAAGCTTGAAATGTGTTTTATTGTACAATTGCAACCAATATGCATCTTTCCCAATTGCTCATGCAACAAAACTTATAGAAGAATATGAAAATATCAAAATAGTCTTGCAAAAGTTCTGCTATCATGAGCACCAGCTGTCTTTTTTTTGTTGATCTAAAGATGGAAAATTTGTTGCTAGGGCAGCAAAGTGGATGTACGAAGCACCCTTGTTTCATCTGCTTGTGGGATCCTTTGAAAAAAGTAACATGGCCTTCAAGAGAAAACATCATTACCAAACCATTGGTTGACATGGAAAAAATTATTCTCCCACACTCCATAAGCTGGGACCAATGAAACAATTTGTTAAGGCCTTGGACAAAGATGGAGATTGCTTCATATACATTTGTAGATCATTCCCTAGACTAAGTATGCAAACACTAAAAGCTGGAATCTTTGATGACCCTCTAATTCATAAACTTATAAGGATTCTAATTTCATAAAATTTATGAATGGTGTTGAAGCTTCCGTCTGGTGCAGTTATATTTTTGTTGTCAAGAATTTCTTAGGTAACCACAAAGCAGACAATTATGAAGAATTGGTGTAAAACATACTCACAAACTTTAAAAATGTGGGCACTAGTATAAGCATAGAGGTACACTTTCGCTACTTACACAGATTTTTGGATAATCTTATTGATTTTAGAGAGGAAAAAGGGGAGAGGTTTCATCCAGATATAAAGGTGATGGTGGAGAGGTATCAAGGCAGATGGGACAGACACATGGTGATTGACTATTGTTGGAGTCCCCAACTTGATTGTATTGATAACCCACATAAAATAAAATCATACAAACAGTGGTTTACTATGCATTAAGTGTAACTATACAAATCAGCTTACTATGTTTATCTGTTACTATATCGAATAAAATGCCATTATGTATTTCATGTGTTTTAATTTTGTATGATTTGAGAATATTTCAATGTGATTTGTAAGTAGGCTCTGCCTGACCATTACATTTTTTGCATTTTTATGTTTTTCAATGGGGTATTATTATTATTAAAATTAGAGCCAATCTAGCAAAACAGATATCCTATTTGGAATCAGCACAACAAATGTACCCCAAAATCACTCTATTATGATTGGCAATAAAATGAGCGCTGACCAGTATATGCAATGGGGTATTTTTTGTTTGTTTTTTAATTTCTTTGATTAGTTAATAAGGACCACATATTCAAAACCAATATCTAAAATATATATCAGGTTACCTTCAACTTTTATGATGCAACATTACACACACATTTGCGCACTCTTCCGTACAAATTCTCACTCACAACTAAAATAAAAAATAGAATTTGAGACATTTGAGAAATCTTTGAGAAATATTTGAGAAATCCAAATGTAAATTTCTGTTTTCTAAGCATGTACGATATGCAGAGGGCGATATAAATGGTAGCTTCCTGGCTTATCTGACAAGGGCGGAGGGGGCAGATGCAGCAGTACCGGTTATCTGTGATGACAGTGGGGTTAAGAAGTATCTGATGCCTGATATTGTTGAGGTATTTCATAAATATTACACGAATACATATAAGTCACAGGTCAGATATGACATGGATATGTTACAGCAGTATTTGAATGGTATCTCCCTTCCTGTCCTCTCCGATGATAGTAGGGAGTTTTTGGACTCACCCTTTACTCTTGAAGAGATTGATATAGCTATTATGTCATTCCCTAATGGTAAAGCCCCTGGAGTAGATGGAATCCCAATTGAATTATATAAAAAACACCGGCCCTTTTTTGTGTCTAGGTTGTTGGATACATTCAGCGAGCTGGGTGAGATTGGCGCTCTTTCCCCTTCAATGGCAGAGGTAATAGTGGTGGTGCTGCCTAAGTCAGGGAAAGATTTGTTGTACCCTGAGTCCTACCGCCCGATTTCACTTTTGTCAAATGATGTTAAGATTCTAGCAAAATTACTGGCTTTGAGGTTAAGTAGAGTGGTGCTGGAATTAATTCATCCGGATCAGACGGGATTTATGCCGGGCAAGTCCACGTCTATCAATCTTAGAAGGCTGTATACTCTCCTGAAGGTGCGGTCACCCTCTTCTGAGAGTGAAGTTGTGGTGTCCTTGGACGCAGCCAAGGCGTTTGACTCGGTGGAGTGGCCATACCTGTGGGAGGTATTGTCCCGATTTGGAGTGGGCCCGGAATTTATAAAATGGGTTAAACTTTTGTATTCACATCCAGTGGCGCGGGTCTGTGTCAATGGGCATCTTTCTCAACAATTTCAATTAGAGCGGGGTACTAGACAGGGATGCCCGTTGTCTCCGGCCCTGTTTGCATTAGCAATAGAGCCGCTGGCCTGTAAGATCCGGCATGATAGAGAAATTGTGGGACTTAGATCAGAGCACAGAGAGGATAAGGTGGCATTATATGTAGATGATATGCTGTTGTTCCTTTCAGATCACGACACTTCCCTAAAACATTTGCTGCGGGTGGTTGATGGATTTGGTTTTTTTTCCGGCCTAAAAATTAATTGGGATAAATCTAGCGTGTTCCCTCTGGGATGGGAGTGTCCCGTGACAATGCCAGAAGGCTTACAGTTAAAATGGGCATCGAAATTCAAATACTTGGGAATATGGATCTCTAATACCCCCACTGAATATGTAGAACTTAATTTGCGGCCCCAGATCAAATACATTAAAGAAAAAAACTCATGTATGGAAGAAGCTCCCACTTTCTGTCTCCGGTAGGATAAATTTAATTAAGATGATGGTGCAGCCAAAGTTTTTATATATACTCCAGCAGTCACCTGTATATATTCCACCCTCCATTTTCCGATGCATTGATAGCTATTTGATTTGATTGGTTTGGGGAGGGGGAAGGGCTAAGGTCAAGCTCAGCTCGCTGTATAGATCCAGATCTTCTGGTGGATTTGCACTTCCTAACTTGAAATTATATTATTTTGCCTCTCAATTGGTCCACCTTAAGGCATGGGTTTCGGACCCCGATAACCATGAGCTACATTGGGTGTTGGTACACCAATTTAATTCTAATCACACTCCCTTACAGTCACTGCTGGCGGGGCGGCTTGGTATGTGGGCTCCTCCGCTCCTGATTCAGGCAGTTAACATTTGGACAATCTGTAATAAAATAATGAAACAAACTGACATTGATCCATATACTCCTATCTGGGGGGCAAAGAAATTTGAGAAGTTGAATACAGTGAAGAGGGCCAGGGAGTGGTCTCGGTTGGGTGTGGTGTCGGTAGGTCAGCTTTATGATACAAATGTACTTAAATCCTTCGAACAGTTGGTTGGGGAATTCTCTGTACCCAGAACAATGTTTTATTCTTACCTTCAGTTACGACACGCCCTAAACACACAATTTAAAGGGGAGACTTTGGTGTTTGGGGTGGATCCACTGAGGAAACAATTACAGGCCTTGGGTTATAGAGGTCTGATCTCTCGAATGTATTCATGTCTTCTGTATGAATCCACTGCAGATGATTTGGATGGTTTGAGGAATCAGTGGGAAATAGATATTGGCCCTTTATCAGACAAGGAGTGGGAAATGGTTACAGACAGTACTAAAGGTTATACTTCATCATTAAAATTTCAACAAATACAGGTGTTTATCTTACACAGGGCCTACTTTACCCCTATTAGATTGGCAAAATTTCACCCGGATGCTACCCCTAACTGTCCGAAATGCAATTCGATCAATGCTAACTTTTGGCACCTTCTATGGGAGTGTTCATGTATATAAATCTTCTGGCGAAGGATCAGGAGATGTATTCAGGTTACTGGAATTGAAGTGTCTCTTAGTTTACCGGCCACTTGTCTCTTTGGGCTCCGATTGAAGGGGAAAGTTAATAAACTGACAAAAATGTACATTTCACAGTTATTGATGTTGGCTAAGGTCTGTATAGCGAGGCTGTGGTTGGCCCAGACGAGTCCCACGGTTAAAAATTGGAAGGCACTGGTCAATACCACCATAAGGCACGAGAGATTTGTTTATACTAGCAGACAGGCTCTGAAGGAATTTGAGAATATATGGTACAGATGGTTAGAGTCTCCATTCTATCCTATGTCATCTAGTACAGATGCTTTATCTACTTAAATGTATGGCTACCGCAGTTCTTATAATAAGTATCTAAGTCCATGTAATAAACCCTGCATGTGTAACATACTTATGTATAAGCATTTACGATGTATGATCCTGAATGAATATAGCACATTTATTATTATTATGCTTTAATGTAATCTTGTAAATTCCGTCATTTAATTCCGATATGTATGTGATTGTTTTTCTTTTTGTTGTTAAGTATGTTTATATCTTAAAAAATTTCAATAAAAATACTGGATTTAAAAAAAAATAAAAAATAGAATTAGTAATTCCAGTCCCAAAATATTATTCCTTATCTGTATTAACCAAGGCAGAGGAGTAGTAGTATGTAGATATGTAGTAGTATGTATGTAGTATGTAGATAAGGATGCAAAATTACAGGCTAATGCTTCAAATTATGAAAGATGTATTATTATTATAAGTGGGTGCAAGAAGACAGTCACACAATCCCAAGTGGGCAAGTAATGCTAACATTGTCTGTGTGCCAATAACTAAGAATTTGCTAAGTGACTGTCAACAATGTTATCCTGTTGCCTGCAAACACCCCCTGAATCTAAAACTGTGAACCTAAATATATAGGTTTAAAGCTCATGAGAATACAAATCACACAAATAGGTCTATATAAAAATGCACGTAACATGTACGTTTTTTTTAGACCTGTCTTTCACTGTAACTATACAAGTCTGCAATTCAACATGTGATGAATGGAATACAGCAACATCTGAAAGCGGGACTAAGGTTATGATATTACTCAACCACCATCTTAATTTCCCTAGATTACCCTATTACCATCCTCTACACAGCTAACACAAGACAACAACCCTCTGACCAACATTGCAACACACACAGCCCACTCAATACTATTACCTTTGCAGTCTAGCTGGTCCATTGTGCAATATGATGTAGCACATGCCCTTGTGTTTCAAACTCCCATTGTCCTATAGATTGTAAGCTTGCAAGCAGGGTTCTTTTACCTCTCTGTCTGTATGTATTACCCAGTATTGTCTTATTAATGTTTGTTCCCAATTGTAAAGCGCTACGGAATTTGCTGGCGCTATATAAATAAATGTAGATGATGTTGATGATGATGATAAGTAAACCAACTCTCTATACGTACTCTGTCCACGTGGAGGAACAAATGTATTTTTGCATAAACTGGAAAAATAGTACTTTCTGACAATGAAAACATTTGCTATTATTTGTCCTTAGTGCATGTGAAATAACTAATTGCATCTATTGAACTCATATGATAAATACAATTTATAAAAATATGTCTCTAGTATATATTATATATATACTATTTTAGCCATAATAGTTACAATTGCTCATGTAACAATGTGATACAAAAGAGGAATTACATTTGAAACAGCAAAATATCTTGATGCTGGATTACTTTTCTGTGTTTCCAAACACTAAGCACTAGATGAGCAACAGAGATAACGGAAGCATTCATAAGAGTCATAAACATCCTGGGGAAAAAAAAATAGTTTGGCCCTGAAATTACCATTGGCACATTAGTAGGCATAAGTAAAGAGCCAAATATGTGAGTCAGTCCTGGGCATAGGACGATTTGTTAGTGCCATTCTGGATGATGATTTATGACTTTGCTTTAAGTGGAAGATCTCTGAGACTTCGCAATCTGTTACCTCAGAGCTAAAGGCTGTCTAATTAGCTATCTGGGTGGATTCTTCAAGATGGTACACCATCTGGTCTTGCTAACAAGCAAAACAATCATCTGTAGAATGTGGATGGCAAAAATAAATAATAATGAATCTTGAAGGCCAGTTGGTAAAACAGGTCAAAACAGTTAAGCTACAGGATGTAAATAATTGCAGCTGATTATCCGTAAGAAAGGCAATAGGTGCGACATATGGTATAAAGGGTCAGAAGCTGAGACATATTAACCATTGCTGAACAGTGATGAGTCCTAATAAAGTTGAGCCTTAATACAAGTGGTGCAGCATGAAATTAATCTAGACAGTGCAAATGTAACACTCACAGTGGTACATATTAAAAATGAAATTTGATGCATTGTTGGAACATTTGCTCCTGTAACAAAGTCTAGGATAGCATTTCATTTGCTTTGCTTTTGATGAATTTAATAAAGTGTCTTATAATACCATTGTTGAAAATTTTGTACATTAAAAATGCTAAATAAATGTTCGGTATTTGTTAATTATATGGGCACTTGACCACGCAGGTGCCTCACTTGACAAGGAGGCTGTGCTCTCTAGGATCCTGCCTTTCAACCTATGCTGTTCTCTGGCATTTTCCTCCATGCAGACATACAGTGCCTTAGTCATGTTTGGATGCAAGTCTGTTTGTGTGCCATATCTTGCGTGAAATAACTCTACGCATGCTCAGAAACAGCCCTTATGCCAATGAAACCAATTGCATGCAATTCATGTCTGAATGCAGATGACACTTACGACTGCCTACGACTTGAGAGGCAGAATGGGGAGGGAAGGGGTGGAAGAACATAGGCCATGTACAGTAAGGGCGTGCCGATACAGATGCAGCTGATTCAAGTCCTGTGTTTCTTGCAACTATGCTTCGTTTCACTGTATCACCAGCAACAGGGCAGGTGAAAGTGCTTACTAATAGTGATGACTGACATAGCATAGTTTTTGTTTTAAAACCTACACACGTGTGCCACTAGCTAGCACAAAACATGTGTATGCAAGGAATATTCACTATATAAATGCATAATTGTATGTAGAGTGCACATTAAAACATCTTGATTTATGTATTTAATGTATAAAAAAAAGTAAAAAAAAAATTAAATCCATATTTACATTAATGATTGTACTATTGAGTTGTTCACTTATTTTATAATTTTATGTGTTCTGATGTTACTTTTTAATGAACAGACGCTTGTGCGTATTCAGCAGTCAGTGATTGTATCTACATACGGCAAGTAATGTTTTGGCAGATTGTACTTACACCCAGATTCAAAGGTTGCATTCAAACATGATCAGGCCCACAGTGTATCATTGATTGCTCACTCATTAAGCGGATAACAGAGTCACTGGACGGAGTTCATGTCACAGCGACTACTTCGATTTAAGTGTGTTCCTGCTATTTTTCAAGTACCACATATTCTACTATGTTTGCTATTGAAAGTATTATCCAGTGACTACTTCAGCAGTGGGATACAGGTGGAGCACATGGGTGGCCAGCAGCCTACCAAGCCTTGACCTGCAGCTCCTCAAGTGATTACTCTTGATCTTAGCAGAACGGGGGCACCCTACTTCTATGTCACGTGACTTCCTCTGAGCAGTGCATCCCTCCACCTTTTTCACATTACCTATCACTGGGCTATAGTAATTTTCCAAGTAATACTCATTACTGCTTTATGCTATTTAATTTTTGTGAAATTGAACTATAAACCTTCTACATAACTTGATAATCACTGTATGACTTACTCAATTATGCCTTCCATAATAAATGTATAATAAATGTATGTTTAAAAACAGTTTGCCTCTGAATGGCCTATGACAAATTGATATTGTAGGCATATAAAATAATGGGTCTACATAATTTAGAATTTTCTGTAAGCATCTAAAGGTCAGAACTAACCAGTATTAGCATTTGATATAGCCTGTATGGAAACCACTAGTAAAGGTAACCTTTAACTTTAACTTCTATTAACACAACTGAGTATTCAAAGTTAATTGTCCATTGATAGTAAGTATTATTATGCTAAGTAGTGAAAATTATTATTATTAATATATTTATTACCATTTATTTAAAAGGGGCCACAAAGGGTCTGCAGTGCCATTCATAGAGCATGGGACAACAGTACAGGGTAACAGTACACGGCTTAGAGGAAGTAGTAAGGCAAAGTGCAATTAGTATAAAAAGTACAAAAATTACAAACTCAGCAGAGAGCAGGTGAACAAGCAAAGAGGTAAAAGTGACTACCAGTGCACAGATGCAGTAGAAAGGGAGGGAGGATTGGAGTGGAGATAAAAGAGGCTGAACCTGTGCCCAATAGTGTGGGGCCACTAACAGGATCAGGGCAAAGATGGAGATGAAAAAGGCAAGGGAGAAGAGGAGAGACAGCATCAGGCGTCAAGTGACAAAGAGGGGAAAAGGGAGCGAGGGAGCCGGGGACAAAAGTAAATAGGAAGAAGAGGACATGAGGATAGAGGGCCCTGCTCAAGAGAGCTTACAATCTAAAGGTGAGGGTGAAAATGACAGGAGACACAGAGTGGTTAGATAGAGTTCTTGTCTTCTCACCCTAAGGGGAAAGATGAGCATGAGTAAGAAGGAAGAATGAGGGGGAGGCAAAGTATGGTAAGTGTATAAGGATAGCAAAGGATGCGGGAGTGAGAGGGGGTGACCAGATGGGAATGAGGCAGCAGTCATTGGAAGACTGTAGAGAGCGAGAAGGAGTATGAGGGGAGAGGAGGTAGGAGAGATAAGGAGCAGTGGAGTTAGAGAGGGCTTTGTAGTTGAGGGTGATGAGTCACAACAACACACAAAACAAAAAAGTAACATCTTAGTTTTTCCCATAGATGAAAGTGATATATTAATACTAAACAGTGCTAGTAAAGGTGGAACGCATGTAGCATTATGAATGGTGGCCCCAGTCTCCAGTGATGGCAGAGGAGGTCACCGAGGCTGAATCTAACTACAATGAGGCCAGTGTCTCATCAGCCAGTGATGCATGTGGTCATGTCACCGGGCAGGCGATCCCACGAGTTGACACTGGCCTTTGCGTCATCAGTTGGGATGTGGCCAATCGCCCGGTATGAAAGCACCAGCATCAGTTATAGGAAGATCAGGTGAGAGTCAGAGTCTATAAAGACTCTGGCTTCCCGTCCTGGAGGTGGGCAGGCATTTTGAACAGTAAGCCAGGACCTGGGAAGGAGGAAGGTGGTCCCGGGTCCCCGGTAAAGGGGGGTGCGCGTCAGGTACTATGAGCTACAATAACTAGCCCCTGTAGGGGAAGAGTGCCCCATTATTAATATCCCTGAGAGGGCAGATAAAATAGGGAGTGTGTGGCGATACCATGAATCTCCAAGTAATTAAACCTTTAGGGGGGAATAGGCAGCAACAACCAATGAAGGGCCTCTGAGAAAGGTAGATATAAAGTGGGTAAAATACCTCTATAAAGCAGGAGCCCCAGGAAGCAGTGATGCAGCAGAGGAGATCCTCACCCTCAAGGGTACTTTGTAGAGTGCTCACCAGGAGTAAGGCAAAAGTGGAGAGGGAAGTTGTGCCTTAAGAAGGTAACAGGAGAGGTGAGGTCATGGCAGATGCCATGTAAGACCATTTGTATGTAGAAAGAGGGGAGAGAACCCATGGATATAGTAAAAAAGAAAAAGTCTGCACCCTGGGGAAAGGTTCATAGCCAGATGCCATGGGAAAATAATTTACTGTGCTCCCTAACTGGAGAGAGATTTTCATGTACAGCAGTACGGTTGGACCCTGCAGTCAGGGGAGTGCTGTGAGACATTGAGAGACTGCAAGTCTGTAGTGGAAGAATCCCTGATGTGTAATACCTGAAAATAATCTGGAAGTGTTCCCTAAAGGATTATTATCAGCTTCAGTAGAGGAATGAAAGGAGGTCACTGGATAGTGGGGAATCACGTTGTATAGCCGCAGTAGGAAGCCTCTTTTGAAAGTACCCCCATACCATGTGGGGGGTCGCTGCATAAAGGCAGTGTAGCTAACATTGTAGAGGAAGGTCCCAGATGTAAGGGATGGAGTGCATCAGAAGAGTGCAAGAACTTATGCTCCATACCTACTGTCTGTCAGTGTACATAATGAGCTTTGACTGATGCTATGTAACAAGTGCACCCATAATATTGGGTATGTCAACTGCCCGAACTGTTTTATTGCTGCTAAGTTGGAGTTATCAGATGAAAATTAATTGCAACTGCTACGCTTATGTGCTGGAGGAGAAGGGGGAGGGTAATAAAGTTGCAGTTGTTTTTAATCGAGATTGCCTGGCACCAAATATTTTTGTACAGCTGCACTACACCACCACTAGTGGCCACCTCACGGTAACTGTTTTTAAATCCCTAAATATCCAGGGGACCTCCTGATTGAGGATGCCACACCCACGCCATAGCCAGAGCAGAAGCAGAAGTGGGGTACAACACAACAGGATACCCCAAGTAAGTGCCAACACAACAGAGGGGTTTAACAAAGGTAAAAATATCTATCTAGTAGGCTTTTGTGATCCAGTGAACTCACTTAATCATTTATATCTTTACTGTTGGTTGGAAATGATGGATCTACGTCACTAATTTCCTTCTCTTACATTGGAAGAACAAATTACCCAAATGTACCCATTAAAATTTTATTGTATTTTTCTGCAAGCATATGAAACTGCAACGGGTGTCATATCTATGCATTAAAACATGAATAAACATTTTCCATATCTTTTGGACAAGAAAATGTGATATTTAAATGAACGCAATTCTTTTGCAGGATATCTTAAAAGTGCATTTAAAGTACATACAGATCCTTTCAGGGAAACATTTTACCCCAGCATTCCGGTTATGGTACACCATAGTTATAGGTAATACAACAAATGTTTGACATGGGGCATTTGATAAAGTACCTCACTCGGCTCCATCTATAACTCTTAGTTTATCATGTACAATGAAGCCAGAAAGGTGTAGTAAAATGCCCCTTTCACAATTTCATAAAGAGATTTAATACAGATTAGCAGAGCCACATCCCACTGTTTGTAAACAGGAGCAGTCTGCTTCTAAATTGCTCCTTAGCTTCAGGGGACAAACAACTAAGCTGTTGTTCCTTAATTTGGAGCAGGTCATCATGTGCCTCTTTGAAGAGCTCAGATCCCAGTGCTTCCTCTATTCGCCGTTTCCAGGCTCTCAGCTTTGGTCTTTGTTCAAAAACGGGTATTCCACTTGCAATTACCTGCAGAGCAGAGAGAAGCTCAATCACTTACCCATCATCAATATGTTGTATTTTTTTAAATTACTTTTATATTAATTAATATAATTTTGTGTTTTAAATTAAAAAACAAAACAAAAAAAACAAACACTTTTAATGTGAACGGAAACTTTAAATACAATTGGTGAATCTTGAATATGTACTGTGAAAACAGGCCTGATATTTCAAACTGCATATATGAATTGGAGTCTATAACTGATTAAACCAATACATGTTCAGTATCCTTGAAAGGGTTGATTGTATTTCGCACCAGTTACAAATTTTCAAGCATCTCTTTATGTAACCTGGGTCGTAGCACTCACATCGTGGCAGGAAGGCTGTTGCTACGCATTCAGAGCCTCATTTGGATTCGGACGCAAAGTCCATTTCAGGTGCATCCTGCACATTTTCACTGATGGGGCATGCGCAGTAAGCAACAGTTCCCTGCAGTTCCATCTGCATTTCAGATGCAAGTGTACACTGCGACAGCTTGCATCTCAGTACGAGGGAAAAGGTGGAACACAGAGTTGTGTAGGCGTGACCGTGAATAATTCAGATACTATGGGCATCTACCCACAAAAACTACCCTAGTCAGATCAAGACGCAGGCAGAACACAGGTCAAAACAAGGCTGGAAAAGTGCAGCAGGAATTAGGTGGCGCAGGCAGTAAGCTATCTGCAGGAACTGGTCGCAGCTTGGTAAAGTATTACGAGTGGGATGCAACTGGGGTTGCTTGCCACTCGTAATACCCCACCAAGCTGCGGCACACCCCCACACCTACTCTTTCATGTAAGTCTTAGACGCACATTGCGTCTGGCTCTAAATGAAGACCTCGGTCAACATTTTTTTTCCTATAAAAAAAAAGTTTTAATAAGGGTCACTAAATCTAGATGACAAAAAAGCCCAGTTACAATAAGGAATCATGAAATTGAAATTCTCATGTAAAAATTCCCAATTCTGAATGGCCTTGCATAAAATGTCAGCATCTATGTTCAAAAGCTGTCTTGTGTTATCCCATTTTAGGTGCTAAAACCAGAAGGTTTTATGTGCAAAGATAAAAACTTGTTCCATCACATATCACACATATCTTCATTTCTATTTTCCGCCAGAAACTTTGAAATATATATATTTCTGAATGTCATTAAGGTTCTCATGTATGTATTGTAAGCAACTTGCACTGTAGGTTCATTTATTGCATGTATGTGTTATGAGCCTGGGCACCACCGCGACTCTCTCACCTGCGTCCCGGCCGTCACTATGACGACCTGGACGTCACTTCCGGGGACAGCCTGACCGTTGCTGTAGCAACGGTCATATGCTAATTAGTTCAGCGCCGCGTCCCGGCACAATGGGGTAGCCGGGCGCGTGCGCAGTATGCCACCAAGCCTGCGGGCTAATTAATTAATCAGTGGCCAGTCTGAGTGCAATTAGAGAGCTAGGCTCTCATTGGTTCATTCCTGTATTTAAGGCAGGGAGGGCTTAGCCTCCCTGCCGGTTATAGCTTCCAGACTTCTGTTTGCTGCCTGCTGCTGTGCTGTTGGTGTGAAAACCTTTGGACTTCCGTTTGCCGTGTATGACCCCTGCCTGTACCTTGGATTTGCCTTTTTGCCTGTGCCCTTGACCTTCTGGCTTGAATCTTGGATTCTGCTGATTTGCTCGTGACCCCGACACTTGGCGTGTTTTCTACCAAGCAAGTGACCCCTGACCTCGGCTTGTTCTCTGGATACGCTGTCTGCCATAATTCTCTGTTCCTGGGCTCTCCACAGTCGGTACACATCACACGACCCTCCGTTTGTCTGCGGCCAAATCTGTCCCCACCACTAGGGGCAACAGTGAACACCAGACTTTTGGAGCAGACTCCGGGTGTTGTTGTACTGGCTGGAGGGGTTCCTAACAGTATGTACTATAAATATAAGCACTTCTTTTTTAAAGAAAAAATACTTTTGTTGTACTGTCTGATGATATTTATATCTTATTCACTATATATCTTATGGATACTTCCTATCTTTTGGGGGAATGTACTGTATACAAGAGACCTGTACTGTGAAGGGAGCTGCTCTTTAGTCATGAAGAATAAACTTACTTTGTTAATTTCAGATTACACATACATATAACTATAACATTTTTATAGTTTTATCACATTCATGACCCTTGTGTGACTATTTTGATAGAGAAAGTTTCTGTCTACTGTAAATTTACTTTTATTTATTGTTTTCTTCTGTGATTTTGTAAAATTAAGATTGGTCTTTAAGGCTGATGCAGTTTTGGCAATAATTATAGGACTTTCAAAAAAATTTCATTAGGAGCTCCACCACTGACGTCACCCAATCAAATACAGTAATTTGGCTTAAAATACTGCCAATTTCATTGCTACTGCTCATTTTTCATCGAAACACAAAACCACCCACTGCTGCAATTGAAGAAATGTCACATCAGAAAATACTTGGTCTGTGCCCCCTTGTTAAAAATGTTTTATATACCACTCACACAATAAACTCAAATATGCAATATACAGCTTTATCAGTAATTGTTTTGGAGTCTTGAGGTAAAACAAATTAACTTTTCCTAAGTTCTGGTTGTATCATGGAAAGTTGACAAATCACTTAGATTGGTGGCCTACTGATGGATGCCCTGCTAACTAATGAACTTCTGAGGCTGACCTCACCACTACCTCTGAGTCCTAGCATTTCTTTTTTACTGATAAACATAACTAAACAAGTTACATTGCCAAGTGTCCAAGGTTGCTTTGCTTTTGAGGCACATGCATTCTAACAAAAATTAATATTGTGACCATAGTGTCAGTGTATCACCTGCATGATCTCCACAATAGCCACAAGGTCTACCAGCGAGATTTCTTCACCGGCCAGAAAAGGTCTGTCATGCAAGAATTTGGTCTCCAGTACAGTCATGATGGTGCTGAACTCGGCAAAGACATATTCCAGTTTTTCAGGTGCCACCTCTTGGCCCAGAATAGCTGGATTCATACACTATCAAAGAAGACATTCAAAAGGTTAGCTGTTGCAGGTTCTTAGACTCATTAGAATATTTATGCAGATAATTTTTTTTTTTAATACATTTTGAATAGCACACTGAGTATGCAATGATACCTGCATGTCTGTCGATATAAAAGTGAAAATAAACTAACAATAGTAGCAATGATTTATATTCCACCAAAATTTACACCATTTATCAAGAAATTTCTATCCATCTGCTTTATCGAACCAATCATTCCTGTCCCCCAGTCTAGGGGGACAAAGACTTTTCGCTCCTTTCTTCTTATCCTCCTCTACCTGCCCCCATGATCAATACCTTTTCACCTTATCTGATCCCTGTGTGCCAATGCTTGCACATGGCCCATCTCTTCACCTTGTCCCTATCCATATATTGATCATCACCTTATCCTTTAAACAAGCTCTCATCTCATTTAGCCTAAAAATAAACATATCTTCACCCAGCCTCTATCACCAACTACTGCTCAATTTCTCTCATCCCATTTGCCTGCAAAGTATTTGAGCAGCTTGTCTATAACCACCTCAATCTCTCTCCTCTCACATTCTCCACCGAGACTTCCCTCAATAAAGTAAGCTACAATCTCTGCTGAGTCTAAGGGTTGCTTATCCATACTTATCCACCTAGACAACTTTTTATCACCTGCAACATAGCTGATTACACTCTCATCCCTTTACTCCATTGGCCTCTGTAGCACTGTCCCTCTAGTCCATCCTTGGCCCTTTTCTCTTCTTACAGTTTACATCCTCTCTTGGTCAACTAATTAGCTCCTTCAGACTCCAATACCACAACTATGTTGATGACACCCAAGTCTACCTCTCCTCCCCTTTATGGTGTGTACAGTTATCGTTTTGCTATGATCTCATAAATGACCCAATTCCCTACTGAAGCCAATTCAAACTCATCCCCCTCCTACACCCTACAAAGCCCTCAGCCACTACTCGTTTCCCTAGATCTCCAACTTAATATTACTGCACACTCCACCAGTACCCTCCCTGCTCTGTCAATGTCTGGCTCCTCAACTCCCCACAGGTAACCACATGCCACTTCTGCCTCCATGAACCCACCTTTTTCTTAAAGCCTTCCAGTCTCCCACTTAACTTCCTACCTTTTCTTCTGTCTCTTCCCCTCTTTCCCCTTCCCTTATCCTCCATTCCTCCTTCTCTCCCTCTCTCCCCCGTGTCTCTCTGTTTGTCTACCCCACCCCTTAGATTGTACGCTCCTTTGAGCAGGGTCCTCTCTCCTCCTGTCTTCACCACTTTTACTCTGCTCTCCAGCTACCTTGCCCTCCTCCTCGAAGACGCTCTTCCCCTTGTCCCTTCTCGCTCTCCCTGTCACCCGTGCCCTCCCTCTTGGACTCTGTCTTAGGAGGACCTTCCCCTCTCCCCTCCCCCGCCCCCCTAGCTGTGCTTTGAGCTCACTGAGTTACTGTGCTTATTGTTTACTGTACTGTGCTGTCTCACCTCGTATTGTAATTTCGTTTGTCTCTGTACGGCGCTACGGCCACCTAGTGGTGCCCTATAAATAAAAATTAATAATAATAATAAATAAAATGATTACTCCTGTGCTACTTCCAACCTATCCAATATATTTCCACACCTATTTAGTCTTCCAACTAGCCTTCAAAGTTTTAAACTCTCCTCAAAAACTGATAACAACCTACCTGTCTTCCACCTAATTCCACTTTCTTTGGTCCAGCCTAACTCTGTCTACATTCCCACTTCTTGTCTCCAGCCTCTCAGCCTCACCCCTTCCCACTAGATGTATAAGCTCTCATGAACAGAGATCTCTCTCCTCATGTCAAATGTCATGTGTGGAGGTTTGAGTTGCATGTGGGGAGTCTGCATAATGCGGGGGGGTTTGAGTGGCATGCTGTGGAAATTTGTGGCACCACATAAATAAACAACATTAACAATAGTAATAATATCTCTCACCAGTGATTTGAGGCTTTTATAGCAACTAAAAAAAGTTTTTGGAGCGCAACTACAAAGTACTTTGGAAAGGCCTCCAGCTCCTCCAAGACACTAACCCAATCTAATCCATTAATAAAATTACACTCACTGAGACCTAATCTAATATTACAATATTTTCTTGCAGTGTGAATGCTGGACTATTATGGGTATATAGTTATGCCCTCATCTTTCAAGTTCAAAATGATAATGACCAAAATTGTGTATCCTAACGGGCTGCAGATGTATTATATCTATATCTCTCCAGGTCTTTATGAAATAACTATGCAATCTAATTTATTTATTATTTCACATTCACAGTAACTCCAAAGCAAAAAATATATTTTTGGGTGAAATTTTAGTATATTAATATCACATAAACGTAACAAACAAAATAAAAATTTGAAGACAAGTTCTGATTTGTTGTGTTTTTTAAATTTATCTCATCAAACTGTACTAAAAGCTAAAGCTTTAGTTTTGGATGCATTATCCTTTAATTAAAAAGCTGAAGTACCTGAACTATCACCATTAGCAAGAATAGGTTTCTATAGTACCCAATAGAGAATTTAGCTCCCGAAAAAAACCTAAAGCATTGGCCTTTATGGAGAAAGCAAACTTCAAGTTACAAGGGAATTTTATTTTTCAGTTTCACCATTTGGAGTCCCCATCCAGGGGTGTTTCTGTGTTCTTAAAAGACCCACAGACAAAAAAACTCATCATAGTTATTGTTACAAATACATGACACAAAGTTACAAATGACATTAGTAAAAGTTGTGTTTATTATATTATTCTGATATTGAAGTCACTAAACAGTATATCAAAAAGTTAATAAAATCAATTACAATCAATAATTACAACAATAAACACTGCATATCTTAATGTACCATACAGTGTTATTTGTATGTTATATTAATATACTAAAATTGGTACTTTCTGATGCTAATGGTGAGCTGTATGGTTCATTTTTAAATGTACACCTTGATACAAAGACAGTTATGTTACCCACACACCCTACCAAGCTTATACATGTTTTTTTTACAGTTTACTGGGAACAAAAAACAGTTTCTTAATCATATGACTGAGGTGCAAATTGAGAGTTTTACCTCCAGGAATACAAGAGATTTTTATCAGTATCTGTATTTGCAGACCAAGCTTAACATGGAATGTGCTGAATCATAAACAGCTAGACAATATTTGAAATATTAAGATAAACCTATATTATTATTATTATTATTATTATTTTTTATTTATAGGGCGCCACTAGGTATCCGTAGCGCCGTACAGGGACAGACAGAAACACGATACAGGGTGAGACAGCACGGTACAGTTAACAAAAAGCACAGTAACTCAGAAGCTCGATGTACAGCTAGATGAGAGGTGAGAGCCCCCAGCGGGGTAGAGAAGAGGGTAGAAGGGCAGGAGGACCCCACAGAAGAGACAAGGAGCTGGAGAGCAGAGTTAAGGTGGTGGAGAACAGAAGGAGAGGAGGCCCTGCTCAAAGGAGCGTACAATCTAATCTATTCTGCACCAATATTGCAAACAGCACAAATCTTATGTTACTTTTAGCAACAAATCATCATATTCTCATTTATCAGCCTAAGTTCAATTAGACTAATCAATGATATTATTTTAGTACCAACAAAACCCACTTGTTACTAAACAGGCATCATTAGGCTGTGTGTACATGGTGCTGGTTCAGCGTTTGTAACAAAGTGAGGATGACCTGCATTCACCCGCTGGCTGAACATATTTCAGGCACCTTTATATAAATATAGAAGAAACACAGAAGTGGATGTTAACCAGATGAAAAAGCTCCTTTTAACCCATTCATGTGTTTAATGTCCCTACTTTCTGTGTGTACTTGCTTATAGCGATCAATTAATTCTAATTCACATGCTCAGTTCACCAAACAGCTGATTGCAGCTCAACAATTGATCCGCAAAGTTGATTAATCTTGAAAGACATCTAAGAAATGAACAAAATCTAACTTACAAACATTCTTTTCAAAATTTAAACACAGCAGTTGATAACTGGCTGCATTATTGAGCAGGTATTCTTAAAGCAAGTCACATAGCAGCAGGAATTCAGTTCAGCAAACCTGCCACTATGACCCATTTCTGTTCTCATTTTGTCACCTAGTTCCCAATTGAATTCATCTGGGCTGAATTAATCAACTGTAATAGAAGTTAAAGTTGCTGCTGTTTTTTCCAATGTCAATTGTCTAGTTCTGACCAGGTTATTTCAGTAGACATTAGTTTATGGACAATATAATTCTGTGATAATAGACTTCACATACGTGCAAACACTTTACCTGTTTCATTCACAGTTGCATTCATAGTAAGCTGTGCTAATTAAAAAACAACTAGGCCTTAAATATAATTTGGTTTATCTAAAAGAGGTCTAGTAACATTCAAAACTAAATGTGTAGAAAATACCATGTCATGACAGAACTTGAAATATTTGCCATTGAATTCATGTTTCATATTTAGTTAAGGGTAAACTATTGCTTTCGGTATGTGTCATGTATGACAATGAGAACCCTTTGTGGTACCTTATAAATAAAAGATAATAATAATAAATAATAATATTGTGTTCCGCATCAGGGATTTTTTTGCTAAAAGGCTAACTGCAATGAGCTTTAACTGGTTCACAGCTAAGACATAGTAAAAAACGTCCTCCATGATGAAAATGCTCTCTCAAATATTTTCAGTTCTGATGAGCTCCAGAAATAATTAATGTTTGATATATTTGTGAATCATATTAGAGGGTCTTTTATATAATGTCATCATCATGATTTATATAGTGCCAACAAATTCTGCAGCGCTTTACAATTGGAAACAAACAGTAATAAAACAATGGCTAATTCAGACAGACAAAGAAGAAAGAGGGCCCTGCTCGCAAGATTACCATCAGTGTTTTTTTAATTGATAAATAAGTTCATACTAATTAAATCATTCAGAACAGATTATTGAAGTAGGAAAATAAATAAAAAAACAGGAAATACAGGATTGTGTATTGTATGCAATTGGTCATGCCAAAAGGTGTGAGTACATATACATATTGGGACTCTTGCTGCATTGGAATTTTGCGTAAAACACTCATTCTCGTACTGCACATTACACTACTAAAAATACTTATGCTGATTTGGGCACATCTTACACTTACAACCAGGGCCGGACTGTGACTAAAAATCAGCCCTGGCATTTAAAGTACACAGGCCCACCTCAGTTCCAGTAGGAAATAAATGATGCGCCTTTCCGCGCAGCGAAGTGGGCGTGACCACATTGTGTTGTGGGTGTGACCAACATGGGGCATTGATACATACATTATAATAAAACATTACATTTATGAGACAGTCACCCAAATTCAGGACTGCCCCACCAGATTCAGGACAGTAGGCAAACTGTCCTGCTCTCTCCTACCTGTCTTGGTCACTTTCACCACTTGTAGCCAGGGCCGCCATCAGGGGTTATGGGGGGTACTGTTGTACCAGGCCCGGGCTCACCAGGGGGCCCGGTACAACAGCGCAGCACAGACTTACCTGGGGCCCCGCTGGTCACCGCTGCTCTGTCTTCAGCCTGTGACAGCCAGGCACCAGGATACGATTGCAGGGGTGGAGGATCCATTCCCCCTGCGATCATGTGATCTGGCTGTCACAGGCAGAGCACATGATCGCAGGGGGAATTATTTTGAATTATTTTGAACCAGTGCACTGGATTTGTTGATACTAATCCGCATAAGCATATAAACACAATCCAATTGGAAGTGTGTGTTCAGCCACAATGTAGTATAAACCAAGAGAGTTGCTCCATTAAATAATAAAATACAGCAAACAATCTCTAAGCTGATTAGTGGAATGGATTAAACTCAGACTAATACACTTTGAAAAAGTTATCCTAGGCTGTGAATGTGAATGTTCGACATCCACACACACAAAAAATAGTCAATAAACTGGTGCATAAGCAATACCATTTCTGAGTGCCCAGGACTGTTCAAATTTGGAAAATCACGAAATAATGCAAGTTACTGGTGTGCACATTACCATGCTGACAACCGCATGACAAGTGGCAATACATAACACATCCACTGTGTTGCCTATAAACTGCTGTATCATACCTCAATAACTTTGTATGTAATTTTCTAAGTACATCAATCAGTACCACACTATGTAAGGATAATTATCAAAGGACACATCTGCACATGTATAATGAACTACAGCAGTGCTTTGACTTTTTTTTAAAGATATTTACAAGGTTACAATGTTCTCCTAAAACGAGGTAACCTCGTTAACTTATTGCCTATGTGCTGCTGTTAGGTTATTCAATGATAGTACCCCATTTCCGTTGCACACTGTAGCCACAGACACACACAATAAAGACACACATACACTATAGACACACAGACATACACTACAACACTTACCTTGTTACATCCTTCCTCCGCGTTGCTCGGTGGACGGACAGTCAGTGACAGCCGCCTATGCAAGTAATCACATGGGATGGCACGGCACCTGTCACGTGATGCCGTCCCATGTGATTACTCGCATAGGTGGCTGTCACTGACTCTCTGTCCACCGAGCAGCACACAGAGTGCTGCTGCTCGGCGGGCATGTTGCGGACCGGCCCATCTAATTATCGGCCCTTTTGGCATTTGCCAGAAGTGCCTGCTGGCCAGTCCGGCCCTGCGTTACAACTCTGTGAAGATGCCGTGTTTATGTGGCCCAACTATACCTACTTCTTCCTTACGCTTCAAGTGGTGAAACAAAGGAGGGAAGAGGCAGGCAAATGTAAGCCAGAAAGAGCCTGTTCCCATAATTGCAACTGGACACAGATGCATGTACACCGGTCAAGAGGAAAATCTTTTTTAGGTGTTGGTGTAATGAGATACAATGGTGACCATGATTAGCACTGTCTAGCCACTTCTGAGTGGCTGATTGCGAATGCCCTCTCTAGCTGAAAAGCCTTAATTCATTAATGTGGCTGCTATATTATATGAAGTTATGTTCATCTGATTGCATTACTTAATTGATATTTTCTTTTGGACTGCAGCAAGAAAGAAGTGACCCATTTGATTTTTAAAGTAGAAAACAAACGATGTTTGTAGTCAATTATATTTTACATGGGAAATGTGACTTTTGCATTTATTACTAACACTGTCAAGTAACATCTCTTCACTATTCCTATATATCTCTACACTATTATAGTGTGTAAATATACACACTTGTAATCCTGTTCTACAGATGAACATATGCACATAAATGAGCTTTATAATGTGTCTTTTCCTGCTTTCGTTGGGGGAGCAAATGCATACATGAGCCCAATTATGATGAATAGGAGCATAAAAATAACTACTTATACTATGTGCTTTATGTAAAGATGACATAAATTGTGCAGAAATTTCACGCAAGTCAAGTGGAAGAGGCTGTTTCGCAGAGGTGCGTAGTTCTAGTGGTACAATCTTTGAATCCAAACTGGCAATTTCCATGAAGCCATAATGATCTCTCTCAGAATGAGTGAAGCAACATATGCTGAGAGCAGAGGAAAATGAATAATGCAAATGTCTTGCTTTGATTGTTTCATTTCTAAACACTATCACATGTAAACAGGTAATGAAGGAAAATGCTGCAAAAGCACAAATTGTTGCTTAGTCAGCAACTGTGAATGTTTCATAGAAATATGTCATAATGCTGTGAGAAACCTTTAAACTATTTCCAGATTAACTAGATCAGGCCTGGCCAACCTGTGACTCTCCAGGTGTTGTGAAACTACAAGTTCAAACATGCTTTGCCAGTAGCCAGCCAATAGCTGGCAAGGTAACATCTGGAGAGCCACAGATTGGCCAGACCTGAACTAGAACATTAGTAAATGCATGACAAAATATTTAAATTTTAAACCCATCATGCTAAATAAGGCTGTATAGCTGTAAACATCATGATTCCCTAGTGCAACCTTTAGAGTTTCGCTCCTTTGACCTGGAGCATAACAAATGCACATCTGCAGAGCATTTGCATTCTGCAATGTCATGCTTCAACTTTTGTAAAATTGTTTTTTTGGGAAGCACATGAATAGCCCATCTAGATTACCAGGTGGATTAGAGCATTCCTAGCTCAAAGTGAGCTAAATTAGCACATGAATGCAAATGAAATCAGGCTGTTCTGGGCACAGAGGGGGTCCTATCCAGTACTAAAAAGGTGTACCTAATAAAGTTGTCACTCGTTATAAGTTTGGCCTCAGGCACAGAAAGTTTTTCAAGATCATCAATGCCCAATACGTTAGACAACAGGACTGGTAAAATGTCTATGCGCACCGACCTAAAAACTGAATCGGAAGCAGTTAGACAACCAATAATAAAAGCTGCACGTTATTGGTTGTACAGTAGACCTGGCATAAGGCATATATCCACAAAACGAATCAGCATGGCAAATGCCAGGAGGGCCGATGGTCAGATGGGCAGTCAGTGACAGGCTTCCTGGTGGCTGGTTCCTCCCCAAGAACCAGCCACCAGATCACATGTGCAGCGCGCGCTGCACTGTCAAATTGGGTCAGAGGAGTGGACAACAGTAGAAGAAAGCAGAATACAGCAAGAAGAGCAAAGAAGATGAATAGGTAAGTACACTAAAATGGGGGGGTCACACAGAAAACGGGGAAGGAAGAGAGAGGACGCCACACGGGTGTGGGGGCAGTGTGATGATGCCACACAGGCGGGACAGCGAGAGGATGCCACACAGGAGGGGGGGAGAGAGAGGATGCCACACAGGGGGAGAAGAGAAAGGATGCCACATGGGGGGGGCAGTTTGATGATATCAAACAGGGGGGGGCAGAAGGAGGATGCCACACAGGAGGGGGGGAGAGAGAGGATGCCACACAGGGGGGGCAATGCTGTGTTGTCCATAATTTTCCTACTGGATATTTATATAAACTCACAGTTTATGCAAATATAATTTAGTGATGTTAATAAGTTCACTCTGTGGTATGAAATGATTTGGGGGCACTATTGTGGCATAATATAATTTGGAGCACTGCTGTATGGTATAATAGGATTTTGGGGCACTACTGTATGGCATAATATGATTTGGGGCACTGCTGTATAGTATAATATGATTTGGGGGCACTATTGTGGCATAATATCAACTGGGGGCAGTATTGTGGAATAATATAATTTGGGGGCACCATTGTATGAACTGGGGCACTATTGTGGCATATGATTTGGAGGCTATTAATTGAAAGTGGGGCTGTTTGGGAAAAAATAATGTCTATTTAGTAAAAATGTGAATAGGAATTATTTAATGGCAGTGATGGTTGCGGGAAATAGGTATATTTCTTAAAAGTAAATGCTATTTAATTTATTGCTGGGTTTGTTTGGAGGGAGATAAATAGGTTTATTTATTAAATGTGAATACTAGTATTTTAATGTTACGGCTCTACGGAGGCCTAATTATAAAACATGGGTTGTATTGATTAAACACCAGGGCTGGTTGGAGTTTTCTAAATTACATGTACCCATTTTTTTTTCTTTCCAAATCGGGCCTCCAGCATTCGAGGACCCAGACAAGCAGCAACTAAAGACACCAGCAGCCACAGGTGGTTAAAGTGACAAGAACAGGTAGGAGAGAGCAGGACAGTCTGACAACTGTCCTGAATCTGGTGGGGAAATCTCGAATTTGGTGTCTGTCTCGTTTAGTGAGATTTGGACCGACTACAAGGACAGTTGGGAGGTATGTCCCACTTCACACTGTACTGCTTATGAAGGCAGAGCTGCGTGCAACTAACAGTAGTGCACACAGTATTGCCTGTGTATTTGTCTAACATTTGTCTAAAATGATAACCATGTTACATAATAGGGATCCCTGTCTTAAATACCCTGGGTTCCCCGAGAGATAATCCAGCTCTGGTTAGCAGGAAAGCTGCTCCCAGTCCCTGGATAGGACACAGCCTGCAGAGCAAGCAGAGGAGCTCTAAGTATCACAAGATTTGGTAATCTCGTGAGACCAAGAGCTTCCCTGTTCACTCTACAGGAAGTTGCCACCCTGATGGATGTCAGCAGCACCAAAAGCATATATAAGTACAGTGGGCTGGGGGTGTCATAATGTGCCTGGGGGGATGGTGGGATGTGGCTGGAAGGGCGTAATAAATGTAATGTTTTATTATGATGTATGTATCAATGCCCCATGTTGGCCGCACCCACAACACAATGTGGTCACCCCCTTTGCGGCACACACTTTTTTTCCTACTAGACCTGAGGTGGGCCTGTGTACTTTTAACGCCAGGGCTGATTTTTAGTCCCAGTCTGGTCCCGATGACAGGTCACAAACAGAATCTACAATTGAATTCCAGGCCTGTAAACTGTCTCTGACTTATACAACAGTTTTAAACCCTGTGCCATTAATTAGTTTGCGATGTACATAACAAAATGTACCCATGTCCTTTATTTGGCTTTCTAAATACTGTACTTTAAAGCCATATACTCTGGGAAATTAAAGTTGTAACTAAATAACGATGACTTGTAATCTTTAGTTACAGAGCTTCACTTATAGGTATTTTTATATCTAAACAAACTTACCTTAAGCCAGAACAGTCTACAGCCATGGGGACGTGTATTGTTGTACTGCCAAGCAAGGTATTTATCAATTTGAGCACGCTTCTCTGGGTCAGATGGATACCAGTGATCAGGTGTGTTATATTTCTGCACTAAGTAACACAGAATTGCAGTACTTGGGAGAAAACAAAGACAGATTAGATAATAACTTCTTAGGGGTAAATTTATCAAGCTGTGGTTTTGAAAAAGTGGAGATGTTGCCTATAGCAACCATTCAGATTCTAGTTAGCATTTATTTAGTACATTCTACAAAATGAAAGCTAGAATCTGACTATAGACAACATCTCTACTTTTTCAAACCCGCAGATTGATAAATTTACCCCTTAGTCTTAATCAAAGAAAATAAATATAAATAATGTAATAATAAATCATAAACCTAATAAAAGCCTTTCCTATTCACCTTTCAACAAGTGTAAAGTCTCCATCTTTTAGAACTGGCACTTTGTGTAACGGATTCACTTTCTTAAATTCTTCACCGAGTTGATCCCCTGCAGAGACGTAAATACACTTGCATAATACAGGACAGTTTTAAGTGAGACAGTACTGCATAGTAATCTGCAAATATGCCTGAGAACCTATGAGAATATAAAGTGCATTTTGCATTTTATAATCACATATAAGGTACAAAACACATCCCATTAAATGAATCTGATAATACATGATCTCAGCAAATCAAAAATGTTTCCACTCCATTCTACAAGCAAGGAATACCAATTACAATGCGCCCTCTCCACACTTTATTTCAATAATATCACTGTAAAATGACATTTTGTTCTGGTCCAAAAAACTGGATGTATGTGTCTATTCTCTCTCCCAAATCCTATCGGCTTGTGCAAACCTCTGCAACTCAACAAAAGTCACCACCTTGCTCCAAAACCCAGTGCTTTAGTGAAAATCTCCAAAAACCAGTGCTTTGGTAAAAATCTAGGTGCACCTGCACAAATTAAGGCACTGATCACCACCCAAAAAGGATTTTTCTCCGCACCATGTAAGTTTTGCACTTTGTACATGAACTTCAAAGTGTGTATTTTACAAGAAGCTGCTTATACACAGGCATGTGAGTTTCGTATCATAATAACACAAAAAGGTAATTAAATTGTAGTGCAGAATATTGTCCAATCTTTAGAACAGTGTTTCCCAAACCCAGTCCTCAGGTACCTCTAACAGTGCAGGTTTTCCATACCTCTCTGCAAGAGCACAGGTATATCCATTGCTGACTGACACATTTTGAAAGATCTACAGGTGGTATAATTATTTTATTTGTGACCTGGAAAACCTGCTCTGTTAGGGGGCCCTGAGGACTGGATTTGGGAAACACTGCTCTAGAACATGGCTGCTGTCTAGTTGTTAATGATCAACTAGTTGTTAATTGTGCATTGAGCTTACTGAGTTGCTGTGTTTACTGTACTGTGCTGTCTCCCATTGTATTGTAATTTTGTTTGTCTCTGTACGGCGCTGCGGATGCCTTGTGGCGCCTTATAAATAAATATTAATAATAATAATAATAATAATAATAACTAAATTCCTTGTCAGCATCCATAAGACACTTTGCTGCTGACCAATTGCATCTAAGAATATAATGTGTTGCAGCATAGGAGTAGATATGGACACAGCAGCCCCTACCATGTATTGACTTTTGGACACTACTGGAATATAATTTTATTAATTATACACTGAGGCATCTTTAAGAGCTCATACACATGGTACAACAGTAGTTAAAACAACAGACCATGAATTGTACTTTGCTCTGATTTAACAAAGGATTAATAGTGTGTTCATTAAAGAGTCTCAAAGCTTTCCTGTAGCATAATGTACTATGAACTTAATAATTGCTCCCACAGAACACCATTGTATTTTACTGAGTATTAACACTTCTGAATGCTGACAGCAACATTGAAATCCATGTCAAGCAAAAGATAAGTGTCATAAAGAGTATGTCTACATTATTTTTTGGACACTTTGGCAAGTGTCAAAGTATGGTTAATAGACTTTAACAAAACAGGCAAAGGGGTATATTTACTAAACTGTGGGTTTGAAAAAGTAAAGATGTTGCCTATAGCAACCAACCAGATTCTAGCTGTCATTTTATAGAATGTACTAAATAAATGATAACTAGAATCTGATTGGTTGCTCTAAGCAACTTCTCCACTTTTCAAACCCGCAGTTAAGTAAATCTAGCCCTAAATGTTTAAAGTTAATGCCCATGTGTATAAGGTCTTAATCTTGATTATCTCTGTAAATAAAAACCTACAGAGAATTAAGAGTATCTAACTGTTTCATATATTGTCCCTTTTCTGTAACTAGAAGAGGGTGAACAGCAATTATTCTCTTTATGAAAAAAATACTGCTGGATAAACATTGTTTGAAAAACCAATAACAGCTTGTTTAAGAATGTAGAGTAAAAACTCATTTCCAATGCTTTACAAACATGGGAAGAATCTTACACAGCATTCCACGATATGTTGCCTTTGGGTTAATAATGAACTTGTTCCAACAGATGTGTAAGTGCAGTAGAGGTAGTAGTCTGACACAAACTGCCGGCACTGAGCAGGAAATTTTGCACATCTTGCTTTTCAAAGTCACATTTTGTGATACAAATTCCCACTCTCCAAGCATTGAAATAACATGCAAGAAGCTTATTTCTTAATGTGTATACCACTTGTAGTGATTCCCAATTTTCTAGTGTAGAAGGAGATACATTTTTGGTCTTGCCTCAAATATAAAATTCACAAATAACAAATACTGGATAAATCCTCCATATATTTTTTTTGAGCAATTTAATTACAGTAGACCCCAAATTGTGACTTGTTACAAGAATAATATTAGTGATTACAGCCTCCTGGCAAAAGGCCATCCGATATAAATATGTATTTAGAAATATACAGTTAAATTATTTCCTTTACTTTGTTCCTTAATACACAATGACAAGAAATCAATTGTTTTGCAATACATAAAAGAAACAAACAAACAAACCCTCCAATTTTAATGCAAGCAGAATAAGAAGTGGTTTTACTGTCCACGTTTATTCAGGCAATACACCTTCCCTGGGTCCTAGTTAATTAGGATTTAGCAAAAGTGACCCAGTCGTTCTTAGTCAAAGTATATTACAAAAAGACAATGTATATATATATATATATATATTTTTATATGTATAGTAAAAAAAACTATTGTCTCCTTAAAATGTTTATGAAATGCTGGTATAGTATAAAGTGGGAGAACACAGACTTAGAAAGCTTCCCATACAATCATAACATACCCACTATAATTACATATCCACCCCACTGTGCCCCTCACACTCCCACTGCTGACCTTTAAAGAGTTTCACCTCATGGTGCTGAAAAGGAATGTTGTTGACTTTGGCGAAGAGGTAGACAGAGCGACAGGGCTGAGACAGGAGGTCCAGGTATAATTCAATTTCAGACATTCTTGCTGGTGTAAGTTTTGCTGTGGAACAGAACGATTACCTGTATAACTGCACTCAGACCCGCCTATGTAATATCCTACTTGTTTGTCACCACTCCCATCATCAACGTGTACTAGGAGAGTCTGATGACATGCTGTGCTTGTAATGTTAAGAATATATATAAAGGTCTTTGTCTTGTGTCTTGTGAGACCTTAGCGTCATAAATACATTTTGTGTAGCTATATATTTAATATTTATTTATATTTTATAATTTATTTCTGTTAATTATCCTCTCATTTTCCGTATCGTTGATAGCGAGAGTCATTTGTGTCTATTTCAGTGAATAACTAATGGCATGCACATACATTTTAGAATCCTTGTAGACATGTCAGTCTTATGCAGTGGGGGCTTGCTGCCGACAGCTGCACACTGTGCAGGTTGCTCGGCAGTGACAGTGTACTGCCCGGCTGCTCTGACTGCTGAGCGGATCTGCACAGTGTGCAGCCGCCGGCAGCCTTAGAAATCAGAAAGGGGGCGGGGCCTAAATTGCCCCCCCCAAATCACCCGGGGTATATCAATAGTCTGGATCCGCCCCTGGTCTTATGAGCTAAGAAACTCTAAATAATACCACATTTAGATATATTTAGGGTGTGGATGAAAACCTGGAATTGTCGGAATGCCATAATGATTTGGCTTCCTGCAGCGCTCTCTGCTGCTTGGTGTCTTGAGTGAAGCTGGTTGTGTTTTCATAGGTCTGCGAGTTCCATAGTTACCTTTACGTGGGGCACGAATGGGTCTCAGAGTTCCATAGCTATTTCATTCTGGGTACCAGAATGGGTCCGCCGACATTACATTTCCATTCCATTCCGGCTGCCAGAATGGTTCTGTGAATTCCATAGCTATCCATTATGGGTGCAGGAATGGGTCTCAGAGTTCCATAGCTATCAAATTCGGGTGTTGGAATGGGGCTCTGAACACCTTAGCCATCCATTCCGGTTGCCAGAATGGGTCTGCGAGCACCTTAGCCATCCATTCAGCCATGGATAACTAAGATATTTTGGCAGCCAGAATGGATGGGTAGGGTACTCTGAGCCCCATTCCATCAGCCAGAATGGATGGTTAGGGTACTCTCAGTCTCATTCCGGCCCCCGGAATGGATGGTGAAGGTACTCAGCCATCTATTTCGGTCAACAGAATGAATGGTTAAGATATTGAGACATTTATTCTAGGCCTCAGACTAGATGGCTAAGTACTGAGACATCCATTCCGTCAGTCAGAATGAAGAATTAAAGTACTATGAGCCCCATTCTAGCAGCCAGAATGGATGGTTAGGGTACTCTGAGCCCCATTCTGACTGCTGGAATGGATGGTTAAGGTACTCTGAGTTCCATTCCGGCTGCTGGAATGGATAGTTAGGGTACTATGAGCCCCATTCAGGCTGCTGGAATGGATGGTTAAGGTACTCTGAGTTCCATTCCGGCTGCTGGAATGGATGGTTAGGGTACTCTGAGCCCCATTCTGACTGCTGGAATGGATGGTTAGGGTACTCTGAGTTCCATTTCTGCTGCCGGAATGGATGCTTAGGGTACCCCGAGCCCCACTCCAGTGGCCGGAATTAATGTTTAGGGTACTCAAAGCCCCATTCTGGCAGCTGGAATAATTATGTAAGTTATATGGATGGCTAACTTATGGCATGCATACGCGACTTCATCACTAGTAATCAGGCCTTAGACTAGACCTGTAGCTGGAGTAAGATATAGGGGAAAACTTGCCTTGAAAGCCATTACCGTTTTAAATTTCCCCTGCAAAGTCAACGAGTATCGGCAACTTGCAGGATCTGCTGCTTAATAAATATACCCCCTAGAGTTTACCGATTCTGATCTGGAACAAAATTCATGTCCTTTTATGCAATTAAAGTGGCTGTGCAACTCTACAAACAGTAAGGATCATTTCAGTAATGTCACTCTTCCAACTAAATCTAGTTTTTGGTCTGCTTCAGAAAAATTAGGTGCACTGCTGAGCCTTCTCGTTACTTTGTAAGGAATGACTTCACTTTGCTCAACTCCCCCCTTGACCTGTGCAAACTGCTGATCCTCTACAAGTGCTGTAAACTTACACTCATGGACTTGGTGGAAACCTAGATGTAATGGTGCAAATTGAGGCGCATGGCAGCACTACAACTGATTTTCCATCTGACATTTTGCACTTTGTGGGCCAGTCCACTGATGATAACTAATAGCACCCACAGAAGTTTTAGTCTCTAATAGCACCCACAGAAGTTTTCTCCAAGAACAATTCAGGAAAGTGAGGGCCAGAGTGATTGTAAACTCCATTTATAAGGCTATAGAATTTCAGAATCCGTTCAATCAATATGATAGTAGGGAGGTGAGCAAAGAGCACATATTTGTTTACATGTCTTAGCTTACAGACTTATTACACTGGTGGAAGGATGCCAAACAACCAGATTAAGGGGTCTATCTAACTAGCTGTGAAGAACCAAATGCCAGTTAAAGGCTTTTACTGCTTTTTCCTATTTAATAAAGGGTTAATGCCAGAGAAATCAGAGATTACTCTGACCCTAACCTAATTACCAGAGCTTAACGCTTCCCCCATAGACCTCTAAGGGGACAGCAGCGCAAGTAAAATTATTGAGCAGGAAGGCATAACACATGAGTAGCAAGAAATCTTCATGGAGAGTGAGGGTCTGTCACGGGCACTAGGAGTCTTTACCCAGGGATCACCAGATGGTAGGCTTACCAGAGCAATGTAGATGGTAATAGGGTACTCTGGTAGCTGGGTGATCACGGAACATGAAATGATGACCGATGAGATGCTCAGGAAAGTCTATGACTAGCAACACTGGTAATAATGAGGTAATGATACACAAGGAACTGTATGGACAAGGACACGTGAAGGTAGTCAGTGGTCTGCGATAGCAAGTTGTACCACTGCTATAGTGAGGAGGAATGTCCAACAGAAACAAGGAGGTGATGAGAGTCAGCGGTCTGCGGGTAGCAAGTTGTACCGCTGTCTGAGTGAGGGAATGGAATCCAAGTGGAGGTATCCAGGCAGTCAGTGGTCTGCGGTAGCAAGTTGTACCACTGCTATGTGAGAGGATAATGGAACAGGTGATACCGGAAACAGGGATCAGTGGTCTGACATCAGCAAGTTGTACCACTGAATATATATGTGAGGAGGTGCACGGGGGAAGACTGCAACACAGGATATACACAGGCACCTTATACACGATCCACAGTAATATGCACAATATAGATATATATATATATAAATGACTGATCAGGTCTGCAATCTAGAAAGTCTCTTGAAGTAGTCCAGCACAATGATAACACAGTCAATGATGGCAATAGACTCAGCGGATAGCAGACTCCAGAGAGAACCAAACACAGTCCAGCAAGATATGCAATACACAGCACAGTCAATGAGAAGTATGCATACCGTGGTTCAGCAGTAGCAGTCAGATGGGATTGCAGCGGTACCTGAGCGGCTGGAGGCCGACTGGATCGGAAGTCCCTGGATAGGTGAAGCAGCGGTCTAGCAGGTGCAGCGCACAGGTGAGTAGACCAACAGGGACACGAATCCACAGGAGTCAGCAACACGTGGAACTGGACTCATAGGGGACCCAGGAGAATGGAGATGATCCAGCAGAGGGTAGTAGATGAGATACAAATCCAATGCTGACAGGAGGGTAGAGACCAGTGGAACACGTGAAGGCGTGGAGAGTGGATCAGCAGGAGATGGACGATAGCGTTGACCACCGCAGCAGGACTCAGCGGCACACGGAGGAACCAGTAGCAACCACAGGAACCAACAGCGATGGGAAACAGGAGTGCAGCGCAGGGCAGGAGCTGTTGATCACGAAGTGTAGCAGATGGTAATGAAAGCGGCAGTCTCGAGGAAGTCACAGCAAAGATGAGATGAGACTATAGTGCACGGAGGCAGCGGATAGTAATCAGCTGGCAGTCACGATGTTGAACACAGGCGAGTTGCAAGCAGGAGACTGTAGTGCACAGAGGCAGCGGATAGTAGTCAGCTGGCAGTCACGATGTTGAACACAGGCGAGTTGCAAGCAGGAGACTGTAGTACACAGAGGCAGCGGATAGTAGTCAGCTGGCAGTCACGATGTTGAACACAGGCGAGTTGCAAGCAGGAGACTGTAGTGCACGGAGGCAGCGGATAGGAATCAGCAAACAGACTTGATGAGAAGCAGGTGAGTGAGGTAAAAGCTGGAGTGCACGGAGGCAGCGGATAGCAATGAGCAAACAGTCACATTGATATAAAATAACGTTGAAGTGGTTTAGAAGACTGTAGTGCACGGAGGCAGCGGATAGGAATCAGCAACAGTCCCAAAGATATACAATAGCGATGAAGTGGTATAGAAGACTGTAGTGCACGGAGGCAGCGGATAGGAATCAGCAAACAGTCATGATGATACAGTTGATGGTAGAAGTGGTATGGAACCACAGTAGTAGAAGTGGTTTGGAAACCACAGGAATCAGCAGCGCTGAATACACGAGTAATACAGGAACACCTTCAGAGACTCATGAGGAATGAGACTCCAAGATCAGGCAACGTGGTGTTGACCACAGGTGCTTAATATAGGGAGTGTTGCCTGATCTGCCAATTGAGTTAAAGGGGTATACACTGAAGTATAGAAAAGGGCTGCGCATGCGCAGACCCTCAGGATGGTGGACGGCCACGGTTCCTAAATGTCCGGGAAGAGGCACTCACGGTCCGGTGAGTGACAGTACCCCCCCTTTTAAAGGTGGGCACAGAACGCCTGGAACCGGGCTTGTCCGGATTTTTGGAGTAAAACTTCTTCAAAAGGGCAGGAGCATTAAGATCTTCAGCTTTGATCCAAGAGCGCTCCTCAGGACCAAAGCCCTTCCAATGAACGAGGAAGTGGAGGACTCCTCGCAAAATTTTTGCATCTAGTACCTCGGTAATCTCAAAATCCTCCTCCTGATGAACTTGAACTGGCTGCGGAGCTGAGGGAGGAGTTGAGAAACGGTTGATAATAAGAGGTTTGAGCAAGGATACATGGAAGGCATTAGAAATCCGAAGACTCTTAGGAAGAAGAAGTTTCACACATACTGGATTGATAACTTGAATGATCCTATATGGACCAATAAAACGAGGGGCGAATTTCATGGATGGAACCTTCAAACGAATATTTTTTGTGGATAACCAGACACGATCTCCAATTTTTAGTGGTGGAATAGCCCGCCTCTTCTTATCAGCGAAAGATTTATATTTTACAGATGTCTTCTTTAAACAGGTTCTGACCTGAGACCAGATATTTTTAAAGGTCTGACAAACAGTTTCCACCGCAGGAACTTGGGTGGGCGGGAGGGCAGGAAATTCCGGAAAAGACGGATGGTGACCGTAGACCACAAAGAATGGAGTTTTGGATGATGACTCATGGTACATGTTGTTATGGGCGAACTCAGCCCAAGGGAGTAACTCTACCCAGTTGTCTTGATTGGCTGATGAAAATATCCTTATAAAAGTCTCAAGATCTTGATTGACACGTTCGGTTTGTCCATTGGATTGTGGATGGTAAGAAGATGAGAGTGCTAATCGTATGCCCAAGGTTTTACAAAGGGCTCGCCAGAATCTGGACACGAATTGTACTCCTCTATCAGACACAATCTCAGATGGACATCCATGGATACGGAAGATCTCTTTAATGAAATGTTCAGCCAGGATAGACGAGGAAGGCAAACCAGACAGAGGGATGAAATGAGCCATCTTCGAAAATCTGTCCACTACCACCCAAATAGTGTTATGGTTCTTACTAGGTGGTAAGTCAGTAACGAAATCCATACTAATATGGGTCCATGGTTTGGACGGAATGGGTAGTGGTCGCAGCAACCCTGCTGGGGTTCTGCGGGAGGATTTGAATTGCGAACATAATTCACAGGAAGCAATGAACTCTTTGACGTCTCTCCTCATTGAAGGCCACCAGTAACTTCGAGAGAGGATCTCAAAAGTCTTGTGTTCACCGGCGTGTCCAGAAAAACGAGAGGCATGGAACCACGAAAGGATTTTCCTCCTTAGAGTAGGAGGCACGAGGGTCTTCCCAAATGGTAGCGTTTTGGTGGATGAAGCAGCCAGTGAGATACATTTGGGGTCTAGAATGGTATGGTTGGAAACCTCTTCTATATCAGAGGACGTAACAAAGGCTCTAGATAAGGCATCAGCTTTTTTGTTCTTGGCAGCTGGTTTGAAGGTAATTATTAATTCAAAACGGGAAAAGAAAAGAGACCATCTTGCTTGACGAGGGTTCAAGCATTGGGCAGACTGGAGATATGACAAGTTCTTATGATCCGTGAAGATCGTCACCGGATGGCGAGCTCCCTCCAACAAGTATCTCCATTCCTCTAATGCGGCTTTGATAGCCAGTAATTCCTTGTCTCCGATGGTATAATTCTTCTCTGCGGGTAGGAGACCCCGAGAATAGAAGGCACAAGGGTGGAATTTTTGCTGTTCCGAGCGTTGGGAGAGAATAGCTCCTAAGCCCACATTAGAGGCATCTACTTCTAGGAAAAAGGGGAGTGTCACATCAGGCTGACGAAGGATTGGAGCCGAAGAGAAGGACTCTTTTAATGTTTGAAAGGCTTGAATAGCCTCAGTAGACCATTGCTTAGGATTAGCCCCTTTTCGAGTCAGGGCCACAATAGGAGATGCAATGGAAGAAAAGTCTTGAATGAAGCGTCTATAGTAATTGGCAAAACCTAAAAAACGCTGGATGGCACGAAGAGTAGTTGGCTGGGGCCAATGTAGTACAGCATTTACTTTGTCAGGATCCATCTTCAGACCAACTCCGGAAACAATATACCCCAAGAATGGAATCTGGGGTAATTCGAATGAACATTTTTCTAATTTACAGAACAATGAATTTTTCCGTAGCCTGGAGAGGACTTCTGCCACATGTTGGTGGTGAGAAGGCAGGTCCTGTGAAAAAATCAATATGTCGTCCAGGTAGACGACGACACATACATATAATAAGTCCCGAAAAATCTCATTGATAAAGCCCTGAAAAACAGCGGGGGCATTACATAGCCCGAAAGGCATTACCAGATATTCGTAATGCCCGTCTCTGGTGTTAAACGCTGTCTTCCATTCGTCACCGGAACGGATTCTGATTAAATTGTAGGCACCACGAAGATCCAACTTAGTAAAAATACGGGCTCCCTTGATGCGGTCAAATAGCTCAGTGATCAACGGAATGGGATACCGATTCTTGATAGTAATGGCATTGAGTCCACGAAAATCTATACAAGGGCGTAATGATCCATCCTTCTTTTTGACAAAGAAGAACCCAGCTCCAGCGGGCGAGGTGGAAGGTCGAATGAACCCACGCTGGAGGTTCTCCCGTATATATTCAGATGTAGCTTGAGTTTCAGGTAACGAGAGTGGATAGACCCGGCCCCTGGGAGGAGTCTTGCCAGGAAGAAGATCAATCGGACAATCCCAAGAACGATGAGGAGGAAGACGTTCAGACTGAGCTTTATCAAAAACATCGGTAAATGAAGCATATTGAGGAGGGAGTCCCGGTGAAATAGCTGAGATGGAAGCTTGCTGTACCTTGAAAGGAATGACTTGGGAAAGGCAATGATGGTGACATTCAGGCCCCCAAGACGTGACTTGAGGGGTGCGCCAGTCAATCTGGGGAGAGTGACACTGAAGCCATGGAAGGCCTAGGACAATCGGACTTGTCGTAACAGGAAGAATTAAAAACGATATCTCTTCATGATGCAGAGCACCAATCTGAAGGGTTACTGGAGACGTACTCTGGGTGATGAGACCGTTGATGAGACGTGATCCATCGATAGCCGTCACAGTAATGGGAGTTTTTAAGGTAATCATTGGTAGAGACCATTGATTAACTAACGATTTGGAAATAAAATTTCCTGCTGCTCCGGAATCAATCAATGCCTGTGACTCAAAGGTTTTGGTAGCAAAGGAAATAGTCACATCAAAAGCGCAGACTTTAGATTTCATAGACGATGGAGAGGACTCCAGGGACCCTAACTTCACCTCTCCAGAACTAGTTAGGGCCTGGCATTTCCCGATCTCTTAGGGCAGGAGCTGAGGACATGAGTGGAATCAGCACAATAGATACAGAGTCTATTCTTGACTCTTCGTTTCCTCTCCTCAGAAGATAACTTGGAACGTCCTATCTCCATGGGAATCACAGCGGGTGACACTGGACGAAATTGAGGGTTAGAGCGAAAAGGTGCTTTAGCAGAAGTCGTTTTCTCAGCCTCTCTTTCACGAAATCTCATATCAACACGATGGCATAGAGAGATCAAATCTTCAAGTGACGAAGGAAGCTCTTGGGTAGTCAGTGCATCTTTAATTTTATCGGAAAGCCCCTGCCAGAAGGCGGCAACTAGGGCTTCAGTGTTCCACTGAAGTTCAGAGGCTAAGATCCTAAATTGAATGACGTACTGGCCTACAGTATGAGATCCTTGTCGCAGACGGAGGATGCTGGAAGCAGCGGAGGTCACACGACCTGGTTCATCGAACACACTTCGGAATGTAGAAATGAATTTGGCACTATCTTGTAATATTGGATCGTTCCTCTCCCACAGAGGGGAGGCCCAAGCCAGGGCTTGTCCTGAAAACAAAGAAATAAGATAGGCCACTCTGGAACGATGGGTAGAAAAATTTTGAGGTTGGAGCTCAAAATGGACTGAACATTGGTTAAGGAAACCCCTACAAGTTTTGGGGTCTCCATCGTACTTTGACGGAGTAGGCAGGTGAAGCGTGGAAGCTATAGACACCTGGGATGGCAATGGGGAAACGGAGGAAAGCACAGGAGCTTCAGTAGTAGCTGTCACAGTCTGTCCAGATGTTCCTTGGGAGGTTAATGACTGATAACACTGAAGTAACAGCTGTTGGCGGGCATCCTGTTGCTCCACACGGCTGACCAGATGTTGCAGCATCTCTTTGGCGGTAGGTTCCACATCTGGGTCTGTCATGGCCTGATCTTACTGTCACGGGCACTAGGAGTCTTTACCCAGGGATCACCAGATGGTAGGCTTACCAGAGCAATGTAGATGGTAATAGGGTACTCTGGTAGCTGGGTGATCACGGAACATGAAATGATGACCGATGAGATGCTCAGGAAAGTCTATGACTAGCAACACTGGTAATAATGAGGTAATGATACACAAGGAACTGTATGGACAAGGACACGTGAAGGTAGTCAGTGGTCTGCGATAGCAAGTTGTACCACTGCTATAGTGAGGAGGAATGTCCAACAGAAACAAGGAGGTGATGAGAGTCAGCGGTCTGCGGGTAGCAAGTTGTACCGCTGTCTGAGTGAGGGAATGGAATCCAAGTGGAGGTATCCAGGCAGTCAGTGGTCTGCGGTAGCAAGTTGTACCACTGCTATGTGAGAGGATAATGGAACAGGTGATACCGGAAACAGGGATCAGTGGTCTGACATCAGCAAGTTGTACCACTGAATATATATGTGAGGAGGTGCACGGGGGAAGACTGCAACACAGGATATACACAGGCACCTTATACACGATCCACAGTAATATGCACAATATAGATATATATATATATAAATGACTGATCAGGTCTGCAATCTAGAAAGTCTCTTGAAGTAGTCCAGCACAATGATAACACAGTCAATGATGGCAATAGACTCAGCGGATAGCAGACTCCAGAGAGAACCAAACACAGTCCAGCAAGATATGCAATACACAGCACAGTCAATGAGAAGTATGCATACCGTGGTTCAGCAGTAGCAGTCAGATGGGATTGCAGCGGTACCTGAGCGGCTGGAGGCCGACTGGATCGGAAGTCCCTGGATAGGTGAAGCAGCGGTCTAGCAGGTGCAGCGCACAGGTGAGTAGACCAACAGGGACACGAATCCACAGGAGTCAGCAACACGTGGAACTGGACTCATAGGGGACCCAGGAGAATGGAGATGATCCAGCAGAGGGTAGTAGATGAGATACAAATCCAATGCTGACAGGAGGGTAGAGACCAGTGGAACACGTGAAGGCGTGGAGAGTGGATCAGCAGGAGATGGACGATAGCGTTGACCACCGCAGCAGGACTCAGCGGCACACGGAGGAACCAGTAGCAACCACAGGAACCAACAGCGATGGGAAACAGGAGTGCAGCGCAGGGCAGGAGCTGTTGATCACGAAGTGTAGCAGATGGTAATGAAAGCGGCAGTCTCGAGGAAGTCACAGCAAAGATGAGATGAGACTATAGTGCACGGAGGCAGCGGATAGTAATCAGCTGGCAGTCACGATGTTGAACACAGGCGAGTTGCAAGCAGGAGACTGTAGTGCACAGAGGCAGCGGATAGTAGTCAGCTGGCAGTCACGATGTTGAACACAGGCGAGTTGCAAGCAGGAGACTGTAGTACACAGAGGCAGCGGATAGTAGTCAGCTGGCAGTCACGATGTTGAACACAGGCGAGTTGCAAGCAGGAGACTGTAGTGCACGGAGGCAGCGGATAGGAATCAGCAAACAGACTTGATGAGAAGCAGGTGAGTGAGGTAAAAGCTGGAGTGCACGGAGGCAGCGGATAGCAATGAGCAAACAGTCACATTGATATAAAATAACGTTGAAGTGGTTTAGAAGACTGTAGTGCACGGAGGCAGCGGATAGGAATCAGCAACAGTCCCAAAGATATACAATAGCGATGAAGTGGTATAGAAGACTGTAGTGCACGGAGGCAGCGGATAGGAATCAGCAAACAGTCATGATGATACAGTTGATGGTAGAAGTGGTATGGAACCACAGTAGTAGAAGTGGTTTGGAAACCACAGGAATCAGCAGCGCTGAATACACGAGTAATACAGGAACACCTTCAGAGACTCATGAGGAATGAGACTCCAAGATCAGGCAACGTGGTGTTGACCACAGGTGCTTAATATAGGGAGTGTTGCCTGATCTGCCAATTGAGTTAAAGGGGTATACACTGAAGTATAGAAAAGGGCTGCGCATGCGCAGACCCTCAGGATGGTGGACGGCCACGGTTCCTAAATGTCCGGGAAGAGGCACTCACGGTCCGGTGAGTGACAGGGTCTTAAGTGCGGGTCCCAGAGCAGCCCCGGCATGGCAATTAGCGGCAGTCCTTAATTATGTATCATTGTGATTTGATGGTGGTTACCGCTATCCTATAATAAATAGACCCCTAGAACATTATATCATATATGTTTAGTTCTGGTCAGTGGTTCAAGATTTACATTTTTGAATGTTATAAGTAGTTATCTTTTCTATAGGCAACTTGCATATATTGGTCCTTTAAAGCACATACTGCCTCCATGTAGTAACACATTAAATCGAAGTGACTATAACAAAATGAGCTACAGTGAACCCAAATGACATCCTGGATGGTTCGCTAAACACTGCATTCATTTAAAGGAATTTAAAGGTTCTTAAATCTGCAGTTGATGTGATTTACTGCTAAACTGCAGATGAGCATGTTGGAATTGAAGGTGACATAAGGTACTATACTATATATTATTCCCATTTCTACTTAGTAAATTCCCTTAGCTTTATATCTACTAGCTTCAAGTGACAAATTCCTCATCATCACTATACATTAGAGGAAGGATTCAGACACATTTCTTGCATAATTGCTCTGGGAAAGTTAAAGGAGGTATTAGACTCATTTGTGTTACAAACTCTGAAGCATTTAGCAAGATCACACAGGGCATCACAACAGCTGCTTAGAGAGTCTTTAAACTGCCAAGTCTGTAAGACCAATCATTTTAGAAATGATATCACAAAGCATGCACTGCTCCTTGGTCACTCAACTGGTAGCATTAATTATATTCCTCTAAAATGAAATACATAATGGTAATGTTACACAATTAATAGTGTTATTGTGTTCTATGTAACTGAGCCTCTGTCATAACCTGCTGAATCATCAAAGCCATATTGTTAGAGACCAAGAGACATCTTTGCCTTACAAGCATTTTGCACAAACTGAAATCTTAGCTTTATGAACATGGAATTGCTGTATTTTCTATTTAGCTGAATATTGACATGGATAAATAGGTAGAGGTGTTTTAACTGGTTGAGTAAGTTTTAAATTCGATTTTACCAAGCGATAGTCTTGATTTTGCTTACAGTTTGCTCTTGATTTAGCTCTGATTGTTCTATACTTGTAAATGAATATAAAATGGCAAATTCCAATAGGTTCAAGACTTTTCCAACAACTTTGAACCTGTTTAATTAGGCTCAACCTGTTTTTAAATTTTGCAAACTTGCCAAAGTTCAAGAATTTCAAGTTATTATAGTGATTACATACAATTGCTTCTCTGAAAAAGCCTATAAACCACACTGCCCAGCAGTAAAGTATCAGTGCAAATACCTGTGCAGTGATAGAAATGACAGCACATTGCATTTTTTAATCGTAATATAAGCAAGAGTGCAAACATGTGTTTGTTACAAGCTTTCCTACTAGTCTTTTCTTTTTTTAGGTAATTGGCTTCTGTAATATATTTACTTGCAATAAACTCAAGTAAATGGAACAATTATTAAAAAAAACTAGCACAACGCATTATATTAATGCCAGTGGCTATAATGTCTAACTTTGTCCATTTGGGATTTCCAGGTACCTTTTGATGGCTCTGCAGACTGTAAGAAGAGGAGGCCACATCTGAGCCACTTACTGCATGTGGAGAAGAATCTATTTGAGCAGCACCATTGCTTAATCCTCGAACATATCTTCAACGAAATCTCTTGTACCTGAAGTGACTAATCCAATAAAAAGAATTCTTTAATTTCTGGATTATTTTTTTTTCTAAATGTCCTAAAAATATTATTTTTTCTCAGTCAATGAATTTTTTTTAAGTATGCTATAGTATTTTTGATTTACGTCTTCCTTATGTTTGCACCATCAGAAACTGATGCCATTGAAAGTCTGCTTCCACAGAATTTACAGCAGATATTAATGTAAAGGTGTATATAACTTAAATACTCATAATCAGGTAAACGGTGGATAGGATCAAAACTTTTCCTTATTTTTCTTAAACAAGCCACCGTGTTTTTTAAATACACACAGAGATGCCTTTTATTTAACTTTTCTCATTTGTGAAAGGGATAAACTGTATTGCCGGGCAGCCAATGGTGGGTCAGCTGTATACTATTAGAATGAAATAAAAAGTATAATTTAAAAGAGTGTGTCAGTTAGTCATATGATTGGTAATCATGTACTCCATACTTTCTGCAGCTGCAGTAAGTGGTACGATTGGAATGAACAGAAACAATGGAAGTTGGAAACATGAAAGATGAACTAGTCCGTCACCACTTACATTAGCCAAACCACCACCCTGTTCTGGAGAAGGATATTGCTTTTGTTCTGCATGGACATTCTTGTTGTCTGCTCAGAGCAGCTGTGTGCCCAGGATATTTGTTTGCCATCATGCTCATTGCTGGGCACAGAACTAGAACACCTTCCTATGTTGGCATAGGTAGTGTCCTCAGCTGCTGGCATCAAGGAAGCCACCAAGATCACCAGATATGGCACCAGCAATGACCATTGAACTCCTTGGGTCCAGCAGATGAACTGAGATTGTATTCCAGTAGATCTTTGAAACAACCCTGTCCTTAGTGTGTTTAGACTCCTCAGGACAGTAATTTCCCCACTACCTTCACACATTTGTAACTGTTTTATACTGATTATGTGAGAGATAGGGCACAGAGCTGATCTAAAGTGCAGTCATCTCTAACTGTTCTCACATGCCGCATATTTGTCCTTAGTGATATTTACATTTTTTAAAAGTTTAGACACAGCTATTTTATCTAGATTATTATATCTGTATAAGTCTAATTCCAACTGACAGTTTACAATATTTTTTTGCAGAGATAATGACATTTTTGCATCTAATCCCTTCAGAAACTTTGATTTCGCTAGCATTAAAATCAATCAACCTCATGCTGCAATAATCTTGAAATTAATATTAAATTAGGTAGATAGTATAAAAACTTCTACTTTTGGAAAACTGTTTTATATTCTAAGTTTACATTATTTAGCCATTTTTACTTTAAATGCAGATAAAAGTGATACATGGTGCATATTTAACGAAAGCAAGCTTTGCATCTCAGAAATCTCTCTGCATATCTCAAGTTTACTTTTGTGTTATTATATATTGCAACATTAATATATTTCTCTTGCCAGCTAATGTTCAGCTATAATTTTATAAGTTTTACACACACACAGAGACACTTTCAAAACCTTATTTTGCCTAGGGGAGCATTAACTTGTAGACTTGATTGTATCTCTATTGCTCATTAATCAAACAGAGTCTGGGGGCAAATCCATATAATAAAATGTAATTGGCAAATTAAGTTTAAACATAGGCTTAAATGAAGTAGTTCTTAATGCACTTGGATAATGTGTGAATGAAATCTCCCCTTGGAAAGTCATGAAAAATTGTTGAACAAGGGTGTGACCGTCAAGCCCATATTTGTCCCTCACATCTGCACATAGAATTTGGTGTGAAACTTAAAGTTGTTTTTTTTTAATTATTTTTTTTTAAATTATCTTCAAGATAATCTATCACTTAATAAGTCTCACTGCTTCCAAGGCTTCCTCCACATATCTCACACTTTATCAAAAGTGATTGAAGTGAATAAGCTTTGATCATCCACAGTGCACAAATATGTCTACGTTGGCAAATGCATCGTTAACAAATAATCAGTGGTGTACTTTAGGCCTCATACCCACTGGCATTCATATAATAGGCCTGATTCATTAAGGAAAGTAAGGCAAACAAATTGAGTAAGTTTTCTCCTGGACAAAACCATGTTACAATGCAAAGTATGCAAATTAGTTTATTATTTTGCACATAAGTTAAATACTGGCTGTTTTTATTTCATGTAGCACACAAATACTTGATAGCTTTATTTTTATACTGAAATTTAAACTCTATCTAGGACATGCCCTACCACAACTATAAATCTGTCCCCACATTTTAAATTTACCTCCCCCCTCCAATGCAACATGGTTTTGTCAAGGTGAAAAGTTACTCCTTTTATTTTGCTTTCCTTTCCTTAGTGAATCAGGTCCAATGTGTTGTACTAGCATTTTAATGCTGGAACATCAACTGTATGTGTGGGTGACCATAAAATATATTGTTTCTGTGGTCATCATACCACTCGCATTTTTATTAGCACACTATTGCATTGGACTTGTATTGCATATTGTCGAACACATCTCACTCTATCCATATGTGTTTACTGCAGGTAAGTGCATTGAATAAGCTACAGTGAGTTCTAAATGCTAGTATAAGTGTGCGTGAAAGGGCTCCAATTCGTTGGTTTGAATTGGTGAATCAATCACAATTTCCCTCACTTAGTCTCATTCCAGACATTTTAGGTTTAACTAAAAATGATGTCTATCAGAACCACCCAGTATACTTCTATAATATTTTTCTGTCTTTGGAGATGCCATCGCAAAGTATAAGTGTGCCTATATTTACAGACAGGTGAAAAATCCTGAAGATGTACATTTTGCAAATGTATAAAAATCACACCCCATTTTATTCAATAAAAATGTCTCTGTTTTTTCCCTAAAACACTGCTCAGTTTAATCTATGTCTTAAAATAATCATGAGAGTGAGAGGATATTGGGCCTATCTTTATGATATGTCTCATTTTTTTAAGCTTTTTAATATATTGCGCAAAGTGGTACTAGAAAACCAACAACTGCCACCGATAAGAGAAGCACAGTGATGTTAATGTAACCGGCGGAAATCGTTGCTGCGAAGATGGGAGTTCAGACAACAGGGACAGCAACACTGCAATGTCGTTTGCTTTCATTGCGACATCTAGGGAATGCAGACTTCAGCCAAAAGTGAAATAGAAAAATTCCGGCAAGCCTGCTAAAAAGCACGACAGCGTCGAGAGAACATGCCGACACTGAGGTTCACTTAAATTAAAATAGACGCCGGGTCCTCGCATTGCCCTCTTAATAGTAGCAATGTAACTGCATCTATTTTAAATGACGTGAATCTTAGTGCCGGCATGTTCTCCTGTCACACTTTATAGCAGGCTTGCCTGAAATTCTTCTATGTCACTTTTGGCTGAAGTCTGCATTTCCTTGATGTTGCAATGACAGTAATCAACATTGTACTGTCGCTGTCACTGTTGTTGGAATTCCCATTCTCGGCATCTCGTACCCCACCCCTTGTAACAGATGCTGGTCAGGAAAGTAGAATAAAAATCTCATCTCTGCCACCTCTGGAATGTTAACAATTTAACTTATTCCCTGAATACAATGCACTATATTCTGAGATGTGCAAGAAGGGCACACTCAGGTCTTAACAACAAATACAATTTGGTTAGATCATACCAGGATTCAGCGACATTTAAGAGACTGCTCCTTTGTCAAGCCATATGAATGGTAGGAAACTTTGCACACATTCAACAGTATGTCCTTAGTGGATTGAACATTACATTTACATTACTAACATGCATTTATAGAGAATTGTTTCCATGACATTTCTTATATGCATTATAAATTCCTTATATCAGTGTTCCCTCCAAAGCTGCCCATGGACAGGCGGATAAAACAACTTGGCACACGTGCCCTATGGTTGACCACTGCACACATTGTTAGATCACAGTCCCTGTTTTCTACCAATCCATATTGACATCTTATACATCCAAACTGATGATGATTGAGAACTGCAGTAATTTTAGACATATACTTGTAAAGATTTGTAGCCAATTAGGTTTAAAAAGAACAACTTGTTCGTTACAATCTCTAGGTATTTAAATTAAGTTTAAAATACGGCTCTGGTATTTTCTTATTAACATGACAAAATCACTATGGTGCCAATTTAAATGCAATATTATTATGATTAATTATAGTTATTTTATATATTTACCTGTTGATGTACAGTAATTTCTAAAAAACCTTGTTGTATGCCTACTCAAACATTATGGGATTTTATTAAAATGTAATGATCTTTCAAAATATAATTTATGTGAATTCTTATTTCATGAGTATACCTTAAAGAGATAGATTGAGATGAGCTATTGACATCACAAAAAATTTAATGATAGCTCTGTATATGAAAACAGTATAATAAGTCATACACATTACACTCTGCAAACTATTCATGTGATCCATGTGAAATGGCCTCTGTAATAGCTCCTTGCCCTCTCAATGACCTGAATACATTTTTTTCCCTTTGTAATACCATATATAATGCATCACTGGTGTTTGCAAAACATCCACTCTATTGAGTTTTGCTCTCTTATTCAAAGCTGAGATATGGATTCTTTCATATTGCATGGCAGTTGGTTTGAACAAACCATTTGACAAAGTTTCACCCCAGCTGCTGGACAGTGGAACAACACAGACTGTAAAATCAATTTGACCCTCCTGTTAATTGAATTATCAAATAGATCTCAGATAAGTTATAAATGATTTGGGCACCTTAGTTTAATCCGTTTTACAGAAACAAACTTTGTTTGTTTTTGCATTACAGTGTGTGTATTTGTGCAGTCCGGGGTGCAGCATAGAAACATAGCATTTTATGACATATAAGAACTGCATAGTCCATCTAGTCAGCCCATTTTTATTCCTCAAATGTCAGACTCTCTTTGATCTTTAGCTGAATGTATTTGAAAGCTCATCATATCCCTCCCTCTCTTCTCTGCGCCAAGCTATACATATTAATGTGCTTTAGTCTTTCCTAGTAAGCTTTGTGATGTAGACCCTGCATCATTTAGCAGATCATCTTTGCACAATTTATTTATGTCCTTTAAGAGACATTGGGCCTGAGTCATTGGGGATAGTAAAGCAAACAAAAGGAGTAACTTTGCACCTGGGCAAAACCATATTCCATTAGAGGGGAGGTAAATTTAAAATGTGGGGACAGATTTATAGTGGGCGTAGGGCATGTTCTAGAAAAACTTTAAATTTCAGTGTAAAAATAAAGCTATCAAGTATTTGAGTGCTACATAAAAAAACAGCCAGTATTTAACTTATGTGCAAAATAATAAACTAATTTGCACCCCTTGCATTGCAACATGGTTTGTCCCGGAGAATATTTACTCCTTTTTTTTGCCTTACTTTCCTTAATGATTTAGGCCCATTACCTCCAGAACTGAATACAGATTCTACGGCCTTGCTACATTGTCTGCCAGTATATAAGTAATCTAATAAAATGACTCCTATATCTCATTCCTCTCAGTAATTGCCCTTTTTGTGATGTTAATACTATATTTAGTATTTTGATTTTTGAAACCTAAGTGCATGATTTTGCATTTTTGGTGTTAAAATGAAGTTGCCAAAATTTTGACCATTTCACTAATCTACTGAGGAGATAAAAGCAATACGGTGTGACACCGTTGCCAAAGCACTGTTCCAGAAATAATTGCACTACTGTATTTTGCTTCTGTAATTCATTATGTAAGTATAAAACTATGTGAAGCATTTTGATACCAAGCTAATTCAAATATTGCTTTGTAAACAGAATTCTTATAAGCATTTAGGCGAAGCATTGTAAATTAACCTAATTAATATTTTTGGTAATTGTTGTCCACTGTATGTATAATCATACTAAAGCAAAGTACTAGTATCCAAGACATAGTGGGCCTTAGTCAATAAGGAAAGTAAGGCAAAAAAAGGAGTAAATGTTCTCCGGGACAAACCATATTACAATGCAAGGGGTGCAAACTAGTTTATTATTTTGTGCATAAGTTAAATAGTGACTGTTGTTTCATGTACACAAATACTTGATAGCTTTATTTTTACACTGAAATTTAAAGTTGTTCTAGGACATGTCCTATCCCAACTATAAAATAAGTCTCCACATTTTAAATTTACTTCCCCCTCCAAAGCAAAATGGTCTTGCCCAGATGCAAAGTTACTCCTTTTTTATGCTTTGCTCTCCTTAATGTCTCAAGCCTAGTATGTCATGCATACAGTCCAGATTGTGGACCCCAAATACACATACACACTCCATTCAGAACACGCAGCCTCCACATACACTTTCTTACACACGACATACCAGTAAAGTCTTCTTTTTCCTGGATAGCCAAGACCTGCATGCTCCCAAACCTCCTTACCACATCATTGTTTTCTCCACAATACTCTGTACTCCAAAAACACTGTTCTCCTCCTTTAACCTTATGTCCTTTTTCTGGTATCCTCTCCTTTTTCTCAATCCAGTCTCACATGTATCAACTTTCTCCAGCTACCCTGCTTCCTTTGCTCACTGCTATCCATCAACACTAAAAGTTTAGGTGGTATTTTGGGGGTTTATTTTGGAAACAAATTGGTTATTAAGTGGGCAAGGTGGTGTTAATAATATAGGCTGCAGATTGAGTTCGGAGGCAAGCCCAAGGATACTGTTGATAATTTATATTGTGACTTGTAAGGGCCAATGTGATTAAAATTATTAGACTGAAACCTTAACCACTTAACCACATCTCTGGCCTGAGTGTTTTATTTAATTTATGCTGTGACTTTGGCTAACCCCACATTACCTTAAATAGACAGATCTCAGATGTCGTGCAAGTTAGCAACAGCACCCAGCCATGGGTGGCATATTAATACTAATTTAGGCCATGGCTTTGACCTCCTTGGGACCAGTCTAAATTACTGGTGCTATTCAATTTACTGCATTTATTTATTTATGTATCTGTAATCCTATTACACAGCTCACTGCAGAAAATACATAATCATTCATATCAGTGGCTGCCCCATTGGAACTTACATTCTAAATTCCCTAAAATACACATAAACATGGGGAATGCTTTCTATAAACACCGTAAAATTTATTGTGACCTTTACAATTTCATTGTCCATTAATGTTAGCATTTCTTGGACTGAAATGGTGTATTATCTATTTTGGTGTCGACAGTCAGAATGTCAACAAATTCACTGTTGTCATATCGTACCAAACTCAGTAAGTGCTGTCTTTTCAGAAACTCACTTATGTTATCTGAATATGTGCTGAAATAATCAACTGCATTATTCAAGATGTTTATCATAAATCCACAATATGCTGATGATTGCTTATTTTAAAATCTATAGAAATATTGTTATGCCAAAACATGTATTTCTACTGCAACATATGATCAAACATTTTCTTTTTTTTGTAGAAGTATCAAACATTGTTTTTGTGGGACTTAATTCAGCTTCAGAAAATTATGATGATATTCAAACATGCAGCTTCTATACATAATCTCTGGCCAGATGTGCAAATATACACACTCATGTTTTCTGTTATCAATTCTAATCCAATGTGAGGGCAGTCAGGGGAAATCACAGAATATATTATATTTACAAATAAGCAGTAGGGCAAAGAATATTTTCTGAGACAATTATGCTGAATTTTAAGAACTTTTCTCTCAGCAGAGTTGGAATAGCTGAATAAAGTGAAGTAAAAAAAATATATGTTCCTTATCAAATGTCACATTACCATTAAATTATTTGCTTATATTTTTGTATGTATTTACATTTCTTCCAAATCTGCTCCTTTCCTGTTGCCTTTAAAAGATTGTACCCAGATGCACTTTAAAAATACATCAGTTATAGTTGTCGCATTGACGATGTTATATTCTGTATCAAATTCCGTAAAATTATGGCATTTTAGACAATAAAATTATCAAATTCCATGTTGACTGCAATTACCACTAGGGCAAAAGTTGCATTTTTTTTTTGCATGTTGGGACATGGGTGAATTAATTTGTCAGATTCAAAAGTTTGGTACGATTTATTAGCGAATTAGTCCTGATTCCAAAAAAAATTCAGTGAAAAATAATACCAGCTGGAAAATCAGGCAACCCCATCTCTGTTTACAAAGCAGTGGTGATCAGCGATAGTCTGCTGCTGGAACCCATTCTACCATTATTTGCTACAGGGACTTATCCTGCAGAAAAAAATGGGCCAATTATAACAGTTTAAAAAACAATTAAATTTAATAATCGGCAGTGTGCCTCCCAAACCCAAACTGGGAGTTGGGGGTACACTCTTTTGAGACTCTTCACCCCATAGAGGTTACAATCCTGCCCCCATGCTCATGGTCTGGATGTTATATTGGAAACTAGTCCAGGGTGGTTGCTCATTGTGTGACTAATGGGGTTGGTGGTGGATTGGGGGAGTACATGCTGCTCATTGTTTAATTATTTATTTACACAGTTCACTGTGTATTGGAAGTGTTATAGAACAGGTGGCGAGTGCACGTGCGAATGCTGTTCTCTGCCAGAGGGGTCATATTAAATATATAGGACTTTTTATAATTATTATTTTTTTTACATTAAATGGCTTTTATTTTCATTTTTGAAACTGAGCAAAATTTTCCGCAATTCAGACTTTTGAGATAAAATTCAACTATATAGTGGTGAGCAGAATTTCTGGGCCTTCATAAAAGCCTAGCTGTAATAGAAGTCTGGCAGTGTGTCTGTGGCTAGTGTCTCTTTCATACTTTATCTGATGCATTTAGGAGCTGGGGTATTACCAATTACAAAATCACAAAAGGTAGATCTTTTAGTATTGGTACCTTTTCTCAATCCCACCTTTTGTGTTTTGTGGCCAGGATAATAGTCTAAAGGTTAGGCCCTGATATCTTGGTGGTTTCCCACAGTAACAGTGAAATAGTCCAAAGTTTATTTCTAGGTGACCTAAAAGACCCCATTGAGGGGATTGTGGGACGAAGTGAAAATATCTTCTCGCCATCATAGTGCAGAGAAAAGGTTATACAGAATACAAAAACTTTGATTACAGTATTTAAATGTATAAGAAAAAAACTGAATAAGAGAACTATTAATAATATCTACTCCCTATGTATTTTATATTAAGAGTACATTGTCATTTGTATTATATAACACCAATAAGAAATGGAAAAAACACTGACAAATAAGCCCTATCAAGGCAACCATCATTATTTTCTCATTTTGCAAGTGTTTTCATTGTACTGTATGTTTCCTCACTGAACAGAACCTACTTTAAAACTACAAATGGAAGTCTTTGTAGCTAATCTTAAAAGTTAACCAAACCTACAAAAATAGTTCTTCCATTATGGAATTAATTAAATAATCTTACAATGTTCACAAATATATTTGAAAATTGCCATACATTGTCAAATTTTAAGATGTTTGATATTGTATAATACAGCTAGGTGCATACTGTTTCTATCACCAGTCATTTTAGATTGAGTGGGTGTCGCGGTTGGCTATACTGGAAATAGAACCCTAGGCAATGCTGAACATGGCTAGGACCACCCACGGGCGCGGAATCTAACAGGTAGGTGGTTTTCATCAGGAACACCCGCAAGGAAGTATGGTCTTAGCAGCACCGAACCTGCAGGTTGCGGTCCCGTGAGTGAGTGAACAGCAGAACAATGTGGAGGAGCCAGGTGATGCAGGAAGTAACGCTGATACCAACAGGTAAGTGGTAGAGACACAGGAACAATAGTAATATATGCTGATGGTCACTGAGGGAAAAGCAACATAGGAGAATAGTGGACAGCAGCTGATGAGTCACAGGAGTAGTAGCTGCTCTGCAAGGTAGCGGTGAGAGAACCAAAGCTGTCACAATGGTGTACGCAGGAGTTGGTAATAGAGATACTGGAGCAGCGGTAGTTCGACACAGGCCACGAGCTGAGAGCAGACTGAAGTAGCGGAGGTAACTCAGGACAACAGAGTCACAGACGTAGTAGCGGCTCTGAGAGGTAGCAATGACAGAACCGAGGCTGTCACGATGAATTACTCTGGAGATTGTAAAAGAGGTACTGGAGCAGCAATAGTTCAACACAGGCCACGAGCTTAGAGCAGACTGTAGTAGCGGAGGTAACTCGGGACAACAGCTGATGAGTCACAGACATAGTAGCGGCTCTGAGTGGTAGCGGTGAGAGAACCGAAGCTGTCACAATGGTGTACTCAGGAGTTGGTAATAGAGATACTGGAGCAGCGTTAGTTCGACACAGGCCACGAGCTGAGAGCAGACTGAAGTAGCGGAGGTAACTCGGGACAACTGCTGATGAGTCACAGACGTAGTAGCGGCTCTGAAAGGTAGCAATGACAGAACCGAGGCTGTCACGATGAAGTACTCTGGAGATGGTAATAGAGATACTGGAGCATCGGTAGTTCGACACAGGCCATAAGTTGTGAGCAGACTGAAGTAGCGGAGGTAACTTGGGACAATAGCTGATGAGTCACAGACGTAGTAGCGGCTCTGGGAGGTAGCAGTGAGAGAACCGAGGTTGTCGCGATGAAGTACTCTGGAGATGGTATTAAAAGTACTGGAGCAGCGATAGTGCAACACAGGCCACGAGCTGTGAGCAGACTGAAGTAGCAGAGTTAACTTGGGACAACAGCTGATGAGTCACAGAGGTAGTAGCGGCTCTGAGTGGTACCGATGAGAGAACCGAGACTGTCACGATTAAGTACTCTGGAGATGGTAATAGAGAAACTGGAGCAGCGATAGTTCAACACAGGCCACGAGCTGAGAGCAGACTGAAGTAGCGGAGGTAACTCGGGACAACAGCTGATGAGTCACAGATGTAGTAGCAGCTCTGAGAGGTAGCGATGAGAGAACCGATGCTGTCACGATGAAGTAGTCTGGAGATGGTAATAGAGATACTGGAGCAGCGATAGCTCAACACAGGCCATGAGCTGAGAGCAGACTGAAGTAGCGGAGGTAACTCGGGACAACAGCTGATGAGTCACAGACGTAGTAGCGGCTCTGAGTGGTAGCGATAAGAGAACTGAGGCTGTCACGATGAAGTACTCTGGAGATGGTAATAGAGATACTGGAGTAGCGATAGTTCAACACAGGCCACGAGCTGAGAGCAGACTGAAGTGCACGCAATCCATATGGAGAACAGGAACCAGAACCACAGGCTGCAGGAAGTGAGCTTGAAGAACAAGCATCAGACAGGTGAATTCAGGAGGTTTAAATAGTGCTCCAATAACACTTAGCCAATAGGAAAGAGGGTGGAGGCCCATAGGTGAAGCAGACCTTGCACCTGTGAGACAGGTATTCGTTTACGGGACCGGAGCGTGACAGTGGGCCCTAGTAGTGTACTTAAGCTAAAAGCATACATGTGGGAGATGTTGGCTTGTTTGGTCAAATTAGCCTGATAATTCCAAGTGTATGGTACCATATCATTATGAACAATCAAAATCTAGTTCTATTTGACTGGCTGTGCTGAGGTCAGTTTGGTTCTGTATGTGTGTGTCCCATTTGCTCATAGATTCATTTAAAGTCAGACTGTGTGGCCTACAACCTGATTCTAAATGTGTGGGCAACATAACAATTTATGAATAGTTGTCCTCTAATATTTATTTTATCTTAAATATGTAAAACTATTTTCATAGTGGCTACACTATATGCTAAGATACATACAAATATTTGCTGTTGTTGTGTACTTCAAATCAGAATTTTTAAGACATCAAAAACCATTGTATACTATTTTGCTATTCAAAGTGGATTTCAAGGAGGAGAACGCTTTTTCACATGTAAATATTTAATGGACTAGTTGTATGTTGTCTCTTTTTGTACATTTACCTTCTATTACTCTAATGGACTCCTCAAAGTTTTTAAGTATGATTCAACTTATGCTCAGCAGTGAGGCAATCAATGGTGTTCTAACCATAGGACAAATTGGGCTGGTATATGGTGGTATGCCATACTACCACTTCTCTTACTGCCTTCATTGCAAAACTATCAGATTACATTCTTTTGCATTTTCCATAATACCACTTCGAAACTTTCATACCGCCAATTTCCAATGTGATCACTGGCTCTAACTATAGTTTCTCTTTCCATATTTTTTTTTGTGCATTATGCCCCTATCTCCTTGTAAAACCGTCCAGACAGTCTTATTGATGTGTTATAACGCAACACCAAGTAGTGCTTATATTTTTTTATTGTTTATTTTAAAAACATTGGGGTCATGGCCCTGATCTGGACACATGAAAATATGAGAAAAAGAAGGAAAAAGAGTTGCAGTCAAAGCTCCCTAATAGCTATACAGAGGAATAGCATACAACTATGTCTAGCATATGTAATCCCCACAGCTAGGCAAATACAGATTTTGAGGTTACTATTGGTTTAAAATTAATCTGACGCCTTATTACTTGCAGAAAAAATACATAAGGTTTAACTTATTTCCTGGTGTTCAATAAACTATTTGTGAAAACACTAATCATCATCATCATCATCAAGTATTTATATAGCGCCACTAATTCCGCAGCGCTATACAGAGAACTGACTCACATCAGTCTTTAATTCTCTACATCGTCATGATGTTCTTTACAATGAAGATATGTTAACTATATTGGTTTTCCTAACAGCGTTTCATTGTAGTATATTTTTCTACAGACTAATTAACATCAAGTTGTTGCTATTCATTTCTACACAACTAAATGTATCTCCGCAAGCCAGGAGTACATGTCCAACTGGTTTTGGAACAGCATTAATATGCAAGGTACAGCTTTAGTTTTACTTGGTGGATAAAATCCCTTATTGAACCACACACGAAAAGCCCTTTACATAAATCATACAAGACATAGAAGATTACTGCCAGTAAAGGATTATCCCAACTCGTAAAACATTCTAGAGTCTTTGGCACTTCGTTATACTTTGCTTTGATTTCTTGGCCATAGGAGATTTAAGATGGAAGTTGCAAAATTCTCAATGCAAATAATCTTATTTTAGGTCATTTTCAGTTTTGAACATTTTACATTTCTGAAGCTTTATGAAATCCAGGGAAATTAAAATTTTGCTTGGATTGCAACTTAGGTTCACATTATGCAAGATTTATTATTTGTAATTATGAAATCATATTAAATCACAGTTTGTTCTAAAACAAATACATTGTAACAAGGAAAGAAATAATACATTTACATTACACAATAAATATTAATATAAGTATAAAATCCTGATAACAGAATTACCTATAATCACTTTTAGCAATAAAATGACCATATTACAGAGGATGTTGGCAGTGAGAAAAAGACTTTACAACTCTTTCCCTGCCTCCTAAATATACTTTCTTTATCCCATTTCAATAATTTTGCACTTCTAAAACACACTGGGCAGGCTGCAGTCACAGTGGCTATAATTACAGTGGTAGTCTAGCGGAGCATATAAATTTATATGCTACATTTTTCTACGTGTACCAAATATTTGTAAGGTGTGATTCATAAATTGCTAAGAAATTCTGACAAATGCTTTCCTCCATGACTAAACAAAGGATGACAGAAGTAATTTTTTTTGCAATAATTGGAATCAAATCCACTGCTCTTCTTGTATTGTCTTGTGCCTGACATCCTGGGATAAATTCCACTTGGTATGGCGGACCCATAAGGAAAGACCTTGAAGTAGGTGATTGGCTTGGGTTTTAGCTATATTTTGATGTCTTTGTTCAAGAAACAGATAGGTGTCACAGTCACTAGAGTTCTTGACCCAGAGTCTAACGCAGGGACTGGTCTTATCCAGGGACCCCTGCAAGAGGGTTTGAGTTTTTGTGGTGTAACTGCGCAGGTCGTGGCCCTCAAGAGAGTGCAGCAGAGAAACGGAATACAGTTTAGATATAGAAGTAGACAATTAGTAGGTATGCAAGAATACTCAGGAGAGCTGATATATATAAAATGGTTGTAGCAAACAACTGTCCAGCCAGGAGGAGAAATGTAACAGATTCTAAAGGATAATCGGACAAAGTTAAGGTTATCCCAGGTGAGGCTATAAGGTGTCAGTCCAATAGTTGAGATACAGCACGGGCTATAGATGTCAGCCAGAGGTAGGATTACCACTGGTGAGGATGAGAGGTAGCCGGCTAATAGATAAGAAGCAGTGGTCACTACAACATACAGCGGGAGGCAGGTTTACCACGGATGTGGCTGAGAAGTATCCAGCCAACAGGTGAGAAGTAGCGGTCACTGCAGCATACAACGGGAGACAGGTTTACCACGGATGTGGCTGAGAAGTATCCAGCCAGCAGGTGAGAAGTAGCGGTCACTACAGAATACAGCGGGAGGCAGGTTTACCACGGATGTGGCTGAGAAGTATCCGGCCAACAGGTGAGAAGTAGCGGTCACTACAGCATACAGCGGGAGGCAGGTTTACCACGGATGTGGCTGAGAAGTATCCAGCCAGCAGGTGAGAAGTAGCGGTCACTACAGAATACAGCGGGAGGCAGGTTTACCACGGATGTAGCTGAGAAGTATCCGGCCAACAGGTGAGAAGTAGCGGTCACTACAGCATACAGCGGGAGGCAGGTTTACCACGGATGTGGCTGAGAAGTATCCAGCCAGCAGGTGAGAAGTAGCGGTCACTACAGAATACAGCGGGAGGCAGGTTTAACCACGGATGTGGCTGAGAAGTATCCGGCCAACAGGTGAGAAGTAACGGTAGAAGTAGTCTGGAACCAGTGCAACAGTGCTGGAGCTCGGAGAGTAACTGCAGCCCCAGGAACGGAATACACAGCTGACACAAGGAGGTGAGGATCAAAAACAAACAATCAAGGACAGGTCAAAGGTGCTTTAAATAGGGAGAAGGTTAATGGATAGCCAATACCAGCAAAGGAAAGGTTATAACGGACCCTCCTGGTCTGCACATGCGCATAAGCACAGTCAAGATTATGGACGGCCACGGCGCATCACAGGCGCCAGAAGAGGGGCGAGTGGCCCGACTCTAGGTCTAGAAGTCCGGTGAGTAACAATAGGTCTGTGACTTGCACAATTATAAATATACCACCTTTTTTTGCCAATAATGATTAGCCATGATTCCAAGATAGTTTCTGGGAACAGTTTGGAGGGTGACATTGAATACGTGGGGAGGGGGGGAAATTGACCTTATAAGAGGCTGCTAGGCTGGGAGATTTAACTGATGTTTAGTCTTTAATAAACTGTATTATTTTTTCCACTGTTTCGATTTGGATGTTTTGAGTAGATTGGGAAAGTTTTGGGAGACATAAAGTTCCTCTATTGATGGAGAGGTCTCTGAGTGTTGGGGCAGGTTGTTTTTTTTGTGTGGCATAAATACAAACAATATATATACCTAGGCGCTTAATAATAATAATTTAATTTAAAATTTAAAACGGATATAAAAAATTAAATTTTGCCCTAAAGAATCTAACTGCAAGTCTGCCAATCTAAACAGGGAATGCCACCGCCCACAGTATACAATATAATAAAAAAAATATAGAGCGTGCCAAGCAGTATAGAGTCAATAATATACTGTATAATATATACTGTATAATAAACCTTAAAAAAGTAATTATTATTATTTTGAATCAATTGTAAATTGCAGCACAATATTATAAAATTCAGTAAAGAATATGGCAAAATTGTTAATATGAGAAAACAGCCTCCCATATACTTTAAAATAATTTATTTAAAACCACAATTACCATTAAAATATTATTAACATCAAAGTTTCCTTGCACTGAAAATAAGTTTGCAAACTAGTTTATTGGGTATTGCATATACTGTATAAGCAACATAAAGTGCAATCAAACTTGTAATAAACACCCTCTAATTAAGTGTATTGGTTTCTTGCAATTGTTGTCACTTTAAAATACAGTGCAAATGCATTGCAGACCGTGAGTTTGAAAAATGTCCGTAGCCGGTAATAGTATCCCAAATCTTTTAAGAACACACAATATCCATTATCAAATTCTAATAGATCTCACAGAATAGTATATTGATCTCTCAATATCCAGCTTGTGAAGCACAAGGGAGAGCCTATCCTTAGATATATTTAAAACTGCATTAAAATTTCCAGCAATAATTAACTCACTTTGCCTAATTGTAGAAAGCTTTTAGCAAACTATCTGTGCATTTCTCGGTTAGGGGCATATATGTCTACTAAGGTGCAAAGGAGGTTCTTAAAATTACCAAATATAATTATGTGTCTGCCCACTTTGTCGCTATAAGAATCTAATAGTTCAATACTAATATTTATAGCTTTGAGGATTATTACTCCTGTTTCTGTTGTCTGGAATCACATGCATGGAAAGTTGTGAGAAAAAATCTTTGAGTTTTCAGGATGGAGACATTGGGAAAAGTGATAGTCTTGGATAAAATAACAGGTCCTTTTTGAGGGATTTGAGAGAAGTGAAGTGTTCTCCTCTTTTTTGGGGGCTATCTAAACCTTGGGATCTATTTAAAGGCCCGAGTTTCTTACAGGGCTGCCTAAGCTTAATGTTCCAGGTGGGGAGCCAAACTTCATCCCCGACTTTAAAAGAACACGGTCTACGATGCTGATCCGACAAAGCTTTAGATCTGAAGAAAGCCTGGAGCAAGACGGAGTGGATCTCTTTCACAATAATTTTCAGCCATCAGGCAGTAGGACGTATTTCAGGCAGACCAGAAGGATTCATGGAGTGGAGAGAGTTAGCTCTGGGATGAAAACCGCAGTGGCAGAAGAGTGGAGACAGGCGAGTAGAGGAATGACAAGAGCTGTTAAAGGCAAATTTAGCAAACGAAAGTAAGGATGACCAATTATCGCGGAATTTGGATATATACAAACGAAGGAATTGTTCCAGTGACTGGTTTACCCTTTCCGTCTGCCCGTTGGATTGTAGATGGTAAGCAGATAAAGGTAAACTTAATCTCCAACAAGTTACAAAAATATCTCCAAAACTGGGCAATGAATTGAGAACCACTCCTATCTATCCTAATGTGTCAAACAACTCACATTTACTTTGTGCGTGCCTGGCTGTGAATCATGCCGGGACATAGAGCTGACAGCAGGAGGCATCCCGACCGTTGCCAGGCCAGAAGAGGAAATGACATGACGCCGGTGGAGCAGAGAGTGTGGCGGTGCACTCACCCGCCGTGGCTCGTGACAATACCAAGTAGTCCCCCACCGTGCTTATCACTGGCACCCCTGTAAGATCACTGCAGCACCCCAGGGAGCAGCGGTGCACAGTTTGGGAACCACTGGTGTACGGCATTTATTTCATTGAAACGCAAGAGGGAAGTAGTCTGTTAGTTATCATAATTGCTGCATATAGATTATTCAGACATAGGGGTAGTGGCAGCAATGTTGCAGGATGCAACATAGCTGCCACTGTCACTTGAGCTTTTTATCCTATCGTAGAGCCCTCTTAGCCCTTATATGTGAGCTTTGGAGTGTGTCTTTAGTTGTCCTTGGGGTGGTGAGTTTTGGAACCCATGTTAGATATCCCAGAACTGGAGAAGTCATGGTAATAACACAGTGAACTTAACATACATATATACAAATCTCTGTGTGGGTTATTATTTGACTTTTAAAGTACATCATCATCATCACCATTTATTTATATAGCACCACCAATTCCACAGCGCTGTATACATTTGTTAACTGTCCACTATTAGGGTAGTTTAAGACAGGCAGATAAAACATAAGAAAATTGTGGGCTAAACAGCATATATCTACTTACCAGATGTGTTCACTTTAAGAAAATTCAATTCTACAGATGGCTATTACTTTCATCATCACCATTAACATCCTTTTTAAAAAATGAAGAGATGGCATGTTGCAAATGAGTCATACTGCAAAGGCAGCCAATAGGACTCATTCACGTAGCTTAAAGAAATCAATATACAATATAATCATTTACTTATTCAAGTATAGTGAGATAAAGTGAAAGCACTTGGCACAAAAAATATTATGTTTTCTTTAAACCAAGACAAACAATTCAGGAAACTTAGCCAAATCTGTGTAATCGCAGATGATCAGAAACCTTTGGCACATATTGGCCTTCATCAGCAAACCTGCACACACCTGGATTCAAATTCTGGAAGAAAGTACTTGAATAATTATAGACATATGGTGCCAGTTTTTCCCCATACGTTTTCATGCTGTCAGATCATACAGACACAGACTTTGACTATCACTAGACACAGCTGTCACAGCAGGTCGCAAGTACAACTGTTTGTAAAGAATAATACCTTTGGTTTCAACAAGGTTTGTTACCATAGGAAAATTCATATGGAATATGAGCAGTAAAAATATAAAGAATATTTTAAAAAAAATAAAAATAATAATCACCATACTGATACTGAGCGACTATGATGAAGCCAGGTGAGGTGCTAATGGCTGTAACATACTAAACAGTAATGGTATTGTATATAAATTAATTGTGGTGAATCTAATTGTGTGTTGTATAAGAAAATCATGACAGGATGCTTGTTGTCATCATTGATTTTGTATATCTAGGCAAAGGTACAGTTGCATAATTGGACATAAACAAAGTAATGCTAATTAGACATTAAAGGTATTCATTTAGTGGCTTCATGATGAAAAATACTGTGTAATTCTCATGAACTATTTATTTTCAGTGTGTGTTTGTGGCCAATCACACTACTCATTTTTAACTGCCAATATGAGAGGACAGCATAAATTAACACACAAGAATTATAATCCAGCCCAGTCCTGTACACAAAACCATTTGCCGGAATAAAAAATACTGGAATAATAAATGTTGATATATATATATATATATATATATATATATATATATATATATATATATATAAAGTGAGTATAATGTATATCCACAGCACGGTCTCCAAATGTCATGTTCAGTCCCCTTCAAGTATGTGATTTCTTCCACAACATAAACATTACTGAATGATCCAGGTATCTTCAGAATGAAGAGAGATATGATGTTTACAGTATGCTGATGTTTTTGACTGGAGACCAGACTTGCAGTTGCTGAGAATGCTGACCACATAATATTGAAAGAGAAGTGGTTGTTAAGCTGTGTTCCAGTCTTTGGATTAATCATACAGATAAGCGATATAATTTCCTTTGGGTGTGTAATACTATGGTGATGGGCTATCACTAACACACTGCTCCTACTAATCCTATGCCTATATTATTCTGTCTTTTTATTTGTGCAAACTGGACTTATACCCATGGTCCTATAAGACCGTGCAGCAAGCGTGGAACTTTGATCTATTGACTATATTATTATTTCCCCACTGAACCTGGGATAAATTCCTAGTAACACACCATTGTGCGCCGTATCCTTGTTTGACTTTCTATATGATTCTGGACTTACCCACCTACTATAAGGAAGGCTGCCTCCATATGTGGAAGAGGTGTATATGTGGACTTTCTCTATACTAACTTTATACAATACTGCTGTGAGCGCCATTGTTTATTATGTTTTTGGATATATATATATATATATATATATATATATATATATATATATATATATATATAAAGTGTCAAAAAGAGGAGTGATATTTTGTAAAACTTTACATTTCAGTAACTAATTTGAAGGTACTACATAGCAAACATTAGTCATGGTGTCTGGTATATAAATAGATTCTGAGAAGAAATGTTCTGTAAAGTCACCCAAAGTAGGCATTATTGCTTCACTTTCCAAGACTCTCTCCTTTCTGGTCTTGATTAAGAAAATGGGAAGCAAATTAAAAGTAAAAAAATATATATAGTTAAAAAAGTAAAGCAGCTGACCATAAAACCAATATCTGCTGCATGCTTAATTATGATGTTTTAGACCTGCACTGCTTTGGCCTACTGTACCTTATTAATAAAGAGCACAATGGAGTGTATCACATTGATCAAATCACAACCACTGCATAGAATAATAATTATGCCCTGTATTTAGATTCACTTAAACCATTTGCCTTTATGGAATAAAGCAAAAATGCAAAGCCTGATAAAATTTAGCAGTACATTTAGAAACTATTCAATTCAGAATTTGAAGCATAAACAGCATATTTATGGCACACAAATAAATCTAAGGTCAGAGTTAAAGTGCGCACAGCACCCATGGCCTATGCACAATGGAGGAAGGCATTTTTGCAGTTCAGGCTACATTATCACCAGGAATCCATGACAACCCTGCAGTAATTTGCATATCACTTAAATCATGTGCTCTTGGTAAACTGTCAGGCTGTACTCTAATGACAATTGGTGATGCCACAACAGGTCTGCATCCACTGTGTGTAAATGACTTGTGTACTGTAATTCCTGCAAGATTTAATAATACAGCTCTGCTACACTGATATGAGAAGCGGCAGCAGCTCATTATAATGAATAGCCTGCACATATTACCTTTCTTCATATGAAAATGACTCAATTTTGTATATACAACTGCAGTACATTTGAACAATGTCATGGATGGTTTCACTGCGTTTATGTCTGACAACATGTCCAAAGACTGTCCTTATCACTGTGCTCCATTCACTGGCATGGAATATGACTTCCCTATGTTAGATAAAATAAAAAAAAGCTCTAGGAAAAATCCTTTATAAAACCTATATGTAACCCCTGGGGATGCTGCAGTTGGACTTGAGCACCCAGGGGCTAATAATCACACTTGCATCAGTAAAAAAAGAGATGCATATAGCTATTTACCAGTCAAGGAGAAGGAACTACATCTCCCAGAATGCTGTTATGAAGAGGGGGCGGAGCCTAAGAAGACTGAGAAACCTGAGGGCGGAGAGAGAGAGGGAGAGAGGAGCATCCTGGGAGAGACTGAGCTGTGTGACCAGTTCAGATAGGTGACCCTAGGGAGAAGGGCACTGGATGAGTGATCTGAGCAGAGAGAGCAGTCTGCAGAGATATCAAAGCTCGGTGCAGTTCTGAACAGAACCTGCTGGAAGCCACAGTTTGAAGCTGTAGGAGGAGGTTTGCATGCATCTCTGAAGAAGGACATTTTACAAGTCAGCCATTTTGGAGATAATCAAGTTCAGACCTGTGACACACTGGTGCAGATAAGTTACTGGTTATTTTTATCTATCTGTTGTTGTTCAAGTGGGGTTTGGACTATATCTGGCCACAAGGGCTGAAGAGTTAGGGATAGATGGGTGGGCAGGTAAATATGCACCAAGTGTGTGTCTAATCAGCACTTGTGGAACTACAAGTCCCAGGATACAAATTAGAAAGGATTTTACAGTTGTTGCTAGAGGAGGGTCTGCATACTGTGACTGCTGTACCTCACTGCAAGTGATTTAAAGACCTCCAACATCTGCAAACTGGACACATGATGTTTCCATGCCATGCTGCATACATACAGAAGGGCCCCAACTTGCAGTGCACTGCTCTATTTGTGTGGTGTGTTTGAATACTGCTGTGTGTGTTTGGCAGTACATTGTAGGGCTATAAGGGAAAATATATAAATTCACCCTGCAAGATATTCACAGTATCAGGAGCAAGTAAGATATCTGATATATTTTTTCATGTGTATAAAGCTGTGACAGTTAATGGTTATATTGTTATATAATATATTATATTGTATGCTGTTATTGATTTATTGCGAGTTTTTGTGTTAACTTGGTGTGCATAGTAAGAAGTGGTGCGCCACTTTCATCCACACTGTTTTATTACTGTATTGTATTGTTTGCACTATTATTTCAAATTATACCAAAGTATATTTTTCTATAAAATTACAAAGCTGCATTTAGGATTTCCATTTAAATAAATGTGCCTGGCTGGCTTTTGCAGCACACATTTTGTCACAGAGTGTTAATACTGGGCAGGGGGTTTCCCGAATCTCCCCCTGGTGTATCTTTGGAACACCCCCCAGAAGAGAAAGCAGAGATTCGGGTGGAGGCACTGAAAACCAAGTACCAAGGTGAGAAGCATCTGCGTGGTTCAATATATATATATATACCCTCACAACGCTTAATACACAAGGGGGTGTTACAGTGGAGGCACTGCTGAGATACTGAAGACACACTCAGTGAAACCCATCAGCACAGACGTCATGGATAGTATAAGAGAAGAAGTGTTTCTGTGGTGTGAACAACAGACTGTGGCCCCAACTCGATGTTTAGGGGTCTATGGTGACTCTCAGGGAGTGACAGATGAGGAAGTCCTGCATGTGCTCCACAGGATTTATGGGGTAGAACATCCTAAAATCCTTGGATGGAAAGGTAGAGATCAGCATAAGACCAGTCTGATCCTCTGTGAGACGCAAGCAGAATTGGATAAAGATTTTCTTCCCTCCCTCGTTTCTGGGCCACAAAAACAACAATGGCATATTGTGATACCGTTAAAGCCAAAACAGCTAGTCGCAGCACCTCTTAATGCTGAACTTCCAGATGGAGATATTAACCGACAAGTATTCCCTCAGGCCAGGGAAGAGAATTCTCAGTCACCCTCCAGTACTAGGAAAACTGATGAGGATCAAAGCGAACTGTTCCTCACTGCTGTACAGAAACTGGTAGACCAGTTAGGAAAGTCACAGCATGAAGGGGGCTACAGAAGGCTCCGGCTCTTCTCAGGAATAAAACCAGTCCCTACTGGGGAAGAAACTTACGAGGCATGGAAAGAGATGGCTTCCCAATACCTGGAGGAATGGCATTGCTCCGAACCCTATAAGAGACAGCGGATCGTTGAAAGTCTGCGAGGTCCCGCTGGAGAACTAATCCAAGCTGTACGGAGAAGTGACCCCCAAGCCACTGCACGACACTACTTAGCGACTCTAGATCAGGAATATGGAATGGCAGAGGATGCAACAGATCTGCTCTATCAGCTACGCCACACCTATCAGGAGTCAGGGGAGACATTGTCCAATTATATCTATCGGCTGGACAAGCTGATCCACCTTATTGTGTCAAAGAAAGGAATACCCCTAGCAGAAGTAGACGACAGGCGTATGCAACAGTTGTTACGGGGTGCTCTGTCCCATGACCCAGTAGCGATGAAGATAAGAAATGCTCAACTGGGACAACCATCACCTACTTTTCTTCAGTTGATACAAGATGTTAAACAAGAGGAAGCTATAGTTAAATCCCGAGAGAGGGTGACCAAGAAAGTCAAGGTCGTACAGTCAAAGCCCGAGGCTGACCTTCCCAGCACTGAGTTAATGAAGATTGTGGAGAAACAAGGTGAGCAGATTGCTCAGTTGTTGGAGATGCAGAAGCAGATTCAAGCACAGATGCTGAAATACCACACTACCGAGCAACTGCACCCGAACATCCACCCCCGGCAAGTTCTCGAAGCTAACACTACTCGGAAACAGAACAATTGTTTCACTTGTGGAGAAGTTGGGCATCTCGCTAGACAATGTCCTCAGAGGAAGGGAGGAAGGTGGTCACCCTCACCATCCCACCGGGATAGGAAGCTTTCGGAAAACTGAAAGGGAGGACCAGGAACCCCCACACTGGCCCTCTAAAGAAAGCTGACATTAACACTGTGGGGAACTCTCACCTGGAATGGGGTCTTTTGCCCAAAGGATTGCTGGGACCCTCTCCTCACGTGCCGGCATGTCTAAATGGGAGACCTTGTATGGCCTTGCTAGATAGTGGTTCACAGGTGTCCATTGTGTTCGAGAAGTGGTACCGAGATAATCTATCTGACTTGCCCATAAAGCCATTGTGTGGACTGACCATCTGGGGTCTGAGTGACAAGAATTATCCCTACCTTGGGTACATCACTGTACCTTTGAAGTTCCCACGGGAAGTAGCTGGAATAGAAGAAGAGGTGAACGTGCTTGCACTTGTCTGTCCTGAGGCCGAAGGAGAACCTCGAGATGTCTCAGTGATTATTGGAACTAACTCCCATTTGTTCGAGATACTGGCCAACTGGTGCCAAGAGGTGGGAGGAGCAAGTTATAGTAAAACACTTAAGATTCATCCTATGTGCCTTGCTGCTTATAAGAAGAAAGAGGAAAAAAAATCTCAGAAAGAAACCACATTACAAATAGGAAGTTTTGATCAATGCTTTAATGGTAGTGATGCTAGTCAAGAAGACCGACACTGGCTAGTTATGCAAATGCTACAAAGAGAGGCTGCCTTCTCTTCGGGGGACTGGGATTTAGGTCTAGCGACAGGAGTGGAGCACCACATAAGGCTAACGGACGACAGACCTTTCCGAGAACGGTCAAGACGCCTAGCCCCTGCTGATTTGGATGATATTCGGGAACATTTAAGGGAGATGCTAGAGAATGATGTGATTGAGAGATCTGAGAGTCCCTATGCTTCTCCTATTGTGGTGGCTAGAAAGAAGACGGGAAAAATACGGATGTGCGTGGACTACCGGACATTAAACAAGCGCACGATTCCTGATCAGTACACTGTCCCTAGGATAGACGAAGCCCTTGATTGTCTTCAGGGAAGCAAGTGGTTTTCTGTGCTAGATCTACGCAGCGGGTACTATCAGATATTGATGAGTCAGAAGGATGCTGAGAAAACCGCCTTCATCTGCCCGGTTGGATTCTTTCAGTTCAAAAGATTGCCACAAGGATTATCAGGGGCTCCAGCCACTTTCCAACGATGCATGGATGATGTTGTGGGTGACATGAATTTCAGGGAAGTGCTGGTATACTTGGATGATTTGATAGTATTTGGCCAAACATTGAATGAGCACAACGAAAGACTTCTCAAGGTATTGGATCGCTTAATAAAGAAAGGGTTGAAGTTGTCCCTTGACAAGTGTAGCTTCTGTAAAACCCAGGTCAAGTATGTGGGATATGTTGTGGATCGGGAAGGAATTTCTACAGATTCAGCGAAGATAGAAGCGGTGAAAGAATGGCCTCGACCAACAATACTGAAGGAATTAAGGTCTTTTTTGGGGTTCTGTGGCTATTACAGAAGGTTTGTCCCAAACTACAGTAAACTTGTCAAGCCTCTTACAGATCTAACTCGAGGTTATCCTGCTCCAAGAGGTTCCCATCGGAAAGAGAAACCATTGTTCCGGGTAAATGATGCGTTCGGGGAAAGGTGGAGTGAGGCTTGCGAACAAGCTTTTGAAGGATTGAAAACCTGCCTGATTCAAGCGCCTGTTCTGGCATATGCCGATCCAGAGTTACCATACATTCTGCATGTAGATGCCTCCTTTGAGGGACTTGGGGGAGTGCTATACCAAGTGCAAGAAGGAAGGTTAAGACCAGTCTATTACATCAGTCGAGGTCTCTCACCCAGTGAACGGAACTACCCGGTGCATAAGTTGGAGTTCCTGGCCCTTAAGTGGGCAGTTGTTGACAAACTTCACGACTACTTGTATGGAGTACCATTCGAAGTGCATACAGACAACAATCCCCTCACATATGTGCAGACCACAGCAAAGCTAGATGCAACTGGGCACAGATGGTTGGCGGCGCTGGCCATTTACAATTTCACAATAAAGTACAGGCCTGGGAGAAGAAATGTAGATGCCGATGCTTTGTCAAGATTACCGGGAAGGTTTGTGGAATCTCAGGAAGAAGAATGGATAGAGTTGCCAGCTCCAGAGGTGAAGGGGATGTGTCACGAGGGACGTGTGGTCGTGCCTCCAGTCAAAGAATGCTTAACAGCTCTAGGGGCAACGACAGATGCACTACCAAGACAATATTGCTGGCTGAGTCAAATGGAGCTCAGTGATCTTCAGAAGTTGAGTTCAAGCCAAGTCAAAGAAGATCAGCAGAATGACTCCTCTATAGCAGCAGTTAGGTGGTCTGTTAAACACAGACAAAGAATCCACCCGAGTAGTTTGAAAACGGAGGAAGCTATTTTGCTAAGCAGACAGAGAGAGTCATTGGTGGTGAAGCAGGGGCTACTGTATAGAGAAACCAGCCGCAAAGATGGCAGAGAGAGGAAACAGCTAGTATTGCCAAAGAAGCACCGTCCCATGGTTCTCCGTGCGTTGCATGATAAACACGGCCACCTGGGAATAGAGAAGACCATGAGTTTAATTTCAGATAGATTCTACTGGCCGAAAATGGAGATAGACATTGAGAGTTATTGTAAATCTTGTGGGACATGCATACTTCGAAAATCCCTCCCAGAAAAGGCTGCCCCCTTAAAGAATATATCCAGCAATGGGCCTTTAGAGTTAGTCTGTATTGACTTTCTATCAGTGGAACCGGATGAAAGCAACAAGTGTAACATTCTAGTGGTGACAGATCATTACACCCGTTATGCTCAAGCCTACCAGACAAAAGACCAGAGAGCTGTGACCGTGGCAAAAATCCTATGGGAAAAGTTCTTTGTCCACTATGGACTGCCTGCCCGCATTCATTCAGATCAGGGTCGGGATTTTGAGAGCAAGCTAATAAAAGAACTGTGCGAGGTCTGCGGGATAAAGAAGTCCAGGACTACTCCTTTCCATCCCCAAGGAGATCCGCAGCCGGAGAGATTTAATCGGACCCTTCTCAGCATGATGGGCACTTTGGACACTAAAAAAAAGGCACATTGGAGTAGGCACATCAGCCATTTGGTCCACGCCTACAATTGCACGAAAAACGAGTCCACGGGGTACTCCCCATATCTCTTAATGTTTGGAAGGGAGGCTAGATTACCAATCGATATCTGTTTTGGAATGGACACTGCTGATCCCCAAGAAAAGCCACATTTGAAATATGTGGAGCAGCTGAAACAAGAACTAAAGGAGGCTTACAGACTAGCGGAAGCAGCTGCATCAAAAGCTGGACAACGAAACAAGGGTCGTTATGATCTACAGGTCAAGGAGCATATTCTGGAGCCAGGTGACAGGGTTTTACTTAGACACTTGGGCCTCCCGGGGAAACACAAGTTAGCCAATCGTTGGCGAAAGGATCCTCATGTTGTGGTTGCAAAATTGCCAGACATCCCAGCCTATCGAATTAGGCCCGAGGGGCTAACAGGCCCTATAAAGACATACCATCGACAACATTTGCTTCCCATCAGAGATGGTGTCCGGTTTTGGGAGGAGCCTGAAACAGATGAGCCAAAAGTGTCCACACCCAGAAGATCACGGCGAATCAGAGAACCGACCACAGAAGAAGATGATGGAGATGATTGGGGGTATGATGCTCCAGGTAAATTGGGAGAAATAGATTGGAGACAAGATATCAGAAGGCTCACTAGGTCTACCGAGGGGGCCGCTGTAAGACCTCCACAAGTAGAAGAAAGGAGAACTATGCCTGCCATTTCAAATGAAAGTGTCAACCCAAGAGTAGCTGGACGGTTGGATTCTCAGTGTTCAGTAGAGGAAGGCTCTAACCAGGAAGTTGACATGGATGGGGACGTCGTTGATCCAGATGGAGGATGCACTGAACGCCCCAACAGGGTGTTGGGGGGAGAGGAAGGGAACCCACCAGTCCAGGGTCGGCCTAAAAGGACCCCTAGAGCCCCAATGATGTTGACTTATGATAGTCTAGGTCATATGACTGAGATTCCTAAGGTGATTCATCCTAGCTGGGTCTATCAGTGGCCATATCTGACTCCCATATCTGTTATGCCAGGGCCTGTTGTGTATGGATGTGAAAGTGTATTTAGACAGGATGTCTTAACCCCTTTAAATTTGCAGGATGTGGGACAAGCCTCATCATTTGTTCATTGTGGACTTGCCCCACAGGGGGAGTGTGTAACCCCTGGGGATGCTGCAGTTGGACTTGAGCACCCAGGGGCTAATAATCACACTTGCATCAGTAAAAAAAGAGATGCATATAGCTATTTACCAGTCAAGGAGAAGGAACTACATCTCCCAGAATGCTGTTATGAAGAGGGGGCGGAGCCTAAGAAGACTGAGAAACCTGAGGGCGGAGAGAGAGAGGGAGAGAGGAGCATCCTGGGAGAGACTGAGCTGTGTGACCAGTTCAGATAGGTGACCCTAGGGAGAAGGGCACTGGATGAGTGATCTGAGCAGAGAGAGCAGTCTGCAGAGATATCAAAGCTCGGTGCAGTTCTGAACAGAACCTGCTGGAAGCCACAGTTTGAAGCTGTAGGAGGAGGTTTGCATGCATCTCTGAAGAAGGACATTTTACAAGTCAGCCATTTTGGAGATAATCAAGTTCAGACCTGTGACACACTGGTGCAGATAAGTTACTGGTTATTTTTATCTATCTGTTGTTGTTCAAGTGGGGTTTGGACTATATCTGGCCACAAGGGCTGAAGAGTTAGGGATAGATGGGTGGGCAGGTAAATATGCACCAAGTGTGTGTCTAATCAGCACTTGTGGAACTACAAGTCCCAGGATACAAATTAGAAAGGATTTTACAGTTGTTGCTAGAGGAGGGTCTGCATACTGTGACTGCTGTACCTCACTGCAAGTGATTTAAAGACCTCCAACATCTGCAAACTGGACACATGATGTTTCCATGCCATGCTGCATACATACAGAAGGGCCCCAACTTGCAGTGCACTGCTCTATTTGTGTGGTGTGTTTGAATACTGCTGTGTGTGTTTGGCAGTACATTGTAGGGCTATAAGGGAAAATATATAAATTCACCCTGCAAGATATTCACAGTATCAGGAGCAAGTAAGATATCTGATATATTTTTTCATGTGTATAAAGCTGTGACAGTTAATGGTTATATTGTTATATAATATATTATATTGTATGCTGTTATTGATTTATTGCGAGTTTTTGTGTTAACTTGGTGTGCATAGTAAGAAGTGGTGCGCCACTTTCATCCACACTGTTTTATTACTGTATTGTATTGTTTGCACTATTATTTCAAATTATACCAAAGTATATTTTTCTATAAAATTACAAAGCTGCATTTAGGATTTCCATTTAAATAAATGTGCCTGGCTGGCTTTTGCAGCACACATTTTGTCACAGAGTGTTAATACTGGGCAGGGGGTTTCCCGAATCTCCCCCTGGTGTATCTTTGGAACACCCCCCAGAAGAGAAAGCAGAGATTCGGGTGGAGGCACTGAAAACCAAGTACCAAGGTGAGAAGCATCTGCGTGGTTCAATATATATATATATATACCCTCACAACGCTTAATACACAAGGGGGTGTTACATATATATTTTAGGTAAGTCGCAATTTCTGCTGGTAATGCTGGCTGCAACCAGACCTTATAAATTGAGCAACTCAATCTTTTTAAGCATTATGGTTTACCTAGGTCTTCTCATGAGACATTCTCTTATTGAGCAATTACTGTAATCCAGCTGTGTGGCTGCTGAACTGAGACACTGATTTGAAAGACTTTCCGAGATGTTTAGAAAATCTGAAACAACATCCTTTGGATATTATAAAGTAGTCTGAGACATTTTAGTGATAAAAATAATAATCAAAACAGTTTTCTCAGCATATAGTACTTTGGCGACAAATAGGGCATCAATGCCACAAATTATGAAGCATTAATCATGTTTTCCTATATTTTTATTTCATATTTTCACTATTTAATACTAATAATGGTGAACAAAACAAAGTTGATAACAAATTAAAAATGCAGACTTTAACATCATAGTTAAGGAGCTAGGACACCAATATAGAAATAAAATATCATCATCATCATCACCATTTATTTATAAATAGGAATAAAACTATGAATAACAAAGGCTTTCATTTTGAGAACTACATGAAAACAAGTCAGCACGGCCCTTAATTTCAGCAGTTCTTTTTTTTTTATATTTAAGTTATAAAATATAACATTTTTATATTTAGCTGTAAACTGAGGTACACGAAAGTTGTATCTATGTAAGTGTAAAGATCCATGCAGGAGGAGAATTGGAAATGTATATATTTCATTTATTATTGCAACCATTTAAGAATGTGTTGGAGTGGTAACATAGAAAAAATAAACAGTTTCCATTTTGCCAAAGAGATGGTCTGACACCCAACTTCCTTCAAAAACTATTGCATTGCACCACAAAGCAATACATGTGTTCACACATAACAGACAGTGGCTGCATGGGCGGGTACCCTCTGCTCACTAATGCCCACACCCAAGAGCTAGCCAGGGCAGAAGCGCACAGGTGAGAAGGGGCTTTATGTTTTACGCACCCACATAGACCACACACAGTGACAGGGTTACCCTGGTGCAAGATCCGTGCTGCTGCTGCTGATGATCATCAGCACAGATCTTGCATGATCTGTAAATCAAAAACAAAAAAAATAGAAAAAAAGAGCATCACCCACCAAAAAACTAAATCAGCATGAGTGCTGCCAGCTGCCAGACAAAATTGGGGTGATGAAAAGCATGGAGTCCCCCAAAATTGCTGATTCCAGCACTAGGCTATGCCAGCAGAGAAACCCGCAGCATGGGGTTACCTTACCATAATACTAAACCAGTGGTATGTCAGTCAGTATGGAACGGAATTCCCTAGGGGAAAGAAATCCATGATTACCCAGCTCCAGATCGCACTAGGGCTATTCCCAGAACCCTGGTGCAGTAGGTGTGGATTAGCAAAGTGAAAGTTAGAATTATTCAACCATTTTGTCAGTGGTGCCAATCGAAAATGAGCTCTTAATGGCTATGGACTATGCAATTATATTTCTAAAGAGGTGATCTCCTATGCTCTGAGATCATGGTGTGGGAAATCCACTTGGATTTTTTAAAAGTATTGTTTATTTCTTGGTCTTATGGGTCATAGCGCTTCAAGTGTTATTGCAGCCATATGTCTCGATTGCAATAAAGATTCTCCAATGCGATCACTGTGGATTTATTATTATTATCAAAAAAGAGCAGACAAAATAAATGCAGACATGAAAACAAAGGATATGGAGGACCCTGCTCATTAGAGAGCTTACATACTAAGTGGAGAAGGGCACATCTGAAAAAAGAGAAGCCAGTGTGTCTTAGAGTGGAGATTGGGACAGTTGTGAGGGTATATTTGTATGGAGAGTATCATCACGGATGAGGTAAGTTTTAAAAAAGAAATGGGTTTTAGAGAATATCTAAAGATTTGAGGGATGTGGGAATGGCTGATTGGGCGTGGTAGATAGTTTCATAAGTGGGGAGCACCATGGGAGAAGTCTTGTAGGCTCGAGAGGTAGTTACCAGAGACGATACAAGGTGCTGGTCAGAAGAAGATCTAAGAGGGCAGGAGGGAGAATATTTAATATTTTTATATGAGATTGGAGATGTATGAAGGGGTGGTGTTGTTGAGGGCTTTGTAGGTAAGAGTGAGTAATTTGAATTGGATTCTGGAGGCCACAGAGAGACAGTGTAGGGATTTGCAAAGTGGTGCAGCAGATGTGAAGTGGTGAGAGAGGAAGATAAGTCTTGCAGCAGCATTTAGGATGGATTGAAGTGTGGATATATGGGTGTCAGGAATGTCAGATAGCTTGAGGTCACAGTAATCAAAACGGGAGATGATGAAAGAATGGATAAAAGGTTTGGTAGCATGTTGAGTAAGAATAGGGTGTATTCTTGCAATGTTATTAAGGTGGAATCAACAGGACCGGGAGAAAGTGTGGATGTGTGGAATGAGCAGCCAGGGGAGTCAAGTGTAACACCAAGGCAACAGGCTTGGTAGACTGAAGAAATTGTGGTGTTATTAACAGTGATGCAGATTTGTGGGGAGGTCGTGATTTTGACAGGAGTTAAGACAATAAGCTCTGTTTTGGGTACGTTGAGCTTTGGGTAGCGTTGGGACATCCATGTGGAGAGAGCTGAAAGACCGTTGGCTTTGGTTCCAAAGCACATAGGTTTTATTTGCAAAATATTAAAAAGCAACGTTTGGCATGCATACAATTGTGCTGCTAGCACTAACACAAGTTAAAGCCAAAGGTGAACAATTTATACACTGTACAGTTGTAAAAAGCAGTGACATCACAAAGACTCACAGTTACAGTATTAAGGTCCACATTCATAGGTCGATGGGTCACAAGAACTTAACGTGCCATTGGTTGATTCCTCTGGTTATTATTCCTTGGAGTGGCCAGGTGTCCTTCCTCAGGCTCCCGCCTGTAGACCTGTATAAACCAGTTCTTTTATGACATCTCTGGACTTGCAAATTTGCGTATGAAAAGTGATATTGTTTATAACTAGCGTTTGCAATATGCGATAAAAATGCAATTTCGAACGGAATGATACCAAGCTTTAAGTAATTTAAATGTTGGAAACATTAATTAGCCTCATCACCACTTTATATTTTATATTAAAGATAAAAAATACGTTAAACATATTTAAATGTTGCTATGATAATAATTATGTTGCATATTAATCTATAATTTGCAACTGATTGTAGTGTACATAAATGATTTATTACCACCTTCATCCAATTATGTAACTTCAACAGTGTATAAAATTTAAATGCCTACATTTTGCGTACTATGCAAAGTTGCATTTATAAGAGTATTAGCCTGAGTGCCGGCTGAACCCATAATCAGACCTTGATACAGGAACAAAAAAGGGGAGAGTCCTTCGAAAAGAAGGCCAATTGGAGATACAGTATTTTAAAATGATATAAAAAAATATCAGTTAAAACATGCTTATTTCAATATTGTTTTATCAATGAAGGGTAATATCTATTCTCAGCATGCATTAAACAGAACTTTGTGCCATGCCAATAAATTCTGCTCTGTCAAAGTCAGTGTATATAAATCTAGTTTCATTCTAAGTTTGATTCAGAGAGTACAGAATTTAAAATACTGTTCAAAGATGATAATGCTAATATTGTTCATTACTGTGATGAAAGATTCTGGACCTTTTATGTCTGCTTGCTAATATTAAGCGCCCTTTACATCCTAAAGTAACTAGTGACAGCTCAATATAATATAATACATTTAAATCTGAACCAAAAGTTGTAAATGTCATACCCATGGCTGCCTGAGAGACATCTATGGAGTTCTTGATTATGTTGAGCTGTGTAGAAATGAGGTGATAAAGAAAAATCTGCTTTTCATTTGAAGCAAAAATATTTAACCCTCTAGCTGAAATTTAAAAAGGGTACAAGACTATTGACTTGTCTGTAAATGGGAAGCTATAACTGGTCCTCATTCGCAAAACAAAAAGAAAGAATTTTGAATAAGCGCTTTACTATCCATTGCAGCAAAACAGAACCAAAATACAATATACACCAAATTCTGAATCAATAAAACATGAAAAATAATAAAGGAACTATCTAGCGCTGTGAATCTCTCATATATAAAAGTGAATACAATGTACAAAACCACAAACAAAAATGTGTATTAGGTGATAATAATACAAATAAATTGGTACTTATGTTCAAGTGCAGAATGATTTCCAAAAGAATCCACCAATGAAAAAGCGTTCATATGATAAAAAAGGCAAGAAAAATATATATAGTGTAATATTGTCAATCTAATACATATAGATTCTAAACAATATATAGTTTTGATGGTGTATAATCCTCAAAAGTTCATATGTGTCCCAAATATTCAGAGCACCTAGTCCCCATTTTGTGAAAACACTCACAATCTGGATATAATTGCTGGCATCATTATGTTAATGTAAAATTTCTCAATGTTGTCCAAGCTCCATTGGTATTACACTTACAGGAATAAATCTTGATTCTGGCATTGTAAATGGTTTCTTTAGATATTGTAATCAAAGCTTTCCTTCTTCCAAAAGATAGACCTTCCACTCACACCGATACCATTAATATAAATGGAGAAACAAAACAAAAAAAAAACTGTGAAGCAGTATATAAGAATAAGCAATTTATTAAAACATAGTCAAATTCGAGACTCATAAAACAGAGATCATGGGTACTCCTACCAGACAGATGCAATCATATATCACAGAAGAGAGAGCTTAAAGGTCCGGACCGAATGGATTAGATTGCAAGGTCAGATGTAATTAGTAGGAAAGAAACCAGGAATTCCTTCCACTTGATACAGCTTAAAAGTTTAAGGGCTAGATTTACTAAACTGCGGGTTTGGAAAAGTGGAGATGTTGCCTATAGCAACAAATCAGATTCCAGCTTTCATTTATTTAGTGCATTCTACAAACTGACAGCTAGAATCTGATTGGTTGCTATAGGCAACATCTCCACTTTTTCAAACCCGCAGTTTAGTAAATATACACCTAAAAGTTTTACAACAAATTCCAGTCAATAAGCTTACTTTAAGTTTGTGTTGCTACAAATTTTCTATTGCCAAAATGTTGATAAGGTCATACCAACTCACTTTTAATAGATGTAAGTAAAAGTATCATATCAATTTCTGTATTATTATAAAAAAAAAAACCTGTTAGATGAAAACTGCATACAAAATACAGAATATTTTACACACATTGAGGAAGTTGCAGAGAAATATTTTGGTTTAATTATCTTTGTTTAGACTGGGAAAAAATATATTTTTATATTAAAAATATGTTATTTTTTTAGTATTCACCTGCAAGGTTATAAAAGAACATGGCAACCATAAATATTATTATATTATTTTTAAAGTTCTTGCATATAGATTTCCTCTTGAAGATAAGCAAGTAGGAGAGACGAGGATGACGAGAAGCTCAGGGGTGACAGACCTCTCCACCTATAATTATTGGTACTGTGCTCGTCTTCACCCTTTATCACAGGGGTAGTTTACTGACAGCCCTGTGATAAGTGGGGAAAGAGCAGCAATGTTTGGTGAGCTTCATCTAGGTAGCATTCAGCAATGAACAGGACAAACGGTGAGACATGGATTGTAAGCTTACTGCTTACAAAGTTATAAAATTGTCACTGTCCAACTGTTGTAGATGGAGAGTGATTGTTGATGAAATATATTAGTCCGCAGCCTAGTGCTGGGGGCTTTAATCCCAAGATACCTTGTCAGGGGGGCCTGGACTAATTATTTTTGGATCTCTTCCTGGTGCATTGGGGTGAAGGTATAATTGAGCTGAATGCTTTACCAAGCCCCACTCTACACTAGACTCTTAAGAAATCATTCCCTGTGCCACCATGACCACAGTGAGGCTGTGGAAATATCAAAGACTGTCTATGATGAAGGCTACACACACTAAGTGTGGGGGTAATCAAGATATCCTCAGCCTAAAGCTGGAGGCCCTATCTGGCACCTGAAGCTGAATTGGAGGTGCAGAGTATTGGTACTCAGCCTAGTGCTAGGTGCCCTATTCATGCCCTTCTTGTGTCAGATGAGAGCAGAATTATGAACCTCAGAACCGGAATAAAGTGCCGTCTCCAGGTTCTCTCCTTCTCCATCTTATTAATGAATGGATAATATTAGACGACCTGTGGCTCTTCAGTTGCTATAGAACTGCAATTCTCACAAATGGCCAGGTTAATAAAAAAAATAGAAATAAAGTTAAAAACCTAAAATACTTACAGTATATTAAAAAAATTATCTTATTTTACCAAATCTTGTCCTTTATATAGTCAATTGAAGATCTCATCATTACTTTTTATTACATTTAATCCACAGTATATCTTGATTGATGCCCTTAAACCACTGTTGATCAGAAGTAGTCCAATTAAGGAAAACATGTAAAAAAAACATTATGGGGTAAGGAATGGTACACTTGATGTAAGAAGAACAAGTTAAACATGTCCTAAACCATGTACTGTTAATTTGGTACTAGAGTATATATATATATATATATAACATTTTAGGTATTCTCTTTCAATTGAAATTGGATCATTCATCCAAAGGCCTAAGTGGTAAAATGTATGCAATTTTGCCCTGTATGTGTGTTACCATATTGTCAAGACTAATTCAATGTTTGAAACAAATGACTTGATTGAAGCACTATTAGAGTGGTGAACTTGATTGCCAATCTTTATTAAAGCCAACCTTTATTAGGGCTAATTGTATATGGAAGAAACTCATAGATGGACAATCCAAGTTTCCTTCATTAGACATTGCATCATTTAAAATTATATTGTTCACTGCCCTATTCTCTTATGATATTTTAATGAAGACAGCACTGTGGCTTAGTGGTTAGCATTTCTACCTCACAGCACTGGGGTCATGAGTTCAATTTCTGACCATGGCCTTATCTGTGTGGAGTTTGTATGATCTGCCCGTGTTTGTGTGGTTTCCTTCGGGTGCTCCGGTTTCCTTCCACACTTCAAAAACATACTGGTAGATTAATTGGCTGCTACTGAAATTGACCTTAGTCTCTCTCTGTCTGTATGTTAGGGAATTTAGACTGTAAGCACTATTAGGGCAGGGACTGATGTGAGTGAGTTCTCTGTACAGCGCTGCAGAATTAGTGGCGCTATATAAATAGCTGATGACGATAATGATGATTCTGAATGTGTCACATCTCCATATTGGTGATGACATGGAGGCCTGCTATTATAGCCAGGAACTTTTTTGTCCTGGCCATCAAATCCCTATCCACAGCATCAAAAGTGAACACTACTAATGCAGAACTACACAGTAATTTGAAATTCAGTGTAAGAACACTGTGCCATAACATTGTGGCATCACCAGGAAGATAGATTCAGGGTGATTTAAAGCAGATATGATTTACTTCTCCTATAATGGGCAGCATTTAAAAAAATCATCTCACAATAGTATAGGGACCCAACAAGTGCTGTTTATCTCTCACATGAAGATAAGAATAAACATAAAAATATTTAATTCACTGATGAGTGGGACAGATGTTGGTCACAACTCCTCCATGGTGAAAGCAGACGTACATATGGGGAAGAAAAATAAGCACAAAATAGTGCAACTCTGTGTGTACATAAAGGTGGTATAATGTAATAATATATCAATAATAATGCAGACAATTCTTCTATCTTGAAGTTCACATGTCAGTCATCACCACTCTTCCCCTTATGTGCAAGCACTTACACAAAACCCCACTTGTGTCGATTCATAAACATGTACTTTGCCTGGATAACCATCCAACGTATACCTCTCCTACAGGGAACCTACTTACAGGATAATTTCTTGCAACTTTTGTGTAACATGAGTTAAGAAGATTTCTTAATCATGGTAAAAAAACAGGGGCCCACAAATGGATGTATCTGTCCAATGTTACAGTAATACCATGTAAAAAATATATAGAGAAAAATCTAGTGCAATATGTATTGATAAAAAAATATTTTATTTAAACAGTACATAAATCTCAAAATTCTGAACAATTTCTCATAAAAATAACTGAGAGATGCAGACACTCCTACCAATCATAGGCAATCATGCATGTAAAACATAAGGCCGGGAAATTTCCCTGCTGGTCACGCATGTAGTTGTTATATTTCATGGAGGGTAGTCCTTCTCTCACAGGTTACTCTTAGAAAAAGGCTTTTAAAAACAATGGGACAATGGGAATTTGATATATCAGGTTAAGTGCTACATATTGCATATTGGTCTAGATTGCAAAGGTATAAAAAGTGCATAGTTGGGCTCAGGCGCGGGCTGGGAAAGGGAAGCCCGGGGAGCACACAGGCGGCCGCATCTCATGAAACGGCATCTCATGTCATCAGATGCGGCCGCCGGTGAAAAGGTGGTATACTGCATCCGGAGGGCGGCCGGCCAGCCTACCACCCGGCCCTAATAGCGGTCTGACTGAGCGGCCTGGGGGGCCACTGCCCCCCTGCCCCCCGGACCAGCCCGCCCCTGGTGGGGCTATATAATCCAGTCAAACAGCAACGTTGGTCAAGTGGTCAGAGATTTGTTGTCTTGAGTGAACTGTGCATAGGGTGAAAATAAGGTATCCTAGGGAGGTTAAGAGTGTGGTTGAGGAATTTTATAAGCTAACCTGAAGAGCTGGGTGTTCAGAACACATTTGAAAGTTTTAAAACTAGAAGAAAATCTTATTGTGTGAGGAAGGGCATTTCACAAAGTGGGTGCAGCACGAAAAAAAGTGCAGTAAGCAGGAATGGGAGCAGGTAACAAGTGTGGATAAGAGACTTAGATATTGTGCAGAATGGAGGTATGGAGCTGAGAGTAATTTTGAGAAAAGTGAAGAGATGGTACAGTTTTGTTGATGTTGTTAGAAGTATGTTACATTGGATTCGGTAATAAACAGACAACCAATGTAGAGACTGACAGAGCAGCACAGCAGAGGAAGAACAGTTTGCAAGGAAAATCAATCTAGTTGCTGCCTGCAAAATAGATTGTAGGGGAAAAGTTTGATTTGGGGAATACCAGTAAGGATGGTATTGCAATAGTCAATATGGGAGATGATGAGTGCATGAATTAAACATTCTTACAGTGTCTTGTGTGAGATATGACCGTATTTTAGAAACATTTTTAAATGTATGCAATAGGATTTAGAAATAGATTGAATGTGGGGAACAAAGGATAGTTTGAGTCAAGGATCACACCAAAACATCAAGCTTTGGGGTAGGATTAATTGTCATGTTGTCAGCAGAAATCGAAATGTAAGCTAGGTAACTTCTGTTGGCCGATGGAAATACTATTAGCTCTATTTTTGCAAGATTAAGTTTGAGTTGGCGAGAGGACATCCAAGAAGAGATGGCAGAGAGACAGTCAGCAACGTGGGATAACACAGATGGTGAGAGATCCGGCTAAGATAGATACATTTGGGTATCATCCACACAGAGATGAAACTGAAATCCAAAGGAGCATATTAGTTAACCAATTGTAGTCAAAAGAGGAGCAGAGGACTTACAGCGTTTTTGTACTCCAACTGATAAAGGAAGAGGAGAGGAGGTGGATCCAGATAAACTAACACTGAAAGAGTAATTAGATAGGTAGGAGGAGAACCAGGATAAGAAAGTGTCCTGAAGACCTAGGGATTGCAACATTTCTATGAAAAGAAAGTCAGGACAATTCAAAATGACTAATGGCCTTTAGATTTAGCAGTGATCAAATAATTGATACATTTCTCAATGCAGTCTCTGTGGAGTGTTGGGAATGAAAGCCTGAATGAAGAAGGTCTAATAGATAGTGTGAGGTAAGAAAGCAAGTGAGGCGCGTGTAGGCAATTATCTTGAGAAGCTTTGAGGGGCATGGGAGCTGAGATATAATTTTCAGGAGCAATCACTGCATTCTTGAATAATGATGGAAACAAGCCAGTAGTGAGAGAGCAATTCCAGATTTTAGTTAAGTTTAGGATGAGCACAGGAAATAGAGATCTTCTGATTTGTAAGGGTATAGGAACAAGAGGACAGGTAGTAGATTAGGAAGTTAAGATCAAATGAAGAGACGGCGCCAGAGGGTGCCTTGAAGGAATTGAGGTGGCTGTTTGTCAAGGAAGAATAACCCATTTCAAGTTAGATTTTATCAATCTTGTATAGTAAGTAGGAAGCAAGATCTTGGGCACTGATAGTGGTCAGAAGGTTTAGGGTGGGAGTGTTGAGAATAGATGTAATTTTGTAAAAAGACATTTGGGGTTAAACGCCTGAGCAGAGAGAGACATTGGAAGTATGTTTTTTTTTAGCTAAGTCTAGAGCATTTCTATAGGAGTGGCAGATAGCGGTATAGGTGAGCAAATCAATAAGAGGTATGAGATTTACGCCAGTGACTTTCAGCTTTGTGAGAAAGTTTCTGAAGATTTTGTGACACTTTATTTTTCCACAGCTGACATCAAAGTCGACATGGAGTATAATGTGTTACAAAGATGCCACTTATCAAGGGCTTTTGCTAGGGTTTGATGAAAATGTAGTACCGCCATGTCAGGAGAGGAGAATGTAGAAATTGGGGAGAAAAGCTGTTTGAGAGAAGTGGAAAACTGAAAATAAATAGAGTTAAGATTTATGCAGGTATGAGGAAGCTTGATAGAGATTGACACCAGAGAGATTAAAGTACTGGGGGAGAGCTTGCAGCTAGTAAGGTAATGCTGCAAGAGGGGAAAGAAGTGCTAAAGGAATTAGAAATTTAGCATAGTCTATAGAAAACAAGATCAAGGCAGTGGCCATCCTGATGAGTAGAGGAATCAGTCCGCTGGGAGAGGCAGAGAAGAAAGAAAAAGAGAGTAGTTTGGAGGAACAAATAGAATATGGATTATCAATGGCGATGTTAAAATCACCTATAATGGTGTTAAGGATGTCAGAGGATAAGAGATGACAGGGCTGTTCAGAGAAATTTTCAAGAAATTGTTGGTGTGGTCCAGGGGGCGATAGATCACAGCAACACGCATAGAGAATATGTTAAAAAATCCAAATAGCATGTACCTCAAAAGATGTGAACGTGAGTGATGGGACATTTGGTAGAACTGTAAATGTGCAATGTGGGTAAAGTAATCCAACCCCACCTCCTTGTCTGCTTCCAGGTCAGGAGGTGTCAGTTTAATGGAGGCCACCATGTGAAAGGTCTGCAGGTGAGGCAGTGTCTGATTGTGTAAGCTAAGTTCTGTTATTGCCAGTGGTTGTGTTTGTTTGAGAAGAAACATTGTATATGGAGTTAAGTTTGTTACAAATAGAGCATGTATTCCACAAAGCATATTTAAAGGATTGTGAACAGATGGGAGACAGGTGACATGCTTGAGGTTACTTGGATATCTGTAGTGTTCTGAATAAGATATACGTCTATGGAAGAAGTGAGGGAAACCTGGATTGGGTGATATATCACCAGCTAATAGAGGCAGAGAGAGAGAGAAAGATAGGAAAGATGACTGTAAGATATATGACCTTTAATGTCCTGACGACAAGATGAAGAGATTACAGTTAGTGAATATAAATAGGAAAAAAGTTAGAGTGTTAATTAAAGGTGAGTGGAGTAGTGAGGATGCAATGTGGACAAAGGTGTGTGTTGCAGGGAAGGTGAAGGATGATATAGCCCTAAAGGTAATGCCTTGAAAAGACAGTAAAAAAAAAACAATTTGTTAAACATTGGGATTTAAGAATAAATGACAAGAAACTGAGGCAAACAAAACTTAAGAAATTAAATAATAGTTGAAATGTCCAGTGCAGTTAGAGTAGAAGTGCAGAGTCAGGTTGCAGTACATACTATATAATGCCCTAATATATAAAGATATTTATTTCAGCGCTTTACTAAAATACACCCTATGTGTCCTTATGTGTAAGAAACAAAAATGCTATTTCCTTTGTGTTAATGCATTATAAGATGCAAAAGATGGGGAGGTCATTAAGATGTAAGACACCATGAATCATTAACAACAGAGAGCTTGCATTGAGTTTTTTAAAATTGGTAAATGTCAATGCATAAAAAATCACAACAAAGCCACTTTTTAACTAAAATAAATCAAAGTGATATTATATAACAAAACATAAACAATGTAAAGCTGTATCATTTGAAGTAGTTGCATGAAATACTGCACGTATTATTCTTTTATGCCACAAGATGGCAATCTGAAAGTGCAAATAGCTTTCAAAAAACATTCTGGTATTTGCCTCTAGGTGAATCAATTACAATATCCCCACCTATTTACAGTAAATATGAATCAACATGTGTACAGGAAAGATAAGACTGCCATGAATGCATTTCTTTATGCATATAATAACAATTATTCAAGAAGATCTATATCAAACCTTAGAGGTTGCTACTTCTGCTTCTACATGCTTTCTCAGGGACTATTACACATCTATACTTAAAATGGTCCATTGTTATGTTATAACATTATACAAAAAAAAATATGGAAAATGAGAATTTTTTACTTCCTACTAGTTTTAAAAACTTTTCATTTATTCACCTTACTTAGAGTATTAGACATTTTACAGTGGTGAGGTAGATGCATATTAATAATGTCAGTGTTCAATCACTTTATATAACAATTGTGAGTATACACAAATTTGTTTCAAAATACATCCAGTATTACTCAAAACTGTCTAATACTACAAATATTTTGTCACGAATTAATTACATAGAAGGACATTATATATAAATATGTTTAATACAACATAATGGCTAATTCATACACAAGTGAACATAAATTTATATAAACTGCATAGTACCCTACTTGTCTACTCTGAAATACATGCCTGCTGGTTTAGATTAAAATGTTAGTTTAATCCTATATTATTGGATCGGAAACTATTTTGACACATATAAGACATATACACACGTGAGAAAATGTTCAGTGTTCAGAAGAGGGGCAGAGCAGAAAAGACATCTGCAGAAAGCTCTGTCCCGGTGCACATGTGCAAAGCTGCTTCATTTTTTATTGTCTGCATTTCATCGCAGAGTCACATTTCCCACCTGTCACCACAAGGGGTATGCAGGACACATTGTGATCGTGAAGCTTCAGTAGCCAAGCTGATCAGGGGAGCAGCCTGACAGTTTAGCCCTGAGTGATTGTGTGAAACTGGAGAGATTTTTGCTGCCACAAAAAAAAAAAACTGCTTCTGCTGCTGTTATTAGTATCAGCAGCAGCTCTGGAAGTGTGTGTCTTTGATACAAAAAAAAAAAAAAGATACAGATTGCATTGTCTGAGTTGTCTGCCGACTGGAAATCACAGACAACAGAGGAAGAAGCAAAGGGCAAGTACTGAAGCACAAGTGTTGAGAAGCTGTATTGGAAGAATCTGGTACTTTTCTGTGCTCTTGTGGATATAATGATGGATTTTGCCCCACCAATCTTTTTCAACCTGATAATTCTGTTCTTGCTTAATAATAAGATCACGACAGTGACAGGGAATAAATGTAAGTATTCCAAAGCTTATTACTTTCAACTCTGATTTGGTTTAATTGCATCTTTTATACCGTAATTACATTCGCTGTCCAAATGCTGAACCTTTATAATGGCAGATTACTTAGACATTGAAATATTACCATGCATAGACTGTAAATGCAACTTAATCCTTCTCTATTGTAGTGTATATAAAAGTTTGGCAGGTTCTCCTAAGCGTTTGAATAATGTGCAGCATGTGTCAGACACTATTTAATACACACTCCATGTTTTGCAGTGGTTTTCTAATTACATTTCATTTTGTTGGGGAAAAGCCGATTACTTTAGTGCACCCCGGAAATACTTTAGCTTTTAGCATTGCATAGTTTGCAGTCTGGTAGCTAACAGCAGCATATAAGCAAATCTTGTCCTTACACTAAGCTGATGCATATAATATTGATCACACAAAAAACCATGAGAGACACAAGATTGACACATAAAATATAGAATCAATACTGTATTTTTGCACTGGTAGGCTAAAAACTCTTTCAAATATCTGTGCAGTGAAAAATAAATATAAAACTTGCTATGATATGGTTTTCTGCTGCACAGACTTAAGCCAGTGTTTCTATGTAGTATCCTGAAAATTCCATATGTTTTTTGCATGTCAGCCCTATATTGTCCTTTAACATGATATATATATATATATATATATATATATATATATATATATATATATATATATATATATATAATACTACTGTAACAAACATACCTTCAGACTCCCTATGTACTGTAGTTTGTCTTTTGATAGTATGCAGGTGTTTGAGGTCCTAAAAATATATGAATACATCAGAACTTGCTGCTGGTATTTTGTGCATGGGTTGGCAAAAAAGTCATGGTGAGGTACAGTAAATTGTTGTGAATTATTTTTAAAGGGCTAAGCTACACTATCTTTGTAGCTCTTTTGGGGTCTGACTAGCATTAAAACAAGTCTGTGAAAATTCCATTAGCTGCCAAGCAAGTTTTTTGAACATTCAGATCTAGCAAATATATATCAAAACAAGACTTGAGTAGAGACCAGCACTCCTTTCATTTCTGTTACTTCTTCCCCATTCATACCCAAGGGTATAGGAGAGAGTGAAATTGATATTCTGTTCATCTGGTTTAATGTATTATGCAATGGAACTTTATTTTGCCCTTTAATACTACTGGGCATTTATTTTAAACATTGTAGGCAGTATTTTAAAATTTGACATCATAAATAATATGGCTTGGAACAAGGGTGAGCAGATGGGATTATTTTATACTGTAAACCATTAGGAAAATGTATCCAGTACAAAAAAAAAAAAGAGTCGAAGAGCACTAGAGGTCACTCTAACAATTTAAGAAGCACAAGCATTGCAGCAGCACAGGGAATAAAATATTTAAAAGCAACAAAGTGCCTAGCACTGAAGCACATAACCAATTCAAAGCAAAATGCTGTTCAAAGTAAGTTACAATATACATGACATAAAATATAAATAATTTCTCTGAAATCCTTTAACCATTACCCAAAATATGAGCAAACACCTCACTCTTAAAATGAAGAGTTACTCATGGCTATTTATTTGTTCATATCCATTGCCTGATTTTAAAATATATTATAACTAAAATTGTCTCCAGCTATTTTTTGGTGGTATATTGATATACATCATTTATACTGTTTTATTCTATGTAAATATTCTTTTTTTTAAATATATGCCATGTAACTACAATATGTTTTTTTGGTTTTCTCCAATTGCAACTTTTCAACTATGTATTTTGTGGCGGTTTGGGGGGAGGGGAAAGGAGTTTATTTTTTTATGTTTGAACACACAATGTTGCAACTATTTCTCAACTCAGTTGTTGTATTATTTCTTTTGACAAAGAATGTGTTGATGGTCAGGCATGATTTTTTTTTCTAAATAGCACTGTTATTTCTTCTTGTTATACAGTACAAGAGTTGTAAATGTAGTCACAAGCAGAATGTTATATTATAGTGCACAAAATGTTTCCAAATAAAGTAGAGAAAAGTTCTGGTAAAGAAACAATATAGTTTGGGAGATTGTGCAATAGTAAATCAGTCAGTCAGTAAATCAGCTCCTGTCTGGCAGTCTGAAAGTGGGTCAAGAAGCACTAATAGACATGAGGTACAGTGTTTTCTCAGCTCAAAGAACACTGAAACTGTCACAATAAAATGTACAGAATTGTCATCAGCAGTAAACTTAATGTTTGTTCTTAGAATGGCTTGTTCTTAAGAGTTCTTTAAAACTTGTTTAGTTGAATAAATCCAAAATGTCTGTTTTTGTCCTACATGCCTTTCAGACATCTATTTTTATCAGAAAAGAGTTCAATATATATAATTAGGTACATCAAAGGAAAAAGTGCCAGAAGACAGCAGCCTAGAATAACATATTATGGATAGCCGAAAAATGATATAAACTAGTTTGGAGAGTAATGGAAACTACATTGTTTAATATGTCAGTCCTATGGATAGCATTAAAAAGACTTCAAATATAAACATGATAACAAGACCATATTGTATGCATGTATGTATTGATTAATTTATAATGACACTTTCACACAGCAAACATAATTGAAAGAGCTCAAATTTATAAAATGTAATCTCTTATTTTGGAGGCAAACAATTGTGAATCAATTAAGCAAGTCTTTGAAATACAGATGTCAAGGCAATTCTCCTCACTAAACAAAAACATTAGTTTTCTACTGCTGACTATGAACTTTCTTAAATGAAACCTATTTCACCGAGATGAGTCTCCATCTGACATTGACTTTCTGTCTGTCATAATGTCAATACATTAAACAAAACAATTCACTGCTTCTTAGAACTTTTCAATGGAGATTATTTACTAACTTTGCAATTAGGTGCAAAATTTGCAGTGAACCATAGCAACCAATCAGACAAGTTGTCTGCTGCCTCCAATTAGGCTCACAATCCTTATGTCATCTATAAACATGATTGTACAGTAATTGTATTGTGTAATGCCTATTGCCAGTAATTTAGTCACATATATGATGTATCGAATATATACTTGAAAAGGAGAGGTGACTCTCAATGTATTTTTCTGACAAAATAACTTGCAAATAAATAACTTGCACCAGACAAGGAAAAGTGCAATGTTTGTTAATAAACCATGATGCTTTGCAATAAACCATTCTTACATTCTGGCAGAAAGGACAGACTTTTAAGGAGTGAATGCCACGAAATTACAAAACTGTTTTCATTTTGCAGCATGCTGTGTGTCATGTCGGTATACTGAAGCAAATATACATTTACACATTCAATTTTGATGACCTCTGATAATATTGGAATTATATGTCTATCAGGGTAGTGGGAGAGAGAGAGAGAAAATCATGTTTGTGGTAGAACATGACTATATGCTGCAGGATAGACCCTGTATATGAAGACCCAGATAATATTTGCCAAACTGCTCCTAGTGGTAGAGCATTTGATTACATGCTCTACTTTAGACCTCACATAGGAAGACATTGATCATCTCTTCTAAAGTGCTCCTGGTGGTAGAGCATGTGATTACATGCTGTACTAAAGACCTGGTATAGGAAGACCTAGATCAGTGTTGGCTAACCTGTGACACTCCAGGTGTTGTGAAACTACAAATCCCAGCATGCTTTGCCAGTATATAGCAGCTTATTGCTGGAAGGGTATGCTGGGACTTGTAGTTTCACAACACCTGGGGTGTCACAGGTTAGCCAACACTGACCTAGATCATCTCTGCTAAACTGCTCCTAGTGGTAGAGCATGTGATTACCTGCTGTAGTATACACCTCATATAGGAAGACCCAGATCATCTCTTGTAAACTGCTCCTAGTGGTAGAGCATGTGATTACATGCTGTACTATAGACCTGGTATAGGAAGACCTAGATCATCTCTGCTAAACTGCTCCTATTGGTAGAGCATGTGATTACATCCTGAAACTATAGACCTGGTATAGGAAGACCCAGATCATCTCTGCTAAACTGCTCCTAGTGGTAGAGCATGTCATTACCTGCTGTAGTTTAGACCTGGGGTAAATGTATCAATATGCGGGTTCTTCAACACCCGCGTGTTCAGCCTCTTCCGCGATTAAATTTCAAGCGGCGCTGCATTGTAAAGGGAAGTTAACCCTTTACAATACGGCGCTGCTTGAAATTTAATCGCGGAAGAGGCTGAACACGCGGGTGTTGAAGAACCCGCATATTGATACATTTACCCCTTGGTGTAGGAAGACCCAGATTATCTCTACCCAAATGCTCCTAACGGTAGTGCGTGCATGAGATTATATACTGTAACATAGATATTAATGTCTTTCACATATGCGATGTGCTAAAAAATATTTATGTAAAGCATTTATAAAATGAAGTTAAAAAAGTTTTATAAAGTAAAATAAAGAAATAAACACATACATGGTACCAAAAAGTCATATTTGTTCCAACCAAAGAATAAAACATTAATAAAAATTGTATTAATGTTATTTATGGAAATGAGACATATTTCTTTACTATAACCTACCTCCATACTTAGAGCTAGAATGATTTAAATATTAAATAAGGAGACAAGAATAAATGATGCTGATTTCTTTAAATACTTTGATATGCTAGGTATATTTGAGACCTTCATGTACTCTAAATACCTTCTTTATGCAATTATATGCCCTCATTATATTTCTGCATAGCTGGTTGCAAACAAGGCTCTATGCATTCCGTTGCTATTAGGGAATCTGCCAATTGTCTAGCATTTTATAAGAGGCATTATATTAATATTATGATTTTTATACATATTATCTATTATAAAATATTATATAAACCCTAACGAACACCTGGGTAGTTGTTTCTTCCATGTGATATTTTTATATTAGTAAAACTTTAAATTTATACACTATTAAGTTTTTAATGCTGAAATTAATTCTCCTTCTCATTTGATAGAATGGCTGTGTTCATACAGCCTGGCCAATTCCATAGGCACTATAATAATTGCCTAAAAGAGGTTTTAAATACCCAAGAAGGACTTTTTCAATATCTGTAATAAAGTCAATGTATTGACGGAACACATGCAATGCATTTAAGATCACAGGAGGATGAAAGAGCTTATTCTTGTTACGCATTTGACATACTTCGCATTGAACACCTTTTCTATTCACTGCCGATTTTAAGAAAATCATTCAATTACCATCTGTATGGGACTGTTTGCTCCTTATTAAGGACACGCTACTCTGTCTCCTACTTGCTACTTCACTGCAAGCTAATCTGCTTGCACTTGTATGGGGCTGTATGTTCTACATTGGAAGGAGAGGCAGCCACTCAGCCACTCACCAAGTATTCAGCTATGTTCCCAATGAGTTTTATTCCATTCGCTCTGTTGGGGCGCATTGAGGCACATAGAAATATCAATTTGGGATATCCAAGATTGAGAACTGTTGTAAATCTCCTAAGGTCTGGATGTTGACTATAATATATCGTATCCAGGGCTGGTAGAAAATGTAAGCACTGTTGGAGTAAATAGTAGAAAGGAATTAATGGAAGGAAAAGAGATAGTAATGAAAATAAAACAATACCATATGATACATATCATTATTTATAGCTCCAATTAGGAAATTATTCTGATAAATAGGCCAGACATCACCCCTTTCACAGTTGCATAGAGCCCATGAGTCACCAGCTCACCAGAACTATTGTAACCTCTACTTGTGATCTGGGGATTTCAACTGATGTATCATTTTAATTTGAGAAGATGGCAATCTTAACTCATATATCTCCCTCTTATCCTTATTCACTGCAACAGAGCTTGCAAGGTAGCCAAAAGTACTGTTTAATTTTTTACTATGTTGCTCTTTGTTAAAGCAGAATTGCGCAACCTTTTTTTGGTCCCAGGGTAACATTAGGTGATAGTAGTACTTCTCTGAAGGGACCACAATGAAATGTAAACATGCATAAAAAATGCATAATTTGCTTTGAATTTATACCATCCCTCAATTATGACATAGCTTTCAACATTGCTAAAAGTTGCCATTGGGACAGAAGTGACTTGCAGTGTTACACCACCAGTGGGGGAGTGGCCATCCCATGTTGTGGGTGTGGTCACTCCCACAACATGTGGGTCACATACAAATCGAACTATGGGTCTCCCCTGCAGCTCATGTTACCTCTCTCACTTCTTAGTAAAATATCCCTTCTCACCTCTGCAGTAACACATTCCTCCTTTCACCTATGTAGTAACACATTACCCCTTTCATCTCTGTAATAACACATTTCCCCCACTCGTCCCTGTAACACACTCACCAACTCACCACTGTAGTTACACTTCCCCAACCATCTCTGTTATATTCCCTTCCATTACCACTGTAGCAAAACATTTTCATCACCAACCTGTAGAAACACATCTCCCACCATAGCAACACATTTCCCCAAACTCTCCAGCAATACATTGTGTAGAAGTAATTCCATTGCTCCCATCTTGCCTCTAATTTTTCAGCTCCCTGCATTCTAGTAACATATAGACACAAGGCGCAGTTCCTTATTTGCAATCTACATTATACTGTATAGGCTGGATGATATCAGTAAAAAACACAAAAATTTGCCTTTGAAATAGGGTGAGGAATTAGCAGAGGCTCAATCTATCGTCTGTATTTTAAATGATAGCTGCTTAAAAATAAAACATGCTTTATTGTAAGTACAAAAGAAATACTCTGGTTGTCAGCACTTGTATTTACCTATGTAAAATGTATCAATCTAATATAGAAAGAGGAGGTATAAAACATGATATCTCAAGCACCACATCAAGAGTTTTTTCTATTTGTATTCAGAATAATATATGTACAGTATGTTGCTATGCAGCTGGCATCCTAAGAAAGAATGAATAGCATAATCCTGTGCTGTCTCCGATCTAATTTTTGGCTCCAAACTGAAACATATGACACGTCTCAAGATGAAGATAATTCACAATTTACTTCCCATTTACCATTTTCCCTGATCCACAGCTTTCCCAACATCTGCCTGAATAGTAATAATATCATCAAAAGGAGACAAAGCCAACAATTTAGACACACTTTAGCAGTAATGGTCATTTGATGATAGAAGCCATCTAGTAACCTTTCCTAGTTATAGCCTATTGTGTAACTGTAACCTAAAATACAATCTATGTATTCTCTGTAGTTATATCTAACTGCAAAGTCAAAGCATAAAAATAGGGATAGTAAAATAGTTTACGGAAAAATCAATATTGGAACGTCTGGTAACTATTGATCAGGAAATCGCTTCATAAATTAATCAAATATGGTATATTTAAGTTTATATTTTCGATGCCAGGTTCCCTCACTCCTTGTTCTCATGAATATTGCTCCATTCTTGCTTAGCCACATGTGGATGACCATATTGGACAAGAACTGGCTATTCTTCATTCATGAAGCGACCGGAACACTTTAGAAGATGACTGAGCACAAGCGCATTCATTGCATACCACAAAGTGCTTAGGTTTGGTACTGATGCATCTGGATGGTCTGCCCAGTGCCGTAACTAGACACTTTAGTGCCCTGGGCGAGACAGGACACCGGCGCCCCCCATCTAAGTGGGCGTGACATTTGCCAAGTGGGTGTGGCCAACCTAATATGGGGGTGTGGCTACTGAAAAAATTCTGTTACACATATTTGCAAATACATGATAAGCCGGATGCATGAATGAATATATATATATATATATATATATACATATATATATATATATATATATATATATATATATATATAATATTTATTTATATAGAGAGAGAGAGATCTATAACTCTATCTATATTTCTGATGCATTTGGATTATCATAAATTTGCAAATATGTGTATTATAAAATAGAAATTAATATTAAATTTATAGTTGAGAAATAGAGAGAGATTAAATAAAATAAGGTGCTGGTGAGATCAGTGGGAGTAGAGGTGGGTGGAAGTGGTGTATAAGTGGGCTGAAATAGGAGTTTGGGTATGGAGGAGGTAGGTGGAAGGGATGAGTGAGAATGGTAGTGGAATGGAACAGAATTGAGAATTATGCTCTTATAAGAGCAGTTTGTTGTAAAAATTACTTTTCTCTAGCAGTGGTCATCAGCGTTGTAGCTGCGCCTGAGCGGCTTCCTGCTTTGGCATTTGGAACACAAGTTTGTGTTCCAAATGCCAAACTTCCTGTCAATGGAACGCATGTGCGTTCCACTGACAGGAAGTTCGGAATTTGGAATGCAAACTTGCGTTCCAAATGCCAAAGCAGGAAGCCGCTCGGCCGCAGCTACAGCGTCCGATGCTGGGAATAGGTTGTTTCTCGTCAGGGAGGCAGATGGATGTAAGAGCTCTGTGTGCAGTGATTGAGCCTGGGCACAGAGGCAGGTAGCGGGCGGCTAATGCGCCCCCTTGGGCTTGCGCCCTGGGCGACGGCACCGCCCGCACCTGCCTAGTTACGGCTCTGGGTCTGCCCAACATATTTCAAGGAGCTTGGCTACTGTCTAGTTTTGCAAACTATATGTACAGTTTGCCTTTGTGTGCAGACAGGGAGAAAAATCTCCAGAAGCGCAATGTGCAAAAGTGAAAAAGTCAGTTCAAAGTCAAACTTGTTTCTCTTATAATAATGCCTTATATAGTCTCATGTATGGCTTGCATTAATCATAAGAGTGAGGAGACATAAGGTCTGTCTTCATTACATATGACAGTTTTTTGAGGATAAAGCATTTCATGGCAGTGCTTAAAGTACGTGCAGAAATGCACTGAAAATGTAACACGGATGCAACAAATGGAAGGATGAGAGCCGAGATGATAATATCTGGTGCAAAGTTCAATTCATTATTTTGCAGTTTGGAAAGGATCATGCACCATTCACACAGAATGGACCGCCCCTAAAATGTAACTTTTCCACCCCTTTAGCTTATATCAAACATCTCACTATTACAGTGTGCCTACTTTGTATATTGCCCTCATTGCACCCAACTCATCCTCTTTGCCATTGGAAATCTGTTCTCCACAAACACTTCCTCTTCCCTACCTCACAACTTTATCTACATGAAAAAGCCCAGTCTTATGTAATGCATTTTCATTTCAGCACTTCAAATTAGGCATGTCTCTGCATCTAAACTGGACTCAGCAGGGTACACCCTTAATTTGCTCTGCGCAACCCCCCCCCCCGCATAAAAGTTTTAATTGCCGCAGACCCTGCAAATACATGTGTTTCCGGCTAAAAAGTGCTATAGGATAAAGTATATGTGTGATCTCACAAAATAACATTTGCACTACTGTTTTACACGTTTGCAGTTTGTAAATGAGTCATATTGTTTCTTAGTTGCTGTGATTTTTAATTGCTTTGTAGTGCAATGAATGCCTGTAATTGCACGGTTCTATAATTTATTCGCCTCAAATGAATTTAAGGCGATTTATTTCTTGCATAGAGTTTAATAGGATGAGAGATCAATTGCTACTTATGGAAATTTTTAAGCAATTCTCATCAGGAAATGGTAATTGGGATAAGGAACACAAGAAGGCTTTTTATTCTTTGGGTGATTGATATGTTTTATAAGCAATTAATTTCATGAGATTTAATCGAAAAGGTTGAAAATCACTTGTGTTGACCAAGCTAAGGATGTGCAGAATTCTGAAAATAACTATTTTACTGGGCCTATGCACTATACAGGGATTACCAAAATTAATTTGACTCCTGTGGAAGTAATGTTTTGTAGTTTAGTTTGTTTACTGATTAAGCTAGCAGGAGATAACACAAGAATGACTTCTACAGTCATGGCCAAAGTTGTGAGCATGACACAATTATTGGTTTTCACAAAGCTTGCTGCTTCATTGTTTTTATACATTTTTGTCAGATGTTTCTATTGTATAATGAAGTAAAATTACAAGCATTTTATAAGTGTCAAAGGCTTTTATTGACAATTATATTAAGGTTCTTCAAAGAGTCAATATTTGCAGTGTTGACCTTTCATTTTGAAGACCTCTGCAATTTATGGGTTTTTGTTTGACACCCGCCTATTCAGGATTGACCACAAGTTTCCGTTGTGATTAAGGTCTGGGGAGTTTCCTGGCCATGGACCCAAAATTTTGATGTTTTGAACCCCGAGCCACTTAGTTATCACTTTTGTCTTATGGCAAGGTGCTCCAACATGCTGGAAAAGACATTGTTTGTCACAAAACTGTTTTTGGATGGTTGGAAGAAATTTATCTTGGAGGATGTCTTGGTACCATTCTTTATTCATGGCTGTGTTCTTAGGCAAAATTGTGAGTGGGCCCACTCCCTTGGCTGAGAAGCAACCCCACACATGAATGGTCTCAGGATGCTTTACTGTTGGCATGACACAGGACTGATAGTAGCATTCACCTTTTCTTTTCCAGACAAGCATTTTTCCAAATGTCCCAAATAATCTGAAAGGGGATTCATCAAAGAAAATGACTTTACCCCGTTCCTCAGCAGTCCAATCCCTGTACCTTTTGCAGAATATCAGTCTGTCCCATATGTTTTTCCTGGAGAGATGTGGCTTATTTGCTGGCCTTCTTGACACCACGCCATCCTCCAAAAGTCTTCACCTCACTGTGCATGCAGATGCACTCACACCTGCCTGCTGCCCTTCCTGAGCAAGCTCTTCACTGGTGATGCCCTGATCCCGCAGCTGAATCAACTTTAGGAGACAGCCCTGAAGCTTCCTGGATGTTCTTGGGTTCCCTGAAGCCTTCTTCACAACTATTGAACCTCTCTCCTTGAAGTTCTTGATGATCTGATAAATGGTTTATTTAGGTTCAATCTTAATAGCAGCAATATCCTTTCCTGTGAAGCCATTTTCGTGCAAAGCCATGATGACTGCACGTGTTTCCTTGCAGCTAACTGTGATTAACAGAAGAAAAACAATGATTTTAAGCACCACCTTCCTTTTAAAGTTTGCAGTCTGTTATTCTAACTCTGTCAACATGACAGAGTGATCTCCAGCCTTGTCCTCATCAACACTCTCACCTGTGTTAATGAGAGAATCACTGACTTGATGTCAGCTGGTCCTTTAATGACAGGGCTGAAATGTAGTGTAAATGTTGTTTTTGGGATAAAGTTCATTGTCATGACTTTGAAATGAATTGCAATTCATCTGATCACTCTTCAAGACATTCTGGAGTATATGCAAATTGCCATCAGAAAAACTGATGCAGCAGACTTTGGGAAAAATAATATTTGTGGCATTCTCAAAACATTTGGCCATGACTGTAGAATTAGCATATCATCAGTGCCATCCAGTGACATGTCCATCACCATCATGTAGAACATTATAATATATAGGATGCATTCCCCTCTCACACTTCCTCTCCTCTTAACCCTTCTGGTCACATTTAACTCGCCCTCACCCACAGACTCTATACCTAAATTCAATCTTCACATTTTCCTATGAAATGCGGCCCAGTTAATCCTCACTTGTATCTAAATTAACCATGAGAGTGAATTGCATCAGGAAAAATCAAGTAAAAAAAAGTCCATTTTGCGGGAAGAATAAGGATCCTTGCACCCCTTTAAAGCTGGGAACGCCTCTGTGATATAAATAACTCATAGCACAAAATAAAGTCTACTTGTTACATGTGGTTGCAATACAAGGTACATGAGTGCACCTAGCCTGCACTTAGCAAGACACTCCATAATCCGCCCAGCTCCTCCCATCAGATAATGCATATTTTTGCAGTAACCTCCAGACACAGCCATATTGAAATGCAGAGCCATGTGCTTCCAATATAAATGGGCACATTTGTAAAGAAATAGTTACATTACATTACAAAACGACATACGTGCTGATGGCTGGTGCTCAATTTTGCATGATTGTAAATGACAATATGAAGATCACAAAATTTTGGTACCTCCATTTGTGTCTTATCTGTGAGTTCAAACTTGTCATATATGTTTTACTATATTTCATATACTAAAACTGTGTTTCACAACACAGTGCTCTGTTATCATTAACAGTGCTATTTTAGTATTTCTTGCAAATGTCTGAAAAAGCACCATACTCTCTACAACATTTGCAATTTAATTCTCTCCAGGTAGCTACTGAGTGCATTGATTTTTGTTTATCACAAAAGATCCTCCATTGGAGTGTAATAATAGAAAGGCAAATTGTTGAGGTTTTTTACCTAAATCAAGCCCAGCAGATGTACTACATTTAACAAACAATTTCTATTATAATGCAATTTAGGAGTGACAGTTATACACAACTTTTAATTTACATATTTAAGTTGCAATATGCTTTGTGTTCTATTCTAGCATTATACTGTAGTTTCAGTCAACAGTATTTTTTTTACATAACAATAACCTACTGCTAAATTTTACCGTCACTTTTCCTTTGGTATTTCAAATCATGTAATACATTGTTGTGCTTACATTATGGACATAATAACTATATTTTATATTTTATTACAACGTGCATTTCAAAGAAAGCTTACAGTAAAACCGTGCATGACTTTATTGTGCCAATACCTTGACTACAGTCTAACTGATTGAGATTGATAGGAAAGGTAAGAGAATACTAGCTCTGAAAACATTTCCAAAGGGAAATTAGCTGCTGAGAGATGGAGATACATTAATAGAAAATGAAATGTAATTAGCATCAATAGTATGAAAACTCAATTTGAACGTAATCTGAAGTTGTGAAGTCCCTAAAGTTGATTGTATTTTTATATTGTTTACATATTTACTGTGTTTATTTAAGTAGAACATATAATGTATGGAAAGGCATAACTAGCTTTGTGAACTTGAATAACATTGTTGGCAATACCTTTCAGGTTAACCATGCTGGCGTTCTGTTTTTATTATAGATGGGTACCTTTATCCCTCAATCAATGATCTTGTATTGTTAATAGGAAATCTGTAAATGTGGAGAAACAATTAGCTACCCTTCTGTAATAAATACGACAACCAGGCCCGGCGCTCCCATTAGGCAAGGTTAGGCACTTGCCTAGGGCGCCGGGCTCTGGAGGGCGCCACAGATTAAAAATTTCTTTAAAACTGTGCGGCGACCGCTGACCATACCTTTCACGGCCGCCGCACAGCTTCAGATACATCCACAGGGAGGGGGGGAGGGACTATTGATCATCACCACCGCCGCCTCTCTGCTCCGTCTCCTCCCCTCCACTCACTGACTGTCAGGCCGTGACATCATCATCACGGCCTGACAGTGTCCGTGAGTGGAGGGGAGGAGACGGAGCAGAGAGGAGGCAAGTTAAGGTAAGAAAAGACGGGATGCGCCGATTTTGAAAATGGGGTGCGGGGCGCCGATTTTGAAAATGTGGCTAGGGCGCCAAAGGTCCTAGCACCGGCCCTGACGACAACATGATTTGTGGTATGATACTCTAGAAATGTAAACTAGCAAGACATTGCAGAAGCATGTACACTAATGGGTGGGAAAAGGCTGGGTTATTACATTACAGAAATGTGGCTGAAATGAAAGGTTACAACAATCATGTTTCTTATCCCCAGCAAGATACCAGTATTATGCCAGCATTCCATTTGACTAATTATGTGTCAATAAATGCCCAACATTAAGCCAGTAATTGCAATACCCAATAATTTGCCAATAATATGTCAATAGCAGTTATATCAAACTCCCAGATCTTCAGAGGGACACCGTGGGGTTTCCTTGTATTGAAAAGGTCAAAGACAAGTTTTAAACTCTATGGGAAAACATAACCACAGCCTGTTAAATCTCCAGATGCAGTTTGTGTCAATTGCACTTTTCTTACTTAACCCCATCTTCCTTCCACTGATAGAATGAAGAGAACAGGAATTTTGCATTAGGGCTTATGAAGTTATGCTATTAATCCAAAGTACAACTCCATCAGTAGATAGATAGTTACCAGATACATGACATTACAGCTTCCATGAAAAATTAACTATACAAGACTGGCATTTGTAAACACATCATTGTGCTAATCTATGGAGTAGTTTAATTACTTAAACGGAGTCAGGAAGAAATATTCTGCAATGGTTTAATTTGTTTTTTGGGAGGTGATGGGTTTGCCTTCCTGTGAATCGACTGGATGTTGAGAATAAAGGATTAACACAATATATATGTATGCTTTTTTAAACCTAAAAAGCTACCTAAATAACTATATTGCTATCTGAAATAAATTACTGCACTGAATTTTCCTTGGTTAGCACAGCCCCACACGCAGTCACACACTATTGTTATTATGCATTCTGCAATGATGTGCAATATGTAATACATATACCAGTTGTGGAAAGGAAATCCTGACAAGCTTAAGGCCAGCTGCCGTATACATAAATGGTATACCAAGATACAAATCTGCATGACGGGGTTTGAATGATGACCTATGCTGTAGCAGGTTGTTATTCAGAGTAGAAAAGGGCACTTTGGGAGCAGAAAGGATGCAGCATGTGTGCTTGAAGATAAAGTACAGAGAAGATATATATGAATTTCCAGTGATAAGCTTAGTCAGAAAGCAGCATAGCAAGTAATGTGCTAACATCTTCACTAGGAACACTGAAACCCTATTGAGAGACAACCCTCAAAAAATATATAAACTGAAACTAAGACAGCCGATCTGTTCTATTCTTAACAAATATTGACTAACATATTTCATGTTTTGGAGGAATAAAAACATTTTTTATGCAGTAACATTGCAATAATACTATATTTACTTGCACCTGTAACATTTGGAACTTAATAAATATATCTGTCACTAAAAGATGCTAATAGATCTTTATTAGTAATATTATTATTATTATTATTATTATTATTATTATTATTATTATTATTATTATTATTATATCTCCACTTATCTTAGACTTGAAAACAGGATCGAGGATCAGGATATAAAATAAAAATATAAAATAAAGATAAATAAAAGCAAAATCGGTAAGAAATATATAATAAAAATATAAAAAAATGAAATGTGCACTTTTTTAATCCACACAACAATATCAGAAACTTTGTAAAGTAAACTACTTATTACTGGCTTAAGAAGATAATCAAAGTATATATTCATTATTTCTCATTAATAAATTTCTTTCTTTGCTTCTGTGATCTACCTTTTCACTCCAAACAAGGAAAAAGATCAAGCTCATTCCAGGGTCCTCTCAAAACAAATCAGTTTTCAAGGTAGGAAAGAGACCACATGTCAGCGAAATCATAGCTTTGTTGACTAGAGTGAAACAATGGGGTAGATTCAGATAGCCGCAGGATTTTTACAAGAAATCTCTGCTGAGTTTGGGGTGCGAGGAAATATCAGCGGGGAATTTAAAGTAGTAAAGACACAATGTTCTGAGGAACATCGCGGCTAATTGAATCTGCCCCAATGTTTGTTTCCACAGTGAAGGATTGAGTTTAACTTGTATGTAATAATCTCATAGACTTGAGAGGTCATCACTCTTATCTAGACATTGTTGAATGCCTTGTTGCCCTTTTTGTGGAAGAGAAACAGGTTTGTGGTCTAAACTGTAAATATCAACTGTTTTAATACTATAGACACTAACATTAAAGTATAGACTACACTATAATACAACTTTATAGTTATGTAAATTCTTTATGAAAATGTACTTTATACTGCCCAAACCTCCTACGATAAGTCTAATTAGTAAATTCTAATTATGTTGCAAGTGTTATGACTTCACATTAAAAGTACCAGAGAATCATCTGGTGGACACCAATTCTGTTATGCTCTATAACATACTTGATAATAACATGGAAAAAGTTACCTTATTGCTCTCCAATCATCATCATCATCACCATTTATTTATATAGCGCCACTAATTCCGCAGCACTGTACAGAGAACTCATTCACATCAGTCCCTGCCCCATTGGAGCTTACAGTCTAAATTCCCTAACATGCACATACACACACACAGAGAGAGACTAGGGTCAATTTGTTAGCTGCCAATTAACCTACCAGTATGTTTTTGGAGTGTGGGATGAAACCGGAGCACCCGGAGGAAACCCACGCAAACAGGGGGAGAACATACAAACTCCACAAAGATAAGGCCATGGAGGGGAATTGAACTCATGACCCCAGTGCTGTGAGGCAGAAGTGCTAACCACTAAGCCACCATGCTTCAATATCATTAATTATACAATGAAATATTCAATATTGTAGATAATTGCATTTTCTAACACAAAATAGCAATATAACATACATTATATTCCGCTGTACTGTTTTCCCTTTATGCTTCAGTCCAAGACTAAATATATATGTAACTTATATTCTTATACATAATCAATTAATTTGCAGTAGTGGTGTGTGAATTAATTTGTCCACATTGATCTGTTTAGGAATACAAAACACACTTGATTTATGCCTATGATATGCTGCTACTATTAATCAAATTGTGATAACAAGACTTTGATTTCCTGAGGGACAAGATGTTGGGAAGTTGCTCCTGAGATCACACCACTGTCTTTTTATTGATTCCACTTCAAGATGCAATCATTCTGTTAAATGTGTGTACATCATGTCAACTCACATACCTATTAGTGTATTAATGTTTACTATTTACTGTTTCAGCATGAATTGTACAATAAAATAAGTAAAATTTAAGGATTTGTGCCTGCTGTCGACAAACCATTGATAATGGGATTCTGAAGCAAATAAAATTGTCCTTCTAATTATTAGAAAACCTTCTGCATAAATTAGTAAACACACATAACAAAGTTTTTGTTTAGTATTTTAATTGATTTTTAGAGAGCATCATTGAGTCATTAGAGGGAAATTATAGCAAAATTATAGATGGAATATAATAAATCTGCTCTACCACCTACTCAACCAGTTTTACTAAACTTTATTTAAAAAAATGCAGGTTTCATGCAAGTTGCATTTGGCCTTGAATGAGGCCCAGGATGCGAGTGGAGGAACTAAGACAGCACTTTTTTTTTCATGCATTTTGTACTGTTTGTTTTAAACTTGTTCAATTTCTGTGTAAAATAATTTTTTTTTATTCCAAAATGCACACTTGTGTTCGATTGTCTTGAAGAATAATTCCCCTGATAAAGGATTTTACTTAATTAAAATCATTACAACTTACTGGAATAACTCCTGATACTTGAAATACGACTTCTACCTGGAATTGACTAATTGAAATGCAGAAACACACTGTTGATGACATTTGTCAGATATGCTGTTTAAGATGGACATTCCTTAGCAACTTCTGCAATAATGGAATCAATCAGAGCTGTCCACAGTTTTGTCTCATAGTTACAGAGGTTGCTAAGGAGTGTTAGTTTTATAGCAAACAATCTATACCATTGCAGCAAAAAGTACATGTTAAGCAGGCAATTTCAGGCAAAATTTGTTTTTCAAATACAAGCTGTTATTTGAGTAACTTGTTATGTCCATCAAAATTAATTTTAAAGAGGCATATTTGGAGAGCTCACTAAGACTAACAGAGAATCATCTGGTAATTCAAATAGACTCTATTATAGACTCTATATTTTTATTTTTCATTTGTGTTTGCTAATGTAAACATTTAGGGATAAATGTATAAATATTCTTGTTAAAATACTGTATCTAGTTTCTATGTTGTTGCTGTTAGATTGGCTTGTAAAGCTCACCATTCAGATTTCAACCTTTGTGTTACACATAATTGTTTATCTTCTCCCAGAAACCTACTGTCAGTCTAAATGAGATGTGATAATTTTCTGACAATAGCTAGGAGCCTAATGGCATGGAAAGTGTATTACGTCACTAGGGTTGGGGTATTATGTCTTTGAGGGTGTAGCAGATCGAAAGGTACATAAAATATGAACAGACAAAGAGTTGACAGCTCATAACCAACATGTGGTGATAACATAAAACATTGTGCCGCATATACATTCCACTGTACAATTAAACACTGAAATTATTTGAGGTTGGTCTCCTTTAAATGATAACTCAAAGCCTGGCTGTAAATTAAACAAATGAGAAATCACTGATCAGTGAGAATAAGGATTTTTTTTCATCCATTTTTTTGCAGAGGTAGTTATCATTTATTGTATTTGAACAGCAAACTGTTAGTTTAGAAATGTATGCCCAGAATGTACCTTGCACCATAATATTTTAGTCCACACAGATAACAAATTTACATATGCCATGATCACATTACATTGCCACTGAATATACTTTTTATGTTCTATTATCATATAACACTTAATTTAACTCCCTATCAAATTTATTTAGGGGCATCACGGTGGCTAAGTGGTTAGCACTTCTGCCTCATAGCACTGGGATCATGAGTTCAATTCCCGACCATGGCCTTATCTGTGAGGAGTTTGTATGTTCTCCCCGTGTTTGCGTGTGTTCAGAGCTATGAACTCTTATCATTAGTTTACTTGAACCCTTTATGAGCGGATGTAATTTGCACCTGTCCATGAGCAGGAATATATGACTAAAATAGAAACGCACATGAGCAACGTACTCCTTACTCATAAATAATTTCACTTTGTCCTCCAAGAATTCTCCACCAATGAAATTTGCTTCCATGCACATTCAGACTTTCCAGCAGTCCCCAGACGGTTAAATGCTTCATATAAACTCATCTGGTCCACCAGTCTCCCACCTCACACCTCTCTAACAGGCCCAGCCTTCTTTTGTCCACATTCTCACTCCATTGTCTCCCCACTTGCCTCTAGCTCGCACCACTCCATTAGATTGTAAACTCTCATGAGCAGCAGTGGCGGATCCAGAGTGGGGCAATCTGGGCAAGCCCCCATAGCAGCACTCTACGTACTTTTGAATTGCGGTCAGGAGGTCAGGCTAAAGCAAACAAGGGGCGGGGCCAACCTGGGCCAAACACAATGAAGGGGCAGGGGTTTTAGCATAAAACCCCTGCCCCAAAAAGTCTAGGTCCACCCCTGATGAGCAGAGCCCTCTTTTCTGTTACCTCTTCCAACTTCTGCATGACACTTTAGAATGTTTTGTTATCTACTGAATCTTTTATGCCCTATGTACAGTATTATGCTTTACTTTTTACACTTATGTGTCTTGAATGTCCTGCGTTTTGTCTTTGCTTGTTTTTTTTTATTGTGCCTATTGGTTCTCTACATCTTTGGACTATGCTCTATTTCCACACTGTATGGCGCTGTAGAAATTTGTAGTAATAAATAAATAAATGATAATAATAATAATAATAATAATAATAATAATAATAATAATAATAATATACATAATAATAATAATTTACAATTTATCTTCAATGTGCTACAGAAGACATACTTTATTATATTGCTACAAATATTATATAGGATTATGTAATACTGCATAGCAAATGCTACAAATAAGTGACACATTTAATTTCTACATTTAGTATTATTGATCTAATATCCAGGCATATATTGACCTATTGTGAATATACAAGATTCTTGCACTGCAATTAGATGTTGCCTAGTGATATATTTTGATCTGTTCACTCAGTGAGGCAATTTCAGACATAGCAAGATACAGACAAAGGTATACTTAATTCTAACAGTTGATTAGTAACAACACAGGCACTCAATGTTATCCAGCATTGTTAAAAGTGACATGGCATAGAGAGAAATACTACAGAACTATATATACTGAGATAATTGTTAACATGAGCCATTTATTACTTAGAGATCATCTGTCCAAGAAAACATTTTAAAGAAATGTACAGTTCTGTGCAAATTTGTATTGATTAGAAAAGGCCATTAATTCACTCAAAACTATTTTTAAAAATTAAGTAAACAGAGACAGCAGTTTGATGATGATGCCCATTTTAAAAATTGCTTGCCACTTCTAGGCTACACATAAATATATAGGTTTATAGGCAATATATTCAGTTTCAACACAGAATTTATTTTTCATTATTTATTATTTAACTGCTGTGTATGTGAGTATAGAACGGTATAAAGTTTTTTGCTGGGCTGATAAACTTCTCCCTTTCAACAGTGCACATGCAAGACTTCTCAGAACCATAATGAAGCAGATCATGAGAAATGATGAGGTCTTTGGTAGTGCTGACAGATCACCGTTATTGAATTAAGTGGCACATGTGATGAAACAGACACAACCCCTTGATTCACTGTTACATGTTTTATACCAGGTGGTTTTTGTTGTGTGATAGTTCAATGCCAATACATCTGAATAATCTAAGAGTGGGTTTGGTTCCACTCTTCATTTTACTTTATCTAAGCTATTTAAATAATGTGAGATATCTGCATTACCAAGAGCTGACATCTTTTCTCCGGTACTTTTTGACATCTTATTCAGTGCACAAGAATGGCATATAAGACCCATTTGGATAACATTATTTGCCACGTCTCAGGTTTAACAAAATTGTAATTACATTTGCAAAACATAGGCCAAAAAGAGCTTCCTACAAATGTTTGTACATTTAGAAGGGATTGTTTTATTTATATTATCTAAAGTCTAACACCATTATCTTTAGGCTGGATGCCATAATTAGTGTCATGCACAGGTTGCAGATTGCTGTTTTAATTATTTTAATTAGAGGTCTAGCAATGAAGCTGGTAACTAATATTAATACATTATAACAATATAATATAACATACAAACACACACACACACACACACACACACACACACAAACACACACACCTGTATATAGTTTATACACATTTTTTTCTTAACTTTAATTAAAGGGGCAACACTGTCTGTAAAAATATCTCAAACATTGTGAGACTTCTTGACTTCGCTATTGAATTTGGAAAATAAACAGGGCTTTCAAATTAGGTAATATTTGCAAACTGCCAGCTTTGTATAAAATAAAATTTGGAAATGAATATTTCATAGGATTGTTAGTTAACGTTGATAGTTACCGTAAGGATGATAGATGTGTATTATTAGATTAAATATTGTCACATAACTACAAAAATCCAGTTTTGCACTGCATCGCACATTTAATGCAATTACTCTTTCAGTTTACAATGTAATTTACCAGTGAAAATTGTATCACACATAAAGTAGAAGTAATTGCACGTTGTCTAGTGGTTATTGAAATACATTATGAACAATGTTTTGTCTTTGTTTAAATGGTTTCCATTTTCAACAGTGCTATTTAAGCAGAGAGATAGTATATAGGGATTTGTTTTGTTTCAATAAAAGTTCAGTAAAGCTGTAAATTTAAAAATAACAACTTGTGATATTTGAACATCTATTAATTGGGCATACACAGTAGAATTTAAGAAAAGGCAATCTTAACAAATGGATTGATATCTTAAGATTTTCCTTGATGAAATTATAGCCATATTACAAACATGTTATGAGATTAAATTTGGATGAACTGTCCCTAAAACAAGTTGAGCCTTCATATGTTTGAACTTTAAAATATTTTCTAGATTCTTTCCAATCAATGCTATTCGCTATCAGGAACAGAAGCAAAGCCATCTTTTTCACACAAGAAGTACTTGGGTGTACATTGCATTGAGAGATAGGGAGGTACAGCTCAAGCATATTTCTTTTAGACAAAAGACTAAATTCAACTCCTGACACATAGTGCTTGGATTCTGCCAGTTCACCCCTATCCGCGCTGCACTTCAATAGTTTTTTTAATAAGTTGGATTGAGTGCAGCCTCTGTACATCAGTTGTGCTCAATTGGTCAAAGAGGGTAAAAAATGTGTTTTATCTGTAGTTTCTTTACTCTTGCTGTTCATGGTCTATTTTACTAGGTCTGGGAGCAGTGGCGGACTGGCTAGGGTGTCAGCTTGCCCTTGCAAGTGGGCCGTATGAGCCCCTGATAAAATGAGCTCCCTTAAACATTAGACAATATGTTAAAAACGGTAATGACCTTTTAGTAGCTTGAAAGCATAAGAGAAGTTCCAATATTATTACTGTATGCAGCTAGAGACTCAACTTTGTATCGAGCTATTGCATATATTGCAAAGACAGGAAATATATTTTATTGCGTCGGCTTATTTTGAGTGTGCTTCATCTATTCAAGTTGATTCAACACAAGATAATTCATACATCAATCATCATCCATCAATCAGTTTAGCATTATTATTCGGCATGTGCTTAAAGCTGTTATCTGTGAGCGACTACTTTCAGTTGTGTCAAGTAATGATGGTACAGGACAGGGACTTTTTGATCTATTGCCTGAATCACATTACAGCATCTTAAAATTGATCCCAAAAATGTTATCTGATAGTACAGAGTACAGTTAGAGCTGCAAGCTACCATGGGCAGTATAATGGATTACAAAGTAAAATTACTGATGTGACTGATCAACATGTTCATATATGGTGCTATGCCCATGTCTTGAATTTGGTGATAACTGAAACAACAAAAATTTTGCGTGCCTGCAGTTTTTTTTTCAAGTTGCTCTAGAATTTAGCAACTATTGTGAAAACATCATACAAGAGAATGGCTGCATGGTTATAAGTTGTTGGAAAACATCTAGGACAAGAAAAAATGAAACAATTGCGGCTAATTGGGGATAAAAGATGGTCAGAAAAAATGTGATGATATCACTATCAGTACGTTTGTAAAACATGCTTATCAATGATACAAGATTCAGAAAAGTTTGATGCAAAAACAAAACAAGAAGCAAATGTTTTACTTCAAAGTCTTCTAAAGTTTGAAACAATATTGACAGGATTTAGTTACTTGTATATATTTGAAACCACGGCATTGTTATCAAGTTATTTACAGACAAGTGCTTTAGATATGTTTACTGCATGGAGTTTAGTAGATTCAGCTATAAATTTGAAGGAACAGACAAGAACATTTGATAACGTTCACAGCAAGGCATTGGAATTTGTAAATAAATGTACTGACAAGATTTCACAGTTGAACATGGATGAAAAGCAGACATTGGAAAATGACTGTTTGGAAACAGCATTGCCAGTTAAGAGGCAGAGGAAGAAGACAAGACTGGCAGATGAGCTTATAGATGATGAAGGAAATTTCTCAGATTCTCTAGCTGATTTTCGAGTTAATTTGTTTAACCTAATAAAGGACCGCATTGTCCAGACACTAGATTCATGCTTTGTACAACACAAAAAGTTGTATCCTGCTTGGTCCCAGCAAAGTTTAAAACTATTGCAGAGAAGGGCCTTGAAGATGAATCATTGGAAGGTATTATTAAGCTGTCTCTACCAATCAACAAAGATCAAGTAATATTGGAATTGTTTTCTTTTGCTTTGAACATTGATGTATTAAAACTATTGGTTAATGATGCTGAGTATATGGATTCCAGTTGCAACAAATGTAAAATTTGTAGCACTTGCTCATTCATGTGTACAAAAAATTCTGGCATCCAACAGACTTAAAGACAAGGCATATGATAACCTTTATGAACTTTATGAAGTCATTTGCACACTATCAGTTACTGAAGTCCAATGTGAGAGGACATTTTCAAAGCTAAAAATCATAAATACAAGGCTAAAAAATTCACTGTCTGAGGAGAACTTCAAATCAGACATATTGCTATCAATCGAAAAGGAATTGTTAGATAAATTGGATGCAGAAGCAATTATTGACAGATTCACACAATAATCTAGTGATTTCAAAGGACAGCTCATAATATAATGGATTGCATGAAATATGTTTTTGAAATACCTGTTACTGTGTAAAATGTTCAGTACAAGCAAGCTATTTAAAAATATCCACCATTTATTTAAAATAAAAAAAAACAATTATAACACTAGTCTACTACATACTGGCAGTAATATGTACAATATATGTACACTGTAATTACTAACAAATATACATTTCACAAAAAGTTTAATTGTTTTCCTTTTTACCACGTGTTTTCTTGAAAATTGTATTTATTTCTTATAAAAATTCGATGATAGCCTTAGAGTTGTGGGTGGGCCCCTTTTGTCTCCTGGCAACCAATATTTTTAGACCCAGTCTGCCACTGTCTGGGAGATATACTGGTCAGGAGGGATGGGAGGTGGGTCTGAATAGGGAGCGCATAGTCACTTTTGTTAGCAGCAGTCTGAAAATAAATGTCAGTTTTGTAAATGATTGCAATAAGAAATCAAAGATTGTGACCCTTTATGAAATATCTTCTTTTCGAAACAGCAGTCAAGAAAAACTGCTGTTCCTGCAAGCACCTATTTCCTATGTCCTCTATGGTCGCTATCAAAAAGTGGCCACCTTTGCGATAGTGACTGGAGGGGAGAGCAGGTAAGATATGGTGAGGGATCTGAAGATATCTCTACCACAATGCTCTCCCCATAGGCTTCAATGGCTAACGCCATCTTCAGATGGCGTTAGCCATCGGGAACATGTTCCAAAAATCTTTGATCTACAAAATAGCAGTCTCCATAGTGAAAGCCACAGGTAGTTTCTATGGCGACTGTTTTTGCATTCAAAGAGACAGAGACAGCTCCAATATCTGCTGCGATAAGTAATAAATTGACATGATCCTTAAATATGCAGGAATCCCCCTGAAAATGGGGGATTTCAATGAAAAAGAAGATAGATAAATGGCCGCTACTATCTTAGTTATTATGGTGGTTATTTATGTGTAGGTCACAGTGATCCACAGAGCATACAGAAAACATAAAAATACCAAAATAGATATGAAAACAAAGGGTAAGGATGGACTTGAATGTGAGAGTTTACAATATAGTGATAGATGTACAATAAGGCATTTTAACAAATACATATTGCTTGGTCTGTATTAAAAGACAAGCAAACCTAGTTTTTCTTCAAAAGCATGGAAGCCTAAATGCTGTCATATAGGTCCTATGAACCATGTATAATTGTGTAAGTCTATCACTGGTACACCCACAAAGGGGCTGCTACTGCATCTTGCCAATCTGAATCAACCGTGGGGCAAATATTGATGGAAGCACTAAGGTTGATCCATCACCTCATGAAGTGTAAGTATTGCATACAAGTTCTCTATCTGCTTTTTACATGCCCTATATTGATATCATCCATCAGTGGATTCTCTATAACTGTTGGAAGTTGAATATATCTCTAAAAGTAATAATTAGAAATAGGACATTTTGTTTCAATTGCATAATAGACTTGATTGCTCTCAATATAGTCCTGTCAATATTTCTACTTCTTTCCATACCATCACATCAGTAAGATCCCCAATTCCACCAATTAAGGGTTAATCCAAATGGGAGTACAAAACATATTATGCCCTCCTCAATCAGCATGGATTTATGTTAAAGGCCTAGTGTAGGAAGATGTTTGAGTAGGGTGTTTAACTAGCTCATTTACCACCTCACAAGTACACATCTTAGAAGTGTAGCCTTGTAATAGTGACTCATGTCCTATATTAAATGGAAACCAGTGTGATATTTGGGGTAGTTGAGATGCCATTTAATATTTTTGAAAATCTTAAAAGCTAAGCCACCCCATCTGGTGGGTGTTTGCAGCAAACTTTATTCTTAATTTCTGCTGTACTTTTGTGATGACATTTTGCAAAAAATTATTTGAGATAAATAACTTGAAGATTAGTGAACAATAAATACTACCCAGGGAGCAGAATAATTGTTACCAAATTAATTCAGCCAAGCAAAGAAAGAGGAAGTCGTAGCCACATATTTTTCTCCTCCAAATGAAGTAAAATAGTTGATCTATATTCTCAGTATAAAAGGATCCCCAAGGAATTTGAAATTCCAAGTGTGTAAAACTACAGACCCATTGAAGTAGTAGATGTGTCATCAATATAGGGGAGAGATTACAAACTATAAGGAAAGTCACAGGTATGCCCAAAATTATATTTACTCCTCAGCATTGGTCAAAGTGGAAATTTAGAAGTGGCGGTATGGAAATTTATAAGAAGTGGCATGAAAACAGTAATGTAGGTGTATGAAATTTAATAGTTTGACAATGTAGGCATTAGGAGAAGTGTTGGTATGGCATACCATTGTATACACCTCCACTTCGACCACTGGTCCTGAGTCATGCCCTGCTTCTGTGATAATATCTAGGGTCCTTTTCAAAAATGCATTATGGTCTCTGTGTTGATTATGTAATATATCTAATGACTGATTGATTTTTTCTGTTGAATTCATGTATGACCATGTGAATATTTTATGCCACCTTGTAATGTAATCTCAACGTGTGCTTTGTTAGATGACATGAGCTTGAACTTATGCAAGTGTCATTAATCTTTTGAAACTAGCCAGGCCCAGGATAGATAAGGGTCTTGGAGGAGTTTGATGCCCAAAGTTGTAAACCATCTAGCCAAGCAGAATGAGAAAAGGTGGGAAATCAGGTCCTGTGAACATTACGATCTCAGGACATCCCTAACTCCCTTTGAAAGCCTGTGACATTTGGGAGATCAATCTATCCTTATTGACAGCTAAACTCCAAAGGTGTAAGGGAATGATAGCTATGTGGCAAAAAGGTTTAAAATCTTCTGCCTTAGACAATAATGTGTGCATTTTCATGAGGGGTCTATCAAGACTGAAATGTCACATTCTTCTCAATTGTGTTCCCTCACATACCAGGTTTTAACTAGTAAGTAGTAATTCTGATTTTATTTCCTATTCTATTTTCTGAAACTTACTTGTGTAATATATTGTATTTCTTGTTATTATTTATGTAATTAAGCATTGGAAACATTTTTCAGATTAAATAAATTTAATCTAGCATTTTCGCCGTGATTCTTTGTGAACTTACGAAGCCCAGGGAGGCTCAAGCTACATGAGTATATGGTTTAAGTGTTAAATATTAATAAGTAGTTCTGGTGAACGCAAGGACACCATAATACATCCTACGTGGTAGCAGAAAAGGTGTATTCATTGCTAAGTGTCTAAGATGACGCTAGTCATGGCCAGCTGTTCAGATTGCTGTATCTGGGACAGGCTGGGCGTTCATGACAGTCTCCCAGGAATAATATTATATTGTTGGCTTATAGCCTGATTTTTACTTTGAATCCTCTCATTTTAAAATATTGTATACCAATCTCTGTCCTTTTATGAGCTGCCAAAAGTTCTATAATAATTGCATATAATAAATGGGACAGAGGGCATCTGTGTCCAGTGCCCCATTCCAATGGATGATATTTACCCATTAGTATATACCAGGGGTAGGCATCCTGCGGCTCTCCAGGTGTTGTGAAACTACAAGTCCCAGCATGCTTTGTCAGTAGATAACCAGCAGATAGGTGAGAGGCATGCTGGAATTTGTAGTTTCACAACACCTGGAGAGCCGCAGGTTGCCTATTCCTGGTATATACTGTAACTCTAAGGTATTTATATAGCATGTCCATCCATTGAATGCAGTCCTCCCCAATCCCAAAGGTCCTTAGAGTACCTTTAAAATATGTCCATTTAACAGACTCATATGCTCTAGGAGAAACTAATGAAAGCAAATAATTTTCATCTAGAGTTTTCATAGGGTCTTTGGATAATCTCATACATCTCATACACTTACTATAATAGGATGTAGATCTGGCAGGCTTAAAGCTTGTCTGTCAAAAAACAATACAGAAATGGAAGTTGCTCAATCAGTTTATAGGTTCCAAGCAGATGCATTGAAGAGTGGGGTTATCCATATCCAGAAAAGAAAAAATTGCAGAAAAAAATCCCCCAGCAACACAGGTTTGAACCAGTAAAACAGCTATTATTCTACTTGTACATAATAGTGCAGTTACACACATTTGCAAATAAGCTACCCACTCTGTCAAGGCGCTTCTGATAATAGGGTGGTCCTAACTCTAAACAATGGAAGTTCCTATATAGAGTCATACATTCATATCTTTTTAAATTGAGGGCTAACTTACCAAGAGGTACACCATGAACCTCCAAATGGCAATAGATGACCAGAACTCCTCATCATCTAATATTACCAAACATGCCTCTAAAAAAAAAATACAGAAATGGAGATTGCTCAACCAATTTATAAGTTGACAGTAGGTGCATAAAAGAGTGTGGTTGTCCAGAAAAGAAAACATAAAGAGCAAAATCCCCAGCAACACTGTTGAGAGCCAGTAAAAAAGCTGCATTTCTATTTGTTTTGTTTGCTAAAGCTTGCCTGATTGAAGTAGAATATAGAGATACTTATTTGATTTATTCTGGTGGCTAAATGTTTTGCCAGGATCTGTAGCTAAACTTCCAGAAGAAACAAAGTAGAAGAAAAAAAGGAACTGTGTTTCCAGGGCACTCTTTTTTCTTTATACAAAATAATCCAATATAAAAAAATCTATATCTATTATTGTTATGATTTAAAAACAGCTATAGCGAAATATTAAAAGAAAATACATGGTAAAGACATGCAATATACAAAATACTCTTAAAAAGGTAGAAATACCACCATGCTGTCTCGCTAAGCTACTAATAATATATTAGAATAATCAGCTAATTCATTATTTATTTCAGTAGGATATCAGACCTTAAATTGAACTTTATTGAATTAGAGTCCAGATAAGAGTATCGTTTGGAGGATTAAGTTATTTTTATACCATTGTGGCACTGTATTTAAGTGGCTAGTATAATTGCTTATAATCATCACATCCTATATATCCTTGACATCCAAATGAAAATATCCCTATTGAATGCAGCTTATAAAAATTGATATTGTGGAAAAATAATGAAAATAAACCAATTGGAGTTCAATGTTATAATCCTAGTGCAATTAACAAGGTATAATACATGGGAATAAAGTTAAAAAATTTAAATGAGTAAAACTAAGATGAACAATTAGTGAATTATGTATTGTGAATTTGATAAGCAAGGTAACTAAAAAAAATTGAAAATAATCTAAAAAGAGTGAGGAGAGGGTGGATAAGAATTGAGAGACAGGGTGAATTGTAATATTAATGATGAAAAATTAATAAAAAAAAAAAAAAAAAAATTGTGTGCAACAATATATAAATAGATGTAAAAATTAGAAAACCTAATTATTTGATAATAAATTGAAAATACTAAGTGACAAAAGTGAAATGAAAAGTGATGAAGTGACCAGTGATGGTGAGAGAAACAGAAACTCAAGTGAAAATAGAAATAAAAATTCTAGCTAAAAGCAATAATGAATTATTAGTGTAAAAAACCATGAGCTGACAAAAGTGATTAATTGTTTAACAAATATAACAATATGTTAAATAATACTCCATTTAAATGATTATAATAAATGCCCTCATTTTATAGGATAGGAAGCAGTCCAAAATCGATAGAGAATATTCAAAATTGAAGATAGTCATCATAACTGTTTTATATTAATGATTTAAACAAATTAAAGAAATATCAAATAATTATTGTAGTCTGTAGATAAACTGTCAGTTATTATATAGGCCTATATAAAGCACAACATATAGGAACTTTGTTAGCGATTAAGTTTTCCATCACTCAGGGTTAAAACATATGTTTTGGAAGGCTTTCTCAAAGATATTAAGCAAGTGTGAACTCAGACAGTCTGTATATTTTTTATAAAATACAATCTGCCATCAAAGAATTGGCTGCTTTAGATTTATTTTCTAACAAGATATTAATTTCATTTATGGTCCAGGTCTGAACCAGTAGACAGTAAGATAAGTCAAAATGGGTTTAGTTTCTAAAAGATGTGTGGGGATTTAAAATCCCAGCAAATGATAATCACTAACTAACAATGATCTGAAACACACCTATGAGGAAACTCTAAGGAAACAGTAAAAGAAGAAGACACTTGGATAAAAAAAAGTGAAATCTATACTCAAGAGCAATATTCTACTGGCAAAATAAGGAAACTAAGCCACAATTGTGGGTTTAAATGACAGGCAGTCCAAACCCTAATATGTGGTTCAGACAAGCTGGCCTGCGTATATTTATCACAATAATAAGTCCACAAACCATATTGAAAGAATATCTGGATACTGCCATGTGTTCTTCTCATTTGCACCTAAATATGTTTTTTTATTAGCCATATTCAACATTTAATTTTCTGAGGAGCAGGAAGAATATTTTGGAAGTGGTAAACATATCAGATTATTCAAGTATAAAACACCTTGCATTGCATAAAGCCCCATACATTGATCCATATTTTAACAACAACATAATAATGTGAAACTTATTAGCATAAAATAGCACTGGCGCTTCACAATACCAGGCATAAAAATAGATATTATACAGTAAGTACATTTTCTAGGTACTTACAACCTCAGGTCAAATTTAATATTGCTCTTACCGATGTGTGCACCAAATACTGTATAAGTAGAGACACGGTCTTCATAGCTCCATGTGCAATATGTGCAAGCGAATGCTCTGAGTGCATTCCTTTAGCAGATTACCAGTGCATTGTACAGACGCATTTTGATTCAGGATTCAGGTAGAAGATGACCGTGAGTGACCTTGTCTCTGTACGAACGTGGATGAAACTTATCAGTAGTTATAGTACTCACTGTGCCGGGATTACGTGTAAATTGATGCAATTTGTTTTCAATCCAATGGTATGTTTCACCAGGCAATTGCAATATGCATGCATGTTCACTCTCAATGACTTTCATCTTAGATGAAAACAACATGGAATAGTGGAGCTGTAGTTGCCTAAGTTTCCTCTTGATCAATTTGAAGCATTATCACTGCTTCTTGAGCTTCACAGTGAACCTGTTTATTTGGAGACAGAGTTTACATATCCAATGTGCTTTTTCCCCAGGATAGGTGGAGTATAGTGTCACAATTTATATAGTTTAGTACTTTTGGAATAAAACTTCTTGGTAGAGCCATAGTCAGAGGTGGTTTAGAGGAGATTCGATGTGCCCTTTACAGGAGATTATGTCTTTACCAAACCAAGAGAAGAAATGTCTGGTTTTAGGCCTTCTGCTCACTTTGGGAGTCCTACTAAATAAATTTAATTCACCATGTCTAGTGGAATTTGTAGTTTGATAAGCCTGTTTTTACAAGCATGCATGAAATGAAAAGGGAGCCACAATTTGTCCATGCCTCAGTAACTTCTTGCCCAATTTTCTGCAGGTCTTGGAGCTTTAAAAAGACATCCATTTTAATGTCGTCTATTTTGCCTTCAAGAAATGCAATCACTACTTAAATAGTCACCAGTATATGGGGATGATTTGTCTAAAGACACCAGTTTGATCTCTTTCTCATGTTTTGAGGCCATATTAACATCAGATGTCTGGTGTAAACCATCTTCTTGATCCATTCGCCAAAACTTCTCCAACTTCTCCATTGTATCTGTTTGCTTCTTATATGGTTCCATTGCATGGGGAAGGAAAGTGTGAGCACAGAAAATGTAATTTGACAAAATTGCTTCACAACTTGCCATAAGTCAAATGGGAGCATCCTCACTACACATCTGTCTATATAAACCAGTGTTAGCTAAACTGTGACACTCCAGGTGTTGTCAAACTACAAGTCCCGGCATTCCCTTCCAGCAATAAGCTGCTATATATTGGCAAAGCATGCTGGGACTTGTAGTTTCACAACACCTGGAGTGTCACAGGTTAGCCAACACTGATTTAAACAGTCAATGTTAAATAATTATAACAATATTGATTATAAATATGTTAAAGGAGAAACAAATCCTATTTGTAAGTAGTGATATATTGCTTTGCAGGTTTACAAGGAATAACACATGCTGGAATTGGACCCAGTTTTAAGCAATTCTGTAATTCTGTAAGTCCAAAAGCATGAAATAGCAATCTACATAGACGACTAGGCACTGCTAGCCAGTGCCCACACCACACATGCTCTCTTTGACAAAATATTCTTGGCAAGCGGACGTTGAGATGATCAAGAAGAGGTGGAGCAATAAGCAAAAAGATCTTGTGACAGAGAGCTTAGAGACTCTTCCTTCTCATGTCACCTGTCTAGATGATAATCCATGCCCCCTAATTAGTTTGTATATAAAAACAGTGTGTGAATTTATCAAATAAATCACTACTTGGAATGAAGCTTGTGTACCCAGTTTGTTACATTCAGTATGACCTGTGGTATTGATTGCCTGTTTAGATAAAATGTAATATTTTTCTCATACTCATTGGATGACCAGCATCTTACAACATACGGATAGAATTTGTTCTCTGAGAGATAGATGAAAGATGAGCTATGCATATAGTATGTTGTTTTCAAAATAAGCCATTTCCAGTAACTTACAACTATCAGGTAAAGCAGATTTTAACTTGCTATAGTGTCATCAGCAGAATACTGATCACATTACCACATTACACTGACATAATTGGAAAAAAAGAAAAACATTAGTTATATTGTAAAATTACTATAATGCAACTATTTAAACTAATCCGTTTAAACATGGGGATATTGGACATATGGTGCAGTGGTGGGGGCTTATACAGATAACTGTATATTCCTTGCTGCAGAAAGTTCAGAGACTGACATAAGTGACATTCTTCATATTTAGGGTCTATGTATTAACATTATGTGGTGCCAATCAATATGCATCACTGCAAAATGCAGTGATGCATATTTAAGCACCACTGAAATATACCATACCAGTGCTACTCTGGGAGCCCCGACGAAGTCTCTCCTGCCGTGTGATCTGTTTTTCCTATGTACCAGCAGCCTAGAGCATGTGCATAGCATTTCCACAGTGAGGGATCCAGGGAAGCTGGAGAGGCTTCAGCTGGATCCAAAAGAAAATTACAGTATGGCGTTACCTTTCTGCGAAATGCAAAGGTTTTCAGCATGATGCATTGTAGAACTGTGTAGTTCCCATATTAATCTATGGGGACTGCATCAAAAAAACGCTAAGTGGGTTTTTTCAGGAGAAATCAAAAGCCCTCTTTCTAAATGCAATGTTCCTCACCAAAGAAATTCCGTAATCTTACATATTATCTTAGGGTGGACTTGTCATCCTCGCATTTAAATAAAATTATTGCCTTTAAAGCATCAAATCACAAAACAAAGATTTCCTTGTTCCCACAATTTAGAAAAAAGGAACTATAATTTCCTCTCCAAAAAGTACAGTGTCGAAAGGCTATTTATTAAACTGATTGAATGCTGGTAAATCTATATCCATCCTCATATTTAACTACATATGTCATTGGCTTTAGTCAGGAGATGCCAACAGTAAAGGGAAATACGTGTTTATTTTTTAACTAAAGTACATGACTGAAAAATAATAAACATTTGTTTAATAATTGAGATAAAGATATGTTTATACTTATATCAGCTAATGCTAATTTTTGGTGACAAATGCATTTCAATTTCATTGAGACAATATTTTCACAATTTCAATTCCAGCATTTGTTCCCAGTGACCTAAGAAAGAGAAAATTACAGCAATTCTGATCAGCAACTTTTTAAAAACAAGATGGCATCCAATCATGATCCTTTATTTATACATTGATTGCAAAACAGGTTATACAGCTTCAGAGGTGAATCCACAATCACCTAATCAGGAGTGGACAGCTAGTGCTGGAAACATCATCTGCATGTATTTGCACCAGCCCTCTGGCACCTACAAGTGATTCGGCTACTGACAGTCATATCTGAACCTCCATGTCGGTCTGCCTCAGTTTGCAGTTGTGCAAACATGCCATTAATGAACTCAGTCTGAGATTGCATGTGCTTTCCCTACTGTTGCGCCTAAGTGTAGGTGCAAGTATAAAATCTGCATAAGAATTTTGAAGAAACGTTCAGTAACCAGTAGAGCACTCCCTCAGTGTGATCTTTCAAAAAGCCTAACTGTTGACATCACACACTGGCAACTTCCACAATGCCTTGCGGGTTCAGGCCAATGAAGACAGTGAGCTGTACACATTCTATATCCCCTCATATAGTATAGTACGATACTTAACAATTTAACAAAGTACCTAATAAAAATATTGTTATGGTCCATGGTTGTCCCAAAAAAAGCACCTAATAAAAGTATTCCAACGGTCCATGTTTGTCCCAAAAAAAGTATCTAATAAAATGATTCCAGTGGTCCGTGGTTGTCCCCCCAAAAAACCTAAAAAGGTTATCCATATGGTCTGTGATTTTCCTCAAAAAAAGTACCTAATAAAATTAGGTCTAGAAGCCCCTTTTCGATTTATGTATATTGTGTACCTGTTTCTGTTACCCTTCTTGAATTAAATGTCACCCTCTTGTTGTGCTAGAGGAAGATGGGACTGAGTTACTATCAGAAGGTGTACATTAAAATACTGGAGGAGTAGCTTATTTAACTATGCAAAAGCAGAGCTATGTGGCTCCAACCAACTTCTTGGACCAGGTGATTGCATAGTAGAGCGGTTGCCTCGCTGTAATTTGGTATAAACTTGCAGAGTAATTAGTCGTGCTGAGGAAGTGCTTGAGTTCAAGTTTGTCCACAGGTGGTGGCATTTGGCAGATAGCTCTTATTTACGCAGCATCAGGCTTGACACCCTTATGAGTAGGTGTCCAACTTAGGGTATCTTAGTGACTCTAACATAGTATTTCTCTAGATTTAGCATCAGGTTAATGTTACGACCTCTTGAGGAAGTGGCAGATGCTTTCATTGTGCACCTTAATTGAGCGGCCCCATATCAGACTGTCATCAATGACTATTTCACATGGATGGACAGTGAAGGGTTGCTCCATACATCTTTGAAATACCTCATTGCCAGTCAACAGTCTATAAAGAATACAGAGGAATGTTAATATTCCTATTTCTATTGTAGGTAGTGAGCTTGGACAACTTTTCATCTAGTGGGATTTGTCAGAAAACGCACTTTGCATCTAAGATGCTGAATGCTTTTGCATCTGACATGTCAGCAATGACCTACTCCACAGTTTTCGTGGGATGCTAGGTTCTAAGAAGGGCCTTGTTGAGATGGATTAGATCTATGCAGATTCTGTCTATGCCATCTTTCTTTGTTGTTACCACAATTCATAGCCAGTGGTAGTGCACACACTGTGAGGGGAACTGAGTGATCCAGCTGCATGTGACAGATGACCAGATTTTTTCCTAACATTTCACAGTCAAGCACACTTTGGAACACAGCCTCTAACTATGCTGACTGTATATGTACACTGTTGCATCAGTCCAAATCTGATGCTGTCAGGCAGTCTGAGAAGTGGCTTAACTGGACAATCAACTACATGGAATTGTAGGTATCCATATATGAAATCCAGATCAGCTGTGCTCAGTGTCTTGATTACCTGAACCCCATAAATTAATAGATTTAGATATCACATTGCAATTTGCACCTGTGTTAAATTTCAATTCTATAGTTTTCTTGCCACTGGCGGTGAGCGCTGTTAATTCTCACTCTTTTATGAGATGAGTTTGACACTTTTGTTCTATCTGTTCTCTATTCTCCACAGTTACTGTATGATTGATTCTTATTTATACTTGTCTCTTGGCAGGTTTACTCCTCCTTGTTGTAAGACCCTTCTTGTCATCTTAGGTCTTATTCTGCAGCATTTGGCAAAATGCTTCAATTTGCCCCATGACTTGCACTGTGTTAAATGCTGTGCATCTACTATGTTTCGGCAGGTGTTGGCCGCTGCAATTTTGACATTGCACCTGTTGTTACTGGACATAATGCACTGGAAGTACTTCAACCTCCCTCCTGTCCTCTTTTGCGTCTTTTTTTTTTTAATTACTTTTTAATTGAAAAATATAATATAAATAGCAAATTCGTCCTAATTGTACAGTACTTACATAACTTAGTATGATAACTAAAAGAGAATATATATATATATATATATATATATATATATATATATATATATATATCTATAATTAAATTTCATACATAGTCAATAATTATACCCTAATTACACAATCTTAAGTAGAGCTACCAGGTGCGATTAATTTATCTAAGTGGGTTCTAAATTTTCTCCACCAGACCTACATTTGACATAAGTCTACTTTCAATACTTGAATACTTGAATAGGGGGAATGTTTAAAACTATCCTCTCCTCATACCAGCTTGTAAATGTAAAACAAGAGGAAATCTGTAGTTTTAATGTAGTAAATAATGAATCAATAAAATTCTCCCATGTTTCCAAAAAAGAGCCTACTCTGATCTCCTTATGCAAAACGGTCTCAAGCCAATCCATTCTAAACGCAAAAAACAGTTTTGATTGTAATAAATCTAAAGATGGCGGTTGTTCCTGTGTCCACATTTGCAAAACACTCTTCCGAGCCACTGCCGAAATAATCAGAAGTAATTTTCTACTTCCCCTCTTTATATGAGAGGATACCATCACAATTCCCATACCGCCCATTCAGGAGACCAAGGAACATAGTTCAAAAGATACGTCAATGCATAGTGATAGACCTGTCACCAAAAACACTTAATGTAGGGACATTCCCACATATAATGAAATAATGTAGCCCCTGGACTATGACATTTTGGACATAAATCAGATTCAGATAAACCCATAATGTATGCTCGGTGCGGTGATAAATATCCCCTATGAAAAATCTTGTAAAACATTTCCCTATATGTACTTACAGGTAGGGTCTTAATAGAAAATAAAATTGTTTCAAAATTCATATCAAAGTCATTGAGGAAAAGTTTGTAAAAGTTTATAATGGACAGAGATAACACCTCAACCTAATAATGGTTTGGAAATTACTATATCCAATTCATTTGTCCAATCTTTGGCTGCCAGATGCTTAATAACTAACGACACATGATGTTGAGCCTGATAAATTGCAAAAACCTGAGTATAAGACAAGTCAAATTTCACAATAATCTGAGCTACCGTAGGTATTTTCCTAGCTTGCTGGTCTACTAATGATCCAATACTGGAGATTTCTCTCTTCTGTCATATATTGAATGGAAATACAGCTTTCCCCTCTTGAAAACCAAGATTTTTATAAAATGTTAGATAAAGCGAATAATTACAATTAAACTTATGTTTCATTTGGCTTGCTCGCCAAACTTTAAATGTATTAAATAATAAGGGGTTGTCTTTCCATTCTTCCAAAAGGTCTTTCTCTAGATAAGTGTAAAAAGGAGACTAAGCTACAAGTAGACAGAAAAAAACTGTCAGTTTCCAAATTTACATATACATTTCAGGATTGAGCCATTCACGAACATACATAAGAATCGCAGCTTGGTTATATATCTTCAAATTTGGAAAGTTGATTCCAATATAGGCTGCTGCTATTTAAGCAAGCCAATCCTAGATCTCTTAGCTTCCCAAATAAATCGTCAAAATTCCTCATCTATCAGTTTTTCATCTGCCACAGTTAACAGGATTGGCTAAAATTGCAAGTTATAATAACTTTGGAAAAATGCTAATTTTTATTAAATTTGCTTGGCCTAAATATGATAGGGGAAGACAATTTCATCTCCTCAATTGACCAATAACTTCTTTAATGATCGGGCTAACATTTAGAGAATAAAGATTATATATGCTTTTCGGAAGTCGATTCCCCAAATATGTAAGTGAATGGGACGCCCATATAAACCCAAAGGCTTTACCCCATATTGGCTTTGTATCTGACCCCAAAACCATTGCCACAGATTTTTCTTTATTAACCGTGAATCCAGAAACCATCCCAAACTCCGCAATTTTATCCAGCAATTGAGGTACGAAAGATGTGGGTCAGAGACAAACAGCAAAAGGTACCACTTTGACTTCCTCTACCCCCAAAAAGATACAATGAAACTCTGGCATCTCTGTCAAAAAACGTAGAAGAGGATCCAAGGCCAAATTAAAAAATAGGGGCGATAATGGGCATCCGTGCCTCGTACCACGAGTCATGGTTATCGTTTCACAATAAATATTGTTTACAAATAGACAAGTGCTTGGTTATTATAGAGATATATATATATATATATATATATATATATATATATATCTACTATATAAATGCCTAGTGGCGTGTGTGGAAAAAAACCAACCCAGCTGCAGCGCCACCTGCTGGACAGAGTTATACACTGACCTATATATTTCTTGAAGGAGAAGTGACAGTTGGGAGTGGTTGGTGGTTGCCGGAGGTGACAGTGGGGAGTTTTTAACACCTTAAGTAGCTTGATGAAGGATGTGGCGATGAAGATGAAGGATGAGGTGATGGAGAAAAATGATGAGGTGGTGACATGTGGACAAAACCACGTTAAAAAAGGGCGCTTGCATCGGGACATAATGCTCTCCCCCTGAGGAGGCCTGGGCTAGTCCCAAATGCATGACAAGAACCTTTTTAACACCTTAAGTAGCTTGATTTGACGAGAATGCATGAGTATCATGCACGGGTTAACTTGTATATATATATATATATATATATATATATATATATATATATATTTAACAAACTAAACAAATTCCTTGCCAAATTGTCTGTTTTCAAATATAAGTTGTAAATGCTTCCATGAAATTTTATCGAATGCTTTTTCTGCATCTATACTTAACACGACATAAGCAATTGCTTAGTTAGATGTGTAGATTTAACAATAGCTGCAATCGCAGTCCATACCCCTTGCACAGAATGGCGACCATAAGTAAACCCCAACTGGTGGGATGTAATCAATCCAGGGAGATTACTTTGTAACCTATTAACCATTATTTTAGCAAGAATTTTAAAATCTTAGTTTAACAGAGTAATTGGACGATAAGAAGATATCTTTTCTAAATCTTTTTTGGCTTAGGAATAAATATTGTATATGCTTCATTAAGATGATGAAAGGGAAGTTGCTCAACATGTAGTCTACGACACATATTACAAAGAAATGGTAATATATTAGGACGCAAAATTTTATAATATTCCCCACTTAAACCATCAGATCCTGGTGATTTATTAGGAAGTAAAGTTCTAATAACTAATTCAATTTCTCGTTCAGTAATCTCAGAATTTAAACACTACGTTACACTTCAGTAAGTTTAGGCATTTTAGCTGACTGTAAAAGAGAATGATGGAGGGGTAGGTCTTCCTAATCTTCAGTATACAGTTTTTCATAATATACTTGAAACTGTTAGACAATCTCAGAAGATAATATATATCTATGACCCGAATTTGGGTCCCTGATTGCCTATTGTTTTGTTCTTTGAGTTTTAGTCATATTTGTTAACAGCTTCCATGTCTTGTTGCCCCACCTATAGAATCTATTTTTAAAATAATCCATTCTAGATTTTATATTAGATGTTAAATAGTCTTCCAAAAGTTGACGTTCCGTCATATAAAAATCAAAAGAGGAAGCTGACGGGGACTTTATATAAACATCAAATGCAGTTTTTACAGCTCCATGTAGGAGGTTATATATAACTTGATACTCTCTTTTCTGTTTTGCCATATACACAATGGTATGGCCCCTTAATATAACCTTGGAGGTCTCCCATAATAATACTACATCTTCCGAATGCTCTTAATTGTCGTCAACAAAATCCAACCATTTATGATTAAGATATCTTCTAAAATCGTCTGACTGTGTTAAATATATGGGAAACCTCCAAGACTGACGAGTGGCCATACCCAGGTGTGCCCTCAAAGTTTTCAAAATTAGGGGCATGATCCAATACTACAATACTCCTAATTTGACTGGCATAGGAAACAGGTATAACAGATTTGTTCAATCGTGGATTATCTACCGTGTTAAAATCTCCTCACACGATAAGATTTGGGAGATCTCTTTGAAACATTAGCCCAGACAATTAAGTATAAAAGCCTTGATTAGGCATATTTGGAGCATAAATATTCAACAACATAAAATGCTCCTCATTGATCAACAAATACAAAAGAATATATCTACCCTCAGTATCAATTAACATATCCTCAATAGTATAGAGTAATCTCATATTCAAGAGCATCAAACTCCTCACTGTTTAGTTAAATAGGGAGCAGAAATACAATCTTGGATCCATGAGGCTTTCAGGGTTATCCCTTCAGCACAATTCCAATGTTATCCTGAATAAATGTGATATCAGGAGGCAAAGTCTTCAAATGAGTTATAACTTTTTTCCGCTTAAGTGGTAAATTCATTCCTCCTACATTCCAGGAGACAATATAAAATGTAGACTCCAACATCTTAAATATTCATTTTTTTTCATAATATTAATCAGTTGTCCTATCCCTACCCTTGGGAGATAAGAAACAGACCTAACATTTCCAAACGTCTCTCTTGCCCTGTCCCAGCAAGCAGGACAAGAGTATGTTTTCATTCCTTTACATTTATGTTTGTAACCGCACCTGGATAGCGACACTCTTTTAACAATATATATCTTAAAAAATTGTGTACTATAAGCACCAAACTTTCTCCTTTTCCAATTTTCCTCCTAACCTAACTTCATGCAACTGGATGAAAGAAAATACATTGATCATAAGTATGACAAAAGACATACTCAAAACATACTAAGCATAATACTACAATCCGCCATCTTGTTTAATTAAATGATCTAATTTGCATATTATCTGACAGATTCATCTGATTTACAAACTCCCTCACCTTAACATGATCTTCAATAAAAGTGATTTTGACCCTTATCAGTAATTCGTAATTTAGCAGGATATAACAGAGCAAATTGAGCTTGATTCTCAGAAAGAACTTTGTAAGATGAAGCAAATTCCTTATGTTTCTGAGAAATCATAGCAGAGTACTGAAATATTTAAGTTTTTGACCTCCTTACTATCAAAGATTCGATCTTACGGAAAGATCGCAAGATCATTTCCTTTTCTCTGTAGTTGAGAAATTTAGCAATGACTGGTTTAGGGTGATTATCTACATTTCCCCGTTCTGGACCCGTTCTATGGGATCTCTCGATTTTAACATTTTTAACTTCAGATGAAACCCCCAAAGCTTCGACTAACTCAAATTCCAAAAATTTTATCAGTTCAGTTCCTTTCACCATTTCAGGAATACCAATAAAACGTAGATTATAACGTCTTTTTCAAGATCATCTAACTTTTCAGGCAGCATCTTGATTGTTTTACTAAGAGAAGACATTTCCACCTGTAGAGCCTCATTATAGTCCTCAATGTCGCTAACTCTAGTCTCTAGAGAATTAATATGTTTAGCATTAGCTTCAATTTGTGTCATTGCAATAGCAACAGTGGTATGTATACTATCTAATTTCTGATCAATCAAAGGCATTAATATAAGTGATAATTCTTTAGCCATCTCTGCGGCTGTAGGGGAAGTTGTTAATTCCAAATTAACTATAGTGGTAGATATATCAGTCTCCAGAGAAGGTATAGGAGATTTCAATGTGGGAGAGGGGGAACTACAAGTGGCCTGGGATTTAACCTCAGAGTGTTTAGATCTTCCACTTTTCACCCCGGGATTCTTCCCCCCATTATTCCTGTCCGTGTATCTATCCATATCAATTAAACAATCAATTAAACACACTCCTTTCTCCTTCTTTCTCTTTACTAGCAGATCATTTCCACAGTTGTATTTAATATTATCCAGTATCCAGTATTGTCCAATATAATCCGAGATTAAGATGCCTGAGTATAATGTTAGTCAGTATAGTAGCCAATAAACCACATAAGCGGTATACATGTTCACATAAATTGAATAAGCCCTACAGGTACAGGTAGAATCAGTACAACGCCCACACACTGTAAGCTTAATTCCGTACAAATTTCATAGTAGTAGGAAGCTGGCAAGAAATTCAAGTCCAAACTTGCCTTACCTACTCTTATCCCAAGAGCTGTTACACCACTGCACCACTGCGCTGCTACCACTGCCAAGTGCTCAGAAGACGCAACCTCAATTGTTGTTCTGTGAGTATTAAGTCCCAGAATATAGGTGCCGAACACAGTCGCAAGATGACAGACACGACTCTAACAGTTATACTGCTATGCCGCAGTCTTCCGCTATTGGTATATTTAACGGTCAAACGATCAAGCGGTCCTGCAGTCCGGTGTATAGTCTGGTGTGTAGTCTAGCGTGGTAGGGAAGGTATCATATACCCACGTGTTGGTCCGTCCAAATCCATCCTGATCACCTTCAATTCTGGAAGCCTGTAGTTCGACACAAGCGGTGCAATGGTTCTCTCGGGAGCTCATAAAAAACGCGCCCATCAACAGGAACGACCATCCGGAAGTCATCTGTTTCTCCCTTTTCTTGCGTCTGTTTGTTGAGCATGAATATGTTGATTTCAGTTTCTAATGTAAGCTCTTTTTCGTTAAACAATTGCATGCACACAGCATCATTATTCATACCGCACGCAAGCCTATCTCATATCAGCTCATTTGAAATGGTGCAAAAATAGCATTTATTTGCCAATAGCTTAAATGTTGATGCATATGTTTGTATGCTCTCATCACACTTTTGGTTGGTAGTGTTAAATATGTGTCTGTCCATGATTACATTCTTTTCAGGTAGACATATTTCTTCAAACTTTTTTTTATCAGCACTTCAGTGTCTAACCTGTCCTCCCCTCTTCAAATACAAAATTGTCTGATTTAGCAACATCCTCTGCACCAGCTAATTTTAGTTAAGTGTATGCCTGTACCTTTTTTTGACTTCTCATATAGCCCAGTAATGCAGTGTACTTTCCATTGCTTTTTAAACTCGAGCCATTGAAAACCAGGGGTTCAATGCAACAGAGACGTTGTTTCGTGTTTCTGTGCTTTGACATCATGTAAAAATGTGCAGTAACCAGCTAAGCATTCCTTTAGTCTGTGAGCTCTATTCCAACTATCCTATAGTGTGATCTTTCAAGAAGCTTTATATTACTGACAACATCACACACTAGCCTCTCCCACAATGACACGCTGTGCTGGTCAATGCAGGCAGTGAGCAGCACACATTCTACAGACCTAGTATACGCCATTTTTGTGGGCCTGCGCAGTACAAATTTGCATATTTTAAGGTAAGCAAACGGACAAACATCCAGATCAGCAGCAGCCCCATTGACTTCAATTGTATTAAAGATATGAGGACATTATTTGGCATACTTAAGTGTGATATGTGCAGTATTTAATCTTACTAGACATACAGTCAATCTAGTGAAGGCCCAACATTTATAAAATCTGAAAGACAAATGTAGATTTACAACCCACAGAGCAGTATCACTATGATATTATATTTAACATAGTTTGAGTCCATAATAAAGTGTATTACTTTTATGATTGGAAACAGGTTTTAATGTAGTCATTAAATATATGCAAGTCATGCACTGTGAATATATCCAAGGATAATTTTAAAAGTTTGGGTAATAATGGCATATTTCAAATTCATAACATTAATTGTGCTACAGAATATTAAGTGTATTTAATCACATAAAGCAAATGCAAAATGTGGAATTCACAAATGGATCATTAAGCCATTGCATGTTTTAACGTGTTTTTCTTAGCAATTCATAATTAACAAATATATTTTCAATATGAAAGGCAGTTTAAAAATGTGCTTGTGTAAAGTGGACTTGGCGAAATTAATGTCACAGTAAAAACAAAAATGTTTTTCCAATGGTTTGCTAAAATTTTGTAATTTTTTTGTAAAAATGTTATTTTCTTTGTTAAAACTGCTTTCTTCAACATTATTATGTGCATGTGTTGTGTGTTACTGTCAAAGTTTACAAACCATTAAAATATGTTTTTAATCTACTGCTTAAACCACTGAAAATACTCAGTGATATTGATAGCGTTGCTACATTTTTACATTTTCATGGAACATTTAATTTGCAAAACTGTGTAAATAAGTTTGTGACTATTACACTAACAAGATTTTAAGAAATTAAAAATGTATATGATTTAGAGTTCATTTGGGAAGTGATAGTTGCAAATTTCACTTAAAATGCTAGATACACATTTTATCCTCTTAAGGAAAGTATTAGATATTACAGATACAGAGTATAAAGATGAGGCCTTTTTTTTTATAAAAAGACATTTCATTATACAGCCCATCTCTTTCTGCATTTTTATTATAGGGTTTTGCTAGAGTTAAAAATCTTTATTTTTCTTTTGAAGAGACAGAGTAGATAAAACACTGGAAATCTATATTAATTTAGCAAACATGATGGTTTCAAGTCAGATTGGAATCTTAACTTTGTCTAAATTATATTGACAATAGTTTTTTTCAAACATCTATATTATAACATGTAAAAGGGCTGGCTTATACTAAGCAGCCAAGACTTGAGGTTGTTATGGAAACGCCAGGTGAATCAGTTGTCAGCCATACCAGAGAGTCTGTGAGGATTAGAGAGAGGCAGGAAGGAAATAGTTGACAGAAAGAGTTGCTGGGTGTGTGAGGTGTGTCACAGCAAGTTAGTTAATACTTTACTGTTACCTTTGATTAATATCTTACTCGCTGTCCCATTTATCCTGTTTATAATTTCCCATATTTAAATCTGCCTCTCCCATTTATTTTCCCCAAAATAAACACCCAGTTGATTGTTTGCAAACACAGTGTGCGGTACATTATTATTTAGAGCGTTAGTGTGGTCGGGTACAAGGGGCTTCCCGAGTCAACCCCTGGTGGATTCAGTCACAGTCCGCATCCCACCATACTGTGCAGAAGACTCGGGCAGAGGCACTGAAGCTAGAGAGAACATTTCACCACCCCTTTCGGTGTGCTAGGGAAAGGGGTGCTACAAACATAACATATTTCTGCTATGTACATGTTGTTTTACTGTTTATGTATTTAATACTTTACAATTGTACAATTGCTTGTACGATCTATTTCATATTTGTGGGACTATTAAAGTGTTAATGTATCATGCTGTGTATAGCAATGTAATATCACTTTAATTATGTTTCTGGGTTTCCATGGAGAGTTTGTTTTCCCATATTCATTTGGATGCACCATCTTCAGTATTATATGCAATGAATCACTAGCTATCAATTTCATGATTAAAATGAGATTATGTTTTCAGTCCATGATGAAGTGTAACCAGATTGACTTACAACACCCAGAGAGTCGTTCAGCATCTGTTAGGTTCACTTGATCCTCACATCTTGCAAGTGATTTCTATCAGGAATGACAGATGTCACTTTATACATTTTAAAATATGAAAAACGTGTTCTATTTCAGGTTGTTCATCAAAGTAGTCTTAATGGAGAAACTGAAACAGGTAGACTGGAAAAAATGACTGGGAAAAAAAAAACAGAATTGGAGAGAAAAAAAAATGGTGTTTATTGAAGATGTAATAATAGAAGGGGCTAGGTTGATGTTTATATATTTATATCTATTGTATAAACATTTTGACTTTCTAAATGCATCAAGGACTCAAGGACTCATCCTTTCAAATTGGATTTTGAGCTTCTCATGTGTTTAAAATAACAGAAGGCAAAGTGCTTAACTAACAAATCATTTGGCAAAGATAGGTTTTAAATATTTTCAAAATAATTTTATATATGACCATAACATGACATATAACTTAATATAATAAAAGCTTGGTGTTCTTAAATTTAAATTTGGATCCAAAACCCTGCATGTCAACAATGTAAACTGTTTAAACAGAAACTCTGTGTTAAAATAAAATAGTTATTTTACATATAAATTCCCTCCTCCCTAAATGCTTGAATTGGACAAGCCACTTTAGGGATACATAATTTATAAGCACTTTTCATGTAATCATGGTCCATTGTCTGTTGCATTATTGTCTAAAAATTTCATATTGAATATAGCTACAATAAAGATTGTTAATCCCTATGAAGTAGACCCAAAATACACAGGTTCTTTGTTAATGAAGGATGAACCTTGGACACAGCATACACTTTTGGATTAACAGGCATTTACTGTAAATGTTCATGTGCCCATATATAACAATGAGCCCTAATTTAGCTACTTTCAACAAGGTGTTGAATAACCCATAATGCAACAGTCAGAGGATTTATGAAAAGCAGTACTTACTTACATGTAAACCTGTACATTCAAAATACTGTTTAATTCCAAGTATAGTGTTTTTAGAAGCGTTACACTGGGGTGTCCATGCCTATTATAATTTTTCTTTTCAGTTCATTTTTGTCCACGTGTCCTTACTTTGAATTGCACATACACATGGATATGCATTTTTTATGCATTTAAAACATGCGTTTTCACACTCTTCATGCACTCAACTATTTGAAGTTCTGCAACTGCTTGGCTCTGCATCGCTTCACTGAAGTTGTGACCTTCATATAGAGGCACACGTGTATGACATGTCTATATAAAACAAAACTTATGCATCCAAATTGTTTACATTAAGTTATACGGCCAACCTTGCTCACACATAGGAAATCAAACATAGGTACAAAATACTGAAAGTGTTTATATTTTATTATTAATAGTTTGTGATACTTTAATCAACGGTTTCCAATACAATGGTGCCCAGTGATCAAAATACATTGTTAATGTAATCAGCAGAGCAAGCAATATGTCAGTTACTTAATATGCATATGTAGTCGAATAAGATAAAATATTGCCATTTGTTTTATTGATAATATTTTTTATGACAGTGAAAATAAAGCAGAATGGGTTTTAAAAGCTAATATACTAGACTCTACTAGTCGAGGGTCCTATAAATATAATCACAGTAATGTGAGCTATACTATTGAAAATACATTTCACATAGTTTCATTAATTGTCTGTTGTCTGCCAGGCAGAGATATATGAGTATAACCTTGAAGAAATGTGAACGTGAATTCATACAAAAACTCATATGAGAAATGTTGCTGATTTTATCAGGGAAATATATTAAAATGTTAAAATAATACAATTCCATTGTGCAATTTATTTTTTTTGTCAGTTTATTTAACTAGCACAATAATTGAGATAGAAATCAGGAAGCAGTGGGTTTCCTCTGGTCAACCTTCTCCAGTACTGACATAAATCAAACTGCATTATTATAAAATGTGTCTCTTTCATCTTTAACAGTAATTTCCTTCATTATAGCCATCTAAGGAGTGCAAAGTATTGTGCTGGTTACATTTATGTAGCAGATTCACTTTTAGTTATTTTTTGCATTGGAACCCTATCTAGATTTGTGAAAATTTAGCAGTATGATAATTTTCCCAACAGAATTAGTAAAGAGTCTGACTAATTTAAGTTATTAAGTTTCATACTTTAAAGAACAAAATATATTTTGAATGTTCACACTAAATTATTTGAACATATTAGATAAATTAGTCAAGAAACTTTTCTTTCAGCACATGTGATAATTAGCAGGCTGAATATTACTAAACCTGTGCTCACGTGATAATCAACACTTGCCTTTTGTGTTTTTATCTAATTTCACTGATTAGTCCCTTGCTGGATGAGGATGTGAAGGAAAGGATTAGCTTCTTACAACTTAAGTATTTCTAATAATTGTGTTTGTTGTTTTTGAAATGTGCATTACATATTTGCTATAAATCTATGGTAGAAAAAGCTGTATAGCACTGAGTTATATATACACACTCAGTGGCCACTCTATCAGGTAAATCTGTACACTTGCTCGTTAATGCAAATATCTAATCCACCAATCATGTGGTAGCGACATAAAAGCATGCATATATGGTTAAGAGGTTCATTTGTTGTTCAGACCAAACACCAGAATGGGGAAGAAATGCGATCTAAGTGACTTTAAATGTGGAATGATTGTTGGTGCCAGACAAGGTGGTTTGAGTATCTCAGAAACTGCTGATCTCATGAACAATATTAACTAGGGTTTACAGACAATGGTGTGCAAACCAAAATACATCCAGCAAGAAGCAATTCGGTGGCCGAAAACACCTTGTGAGTGAGAGAGGTAAGAGAAGAATGTTCAGACAGGTTTAAGCTGACAGGAAGGCGACAGTAACTCAAAAAAACATGCATTACAGCAGTGGTATGCAGAAGAGCATCTTTGAATGCAGAGCATGTCAAATCATGAAATGGATGGGTAACAGCAGTAGAAGACCACACTGGGTTTACTCCTGTCAATTGACAACAGGAAACTGAGGCTACAGTGGGCAAAGGCTCACATAACCAGACAGGTGAAGATTGAAAAACAACATGAATCTATGGCTCCATCAAGCCTTGGGTCAATGGTGCAGTCTGGTGGTGGTGGTGGTGTTGGTGGTGTGGGGATGTGGGGAATATTTTGTTTGCACAAATTAGGCCCCTTAATATAAACTGAGCATCATTAAAATGTCACAGAATACTTGATTGTTGTTGCTGACCCTGTGCATCTCTTTTTGGCCAGTCTTCTAATGACTACTTCCAGCAGGATAGCATGATATGTCACAACACACATGTCATCTCAAGCTGGTTCCAGCATGACAGTGAGTTAATTGTACTCCAATGGCAACCACAGTCACCAGATCTCAATCCAATAGAGCACCTTTGGGGTGATGTGGATTGAGAGATTCAAAGGATGAATGTGCAGCTGAAAATCTACATCAGATGCGTAATGCTATCATGGCAACATGGACTAGAATCTCTAAGGAATGTTCCTAACACCTTGAAACCATGCCACAAAGAAGTATACGAGGGACAATAGGAGCACTACGCAGTACTATATTGGTTTACCTAGTAAAGTGGCCACTGAGTGTATAGTAAATATATATATATATATATATATATATATATATATATATATATATATATACTTAGAGAGAGTAATATATCAGATTTAATTGTATTAATGTACTAATGTGCAATGTCCTCCCTTTTTATACACAGATGAATGTGACGGACAGTTGGCATCTTCTCTGCCTCCATCCTCTTTCAGCAGTTCATCAGAACTTTCCAGCACTCATAGTGCTGGGTTTGCTAGACTAAATAGGAGAGATGGTAAGTTTATGTTGGTTTTACTATTCATCTATCTACCTATCTATGTACAAGTTTTCCTTTAAATTAGCATTAACATAAGTGGACATTTATTTGGATGACCTACAAATGAAATCACTGTTAAATTGACATCTCTCCTTTGATTTTTGTCAAATTTTGAAGTCAGTCCTAATTCAACTAGTTTGAGTAGATTCGTTTATGGTTAATTAAAGTTAGTGGGCCTGATTCCTTAAGTACACTAAGGCAAAAAAATGAATATGTTTTCTTCTGGACAAAACCGTGTCACAAAGCAAGGGGTGCAAATTAGTTTATTTTTTTGCACATAAGATAAATACTGGCTGTTTTTTCATGTAGCACACAAATACTTGATAGCTTTATTTTTACACTGAAATCTAAAGTTGATCTAGAAAATGCTTTACCCCAACTATAAATCTGCCATCACATTTTAAATTTGTCTCCCCCTCTAAAGCAACATGGTTTTACCAAGGTACAAAGTTACTCATTTTATTTGCTTTACTTTCCTTAATGAATCAGGCCCAGTATATTCAAATAAGGAATCTTGTGAACTTGTTTTCTTGAGAGTTGTTACTTCTAATAATATTTAGACTGGTGTCCTAGTATTCATGGATTTACAAAATCACTGGAGAAAAATCTATTTAACCGTTTTATTGCACTTTTCTTCCAAAAAGAAGGAACAGGATAGCTTTTAAGGACTGACTGAGCTGTATTATTAAAGTATTATTATTATTGTTATTATTATCATTATTAATAATAATAATGCTTATTTATATAGCACCAATCATATTGTACATCACTGTACATATAGCATGTAATCATTCACATCAGTCCAGCCAGATTGCACTGGTAAAAGAGCTTAAGGGGGTTGTATGATCCAATAGCACACCAATGTAGGTTTTGGGTTAAATGGTTATTTGAGTATAGAAGGAGAATATATGTTTTGAGTGAACTGTGTAGATGGGTGGTAATTAAGTAGCTTAGCCTGGGAAGTGAGGAGGTGAATTTTAAGGAAATGCTTAAAGACTTGGAGGCCAATGGAAAGTCTTGTAGTACAGTGGAGTTAATTCTGCTGTCTGAGAGCAGTACTTAAGCAGGGCAAGTAATGAGTATATAACCAGGCAAGTAATGATTGTGGATGAGAGGCGCAAAGGGCACAGATCGAATGTGGGAAACAAAGGACACTTCTGAGTCAAGGATGACATCTAGGCAATAAGTTTGAGAGGTAGGGTTTATTGTTGTGTAAGAGATGAGGTAGGTAGATGCTGTTGACATATCGAAAGATTGCTAGCTCAGGTTTTGAAAGATTGTGTTTGAGGTGGCAAGAGGACATACAAAGTTAAATAGTAGAAAGACATTCATTAACATGCAGTAATGCTGGCCAACACAGATGGTGGGAGATCTGGAGGTAATAGATAAATATGGGTATCATCCGCATAGAGGTGATATCAGAATCCAATCACTTGTTTACTATTACCTGTTTGTCTTTAATATCTAAAAATTTGGTTAAAAAATATTGCTTGTGTGATGTATGTGAATACTAAGTGTAATGGTTAAGCAGGGAGAGGGTTAAGATTACATGTATACTTGCAGTTGGTTTGGTATGGGAGCTGCTGCAGATGAATATGTGTGGGTTTGGTAGGACTGGCTTGAGAATGAGCAGTTTGGTGTCTCTCTCTCTATATGCTAAATGATATACATTGGATTTGTAGCCATGCACAGAGTGATAAAGTGGTATAATTTTTGAGAAATGTTTGCTTCAAGTTTACGCCAACTTTGCCCTCAACAATGAGTGACTTTGAGAGAGTAGTAACTAGGCACAGAAGCTTCAGTCACCAAAGTAGCTCAACTTGCTAATGTATCATAAGCAATGGTGTCTGAGTTTATGTTAGCATGGAAAAACATCAACAGCAAAAGACAACAGTAGAGGAAAGTACATACTCCAGGATCGTGTCATCTATTCATTAATTCAAAGTGATCAACTGACTGCAAAGTTCAACCTATGGCATAAGCAACCTGTTGTCGAGAACTTTATAAACCACAATGCATATTTTTAAGTTCTGTGGTACAGAGAACACAATCAATATACTACCAAGTAGTGGAAAAAGGCGATATGGACAGATGCATCATTGTCTTAAGTTCTCAACAAATAGATGAGTGCACTTGTCTCAACACCCTAAAGAGCTTCAAAGCTTTGAGTGCTTGCTTCCAACACTGAAAGGTTCTGGTGGTTCCATAATGTTTTGAGTCACATTTCTTTTATCATGGTTTGGGTGCAGTCATTCATTTAAGCACGGTCAAAGTTCTTTGTTACTTTATGGTGCAGAATAAACATCTACACCTGATGTTGCAGCATTTCTTACCTGACAGGATGACAGTGACCCTATCCACAGAGCATTTGTGGTTATCCTGTGGTTTGATGAGCAAGACACTGATGTGTTTCATATTTCATGGCCTTCTCAGTCATTAGATTTAAACCAAAGCAAGCATTTATGAAATATTCTGGAATGACGCCAAAGACAGCTTTTCCACCACCCTCAACCAGGCATCAGCTTAGTAATTTTTTTGGACTGGAAAAAAGGTGATGGGTCCCTACTGCTCTTCTAGACATTGGCAAAATTAGTGCCATGGCTCATATCTACCATATTGGCCTAAATATCTATTAAGTTACTTCTTATTTTTTTGCCACTAATTGTATGTTATGTTCGCTAGCCAGTAAGCTTCAGTGCTGGTAAAGTGCAAGAAAAATGTATTTTGAGTCACCTGGCATCATTGTACTACATAACAGAGACTTATTAATAAGATAATTTTATTTTCAAATGTGTTATAAATAGCCAATATGCTGTGTGCAGATTATAACCTGGCACAAAAAGGGTGCCTTAAGTTAAGCAATATAATAGAGACTATGGGTCTCATGCAGATTTGTATCTATGTGTGTTTTAATAGTGTAAAATACGCATTTCCACAATCTGTATGAGCACCAAAATTTGCCTATGCATACTTCCATATGCAGATTTGGCTGCATCTTACAAATGCAACATTTAACAATTGGAGAGGTGGAAGGGGCGGGTAAGCATAGGTCTAGTACACTAGGGCAAGTTCACATAGTTGCTACTGGAGTTGACCTGCATGCAAATGCATAAACACTTGCTAGGAGGCATATCTTTTGTGGGTGCTGGAGGCCTGGTGCAATGCAGTAATGATGATGATGATGATAATCGTCAGCAATAATTGGATGTTTGCAGATTCACCTCTCCAGGTTATTGTATTTAATTCATCAAGTTAGCTGTGATATTATATGAAGTTGCTTCTGTCTATCCGCATTACTTAATTGATATTTCTATTTAGAATAAAGCAGGAAATGATTTTAAAGTGAAATAGAACAAATGTTTGTATTAAGCTTAATTTCTCTTAATTTAATTTATTTTGTATTTGCCTTTGTATTTAATCATATATGACATGATAAATACAACGTTTGCATTTATTAATGTCTACGCTGGCTGTACACTACACTAGTTTCTACCGACATAAACCTGTCATTTATGCTATTGTTAAAGGAATACATGGGCGCTTGACACATATCATTTTCATTTTGTGTGTCTTTTCCTGCTAACGTTTCAGGCACAACTGCGTCCAACTATTCATGAGCCTCCTATGCTAAAGGCTATGTTCCTATATAATATGTCTGTTAGCTACAGCGTTGGTAAAATGTCATAACTGGAGCTGAGAAAACCAATTCAGCAACGACTAATTAATTTTCTGGAACAATACTGGTGTACTAATATTTTCTATCAGGGTGGGCCCGGAAGCAAGCACAAGCTCAAACATACATTCATGACTAAGAAGCTTGTCTCAGGAGGACATATGATGATGGATGACAGAGAGTAGATTGTAGAATAATGGGTGATGTAAGCCTGCGTCAAATGAGAAGACATTAAATGTCATTAGCAAGGCAACACAATATTGGGCTATAAACCCAATAATGCTGGAATCCAAACTTTTCTTCTGCAAAGCTTGGCTGTGATTGAAGATATATAAGGACTGCAATCAGCTGTAGCTCCACAGCACCAATTGCTGTTTCTAAAACAAGTGCTGTGTTTTACAGTTTTGCAATGTGTTATGTCATTCCAGTATCACAAAACTACCTGCTCCACATTTCTGTGCTGCTGATTTCCTCTGTGTAGAGGTCAGCACTTCCTGGTTCAGGCAGTCACTTGATCGTTGCTGGGAGGCTGGCATATTCAAGCCTGACATTTTGAAGCTCACTCTGACATTGCAGCTGTGTCAGAGCAACAGGTATTCATACCCAGACTGACTCCCTGTTATGCTGTATTGCTGTTGACCTTGGTTTTATTTGTGATTCCTTCTTGGATAGTGCTTCTGCCTGTTAACCCCTCGTGTACCAATCCTTGCTTGTTTTGCCCACTCTCTCTTGGATCCTGATATTGTACTGCACTATTGCCAGTGTATCAGTCATCGGCTAGCTAATCGGGTTTCGAATTTCCCTTCCTCTCCTCTGTGTTACGCCTAATGGCTGATCAGAGTGCTGCAACCTGTGTGTTCCCCCGCAAAAGTCCATCCTGCCTTGCGGCTCTTGGTGAAGACCAGAGGACCCGTTACGCTCTGCGCCTCTGTTTGGCCAGTGCTAAACCAGGCTAACAAGTGTATTCATCACCACAGGACTCTTTTCATTACAGACAATGAGACCATCGTTACACCCATCATGCCAAAAGTTGTTGGCGCTTGTGTTTATGGTGTGTGCAGTACTGCCGCCAGTCGATAGTTACCGGAATGGCATTGATTCCTTGCAGTATTCCCTGGGTGCAATCCTCTGGGCCTTGTTGTGGTAGCACAAAAAAAAAATCACTGAAACAAAGAGGATGCATGAACATCTCTATGATCAATCATCACCACTAAATCCCTTTCAATGCACCTTATTGCTCCCCACTTCTATCTCTGTAAGAATTAATAATTGTCTGTATGATGTTTCTCTGGTGTGCCTTCATAGCCACTGCAGGGAGAGATGTGAACACTGATTCAGTGAAGGGTTTTGGATTAATGGTTTCAGAAGAGAGCCATGAAAAGCACGGGGGAGGGGTTCTGGAAGTTGGGTGATAGCCATCACTTTAAAGCTACTTTACTGATTTTTCTGCTGATTGGGTGTGGACTGAAGTACCTTGACCCTAGCTTCAGAGCAGACATTTTCAAGGCAATTTTCCATGTGAGAGCAATACCTTATTGCTCACTTGTGGCTGGCTACTATAATCTATCCTTGTAGCCTCTTCCAGAATATGTGGAGGACTTGAACACTTTGAGTTGATGGCAGAACCCCAAAGGGGGCTTGTGATTAATGAGTAACAACTTGATGGAATCTTAAGATTGAAGAAGAAGGATGAAACTTCTGTGTATTCTTGAACCAGATTGTTCCTTGAGAATTCTTCCCATTGGTCCAGTCCAATGTCAGAGATGAAACACTGAATGAACTTCTCCAATTGCCCGTTGAGGTTGAAGGTGGTACACAGAACTTACATCCATAGAGATCGCCAGCTCATTGCAGAGGGCCCTCTAAAACTTGGCCACACATAGGATTCCACAGTCTGAGACAAAGTCCAGGTGGAATCCAGGCAGTTAGAAGAGCTGTTAAGTGAACTTTCTAGGAGAAGCAATATAGGACCATCAGGATGGTAGTTTTGCCCTTGGAGCTGGTAAGATACGTAATGAAGTATATTGACAGATGAGTCCATGGTCAGTCATAAATAAGTAGTGACATCAGCAAGCCAAAAGCCAGAGTGCAGGGCACCTAGGTGTGAGCACAGGTGATTCAAAAGAATATGAAGGTTCATTGACCTCTTCATTCTTACAAAGGTTTGAGCACCAGAATTCGCTCATGATAAAGTCTATGGCTTTCTTGATGCCCAGATGCCCTGCAAGTTTGCAGTCATGTCCCCAGTAAAGGAGTTGAATTTGGCACTGTACTGCACTGTGGTCAGCAACTCAGATCAAATAAAATACAGGAGCTTGGATTTGGATCCATGAAGTATATGTAGAGGGTAAATCTCCATCAGAGGCATAGCATTCCAGTGTGAACTAGTTGTAAAGGTCATTGGGCTTCACATTGTTGGATCAAGGGTGGTAGGTGATAACAAGTTCAAACTGTGTCAGGTAGAGCTCTCACTGGCATTTTGTGAGTTCTTTTGCTTGGCACCCTGATGTACTGTTAATTACTGTGACCCGTGTTGTTGGGGTTGGGAATTGGGCACCTTCCAGGAGGTGGCACAGTTTGGGAAGAGACATAATGATGGCCAGCAACTCTGTTTCCCGCATTTCAGTTAACCATGGCATATTTGAATAATTCAGAGAAAAATGTAAGTGGTCAAGTGATACAGACTCTTAATCTGGCATACACTGCCTCTACACCCCTCTTGTAACGGATTAGCTAGATTCCGTACTAATCTTGATTAGCGCTGGCTTACCTGAGGTGCGGAGTCTAACAAACTCCCCGGTGTTACCCAAGAACTGCCGCAAGATGGATGAACTTAGCTGCCAGGAGACGAAGGTCGCGGTCCTCAGTCTTACCTCAAGATGTAGTATAGCGAATGGAGCAGCGGGTAGAGAAGATGTAGGACAACAGCCGGTGCCGGTCAACATAGTATAGGATAGATGGGCACGTGCAGCATGGAGGATTCCGGGTCCTGTACACAGACTCAGGGTCACAGGCAATCATAGTGGTCAGCAAGCCAGGTCCGTACAGAGGGTCAGGAGATCCAGGAAAGTAAGACAAGCAGGGACTGGTACACAGGAGACACTCACGAGGGAGCAGGCACAAGGCATTCCAAGAAGAACAGGAGCCAGGAACCAGGTAAGTTGCTCTGACACTCACCGAGTGTCAGAGTGGGGTTTAAATAGGGGCAGAAATTCAAATTCTCCGCCCCACGTTGCGGTCATGTGACTGCCGAACCCGGAAGTGTGGCTTCCGGGACAGACAGGGCAGAGGGGAACGAGGAGCAGGTAAGTTTGTGACAACTCTTGAATGCATTCACCTATACAGTGTGGTCTGGGTATCATTAATCTGGGTGAATAAATAGATGCTTTACATTTATTCAGTGGTCGTTGTGATTGGTGATTCATAATATGTCTGGATCCAAGAGACTTAGTCAAAGCCATTAAAAGAGATTTCTAACTACCAACCAGAGATGAAATCATCTCGCAGTTTTCTGGAGTAAAATGGTTCAGTAAATTAGATGCATCATCAGGGTTCTTGCAAATGAAGCTATATGAAGCAAGTTCCAAGCTGTGTACATTTAATGCATCTGAAGGTTGATACAGATTCCGTTGGTTGCCATATGGAATATTGTCTGCTCTTGAAGTATACCACAAAACAATACACGTGATTTTTGAACATATTCCAGATGTTGAAACAATGATTGATGACATCACCATTTGGAGTTATACGAAAGAAGAACATGACTCCAGAATAAAACGAGTGATGAAACTTACTAGGAGAGGGAATTTAAAGCTCAACAAAGACAAATGTGAGTTTGAAGTTAAAACTCTTACTTTTATGGGCATTGTTGTCTCAGATCAAGGTGTTAGACCTGACCCAAGGAAAATATCAGACATTGGGAATATGGAGCATCCCAACAATTAGGATGACGTCAGAAGATTCCTAGGGATGATCAATTACTTAGGAAAGTTTATCTCTTAACTCTCAGAACAGTCCACTCCACTGAGATGGTTGTTAGACAAAGATAATGTGGATACTGTCACATGAAGAAGAGAAGAGAGCTGACAGAATCTAAAACAAGCTATTACAGAGTAACCAGTACTAAGATTCTTTGAGTCTGCAAAAAGAATAAGGATATTGGCAGATGCTTCTGAGTTTGGACAGGGTGCACTGTTGTTGCAGGAATATGATGAGACATGACAGCCTGTTACATATGCATTCAGAGCATTGACACGAGCTTAAACAAGGTATGCCCAAATAGAGAAAGAGTTACTTGCAATCACTTATGCACGTGAAAGATTCTTCAATATGTGTATGGTTAATTATTTACAGTAGAAACTGACCACAAGCCATTGGTAACTATCATGACCAAATCTTTACAGGAATGTCCCATGAGAATTCAGCTTATCATTTTGCAAAAGTATGATGTACAATTGCTGTACTGTCCTGGTTAATATATGTATATTGCTGACACGCTTTCTTGTGCTGTGGACAAAATTGAAAGTCCTTGAAATCAAATGCACAAGTAGATTGAAATATATGTTAACATGATTGTAGCTTCTCTTCCAGTGTCCCTTGCAAGATGGGAACAGATTAGGAGGGAAACTGAGTCAGATAAAACAATAACAATGTTAAAAGTAGTCATTCTGAAAAGAGGGCCAGCAGAGAAAAATGCTTGTCCACTCTCTTTTCATGATTGTTGGATGTACTGAAGTTACCTTTCAGTAGTCAATAACATAATTTACAAAGAAAATAGTTTCTCATACCTGGATACTCGGAAAAAGCATGTTGTGCAAGATACACGAGGGCTACTTAGGTGAAGAGAAATGTAAGGGAAGAGCAAGAGCATTGATGTATTTGCCAAGAATGAACCAAGACATAGCGCAAACAACTGCTACATGTGAATTGTGTCTTACATATAGGTCACACCAACAAGTCGAGCATCTATGTCCTCATGCAGTGCGAGAGAGACCATACCAGAAAGCAGGCACAGACTTCTTTGATTGTAATAGAAAGACTTACATTGTTATTACAGATTATTTTTCTACTTGCCCTGAGGTGAAGACATTAAAAATGGCAACTAGTAGATCTGTGATCAATTGCATGAAGTCAGGTTTTGCAAAACATCGTGTTCACATGGAAGTATTCATAGACAATGTTGCTCAATTTACCAGTGCTGAATTTCAACAATTTGCTGTAGATTGGGAGTTTGTTCACAAAATATCAAGTCCCAATTTTCCCAGAACAAATGGAAAGGCAGAAAGTTCAGTAAAACAATTATTTTTAAATCAATTTCTTGACAACTTAGCTGCCTGGCTCACTTATTTTCTATTCTTTGACCTGCCTACTCTTATACTAGTTAATTCAACATCTCAATTGAAAATCCCACTGTGTCTTGTACCACTAAATTTCTTTCAATTAGTTACTCCTTTAGTCTCTCCTGATGGACCTTATCTCCCACCCACTGTGATGATCACTCCCTTGACCTTGTCTTCTCCCACTACTGCTACATCTCTAGTTTCACCAACTTGGCATTCCCACTCTCCGATCACAACCCCCTTTCATTCAGCCTCACCTTACATTGCAATCATTGCTTAATTTCTTACCAAGTGAAATTTGCAAAGGTCTCTAAGAGAGCTTGGGTTTTCCTGAAATAGTGGGCATTTTCTTATCTTTTGTGGTACTTGCTAGCAGGCCATAGGGGGAGAGAGGGAGGACATGTGTCGAGGGGGGGGGGGGGGGTTGGGGGCAGTCATATCATGGTGGCCCATGGCAGGGTGCTTTGGCTATCACTGTAATCTTTTTTTCTCTCCACTCTTAACCACCTGCCCCAGGGATGGGTTCACCCTTTTAAACACACTTAGATTTCCTACGCTACTTGGATTAGTCCATGGTGTTGACTTAGATATATCATCCTCAGGAATTTGGCAGCTATCATAAAGAGCTGTTACAGAGCTGTAACTATTAGTAACAATACATCCTTTATTCCCCTGCTGACTTGACTCCAAGGTGTCTAGCTGTCCACAACCTAAGACAATGTCAACCTCAGTTTAATTAAGGGCTAGGCCAGGATAAAACCTCTTACAAGCTTTTTCAGCCCGAACTTAGTTCTAGGTAAGTGTTTTCCTAACCCAGTCCTCATCTACCCCTAACAGTGTATGATTTACATATCTCTTTGCTGGAGCATAGGTGTATTCATTACTGACTGACACATTTTAAAAGATTCACAGGTGGCATAATTATTTCACTTGTGAACTGGAAAATCTGCACTGTTAGGGGGCTCTGAGGACTGGGTTTGGGAAACACTGTTCGAGGACTGCTTGTAGGTAAAGGAGTCCTGGAACCACACCACCCCTGATTCTTACCAACCACCCACTTGGCCACCCTTAAGAAAAATCTATATACATTTAAACATTGTAGCAATGTTATGGCATTACCAAACATAATTAGCACACCACATATAGGAACACATGATAAACATGGGATGAAGTAACTCACAAGTAATGGAAAACTGGACTTTCGCTCTGGAGATCTTGGTAACACTAAAAGGGTTATAAAAGTGTATGCCATTATAGTCCCGCATTTTGTGAGAAACAAGGTGCAGGCTGGTTAAGGTGACATCAATTGTATCATGGCATATGGGATTTTCCAAGTTTTGGGTGGCCATACAGCCTCCTCCAAACCTTCACAAAATTATTTATCTCTTCCATGACCTAGAAATGGTAGAAGAGGTACACTTTTCAGGTGCACTTTATATGAAAAAGTACATTTGTAACTACATTTCCATCAATGCACTAAAAACATTAAATTGTAAAATTGTGGGACATGTAGTATAGACAGTTATAATGTCCTCTTAGTCTCATGATTTCATAGGGACATAAATGAGACTTTACATGCAATATCTTGGGGGGGAAATGAAAAGGTTCAAATTAATGAAGAAGGTCCTAAAATGGTTGTAGGCAGGACATTAATGGATTTCCACCCAGAACCACAAACCCACATAAGGCTGCACAGGGGTAGTTCCAAAATTGCTAATTAATATGCATGAATTGGACATTTACATTCCTTTGTGCATATCAAAATGTATTGCACTCCTGTTTATCTTGCACTTCAAAAATAAAATCAAATGAGCATTTATCAAAAACAAAGTTAAACAAAGTATGCTTTACTTAATATTTTATGAAAACAAAATTGGCACCCAACCACTTACTTATATTGGTATGTAAATCAATACATATTAAAAAAAAAAAAAAACATGAAAAAAATGACCATTTGAAATCAGAGCATCCCAATAACCTTAAGTAAATATGTGAAATATAAATGTCGACCAAATGAACAGTATATTAAAATTAAAAAATGATGTACTAGAGAGCCAAATGTGATATTAAATAGTTATTTGTGATGATTGTTTGATTTCCATCTCTAGCCCTTAATGATCGTACCTAAAAAAAATAAAATAAAAATGTTTGTGTACAGCCAGTACAAATAAGTGTAATTGCACATTTCTGGCTGCTGTTTGCAAATTTTGCTTCTCGGAACTCACCCCCATGGTATTTATCATTGTTGAACAGATATATTTAGCAACTCCACCAGATATTTATTTCAACAAAGCAAATGAGAAAAATGATTCATTACTCAAGGCTGGAATAAAGTATAAACTAAAATATACAACATCTTGATTGTTACTAAACAAAATTATGTAATCATAGTACAATACATTATATTCTCATGCTTCCACAAACCATAACAACATCATGAATCTCGATAAATTACATTGTCATGTTATTCTTCATTCATCTATCTTTGTGGACTGTTTTGATTTTGCACATTTCATCAATATTAAGATTATGAGACAATATGAAACAAACAAGGAACTGAAAGGAAATGATAAAAAATAGCACTTCTTGTACAAAGAAAAAAATGGGCATTATCAAAAATGATCCACTGTATTAAATAGAAGCTGGTAGATGGCTTAGCCTGTCATTTGGTGTGTGGCTCCGTAAGGAAAAATTTGCCATCATCCATATGTTTTCTGTTTGTTTTTTATCAAATGTAAGCGGATCTCAAGATACTTTTTCCATTTGAATCTGGGTTAAGTACGCTCTGCCTAACCCTTACTGTTCAAATGTAGGTACACACAATAGACTGCAGTATTCATATAGGAATGTGGGCAATATAAGGTCAAATCAGAACGCATTAAAATAAAATGTATTATAAAATACATTAGCAACTCTTAACAGTTCATTACCAGTACAATCATTATTAAAAATATGAATTATAAAAAAAAATTATATACATTTTTTAATATTAAAAACATAAATAAATATTCTTTTAATGCATACTATGCCTAAAATGTCTTTTTAGAGTCTATTTTAGTTGCATACACATTATATACTAGCTAGTGGCATGCATACTTGTAGCAACTGCATTGCCACGCCCCTGGCACTCTCCCTTACTGTACATTGCATATGTCCGTCTGTCCTTTCCTACCTCTGTTTCCTCTCTTCAAGTCGTAGGCAATCATAAGTGTCCTTTGTATTCCGACATGAATTGCATGCAATTGTATTCATTGGCGTGAGTTCTATTTCTCAGCATGCGCTATTTAACGTAAGATACGGCACGCAAACAGACTTGTGTCCTAACATGTGATGTTCTTACTATCTCAATATTTAAGAGTATTGCACTGACACCGGAGTAATCTTTAAATATATTGTTGTTTCAAACTTATTTGTGACACAGTCACAGTTGGGGTGGGCTTTGGCCCCTTCTACAGATGTTGGGTAATCTCCAATCTTTTTAATGAAAAAACTGTGCCGTTTTGCTAATTGGTGAGCAAAATGAGATACATTCTGCAATACCTCTTTACTCATATATGTTTTACCATATGCCTGCTTTTACTCCTGTTTGTCTATTAATTCTTACCTTTTTGTCACAAATGATAGCATAGATTTTCCCGGAGGAAATATAGTATAATAATTTGTATAAGCCTTCCAGCTCTGCTGTAAATCCTTCAGAGTTAGAGTGCAATAAATAATTGCAGAGTGCACTGACATGTCTGGTGTCTGGTTTGCAAACAGGTTACAAAGCTTTGTAGTCCACCTATAAAGATCTTTTATGTTGTTTATTATAGGATACAATGCTACCAGCTCAATCCAATTTGCTTTTCTCCCAGACCAAAGTTACTAATCAATACTTGTACTACAAAGAGCAGGAGGGACACATACTTCAGGGAGGGATAGCAGTTAGACACCATGCCTTGAAACTACAGTAAATTATGGTTGGCTCATAAATAAATGTTTCTTTACTGAAAGAATTATGGATCTATAGAACTGACTTCAAGTTCAGGTGACAAAACACAGAGAAAGACAATCCAAGCATTCTTTGTTTGCAGATTTAAATCAATTTGCGGGTAAGTAGACACATTCATTCCCTAAGCTATCAAGGTTTAACCTTTTTTTTTATTGTTTTATAGCCCTTTCATTTTTGATTATATAAATACACAAAGGGACTTAAGAAACAGATTCTCATGCTACAACTGAGACAGAACATGGCATATACAGAATCACCTCACAGCCATGTAGGAAAAAAATTTAATAGCTGCAATCTTTTACAGGGTTTTCTAGCTGCCTTATACTTCCAATCCATTTATTGTATCATCATTCAATATCATGTATTTATTTGTATAGCGCCACTAATTTCTCAGCGCTGTACAAATAATTCACTCACATCAGTCTCTGCCCCATTGGAGCTCACAGTCTAAATTCCCTAACACACACAAACACAGACAGAAACACAGACAAGGGTAAATTTTGATAGCAGCCAATTAACTTACCAGTATGTTTTTTGGAGTGTGGGAGGAAACTGGAGCACCGGAGGAAACCCACGCAAACACGGAGAGAACATACAAACTCCAGACAGATAAGGCCAAGGGCGGGAATCAAACTCATGACCCCAGTGCTATGAGGCAGAAGTGCTAACCACTAAGCCACCGTGCTGCCCATAGTATGCATTGTGCTCTAAAGAAGAAAGTATGGCATTTGTTTCAGTGTAATATAATCTTACATTTCATGTTGCAAAAAGCCTAAATTCAGAGGACACTGGACAGTTACCTGAGAAAGAAATATTACCTTATATGTATCGTGACAGAAGCCCTTGGAAATGGTGAATGGCAGAGGTATAATTCCGAGGCTTTCAGTCTTTTATACTCTAAAACTCCAGGGAGATTGTTTTGTATGGGAAGGAGATTCCAAAGAAATTATTCAGCTTCCGAAAAAATTGGTAAAGGTCCCTAGGGTTATGTATGGAGAGAGAAGGGTGGGCTCCATGCATAAGGCCTAGTCCAGGTCTTCTCATCTCCCAGTCTCACAGCAAACTAATTAGGAGTTGCACCTGCAAGTTACTGACAAAAAGTTGTTAGGCAGTTTCCTCTGTAACTACAAGTCTGGGGAGGAGGTTGGATGCTTACTGGGAGACACTGCAAATGGTGATCAGTAAGTCTTGCATTTTTGTATGTATGTGGAACACAAGGGCCCTCACTTGAGAGAATAATGTTTAGTTAGTGCCGGAGAGGCAAGGAGTTTGTTTATGTTTGTTTATTTTTATAACTGGAAAATATAACTAGCTGTGGCTAGTCAAACCAAAACAATTGACTGGTGTGATATCCTTAGCTGGACTGTCTGAAGTGCAGCCGTATGCTCCAGAAGACCCCGGTCTGATTACCTCACAATATTTACTTATTTAATAAATAATGAAAAATCTCTATCCCATCTCTATTATCGTGTTCAAATGCATCCAATTTGTTTTATGCTTTTGGGTACTCTCACTATAGGTCAAGGCATGAAAACATGGGAGCAGTATTAAAGGGGATTTATTATTATTATTATTATTAATATTATTAATATTATGATTGATTAATAAAAAATAACAATAATAATAATAATAATAATAAAAAATGTATTTGTATTTCCTTCTTCTGGTTTCCCTCTACTATAAAATTTAAGGAGCAGTTTGTGGAAAGGGCATGGAAGGAGTGAGAACTGATAGCAGCACTGCCAGAACAGCGATTCATAAAAACATTATTTTTCATGATGTTAGGTGGGTGCCACCAGATTTCCGTTGGCAACTGGTGGTGATCAATTATAAACCAGTGGCTCATATCCAATCCTCACGTCATATCATGTGATTTGAGCCACTTTGAACCACTTGGCAGCAGTATTACCGGAAAGACAATCGGGGGAGTGGGGAGGAGGGAAGGACAATAAACAAATGGGTAAAAGGGCAGGGGGGGTACATAGTGGGTAAGGAACACAACAATATATCGGCACCTTTTAACCAAAGAAGATACATCAAAAACCCTTTCAATGCGCTATATTGGGCACGTGAATGTACTGGGTGGCCCAACCTAATGTCATCCAAGTAACCAAAGGCATATACTATACACAGCTTTAATTCTTGAGCTCTCCAGATCCGTCATACTCTATATATTTAAGGCCTTAGCTCTTGTACTTTGCTATAGATCCCGTTTCGGTGCCCCCTCACCATCTGTCATATATACATGCCACGCTCGCCATTTCACCAAAGGGGAAGCAGTCGCTGTGGAATAAGGTACTCCAAGTGTTTCCATTTCAAAACTGAAATTGGTTTTAGAAATAACTTTTGCCATTGGAGGAGGAAGGGGCTGTTTCCACGCCTGGGCTATCGCCGCTCTAGCGGCTATGAAGATCTGACCCATCACGTATCTATCCCACTTCGGGATTGAAGCTGGATAATGGTGTAATAGAACCAATTCAGGGGTCAAATGTACGTGGTATCTAAATACTTTATTAAGGAGTAGAGCTACCTCATTCCACAGGGGCCGCAGCAAGACCAGAACACATGGAGTATGTCTCCCTTCTCCGAGCAGTTATGCCAGCAAGATGGAGGGGTGGATGGCCATATTTTGTGTAGTTTTTCTGGGGTGGCATATAATCTGTTTACAAGTTTTACTAACATTTCTGTGTGGTTAAGGCATTTGGTCATTTTGAATGAGTTCAGAAAAATACGCTCCCAGTCTTTCTCCGAGAGATCCAGTCTGAGATCTGCCTCCCACTGAAGCTGAACTTTGGACTTGGGAGGATCCGCCTGCGCCTGCAAAATATTATACCAACTCGTTATGCCTGCTTTGTTATTCCCCTTAGTCAATTTAGAGTAGTATAGGGCGGGCCGATTAGTCTGTTCTTAAGTGGCGGGGTTGTAAGCCAGTCCCTGATCTGCAAGTACTTGTAGAAGTCCCCTCTAGGCAAGTGGTAGAGATCACATAGGTAGGTAAATGATGAGAGTCTACCTTCATCAAATAAGTGGCCCAGTGTCTTAATACCTCTAGCTGTCCACCCTGTCAGATTTAAGTCAGGGATCTGTTTAGCTGCCGCTTGAATGGACACGTTAGCTGTTGGGCGCACCACCCCCTCCGTATCTCTGCATAGCCGGTCCCATGTTACTAAAGCATCTCTAGTAGTGGCAGGCAAATTATTAGCCGGGGGCCTCCCTAATGTTGTCTTTTAATGAGATTAGAACATATAATGTCATTTTATTGTACATTATTACTGGTGGTAATTTTGGGGCATTGCTAATACTGGGGGCTTATTAATGAACATTACTGTTAATAAAGGCACATATTGCTGGAAACTCTTACTACTTATGACATTATGACTTTTCATTTGATATTAATATTGCAAATGGCTTATTAATAGGCAATATTATTACTGAAGATTACTGTTACATGTTGCTGTTCCACTTTATTTAAACAGTAGTAAATAGCAGAATTCAGGCACTACATGTGAGCACCCCCAAAATATATCAGGTACATTTTTGAGTTGTTGATATATAAAATATTTTTATATTTACAGAACAACCTTAATTGTATTTTTTATTTCACTGTACAATGTAATACAATTCTAAATATCCTTTCCTTTAAAATTTACAACTTGGACTCTTATATTATTTAATTGTTATTTGACAGTCAGTTTGTGACAATCAGTAAAATTGAACCAAGTAATAATTGGCAAAACCACCCTCGTGTGTTTTGGTTTTGGATTTGGATTTTTTTTTTAGAAAAATTGCTAAACTATGGTGAAATCACATAATATTGCTCTATTTTTGTTCCTACATTATTATTAACCTCACTAACACTAATTTCAAATCATTTTCAGTCAATTTTGACCACCTCACAGGTCACATTATTATTTGCATACACTTTCGGACAAACACTGCAGCGACCTGGCTGGATGGTAAGTGACAGAGCAATGACTCAAACACACCGCAGTTCCTAGCACATCTAGGAGACACTGGCACACAGCAGTGGCAGAAAAGAAAAGTGCTGCAAGATGGAATTGTCCTTGGGTCCTCCCACCCACCCTTATGTTGGATCTTAAAAAGGACATGCACACTTTAACAAACCAAGCACTACAGCCACAAAAGTGCCACTCCTTGTGGCTGAAGTGCTTGGTTTGTTTGGGCCCCCACAAAACAAGATAACAATGGCCTTAAGTCAACTAAGGTAACAGTGGTAATGAACTCTACTATAGCAAGATGTTGTCATCATCCTCAGCCTCATCCACACCCTCATCAGTGTGTACATCATCCTCACACATTATTAATTCATCACCGCTGGAATCCATCATTACAGAAGTCTCAGTATTTTGAAGTAATTGGTGGGAAAGGCCTTCCTCGTGGTACTTGAAGTTCATTTTTGTGAACATCATCTTTTCCACATTTTGAGAAAGTAGCCTCCTACACCGATTGCTGAAAACTCTTTCCGAGTATACACTGGAGGGTGGGCAGCTTAGGCAGTGCAAAGCGAGTTGGTACATGGGTCTCCAAATTCCCCTTTTTTTTCTCCCAGTGTGTAAAGGGACTGTCTGATGTGCCTATTTCTATGCTGTCGTGAAAATAATCCTCCACCTTCGTTTGGATGCTGATAGTAGGATCAGGTGGAGTTGTGGCAGAGGTGTAACGTTTTTTTGTCAATTCTTTTAGACCAGACCAGATGTCAAAATTTGGTGCAAAGTCATCTGCATCATCCCTGGGTGTCTTGGGAAAGCAAAGTTTTTTCCAAGCAGCAGCTGAGTGAGAAACTGAAGGAGGAAACGCTGTCCTGTCACGTAACACTTGAGCTGTCATCTTGCTTACCAGTAGCTCCTTGCATCTCTTCAGATCTGGGTCAGTTGGAAACAAAGAGAAGACATAAGTCTTAAAACGAGGATCAAGTTCAGTTGCCAAAATGTAGTGATCCGATTACAAGATTTTGATAACTCTTGGATCCTTACGAAGCGAATAAAGTAGTTAATCTACAAGTCTGACATACTTAGCGGAATTGCTTAGTTAAATCTCCTTCTTCAGTTTTTCAAGCTGCTCATCCAAAAGTCTAATTAAGGGAATAACTTGACTCAAGCTTGCAGTGTCTGAACCCACTTCACAGGTGACTACTTCAAATGGTTTCAGCACCTTGCACAACACGGAAAGTATTCTCCACTGCTCTTGACTAAAATACATCCCCCCTCCTTTCCCAATGTCATGGCTTGTGGAGTAAGCATGGCTGGCTTTTCGCTGTTCCTCCATACACATAAGCATATACAGGGTGGAATTCCACTTTTCCACCACCTCTTGATTCAGTTTGTGGCAGGGCAAATTAAATTGCTCTTGCAGCTGCTGCAATCTCATACACGCTGTTGCCGAATGCCGTAAATGTCCAGATATTTTACGGGCCAAAGACAGCATCTCCTGCACGTCCCTGTCAGTTTTTAAAAAGCTCTGCACCACCAAGTTTATTGTGTGAGCAAAACAGGGAATATGATGGATTTCACCAAGCTGTAAAGCTCTCACAATATTGGTGGTATTATCAGAAATGACATATCCTCAGGAGACTCCAAGCGGGATAAGCCATGTTGCAATGACATCCCTTAGTTTTTGTAACAGATTGTCAGCTGTATGCCTCTTAGTGAAGCAGGTGATACACAGAGTAGCCTGCCTCTGACAAAAGTGACGTACTTGGGTACATGCTGCTGCTGTTCCTGCTGGTAAAGGCGAATCACCAACCCAGTGGGCTGTCACAGTCATATAATCTTTAGTTTGCCCAGTTCCGCTTGTCCACATATCTGTGGTAAAGTGTGCAGTGGGTAGAATTGCATTATGCAGCCCAATAATAACATTTTTACAAACCTTCTGGTAGAGGTGAGGAATAGCTTTTCTACTGAAATGGTGCCGTGATGGAATTTGGTAACGGGGACACAAGACCTCAAGTAACTGTCTAAAACCAGCTCCATTAATAGTGGATATTGGAAGCAGATCTAATACGAGCATAGTCGCCATGGCATCTGTGATCCGCTTTGTGACTGGGTGACAGCTTTCATACTTGCTTCCTCTTGCAAAGGATTGTTTAACAGTCAATTGTTGTAAACTACTAAAAGTCTTCTTCTTGGTATGCTTCTGGGATGAAGATCCATCCCCAACAGCAGCAGCAGCGGGATTGTTGCTCAAGGATTCTTCAGAGGAATCAAGGATAGTGCAGGAGTCATCTATGCCTTAGTAACTTGGTTGACTAACTCCAATCGCTACTGAGGATATTGATGAGGACGGTGTTGTGGGTGTAGATTGCGTTGGGATGTAGGTGAGAGAAGGGTCCTAGCTGATGATGGACTGCTTATTGTTTTTTTTTTTTACCATAACTTTCTGATTTTCCCAACACCTTGCCATGAACTTGCGTCAAATGGCGTAACATGGATGAGGTTCCTAGATGGTTAAGGTCCCTCCCTGGACTGACTGTGGCTTTACATACACTACAAATGGCTAGACAACTGTTGGCAGGATTAGGGTAGAAATAATTCCACACATTAGAAGTGGATTTTTTGGTCTTATGTCTAGGCATGACAATAGCCTTCTTCTTAGCAGGTGCCAGAACTGCTTCCACTGGTGCAGGACTTACACAAACAACATAATCCTCATCAACATCCTCATTAGCGCCCCCATCATCGGCTACACAAATATTCCCATCATCCTGTTCCAATTCCAAAGTGGTATCCTCAATTGGTGCATCACCGGTTACACTCGGGCTGTTCAGGCACACATCACAGAAATGCTGAAAGGGGCTTTCTTTATGGGTACGCTATCAGAATGGTCACTGTCACGAACAGCACTCACCAGAGCCTGCATGACACGTGTGTGACACAGGGTAAACCAAAAAACAACCACCTGGTCTGTCTAAAATGATTAAATCCTTCCCTATCTATGCCAAACACTAGCTTTCCCATATCAACTATGCCACCACTAAGGTTTTTCCTGAAAAGAGCTGACACTCTTATTTAGGAAGCCTTCGGTTCTCCCTAGAATCAATCTAGCACAATTTACTTTAATCAGAGTTAACATAAGCCACAATGTTCTCCCCATTTCAATTATGTAGCATCTTGACCAAACTGTCGCGTGAATTCGTAAGAACACAGAGACTTAAACTTATTAAGTGTAATTTAATATGGAAAATACATCCACAATGCTTAAGATAAAACAGTTAATAAAAGGCACACAAATATAATGCAATTGTTTCTTATAAAATAAAAAAACACAGATAAAACACAGAATTGATAACTCACTTATAATCAAGTTTCTGGTGCTGGGAGAAGAAGGAAAAATAGGACACTCTTTAATCAGATTGACTCCCCAAAAGTGAGCAAATCCTAACAGTCAGAGTGTAGTTTTAACACCACACTTTAGGGCCCACGGCCCCCCTTTCTGTGAACTGGTCTGTGAGATCGCCAATTAGGGTTTTATGACTCTGCTGGAAACACCTTCTAAGTTAGGTTTTTGGTACCCTGTCCTAATTTTTCACCAGTATGACTGACAGACATGATTTTACCTCCACACAACAGGTAATAAGTTCCCCTTCCTCTGCATACCACACATGCATCTGGTAAGTATGATATTGGAGAAAATGATATGATATTTTCCTGTGACCCTATTGAGCTTGAATTTGTCATTAACATATAACCCTGTCTCTGCAGTCGGCATGTCTGGAGACTCCCAAACATGTGTTAGATTTCATTGGCTTGAAAGAGATATCTTCAAAGGCTTTCACATTTGCGACCTGCAAGGTGTTACAATGGATCCAGGCTTTTATCTACCAGCCCCCTCTGGGTAGTTTAACTTAAACAAAAACACCTTGATCTAAACAGCTTCTCTGAGCAATGTCACACTATTTCTAGGAGGTAATTCACAAACACATATTTGCAGATTTATATGCCTAAAAATTAGGTTACACATGACAGTCACGATTGCACATAGCAATCGTGGATGGGCTCTCCTCAGGGATTGGTGTCATTTCTGAATCTGAGCATACATTTTCCTCTAATGCCTTACTGTTTTCTTCTAGCTCGGCTTTTACACGTAAAAGTATTTGGGCACCACTTTTGGAGTCCGAATTACTTGGTCTTGCTTGGTCACGAGTGACCTTACAAGAAGATGCCTTAGTAACAGTTTTAGATTTCGCACTCCTAGAGAAAGGCAAAGGCCTCATTCTTTCTTTGCCACTTCATGTGTAGAATGGCATGTTTGCAATTTTTTTTGGCAGATAACTTTGCCTGAATTACAGCTCTTTTTTTCTTGACCACGATCAAAGGTGTTTTTTTAGATGTTTGTTTCCCTGACTTAAAAAGACTATGTACTTTTACATAGGCTTTACCAGATGACATACAGGGATTACTATCATCAGGAATGGTGGCAGCAGCTGTTTGCTGCTCCTGCTCTTCTGCGTACTGCTGTGAATCCAGCAATAGAGCTTTTGTCTTTGGGTGTATATAACACCGTTCACTTTTTGGTGCAAATTCAGAAGAAAAGCCTGCAAGGACTAGTATTTGTATTTCAGCAATGACAATTAGCAACACAGCTCTCCTTTTTTTGTTTTACCTATATAATACAGTAGCATTTGACTGCAGAATTACATCAACCCTGTAAGCACTATTATTTGTATTTTTCTGCAATGAAAAAACAGTCAGTATTTAACTTATGTGCAAAACAGAAATCTGATTTGCACTCCTTGCATTGTAACATGGTTTTGTCCAGGAGACTGAAATAAGGAGACTGAAATAAGATACCTCTTCATTTAAGATCCTTAATGAATCAGGCCCTAGATTTGGATCACCTGGATATTTGCTGCACTGTGTTTATGTTTAATTGTTTACTTGTACAAACTTCCCTTAGATTTAAGCGTTGTGTGCTTATATATCATTAGATCGCATGTCTTGGTATGTAATGCACATAAAATCACCACTAGAGCATTATTTGAGTATACATCTTTTGGGACTGGGGCTCTACAGCACATGAACACTTCTCCCTTCAGACTAGTCACTATTCTTAATCACATTTTAGCAGTTGGTGGTATATTTGGCTCTTTACTTTAGAATTATTACGGCTTAAAACATACTTACCGGAATGTCTGGGAGACTCCCGAATTCCGCTTAGGTCTCTTGGACTCCCGGGAAAGCAAGACATTTTCCTGCATTCTGTCCACTTCTTTGTAAAGTGGGCAGGAGTTGAGGTTCAATGAAAGGCATCATTTTGGTCCCGCTCCCTCAGCAAAATATGGCTTTTGTTGCTGGACGGGGCCAAGTTATGTGATTTGCCACAACCTGCCCTCCCAGAGGACAAAAACTAAATGTTGGCAAGTATGGGTTAAAAACACATATCTTAACAATAACAATAACATTTCCCTGACATATGAAATAAATAGAGTATCCAGGTGACAGACTTAATATTCTCTTGTAACCTCCTCTGCTTCAGATTTCCCGTAACAATCTTGGAAACCAATCACTATAAGGCTTTAATTGACAGATAAGCTGTTTTTTTTTTATCTTTTTATGAATTTGATTTTAATCTATTTCATGTGGAAATAATATTTTTAAATGGTATTACACTAATACTCTTCCCATTTTTCTTTTCCCTTCCGAATACATTGTTTGTTTAAGTAGAAACAAATACATTTTTAATTCCAACAATACAATACTTTTGTATTAAATTGTTATTATTCCAGTGAACATGTTTGGTGGCACAGTTGTTAGCATTACTGTCTCACTTAGCTGGAGTCATGAGTTTAAATCTGACCAGGGCCCTTTCTATGGGGAGCTTGTAAATTCTACAGATGTTTTTGCGCGGTGCTTCGTAATATGATTGGTGCTATATAAATAAATGCATAAATAAATAATATAAACAGGTGTTTTTATGCATGGATGCTGAAACTTGAAAATAGACTTGGGAGATCCCAACATGAATGCTCACACTTCACTTTCAGCTATACTGCAAGATCTTCTTTATGCACATATCTTGAAAATGCATGGATTTTCTCTAAAGCTGAGTATGGGTAAAAACTGGTCAAGAGACCACCTTAGCTACAACCTACAAATGTACTGTACACAAAGGTCAATTGGCTCTTTCGTTTGAACTGACCTATGAACTACACTATACTGGACTGTCCCGGAGCCTGAACCTATGGAAACATGCCAAGTCATCTGTATTGTATTTACTGTAACACCAATTGTATATTTATTGCTCTCTGGAACCAGCATTCAGTCTCTTCTCAACCACAGACTTCAGGACTGAATGACTGTAAGCTGGATCAAGCAGGGTGCGGCGTATGTATCGGCTGTACTAATTTATTTAATTATTATTCTTTTGCTTTTGCTAATAAATCGCTTTGTGAGTTGGAACCACTTAAATCGCAGCAGACAATGATTATTGGTAAACGATAAAATAAGTTTAATACACTCATGGTATACACCTACTTGGGCGCAACATGCAAATAAGGGGAAATTTGTTTTGTGTGACAAGTATTTTTATATGAAATCCAAAGGATGGAAAATTAGTATATAGGGGTTCACAGCAAAGTATTTTCCCTTGTCAAAAAAAACCATGGATATTATGGGTACAGAGGAGGCCAGCCTATGCATTCAGCAGAACACCTTTTGCACTTTCCAAGTGTTTTTTTACGGAGAGTGCACTTTTGAACGCCTTTAAACAAATGTAATAAAAAAAATAAAACTCACAAAGCTGACGTATGTAATAGACATTACCAATCACTGTCATGATACATTTAAGACAAAAATAAAGCAATCTTTTAGGAAAAAAAAATGTAAAGTTTAAATTAATGATGGTTGTGGTCATTAGGGGATAATTGGAAGGTTTTTCAGTTATTTGTTTTTACTCTTTGCAGTATGCGCATTACTAGTTCAACCCACAGTAGGTATAGATTGATTTTACGAGGTGAATTTGAAAAAAACCCCAAAAAAACAGCATGTGGGCATACACCTTTGAATGCACTAGTTAAGTAATCAAGTTCATTTTCGTAAATAGAAACGTTCTGCGCGCTTGTTTGGTAATTACCGTTGGCAATTTACTCTTCTAATGATGTGGAATGTGGCTTCACATATCTGTAATGGGATGTGGAGATTAATATTTAATTACAATTTACTTTTTAAAAGAGCAACACAGCAATACCAGGTCAACACTGAACAATGCATTTCACCTCCATGTTCCATATATATGAAAATTAAATTTTCAGTTTTAGTCCTTTAATTATGTGCTATATATTAAGTTTGTCACAGAAGGAAACTGTTCAGTCTATTGAAGACATACAGTGCACAGCAGAATATATTTTTGAAATAGAAAACGTAATTCTAGCTGGTACCGTGATTGCATGCCAAGTAATTTTGCTTTAGTAATTTTACTTGCATGAACAACAACATCTTTCTGAGCTGGAAATTAGGCGTAAAAACTGCTCAATTTTTGCCAGCTCTTTGGCACTTTGTGATCTAGGTTCATCACTTGTAATGAAACCTAATGCTGTAATGTATTGAAATAATGATTATGGTTGAGGAAAAGTGTCCTCTGGGGCCTGAACTGTCAAGGAGGCCTGGGGCACGGGCATATGAGTTACTGGCAGAATAAATAGCTAATCTAAAATCTAGAATGGTAATCACAAATACAGCATGCTGGAATTAATGTGGGTCACAAGATAGGGTTATTGCATTAAAAAAAAAAGCACAAATAGGCTCAATGTTTCATGGAACAATAAAAGCAGATTACATATGGAGAGTCAATGAGTTACGTGCATGTATTAAAGTACATTTTAAAAATAGGTTTTTATATTAAATAAAATGACATCAGCGAATATGAGTGCTTAGATAAATTAACCCATTATGTTTTTGATGAGAGTTCCATGTGCTAGAGAATATGGAGTAGAACAGTGTAAGCTCCTTATTACCACTTTGTCTCTCTCCCAGATACCAGAAATAGATTGTAAGCTTAATAGGGCAGATCAAATGTGCCTGAACAATTCTGTGTATATTGCTGCATAACATTTTAAACACTATATGATAAACAATAAGAGTGTGTAATTTTAACAGAGTTTTTTTTTCCAAAAAACAGTCTTTATTATGTATAAAAATACATTTTTCTCTAGTGTGTCATTATCAAGGCTGGACTGGAACTTAAAAACGGCCCTGGCATTGAAAGCACATAGGCCCACCTGCTGTGAGCTCCATGCAAAATATTCTTGCATGCTATGGACCATTGCTGGTGCAGTGCAACATGAAGCATTGCCACAAATATATGTATCACGCTTGGTGTTCTGACCAAACCAATAATTTTGCTTGTTGTACAAAGCAAACAAGCCTCAGTTTGGCGCACTGAAAACCAGTAAAATCCAAAATACCATAATGTTAATTAACAGAAGATATACGGTATTGTTTTTTTAATGTCTACTTTATGGGAAGAGCAGCTGCACATACCATTTTTCCAAAGCCAACAGCCTCTAGTGCCGACAATGGTGAATCTGAAAGAAAAAGTCAATTAGTGACAGCAGGGCCCATTAAAAGAGGCAGCGCTGGCCCTGTGTTCACCAGTCCTTGTGGCATTTGCCAGAAGTGCCTGATGTCGAGTCCAGTCTTGGTCATTATAGTTCCTTGTGCTTTTTGATAATAAATATTTAATAAAATATTTAGTTCAATAATATCTAATGGATTATTATAGGACAACATATTTCTTAGCATTGTTTTCTCCTTTATAAGATGAAGGAACATAGATAAAAATAAAATATATAATAAGTCCTCATTTTTTAATATCTACCAATTTCCTGAGTATTTGAAAACATTTTTATAGATAGACTTTCTCAGTTTCCATCTTTGGTAATCTAATTCTCCAGTTTTGTTATATTCCTTATATTTATGCCATGCTCTGTATACCATCATATAACTTAATTTCCTATATCACATTTGCTACTTTCTTATTTAGCCATATGGATCTCTTTTATTTAGTAAACTTTGGATACCTTAAGGAATACATCTACAACAATTTATCCAAAATATTTTAAAATTGCCAATATAGTTTTCTGTGAACAGTATCACTGACAAAAGTGATAACAACAGTGTCAAAAAGTTTTAATTCCTATCAAAGTTGCCCTTTCTAACACTCATGGCACAATTATATAAGGTTTTATTAAAACACACATCAAAAGCTGCCATATTGTGATTACTGTTTCCTAAACGTTCCAATGCAGTTAGTGTGATATTGACACCCAGTAGATGACAAACACAAACAACTTCTTGCTTAAAAAAATGGTGCTTTTTATTGTTCACCTTACAAATAGCACAGCTGACTTTTTTCAGGATGACACTAGGTGACCCCCTTGCTCTCACTAGACACAGTTCACCTGCCTAGTTACCGGTCAACTAGCTGACATCGGTAGCCCTGTACAAATGCACAGTACAGGTTTAAATACATGAACCCCAGGGGCGGGCTGGGCCGGGGGGCAGGGGGGCAGTCCAACCGCTGTTATGGCCGGGCCCCCCCCCCCTCTGCGGTGCAATATTTCTTATTTATTTTCTTCGGCCGCATCGCATGTTCGTGAAGTGGCCACGTAATTGATGACGCGGCCGCATCATCAATTATGTGGCCGCATCGTGTGTCACCTGATGCAGCCGCCTGTGCGCCCCCGGGCTTAAACTTCCAGCCCACACCTGACGAACCCCCTCCCTTTGGTCTAATTACTTCATTAGACCCATCCTCCATCTATGTGTGTTTAGCCTAGGGGCCTGATTCATCAACGCACATATGTTGGCTCTGCATAATTTAGAATTCATCATGGAATGGCTCTGAAGGTATGAGCACTGATGAATTTAGTTGTATTTCTTCTCTGCTCTCCTCTGCTACTCAATACACTACAGGATGCGTTCAATGCCTATGTGAAATATAAATTAGGAAAATAATGCACAGGAAAAAAAATATTGAATTAATGTCACCTGTTTATAATATAGGCCTTAATTATAAAACAGTTATAAAGTGTTTTTTATCTTATGAATTTCATTTATTAGTAGAGATGTTCAATGACCCCCATGTTTTGGTTTTGGTTTTGGATCTGCATTAAGTTTGTGTTTTGGTTTTGGTTTTGGCAAAACCGCCCTCACGTGTTTTGATTTTGATTTTGGATCTGTATTTTTTAGAAAAATTGCTAAAATATGCTAAAATCACATAATTTTTATCCTATTTTTATTTCTACATTATTATTAACCTCAATAACACTAATTTCCAATCATTTCCAGTCAATTTTGAATACCTCACAGGTCACAATATTATTTTCCTCTACTTTCGGACAAAGACTGTAGCAAGCTGACTGGATGCTAAGTGTAAGAGCAACGACACAAACACACAGCAGTTCATAGCACATCTAGGAAACATTGCTACACAGCACCGGTATGTTAAAAAGCTTTAACAAACTCACACAGTAACAGGAGGGGTAGCAAGTACAGTTTAACAAAGCAAGCACTTCAGCGGCAAGGAGTGCCACGTTTGTGTTTGAAGTGCTTGGTTTGTTTGGGCTCCCACAAAACAAGCTAACAATGGGCTTAAGACAGCTCAGCTAACAATGCTGTCCATGAACTGTAAGACTGCAGCAAGAGTCTGGTTAGAGCAATGGCACAAACAAACACACAGTAGTTTCTATCACATCTATGAAACATTGCCAGTGCCACACAGCAGTGTCAGGAAAGAAAAGTGGTGCAAGATGTTATTGTCCTTGGGCTCTTCCACCCACCATTTTCTTGAATCTTAAAAAGAACATGCACAGTTTAACAAACCATACACTTCAGCGACAAGGAGTGCCACGTTTGTGGCTGAAGTACTTGGCTTGTTTGGGCCTCCCACAAAACAAGCTAACAATGGGCTTAAGACAGCTAAGCTAGCAGTGCTGTGAATGAACTCTACAGTTGCATGATGTTGTTGTCATCATCTTCAGCCTCATCCTCCCCTACATCAGTGTGTACTTTATCCTCACACAATATTCATTCATCTCCGCAAGAATCCACCATTACAGAAGTCTCTGTAACATAAATGTAAAAAACAAAAATGAAAGAAAAAAGCTTTTACCTTTTTAAAGAAAAAAACACATCTTTAATAAAGGTGAAACTTTACTGTAGAAAAACATAAAATTACCAACATGCCATTATACCCAAAATATTAATAAGCATTCCAGCATCAGCTAGCTTCCTTCTCTCAGCTAGCTCCCACAACCTACAATCTACACTGTCACCCTCCTCACCCTTATCCTCACCTTCATCAGTGTGTACATCATCCTCACACAATATCAGTACATTAAAAAACACTTTCTCATGTATGAATAAGTGGCATGAATGGATTTTCAATATTAGTGTTTTTACTTGTAAGTTTAGTATCATTTTAATTTTATCAAAAATCTTACTTATTAAAAAAGTGGTGACAAGGATTTGATATAATTTAGATATTATGAATTTGGCCTACCCCTTTACTATCTGGAGAAGTGCAGGAATCAAAACAGTTGGGAAATTATTGGGCAAAATAACTGCAAAACCTTTCATGCTTATACAATAGTGAGAGAAACATGATGTAAATACACAGTTTAACATGGCTTTTTTCACAGCCCAGCACTAAGCTAACATTCTGGTGAGGAAATTTTTGCGATGTGTTTTGGTTAATCCTCTTGACATGCTAATGTCTTGCCGACTTCCAAAGCAATTTAATTCACTACAATTTCTTAGGAGAACAATGTGGCTGTGGAAAATCAAGCTTGGAAATCTCGCAATGGAAAGAACAGATTTCATGTTTAAAATATGGTTCTCCTATGGCAAATTTCACCCAATGTTTGTCTTAGTACCCACCGATCAAGCACTTCTGGACCCAGGTTTAGAGAATCACTAATAATTACTTAGTAACTTCCCCTTTACCTTGGAATTGGCTATACTGGGATTTTCACCTAGGGCTACCAAATGGAGTAAGGAGTAAAAAAAGGAGTAAAAAAAGGAGTAAAAAAAAATTCTTGTTGGCAGTCTCGTCAACAGCAAGGAATAGTGTGCTCTAGATATAGGTCCAGAGTTCTCCTTCTTTACTTTCATTGTCCAGAGCGAAACTCTTTTATTTATTCCACATTGAATTGGTAGAGACCTACTTGTTGAAAGAAAAAAATAACCAGCAGTTGTTCGATACCTGGGAAATTATATTTATTTTTTTCCACTCCAGTGAGGATACTGGTTTGGAGCTGTTTCCACTATACCATTTTATATGAAGCCTGTTTGTGTGCCCAAGAGCCATTGATACATTTATAAAATGCTTGGGGGAGATTTTGCATCCTCTGGCATGGTCCCCACTCATATAATTTGATTTAGTTTTTTTCACTTTCTATAGAGTCCATAAGTTTATATGTGGCTCTCTCTTGCTAATTTATCGAACTGTTGGTCTATCATCTTTATCATCATCATTTATGTATATTGCGCCAGCAAATTTTGTAACGCTTTACAATTGGGAACAAACATTAACAAAACAATACTGGGTTATACAGACAGAGAGGTAAAGAGTGCCCTGCTCGCAAGCTTACAATCTATGGGACAATGGGAGTTTAAAACAAGGGCACATGCTACATCATAGTGCACATTGGACCAGCTAAAATGCAAAGGTAAAAAGTATTGAGTGGGCTGTGTGATCAGTCACACAGCAATGTTGGTCAAAGGATTGTTGTCTTGTGTTAGCTGTCTAGAGGGTGATAATAGGGTAACCTAGGGAGATTAAGATGCTGGTTAAGGAATATCATAAGCTTGTCTGAAGAGGTGCGTTTTCAGAGAACGCTTGATGGTTTGAAGACTAGAGGAAAGTCTTATTGTGCGAGGGAAGGAATTCCACAAAGTTGATGCAGCCCAAAAAATAGTCCTGTAACCGGGAATAGGAGGATGGAATGAGAGTGGAAGAAAGATGCAGATCTTGTGCAGAAGGGAGGTGTTGAGTTGGGAGATATTTTGAGACAAGTTAGGAGATGTATGTTGGTGCAATTTTGTTGACGGCCTTGTTTGTTAGTAGAAGAATTTTATATTGGATTCATTGAAAAACAGGCAACCAATGTAGAGACTGACAGAGTGGCTCAGCAGAGGAAGAACGGTTTGCAAGAAATATCAATCTAGTCACTGCGTGCAAGATAGAATGTAGGGGTTCAAGTCTGATTTTGGGAAGACCAGTATAGAAGGAATTGCAATAGTCAATGCGGGAGATGATGAGTGCATTAATTAATGTTTTTGCAGTGTTTTGTGTGAGATTTGTGCGTATTCTGGAAATGTTCTTTAGATGTATGTAACGTGATTTAGATATAGAGTCGATGTGGGGAACAAAGGATAGTTGCGAGTCAAGGTTTACACCTAGACAGCGAGCTTGTGGGGTGGGATTTATGGTCATGTTATCAACAGAAATAGAAATGTCAGGCTGGAAGCTTCTGCTTTTTGGGTGGAAATATTATTAATTCAGTTTTTGAAAGATTGAGTTTGAATTGGCAAGAAAACATCCAAGATGAAATGGCAGAAAGACAGTCAGTAACGTGAGACTACACAGATGATAAAAGCTCAGGAGAGGACAGAAAGATTTGTGTATTATCCGCATAGAGATGATATTGAAATCCAAAGGAGCTTATTAGTTTTCCAAGAGAAGTGGTGCAGATAGAGAATAGCAGAGGACCTAGGACTGAGCCTTGTGGTACTCCAACTGATAAAGGAAGTGGAGCAGAAGTGGATCCATAGAAATTAACACTGAAAGAGCAATTAGATAGGTAGGATGAGAACCAGGATAGGACAAGACCTTCAAGACCTAGGAATTGTAATGTTTGTATGAGGAGAGAGTGGTCAACAGTGTCAAATGCAGCAAAGAGATCCAGGAGAATTAGAAGAGAGTAATGGCCTTCAGTTTATGCTGTGATCGAATCATTGACAACCTTGGTCAGCGCGGTCTCTGTGGAGTGTTGAGAGCGAAAGCCTGACTGAAGGGAATCCAGTAGGTTGTTTGCTGTAAGAATGTGTGTGAGGTGAGTGTAGGCAATTCTCTTGAAAAGCGTGGAGGGTCATGGGAGCTAAGAGATGGGGCAGAATTTAGTTTTTTCAAAATAGGAGTAATCACTGCTTGCTTGAATAGTGATGGAAAAATACCAGTAGAGAGAGAGAGAGAGAGAGAGAGAGATTATAGATTTTATTTAGAGGCGGAATGAGCACAGGAGACAGGGACCTACCAATTTGTGAGGGTATGGGATCAAGAGGACACGAAGTAGACTAGGAAGATGAGAAGAGATTATAAATTTCCACTTCAATTGTGGGAACAAATGAAGAGAGTGTTAGAGGGTGTTACAAAGGAATTGAGCTGACTGCTTGTCGAGGGAGATGATACCATTTCAAGTCTGATCTTATCTATTTTGTCCTTAAAAAAGGAAGCAAGATCCTGGACACTGATGGTAGTTGTATGGTTTGGGGTGGGAGGGTTTAGAAGAGTTCTAAATGTGATAAAAAGGTGTTTGGGGTTAGAAACCTGAGCATAGATGAGAAAATGGAAGTATGTTTGTTTTGCAGTGTCCAGAGCATTTCTATAGGAGTGGTAGATAGCAGTGTATGTGATAAAATCATTAGAGGTACAAGATTTACACCAGAGACGTTCAGCTTTACGAGAACGTTTTTGTAGAGTTTGTGTTACTTTAGTGTGCCACGGCTGGTAACGAAGTCTACGCGGAGTATGTAGAGTCACTGGAGCCACTTGATCAAGGGCAGTTGCTAGGATTTTGTGAAAATTAGGTACTGCCCTATTAGGGGAGGAAAATATAGAAATTGGGGAGAGAAGGTATTGAATAGAGGTGGAAAACTGTTAAAAATCAATAGAATTAATATTCCTGCCAGTATGAGGAGGCTTGGAAGAGTTTGACACTAATAACGTGATGATCGGAGAGGGGGAATGGAGTGTTAAGGAAATCAGAAACTGAGCATAGTCTAGAAAAAACAAGATGAAAACAGTGGCCATCCTGATGAATAGTGGATTCAATCCACTGGGAGAGGTCAAGTGATGATGTTAGAGAGAGTAGTTTGGAAGCAGCATTGGAGCGTGGATTAGCAATAGGGATGTTGAAATCACCCATGATAATGGTGGAGATGTCAGAGGATAAGAAGTGATGGAGCCATGCAGAGAAGTGTTCAAGAAACTGTTGGTGTGGTCCAGGGGGGCGATAGATGACAACAATACGCATAGACAATGGGTTAAAAATCCTAACAGTATGAACTTCAAAAGATGTGAATGTGAATGATGGGACTTTTTGTAGAACTGTGAACTGAACGTGCACTGTGGGGAGAGAAGTAGTCCAACCCCACCTCCTTGTCTGCCTCCAGGTCTGGGGATGTGGGTGAATTGGAGACCACCATGTGAAAGGGCTGCAGGTGTGGCAGTGTCTGATTGCGTGAGCCATGTTCCTGTTATTGCCATAAGGTTAAGGTTGTTTGAGAGGTAGAGATTATGTATGGAGGTAAGTTTGTTACAAACAGAGTGTGCATTCCAAAGGGCACATTTAAAGGACTTTGTAAGAGAGGGAAGAGAGGTGATGCGTTTGAGGATTGCTGGATTTCTGTAGCGTTCAGATATATGTGTGTTGGAGAACTGAGGGGGACCTGGATTAGGTGAAATATCACTGGCTAATAGAAGCAGGGAGGAAGAAAAATAGGAAAGATGACTGTAAGATGTGTGTCTGTTTAGTTTCTGGCGACAGGGTGAGGCTGTTGTAACTATTGAATTGAAATAGGACAACAGTTCATGAGTGTTAACTAGAGGTGAGTGAAGTAATGAAGGGGCAATGTGGACAGAGGTGTGTGTTGCAGGATGGGTGAGGGATGATATAGTCCTAAATATAATGCTATGAAAGGAGAGGAAGAAAAATAATTTGGGAAGCATTGGGATTTATGAGTAAAGTAGCAAAAAATTAGGGAATTAAAAGAATTACCTTGTTGCAATATCCTGTGCAATCAGATAAGTAATGCAGAGTGAGGCTGCAGTAGATGTAGTTTATTCCTGGATGTCTGGATAAAATGGAGTAATGATGTGGGGAGCCATGTGGTGGATGTGTTGAATGGAGAGTAATAAGGCACAGGTGATGACGTAGCTTAGTTATTGCAGAGTTATGAGAGAGGAGAGTGGTTCAAACTCAGTTTCATTTCTTTATACTTGTGATGGCAGACAAAGACTTGAGTAGAATTGAAAGTGTGTAATGATGAGATAGAGGACTGAAATAGCTGTAGCATGGGTAGGGAGTGGTGAGCAAGTAGTACAACAGGCACAGAAAATAAACTGACAGATTAAGCAAACTTTCATGAGGTGAGAAGAAAATAAGATCAGTGTCCAAAACAGTCTTCTTGTAGTATGAAGCTTGTAGTCAGGGAGAAATGGAAATTTTTTCACAGGAGTAGATTATGGAGCTTCAGGTAAATACTGACTGTTTTCCTTGTGTAGCTGTGGTAATAGGCAGAATGTTCTTCTCTTGTTTCCTCCTGTTTAACTCCGGTATAACTTCGAATTATGCTATTTAAATTTTTTACACTTGTAACTACACAGTTACAGCTATACACACTAACTATGCAGCCATCACTGACTTGCAGCCATTCTACAATGCACTAGCAATTCTACCATGCACTGTTTAATTAACTGATTAGGCTACATTACGAATGATGCAGTATATTTATGTATCTCTACCTAAATGCTTCAGTAACTGAAAAGTGGGTTAAAAAAAAGAAATGATGACTTGACTAAGTACTGTATTACCAATTTGCATATGTCAATAAATAAAACTTTTTGAAATAATTTCTCATGAAATGATTCAAGGTTAAGCAAAGTAACATAGTATTATGCAGTGTCTTTAATTTATTCTAAAGTCTTACTTTAGACAGATCAAAAGATCTTCACAGTGTTAGTAAGAATATACATTTTAACTGTAAGGGGCACATCAAAGTTTTACATTCACCTTACAATGGATACATAAGACACTTTGCTCTTAAGTATTGGTACTAGCTTTACTAGTCTATGCTTTAAAGAGATGAAAAATCTCACATATATTACCGTATTTCCCCATGTATAGGACGCTCCACTGTATAAGACGCACCTATATAAAACATGTGAAAAAATTGAGGATAAACATTATCCTCAATTTTTTCACAGAGTATTTGTGCAGCTTATACAGTGGAGAGACTACGCTATAGTGAATTCTGACTTACCCTGTCAGATGATTCCTCTGTCTGGTAAAGTCTTCTATCTTCTCTCTGTCTGATCCTGATGCTGGAAACCTGATTAAGGTCCTCTCTGCGATGTCCGGATGTCCTTTCAGGACCTTGTCCGGACATCGCAGAGAGGACCTTAATCGGGTTTCCAGCATCAGGATTAGACAGAGAGAAGACTTTACCGGACAGAGGAGTCATCTGACAGGGTAAGTGCTACTACCCCTGTATAGGACGCACCCAGTTATTAGACCCAAAATTTTTGGGGAAAAGGTGCGTCTTATACATGGGGAAATACGGTAATTAAATTAAGTTAGAATTCTTTTATTCTGTAAGAAAATGTAAGTGTTTGAAGTTTCATATCATGTGTGTTGAGCACCTTTATAAGGCCACAGTTTTTCCTTCATCACTCCTTCCTAAACAATCCCACTACGAGAGAAGCTGACCAGAGACTGGCAACCTGTTTTCCCTAGCTTTTAGGCAGGGCAGAGCATGCAGACACTTGCAGCTACACAACTGTAGAGTTGCAGGATGACTTAATATAACAGATGCAGGGGCAGAATAGTGCATTGCTGTGCCCCATAGCACAATTTGGGTAGGATTCTCATGGTCCTCTCACTCACATAATGCTTGTTTTCCTCTAATTTAAAGTTATGATAAAATTATCAGGAAAAGTGGGAATAGGTTCCTGTAACGGATTTACATTGTAAACGACATGAAAGGAACAGGGTGGGTATTTTATGACCTGAGTAAAGCTCACATGGGTGTCCTGTTTTGAATCCCAAAAATAACCGGAGTTCTATCAACAAATTACTATAAATCATTATAAATCAGTATGGCCTTGCCTTTCCTTGCAGTATATCTCCCATCATCACCACAAGTGGTAAGAGGGAGTATAAGACATCCAAGCTTTTTGACATACTTTCATTAAAACAACCAGGATTTTTTCCTGCGCAACATTTAAAGGATGTCCTGTCATTTGCTTTGTCTCATTGTAAGAGCTGGATAGCAGGACTGGTTTCCTGGAGTGGTGAAGATGGTTGAGATCCTTGGTCAGTACTCATTTTAAGTCCTGATTTTAAGCTAACACCCAGAGAACTGCCACATGGGTGCATTATTATTATTTAAAATACTGTGCTTCTGTAGAGACTCTGCTTTTAGATCTGGAGACAAAGCAGGTAATGCTGGCCTAGGAAAGCCCATAAAAGACTTGTTGTGATTACAGTTTGCACTGAAAGCTTTGTCTTTGTTGAGGTGCTAGGTGTTACACACTTGCTAGAATGGGACTCTGCTATAGCTTATTTAGAGCCAGACAGGCATTAGTCTGCTTATTTTATTAATATTTTTGTGAACAATGCAATCTGTAAAATAAAACTGGCTGCACTCAATTGTACCCTATCTTTGGGACTGGTGCCACTCAGTGTCAGTATACTACAGGATACAACATTCCCCTTACCTCAGGTCATCAATAGGGAAGTACTTGTAACAGGGCAGATGGTTGGCAACCCAGAAGTATTGTAAAATAGGATTCAACAGGCCTGGTGGTATGTAGATAGGCAATGGTCCCCCCAGGAGTGTTGGAATGAAACATGGGAAACTGAGCTTGTGACAGGATCGACCTTCTATGCCACCCTGTCCATGTTGCTGGGGACCGACAAAGCTTGCCTTGCCACCATTCACTTTCTTTATGCCAAATTGCGACCCTCTAAATACAGTAGGAGGAGCATGCTGCTGCCACTACTTGGATCTTTTGCTGGCACCTAGAACCGCTTCCTTCTCGCTGCTAGTATACCCCCTTGCTGGGCACATGGGCTGGCACACCTGACTTTTTCTTTTAGATCAGGGTTGCTGTGGATGGTTCCCCCTGGTCTATTACACTGGCCAGAGCTGAGGGATAGGTAGCAGGCAGAGCATTGATACTAGATGCTGGCTCACAACTTCAGAACAGCCAGATAACGGATTAGATTTGTCTAATCTGTAGGTGACTGGAATTTCCACAGGTAAGTAGGCATCAAAGCAGAATCTTAAAGCAATGATGTTTTATTAGCTCAAGTAGCCCTTATAAGGACAGTTACACACCAGTTTGTGGTACTAGCGATCTTTCCAGGAGTTACAGATTTAATGATACATTACATGGGCAAACAGTGCTCTGTTTATACAGATTCTGACATTATTGCGCAAAGGTGATGACCCAGCTCCTGTCCCATCTGGCAGCGCAATGTCTGATATATCACATTCAATAATTACCATTAGGATTTAATATATTCTTTAACCTTGGAGCTGACGCAATGTAAACTTTAACAATTGAACAATGTGGTTTCCTAAAATGTGCTGTCTATATAGTTCAGAGGTTTCATGTTTCTTTAACAAGACATGATAACAGGTAATGGCCCCCTGATGTGCTTTCAGACTAAAAAGACCTTTCTGTCACTCACAGATGAAAAAGGTCTATTTAGCATAACTGGAATTTCCTCTAGAAAAGTTACAAAACCAAATCATGACATACTGTCTCAGAAGAAATCAATACATTTCCATACAAAATACATAGCAATGAAAAATGCTGTAAATTTGCAATGATAAATTGGTGTACTGTGCTATTGTACAATAAGTTATTTATAAGTGATATAGCCACACAGCTAAAACTACATAAACGTATGTGTTTATTCTCTCTGCTTATGGCATTAGGTTTAACCCCAGAGACAGATAAGTGCCGGTACTGTAGGGAAGTAATACCACAAGACCTTCTATATGCAATTTATTCAACATGTCACAATATATAAATAACATTTTAGAAATCTTTATACAAACATAAAGCCCTACATCACTGAATAAATATATCTCACTTTGAAGCTTGTCACTGTGCTTCAGTGAAATGGGTTTCATTGGATAAATACTTTGAGAGACAACGAGTTGCTAAAAGATTAATGAGATAATTAGCCTAAATGTTGCTGCAGCATATTATCTAGACATATTAATCACAATAGACTTTTAGTGCAATTATATAACACTTATCACACAAAATCAGTAGAGATGTATCAAGCACTAATCCAACTGGTTCAGGTTGGATGCTTTAGAAGAAATTACAATAGATAGGGTCATTTTATAATAGACAGAACCCAAGTGGGTAAATTGTAATCCACAGGTTAAAGCGAAGTTTCAGCTGGGCACACACAGTTTATTTACTTGTACAAGATGATATCAGTAATCGATTTCTCCCAGCAACTGTAGAGTTAAACAACTTGCAATTCTTGCCTCAGCAACTATTTTAGACAGTTTCATAATAGAATCAAACTTCTGATGCAATATAGATAAACACTTGTGATAATGATTTCTCTTTATGTCCCTTGCACACGATGTCAGCTTACAGATAACTTTAAATACAGCAGATTTGGCTAGTATAAACTCTTCCTTCAAACAGCACCATAACTGCTTAATAGCATTATACACTCCTGGTCAGAGGTTTTAATAACACAATTTGATGGCTTACTTGTTTCAGTTAAATAACTTGAACATAGCACAGTAAAATAAACCATAAACTTATCTGACTTCATTATTATTATTATTATTATTAATTTTTATTTATAGGGCGCCACAAGGTATCCGTAGCGCCGTACAAGGACAAACAATGGCACAGTACAAGGTGAAACAGCACAGTACAAGTAACAGTAAGCACTATAACTCTGGGGGCTCAGGCACAGCATGAAAGAGAGGGAGGGAGGGGAAAAGTGAGTACAGGCATGTAACTATGGCCCAAGAGGGTGGGCACGGATGACAGGTTGAGAGTCACTGAGGGGAGCGGAGAGAAGCGAGAGGAGACAGAGGGCAGAGGGACTGAGAGGAGGTGAGCTGAGTAGCTGGAGAGCGCAGTTAAAAGTGATGGAAACAGAAGGTAGGAGAGCCCTGCTCAAAGGAGCCAACAATCTAAAGGAAGGGGAAGACAGACAGACACGTGGATGAGACGGAGAGACGGGAGGAAGGGGGAGAAGGGAAGAAGGGACGAGAAAGAGAGGTAGCCGACCGGTGGGAGTTTAGGCATGAGACTGGAAGGCTTTAAGGAAAAGGTGGGTTTTTAATGTTCGTTTGAAAGAGGACAGATTAGGGGAAGCTTGTTCCAATGGAGGGGAGCGGCGCGGGAGAAGTCTTGGATACGTGCGTGAGAGGAGGTAATCAGAGGGGAAGAGAGGCGACGATCGTTGGACGATCGCAGTGAGCGGGAGGGAGCCAGTGAGCTGGCTGGGATCTTCATGAGAAGATCCCAGCCAGCAGTCACACAGCACAACCCACTAGCTCTGCCACTTTTCCCAAAGAACCTTCTAGTGCATTCTAGTGCCAAAATGCCCATTTTCATGGGCTTTTGCAGTGTCTGTCTCTGCATGTTTCTAGTGCTTTCTGGTGCTCTAGAGAGCAGCCTGGAGCTGTAGTTTGCAGTTTGTCCACCCCAAAATGTCTCAATGACTCAATTTTCATTAAACTTTCTGGGAGATGTAGTTTTCTTAATGAGTGCCTGCAGTAATATACCTGCGATTTGCAGGGTATTACATATTTATTATTGCCTATTGTTAAACTGAAGAGAAGTAACAAAATTAGTTGACAAATACTGCCGTATTTCTTGCACGCATGTCTTACTGCTGAATAAATAGAAAAATAAATAAAAAACATATATTGCCTGTCAGTAATGCTAGCAGAACTCAATATATCACCCACTAAGCCTAATAATACCTTAAACTCAAACTGTCTCCTGACAATATGCTCTTGGATTGTACATTGCTGCCTTAAAGTAAATCTATCCAAAACAAACTTCTCATTTTTCCCACAAAATTTACTCAGGTCCTGGTTCTACTGTAATCGTTGATTGAATTGACATAAATCAATCTGACTCCATGCACTAAATCTGACTCTTCTCTTTCGTTCTATTTCCATATTAACAAGACATAAAGCTGCTAGCTTCATAAAGCCCTGATATGCCTCTTGTAGGCATATATATTTATAGATGTATAAACATACTGTACTCTACATACAGCACATAGGATCTGATGCATTGCTAAAAGGATATTTATAAAAGCAAATATAAATTTCATAGATAATATTTTAACTGGGTAACTATTTTAAATGAAGCATTATTAGATTTTAATGTAATCACCAGTGCAATAAAAATTGCAGCTGTAATTATGAATACACTAAGGTGATATTTCCAAAATGAATACAATTTTAATTAGAAAAAAAAACTTGTGTCATATTTTCATTAACATATTTATCATGCAAATTCACAATAGAGGGAGTCACCGGAGAACAAAGGTTAGAAACAAATTCCAACAATACAATGTGTCAAAAAGGTGTCCGTATGTATGAAAGGCTTTTTGGGGTAATTATTTAACAACCTACTAATAGATTTTGTTTACGCTATCAATTTTTGTTGTAATTTAACATTTCAATAGGTGGCAACAGCACCTGAAGTGTTTCATCTCTTTATTATTATCCACTCCTAAATGGAAAGAGGTTGCTTTTCTCTCCATGATAAACGGATCATCTACAATATGTTTAATGTAAATATGAGATTCCCCAGATAACAAAATTGTATTTTTAGAATTTTTCAGCCCTCTCCCCATATCCACATCTATTTTACACTAGTACAATGCTCTTGTTATCTGTTAGCTCTCTACTTCTACTCTTTTGCACACAGATTAAAAGTCCATTTACATAAAAAATATATTAATGTAGATGCTGGTTTTCATGCTAAGCAACGTGGTGAAGTCAAAAGAGCAAGAGGTCCATTAGCGTGTACTATATAATCATGTGCAGGTGAAGTAAATGCACTCACATACGTCTGAAACCATAGGAGAATTACAGCAGGAAAGCTATTTCCCAGCATATTATATTTTAATCCACTTGGAGCTTTGCTGACCTAAAAGAAGTGGCATGCAGCGTAATATAATTAATTAAATGTTGCATTCATCAAAGGTATGTACTTAATTAATAGCCTACAGAAGTTAGTTTGAAGTGCATGTTAGCACATATGGAAGAACAGCGTCCTAAAATGCTAGCTCCCCCAGGAATCGTGGAAGGTGTGGAAGATGAATTATGTGCCAGCTGTTGATGTCGCAGCTGTAACCAGTTACTAAGCTACACAGGTGCTTCATCACTAGTGTTAGGGGTGAATTGAAAACATAGCCACTTGAGTGAGAGCTTACTTTTTGTCTTGATGTCTTAAGGGCCTATTTAACAAACTGCAATAGTCTAAAAATCCAGAACTCCACTTATATTATGAAGGGGCTATCACAGGAGAAATAGGAGATTAGAATGTATCTATGGGGACTGTGATGTTGGTGATCTATCAAACAGCGAATTGTATATGAGGATTGAATTACCTTACCTGTTCCTAATGGGGCCAGTGAAGCTGGAAAGGCTTCACTTGGTCTCGGGTGCATTAGATCACATTTCACTTCCGGCATATGGTGGCAGCTTTAGGCTGCATTAATCTGCCAGTGAAGAGTAAAATGACTTTGTTGAACAGGGGAGTCTACATTGAGGCTCCAAGAGAATTTCTGGCATAGTCAATAACGGCTGCACTGAATTATGCATCACTGCAATTAAAGAAGCTTGTGAAGATGGCATCCTTATGGACATGGACATATTTAGCAAAGAGCATATTGCGTATGATGCAGAGCAAAAACTAAATGGCTGAGAGTGGCGTTTACTATCTTAGAGGTGTTCCCTTCATGTACCAGGGTTCACAGAGCTTTATAGAGAACAAAGTGGCCATAATTTTACACTTGGCAAAAAAGCACATTTTTTTTGCAGCAGACAACCATATATGGCCTCCTGTATGTCATTGATTTTATGTCAGCATTGCTCATTTGGAATTAAGCATTTGGAGAAACCCATTTTCAGATGTGATGTGCTTATATTTCTATATTTCTGAAAGTAGGCAATTGCATTTACTGCACCATTGGTTGATTAGCCTTGAGTGTGTCTAGGCACAGCTGCTGCCACTTTTATAGATCTTCCCTGGTTTTGATGGTGGGACTCAAAAACACAAGTTTTCACAAGTTAAAGTGTGCATTAAGACAGCCTTTTTTTGTGCTTTGACTCTTCAGATTTGCTTCTAAAATGTCCCTTCTGCTATTCTTAAAAATGGCTTAAAAACACACATACATTTTATTTTAAAGCATGCCAGAACTGCCTACTTTTCAACGTTCCTGGATATGATGTGCAAGAAAAAGAGCAGCTATAATCTTCTTATTACCATTTTGCACAGCAAGTTCATGAGTAGCTATGTACAAATAGGTGCACATTCATCACTTTTGTAACTTCACATGTAAAATCAGACTTGCATAATGGAGAGGAACACCTGGCATTAATTGAACTATTGCTTGTGAAATATTCTAAAACAATATTCCACAAAGGTCTAAATTAATTTGTGAATTTACATAATTAACTATATTATATATTCTTTTATGAGGTACTAAAATGTAATCTTGACAAAATATACTCTGTATTTCCTAGCTGCCAGCTGTCCCTTATTTGCAGCAGCAGTCCCAGTTTTTTTTCCCTGAAATGGACTAGAGAGGAAAGAATCACACCACCACGATTCACCCAAGTTGTTATTACAACTATTACCTGGGTGCACCTATGTAGCGACTGTTCTAATTAAAAATACAGAATAAAATTGGGTTTTGTTTCGATCAGTGTCTTGTAAAAATACAGTTGTTGCTATTGCTATATGTTTATTGCGGTGGTACTCGTAATTCCGAATAACATATAAGCAACAAAGACTAGATAGACAAATAAACACTAGTAAATCAGCGACATGCTTTAAATGACCACTTACATTAACACAGACAGATAAGAGTTCCGAAGACACTACTGTAAATCCCAAACTTCTAGTATGCAGGGATGTTAGTTTTACATCACAAAACAAAACCACATCAACATTTCTCAATTTAAAGCTGCAATGCAAAATACGCTATTTAATCTCAAGGTTAGCGTAAGGGTTATGTTTAGGATTAGGGTTAGGGTTACCATTACAGTTAGGGTAAACTTTAGGCTTAGGGGTAGGGGTAGGGGTAGGTTTAGAAGCCAGGTCCACCCATTGCCACTTTTAATTAACTAGTCTACATGTTGGTGTGTAAAACTAACGTGCCTGCACAATAGATGTTCGGGATTTATAGCAGTCTACATACCAGTCTCTTCGGAACTGTCCTCTGTCTTTGTTAATGTAAGTGGACATTTAAAGCATGTCGCTGTTTTACCAATCAGTGTTTATTTGTCTATCTAGTCCTTGTTGCTTATATATTAGTCGGTATAACATACCCAACCCGATTATTGCTCACATATACAGTATAGCTGAAGACAAATATAAAACAAATTGGGTTTTGAGAGGGAGAGCACTGAGGAGATAAGGGCAAATTTTATAACTGAAAAAAAAATTACAAATCAAAAGGGCAACGCTGCCGTACTGTTCAGATGACTATGTTCCAAATGCTGTAGATGCACTGAAATGTACAATAGTCTGAGTCATTTATAGTCACAGCTCATGTGGTGAGTTACACAGAGTACCCACAAAAATTGTCACCTTGTACAGTCCAGGAAGAATGATTTGTGATGTGACTTTTTGCTGAAGTTTGCTAATTGGCTTATTTATATTCCTACACACTGTGACGGTCTGACTTTCCAGCATGCTTTATTTATTCTGCAATGTTTGGGTGAATGTTGTTGGTGGACTAATTTGTTAATTAATTAGTAGACGATAAATCTGTTAAGTTCAACTGAATTTTAAAATTGGCTAAATCAATTTGCTCCTCTTTAATATTAAATATTGAGATTCTTCCTATCGGATGCAATTCTAATGATGTACACTCACTATCTATAGTTATTCATTGGGTTTTGTAAATTCACATTTATTAAGTGAATTCATTAAACATACCAAAAAATTACATGTTGTCCAACTTCAGTAAAAATGATATGATGGAGACTTTACTGCACCAAGGTCCACCTAGATAGAACTGCAAGTGATGCATTTAAATATAAATAAATACAAATTCAAGGAAAATAGTTCTAGAAAAATAAAACTTCACATCATATTTTTGTCCTGATTTTCTATTTTGACACTAGGTAGACAATTTTTTTGGATTTCCTTCTCTTTTCATCAGGCAATGTGATAGATAAGAAAAATAGCAGACACAATTATGGGATTTCCTTGTTTCCCTATTAGAGTCACAGATTTCCCAAGACAATTGTTAAATGCTTATTTTATTATTGTGACAGGATGGACCGCCTATGCCACCCTGTCTGTTGTTGCTGTGAACCGGCTGGGCTTACTTTGCCACCGTCCCCTTTCGTTATTCTGAATATGCCCCTCCTGTTGCAGTAGGAGGAGCCTGCTGCCACCACTGGACTCCTTTATGGCATCCAGAACCACGTTCCTTTTGGGTAACTGTTGCTGCTAGTGTACTCCCATGCTGGTACACTTGGGCTGGTACCCCTGACTGCTTACTATGGATCAGGGTGCTGTAGATTGATCCCCCCTGGCCTATCACACTGGCTAGAGCTGCCAGGTAGCGGGCAGAACGGTGGTACTAGGAGCTGGGTCCAAACTTCAGAAAAGTCGGAGGGTGGATTAGATTTAGGGTCTAATCTGTAGGTCACAAAATTACAGCAATATTGAAGAAGTTGTCAAGCAGGGTCTTGAAGCATGTGATGTTTATTTTGCTCGAGTGTCCTGACAAGGACACTTCCACTGATTAAAGGTATCAGTGGTCAGGTCAGATGGAAAATCAGAATGATACATTTCAGTGTACAATGGTTCTCTTTTTATACAGTTTTAGACACAGCCTCGCAGGCTATTTTTAGAATCTGGATGCATTTTGTTTACCCAAACATGGATGTACCTCAATGCAAAGCAAACAATATTTAAACTTATCTGTGATATCACAAAACCTTGCTGTGATTTCCTGCTTCTTATTTTGGACACAATCGACATCTGACAGCAAGTCTAATTACCCCTTCCTTTCCCTTAAGGGGTATTGGACACTCACATCAAAAAGTCTAATTAACATGAGATTAGCATGGGTGCTTTCTTCCAACAGTTGCAGAATACACATTTCCTCCAAAAAAAAGAATTCCATAAGAAAAGTTGCAAAACCCCAAACATAGCATTTCCTTACACCAAGATACACAAAAGACTTCCTAAACAAAAGCTTATTGTATCAGTTTCATACAACAGAAATAATGCATTTCTTCTAGGAAAGTTAAAACAAACAAATTTCTTCCCTGGTCTCAGAAATAAAGATTCCCTTACTAAAGTATACACAATATAAAAAAATAAGTGCATTTGCAATTATATAAATAAGCGCCCTGCGCTATTTCCTTTAAATACATTTATACCACAGGTTACTTATAAGTTATCCAGTCACAATTCTGATCTTCTTTTATATTAGAGATAATTACATTTTCCAAACTGTTCTGTGAAATGTTTGCTATTAATACCATTTGGCAGTGAAATTTCACACATTTCACCAATGGAATCTGACCATGCCACACATCAGAATGACTTGATTATTATTGTCTAAGCTCTATTTGTAGGTTTGTAAATTGAGCACAATAGAAAGTTACAAATACAGTAAGGAATGGTATTCTGTAGAATGGAGAAGCAATAATGGAACACATATCTAAATATTATGCTTGTTTTTTGAAGTTTCAAATAATTAAGGTATTGCTATTCAGTTACAGATATATTAAGCCACATATGTTACATGAGTGATATCTATTATTCTCTTTATGCAGGGGCTGGTGGGTGGTCTCCTCGTGTTTCCAATAAGTACCAGTGGCTTCAGATTGATCTGGGAGAAAGGACTGAAATCACTGCAATTGCAATGCAAGGCAAATACGGCAGCTCAGACTGGGTAACAAGCTATCTCGTAACGTTTAGTGACACTGGAAGAAACTGGAAGAGATATCATCAAGAAGAAGGCATTTCGGTATGTTTCGTTAAAATAAAAAGCATATAAATAAGTGCAATCATGTTTCAAACGTTCATATTTTGAAAGCTTCTCCTAAATTGCAGTATAAACTAATACGTTTCACATGCAAGTATTTTAGTGATATATGTGTTAAATGATGCATACTTATATTTTAATATGATTTTCTTGAACAGTGGAATAAAATAAACGTGAAATGTTCCTTCACTCAGCTAAAGATCATAAAAATATACTAAGAACCGATTTTTATTAATGTTGAGCTGTTTCATTATTTTAAACAAAATGCTTTCAGTATATTTTATTTTTACAATACGGTGGGATTTACCCAGTGAAATACACACATACACTAACACACCCACAGGCACACACACACACACACACACACACACACACACACACTCAGCAAGCAATATTCCAATTTACACCATCTTATTTATTATTATTATTAGTATTATTATTATAATTATTATTATTATTATTATTAGTAGCTATATAGCATCTTCATAATACACAGCACTTTACAGAGAGAGTTTTTCATCTTTTACATCAGTCCCTGCCCCAGTTGTTTAGTTTTCAGTCTAAATCCCCTACTACACAGACACACACACACACACACACACACACACACAATACGCTTCAATCAGTATTTCTTTGGACCAATCACCCACAGCTCCAGGGGCTTTTATATGAAAAAATGTCATTTGTATTAGGGGTGAGCGGGTTCGGATTTTTGAAACCCGAACACCCCCGAACAGTGCCAATCCGAGCCCGGTTCCGAGCACTGTTCGGGGATTCCCGCCCAACGCAAAACTCAGAACGAGGCAACGCGTCATCATCCCGCCGTCGGATCTCGCGAGATCCGGATTCTTATTATTCCCCACTTCCCGCCGCCATCTTCACTCGGGCATTGGAGAGGGAAGAGGGAGGGTGTGTGGTGGTGTCCTCTGTCCTGCTCAGTCCAGTGGTGCTGTCCAGTGCTCTGTCCTGTTCAGTCCAGTGGTGCTGTCCTGTGCTTTGTCCTGCTCAGTCCAGTGGTGCTGTCCTGCTCAGTCCAGTGGTGCTGTCCTGTGCTCTGTCCTGCTCAGTCCAGTGGTGGTGCTGCCATAATTCCAGTGGTGCTGTCCTGTGTTGTCCTGTGCTGCTTAAGTCCAGTCCAGTGGCACTGCCATATAAGTTCAGTCCAGTGGTGCTGTCCTGTGTCCAGTCCAGTGGTACAGCCATTTAAATCCAGTGGTGCTGTCCTGTGCTGCTTAAGTCCAGTCCAGTGGTACTGCCATATAAGTCCAGTCCAGTGGTACAGCCATATAAATCCAATAGTGCTGTACTGTGCTGCAAAAGTCCAGTGGTGGTGTCCTGTACTGCATAAGTCCAGTGGTTCTGTCCTGTGCTGCTTAAGTCCAGTCCAGTGGTACTGCCATATAAGTCCAGTGGTACTGCCGTATAAGTCCACTGATCCTGCCGTATAAGTCCAGTGGTACTGCTGTATAAGTCCACTGATCCTGCCGTATAAGTCCAGTGGTACAGCCGTATAACTCCAGTCCAGTGGTACTCTCCTGTGCCGCATATAATTTTTAAAGGCTTTGCCGAGTGTGTGTGGTTTAGGGGTACGCTCTCTTGTGCTGCATATAATGGAGAACAAAAATTTGGAGGATAAAGTAGGGAAAGATCAAGAACCACTTCCTCCTAATGCTGATCCGCCATCAGTGGAGTGGGATTTAGACGGTTGATGGAGGTATGTGTCCCCGTTACCAAATCCCGTCTAGATTCCACTTCACTAGGCAGGCGATACCCGGGATGTGTGAGGATGAGGAAGTACACACTGAAGGGGGCGAGTAATCAGAGGATGAGGATGAGGACGACATCTTGCCTCAGTAGAGCCAGTTTACTTTGTACAGGGAGAGATGAATTGCTTTTTTTGTGTGGGGGCCCAAACAAACCAATCATTTCAGCCACAGTAGTTTGGTAGGCCCTGTCGCTGAAATGATTGGTTTGTTAAAGTGTGCATGTCCTTTTTCCGCAACATAAGGGTGGGTGGGAGCTCCCAAGGACAATTCCATCTTGCACCTCTTTTTTTTCTTTACCAGCTCGTTTTGTGGGGGTCCAAACGAACCAATCATTTCAGCCACAGTTTTGTAGGCCCTGTCGCTGAAATGATTGGTTTGTTAAAGTGCGCATGTTCTATTTCCCCAACATAAGGGTGGGGGGGAGGGCCCAAGGACAATTCCATCTTGCACCTCTTTTTTTGGCATTATGTGCTCTTTGGGGCCTAGTTTTTCAAACTGCCATCCTGTCTGCCACTGCAGTGCCACTCCTAGATGGGCCACGTGTTTGTGCCGCCCACTTGTGTCGCTTAGCTTAGTCATCCAGCTACCTCGGTGCAACCTTTTGGCCTAAAAACAATATTGTGAGGTGTGAGGTGTTCAGAATAGACTGGAAATGAGTGGAAATGAATGTTATTGAGGTTAATAATAGCGTAGGAGTGAAGAAAAAAAATAAATCTGGATTTTAGTAGTTTTTATGCTTTTTTAAAAAAAAATCAGAACCCAAAACCCAAAACCTTGAGGGGGGTGTTTTGGCAAAACCCATTAGAACCCAAAAGCTGAAGGTAATAAGAACCCAAAATCCAAAACGCGAAAAGTGGCCGGTGCACATCCCTAATTTGTATAAACATAAGCATGTGAAGTACAAACCAAGATTTACGCTGTGAGCCCACACTCATGGGAGTCAAAAGGGGGCTGAGACGGATACAAAGTACCCTGGCCAGGGCAACACTTGGAGCCTCAGTGGTGACTGATTATGGCAAGGACTCTGGCCACTCCTGCAACCCCAGCTAAGCTGTCTGGTTCACTATAAAAAGCTCAGCTTGCAGCTGAAAAACTTGAAAAGTATTGTTATGTAAAAAGGAAAATAAATGAACACAAGGCTATTGCTTATTAAAAAATCCTTTGTAAAACAGTTCTGTCTAGTGACATATTTATACTTGTATACATATTTGAGTGTGGGTTGTACATTATTCCAATATCAAATTCTTTATAAACTTGAACATACATCGTCTGTTCAGTTCTTTTCAACACTGTCTATTACTGTCTATTTATATCTACTTCTCAATTAATTATGTTAAAGGTGATATTTGCAAGCAATTATCCAAAATGATTAGGGCTGTTATCACTAGTAATGTGTGAAGAAATATCAGCTCTTCTTTCTTTATTAAATTGCATATTCTGAAAGATTTTGATGCAATGTATTGGGTTACTTTAACTTAGATCAATAATGCTGGCTATACAGTGATTGATTTTGTCAGTTGAATTTGACCATGCTAGTCTAACATTTTAATATGTATGGACAATCAGATCACCTGATATGTCCTATCAAAATGTGACAGGATGAAAAAGACAGCCAGTGTGGGATGCTCAAAAGCACATGTATTGTGTTTTATCATCGTTTACCAGAACATGTAATTTTCATGCAACCATGTCTGATTATAGTTAAGCCTAGTATAAATATGTTTGCTCACAAGACTGGGGTCATACTACAGATGTTTGGAATAAAAAGCTTTGGTTATATGATGCAACATTTAAAGCTTTAGGTTAAATGTTAAAGTTTAACTAAGCTGCTGAGACATTCAAAAGCCAGTAATGTGTTTGCAGCCTATTACAGTATAAACAAACAGACCAATAGAAAGCCACACACACTTAGCTTGCAGCATCCTATTGGTCCACATGCTCAAAATACATTTTAGTAGCAATTATAAAATGGAAATCATGCAGCACTCCAATGTCTAACTGCAGTGGCGCACGCAGGGGGGGTTTCTGGGTCTCCAGAAACCCCTCCCCTTCGCTAAAAAAGTGTCCTATATAGCGGCACTGTACTATACAGCAGCCGCGGATGCTTCTTTGACAGCGCCGCTGCTGCTGTATAGTACAGTGCTGCCTAAACGGAGCTGCTGCGAGGGTGCATGCGCGGCACTCTCTCGTTTTTTTTTTTTCAGTGGAGGGGAATCCCCCCTTAAAAATGCTCCGTGTGCCCCTGAACTGAGAGTACTCCGTTATTTTATTTTTTTTTAGCATGAAGTGTTCTGAAATTCTGTATGTTGAGCAAACATGACCTTACAAGGGTTTAATCATTTCATACAAATTGTCATGGGGGGCTAAAAAATCCCTGTCATGTGCTTATAAGTATTATAAGTAATATTATATATAGTAAAATAATTATGATAACAATATTGACAATATCTTACATGGTAAATTGTATAACTCTGTGCTCCATTTTGCTTCAGATGCTTGTTTTTTACTCTTGGAGTTGCATAGTGACATGAGAACGTGGAAGCAGAAAGAAAAAGCTTTAAGGGACTGATTTAGAATTAAGAGCAAAACAAAATAAAAGGTGCAACTATACACCTGGACAAACCATGTCGCAATGCGTGGGATGCAAATGCAATTTTTGGCACGCAGGGAAAATACTGGCTGCTTTTTGCATTTAGCATACAAATACTGAACAGTTTTATGTTTACACTGGGATTTAGAGTAAAGCTAGGACATGCTAGAAATCTGTCAGCACATTTTAAATTTGCCTCCCCTGCAGTGCAACACGGTTTTGCCAGGTTTCAAACGTGCTAATTTTTCGCTTTACTGCAAATGAGGCCCTAAATGTGTTAAAATATTTATCTAAAATGCTATATCTACTAAAAGAGACATCCACTATTAACTCACCAGAGAGCATAAAACATGTCAGGGTTTTCTTTTATTTATATTAAAGCTATTCATTATTTAATTGTCACTGCTTTGTCTTATTCCCCGTTTTTTAATGTAACAAAACATTCTGAAATAAACACCTACGGGCACTTTTTTGAAGAGGTGCATTGATAGTGTGCATTTCGTTTGTCCTCATTTTGAGCACACTGAGAGTGCACACCTCTAGTGTCACCTTCATTTTCAATCAAGTTGATACATGTAGTGGATTATTGCATATGTATGTGCCTGCTGCGTGATATTGATGTTTGCCTGACTACAAAGTCTCCTTATATTATGAGTTCTGCTTTATGCCACAAATGGGAAACATGAAAGTGCAATGAGGAATGAGATAGAGTACATAACTAGTAAATAGACCTATGGAAACATCTGGACTGTCTCTTGTGGGGAAAAGGAATAACATATCTTCCTCATGAAACTACATTATTTTTTACTCAGGGAGTAAAATGTATTATGCAGCTTTTCTGAAATATTTTTACTCAAAATTTGGATAGATTTTACCCATTTACAAAATATATTAAAAATTAATTTGGATGATTTAAGCACACATAGAATTTCTTACGTTTTACAATATAATTAGTGTAGCTTTTGTAGGTAAAATTATGTAACTTGAATATGCGCTACACCTTGTGAATGATTAAACCTTTAAATGGAAAGTGTTCTGCCCAAATTGTCATTCAACACTATTCATTACCTTTTCTTTTAGGTCCTGTCTTAATAAAAAGGTGGATACTATTGATCAACTACATGTATATAAGAAACAAAATTAACAATTAACAATGTTTTGCTGCCTTACAACCAATTCTACCATGGGCCTGTGCCTTGTGTTAAAGTCAATGAATGGGGAAGAAAATACATAAATTACGCATAAACTCTACTAACTGTTAATAGACTGAACCTATTCTTGTATGTATAATAGGAATATGTGGTATTATACATTATGATAAGTGCAGTGTTCTGTCAGAATGCACTATGTTTATGTCAATATCTAGAACTTTTATGTCATAAGAAGACTGCATTTCAAATGCTATTTTCATAGGAATGGTGAATTTACCACATCAGTCAATTATGATTTTTTTGTAATAAAATTATGTTCAATTATGCATTCAAATAATAATTTTCTACTCAGAACTTGTTAAATGGATAGGAACAATGGGCGAGAAACAATTGGATATTTAGAAAAGAAAAAAAGAACAAATCACAAGGACATATGGATTACTGCTAAAATGACTGCTAAAATTAAGCATTGTGCACTGCACAGAAGATAAACCATTTCAATTTTGGCTATCTTCCATGGTAATAATGAAGAAAGAGTACACATTGACATTGCTTAGAGCATCTGAGTTTACATTTTGAAACCATGTGTGCATAATGTATTGATTTTCATTAAAGATCATAATGTATTTTCTTGATTCAATAAAATTTTGAATTAACTAGATAATGGTAGATATTGATTAGATATTACTAGTTATTTTGTTAGGTATAAAATGTTATTTTTGCATCAATGGTAACATTTTCACTGATAGTTATATATATATTTTACTCTCCATACAATAGAAATGTCAGAAAGTCAGCTAACAGTAAACCAATTTTATGTTAAGTGCTCATAAAGTTTTAATAACAAATGAAGCTTAACAATATTTTGCATCACACATAAACATAATTCAGCTAACCTGGAAGCTGTCTATTAAGTGGAGAGGGGATCTAAACAGCATACAAGAAGTGTGCAAGGATTTTCTTTTCACATTTTATTAAAGCTGCATTACAATCTAGGAAAATAGTGACATAGGACTTACTCCATGCAGCCATTTTTCTTGGGTCTCTTCTGTTTCTCTTATAGCCAGGGAAAATGAGCAATAGGGCCAATAACAAGCCGCAATTAAGAGATTATGGTTTGTGATTGATTTTCCTCCTGACACCTGCCCAGTGGAATTTAATTGTGGTTAATAAAGTTAATTTGCCAGTTCTGTATTACAGAACCATCAGAGCCCTGGCAAAAATAACTGCATATTGCAACCCCAGGGCTCTGGCTATGGAGTGGGACACCTTGGGGCATTTTTCTTAAATGGTAGTACAGCTTTGGGAGCCATCTACATATGGAGCTACATTGTTTTAGACAAATGGTGCAATCAGGCAACCATCGCTGAGTGAAGAAAACCCACTTGTTGCCTCTACAATATGATGTCAGTTGGTGGGCCACTGATATGCTCTACTGCATTTATATAAGTTAGACAGTCCCCCAAGTGCACCACCTGTCAAAGGAAATGAAAGGAAATAATGTTTGGTAGTCTTGAACATGAATGACCCAATGCAACTAGGGTGCAGAGCCATTCACTGCAAGCTGTCCATCTGTTTGCTTGTTTATGCATATACCATAATATGCACCAACTTTGCACTCTTTTATTTCATTGGAATTTGAAAGAATGTTACATTTAACTAATTTGTTAACAAATAGTCCCCAATTTTACAAAAAAAGTCTTATTCATCCCCACAAAATGTGATTGTTATTGCTACCTTAGGAAATAATAAAAGCAATATTGCTATATTCACCCATGCATAAATATTGGTCTTATTACTGAGGTATAAAATGCCTCCAGTCATTAAGAGGTTATCAACAATTTTAATAAATGTTGAAATTAAATGAATCCCTAATTCATGCAATAATATCATAACATCAATGTAATCTGATTTATTCAACGTAATAAAAAGTATTAACCCTGTGAATGGCAACATTTATATAAAGAATACAGAAATAAAATATCTACCACTCATATTGATTTAAGGTCATTCTTTGTGTATGCTCTTCTTAACCCTCACCAGTCAGCCTCAATCAGTATTTTTAGGCCCTTTGTTCTCCCAGGTTTGGCAGTAAATTATCTATCTTATTAAACTTCATGTGACAAGATAAATGTGCTTCTAAGAGCAAAATACAGTACAAAATAAATAATTTATTACAGATATTGCAATGCAAATAAAATACATCAGTGCACAACATATAAGAAGGACATGTGATTTACAATTCTTCAGATTTCTATATTTGAAAATAGAGCAATTTAAACATTCAGTGAGTTAGACATAAGAATATCCTTACAAAGAACTAAGGATCAAATAGGGTTTGAGGTTACTATAGGTTAAAATATGGGCAGACTAGATGGGTCAAGCGGTTCTTATCCGTCAAATTCTATGTTTCTATGTTTCTATGAAAGGAATTTTGTCATCTTTTACTTGAAAAATAACTAATACAATAACTGATCTAGATTTGGTTGTATCTGTAATTCTGTCTAATTTCTAAAAGTTTGGCTATAGGTATTATGCAGACGCAACAATCAATTGAAACATGCATTGAAACATGCATACACACATTTGCTACACTTTTATAAACATAATCAACCTTCTAAAAAAATTCACAAGAATTGGAAGATTTAAGTAGAGGATGCCAATGAGCTTTTCCATATACAACCACCTTGCACAGAAAATATTAATGCAGCAATGTACAGTCATTGCAAGTGGTATGATTTATAAGGGAATTTATGTTTATGGTGAATAGGTAACATTTTTCTTTTTTTAGGAATAAATATGGAAAGTATGTTCTAAGCAGTACCTGATAGCTTTCATAAGCTTAGGGGCTTTGTTAAATAGGCATAAACCCTAAATTTGGCAAAAACTTGCAGGATTCGGCACTTTTCACCCATTGATCAATAGACTTCTATAACATATTATTTTAATATATATCTATTATAAAATATGTTTTTAGAAATAGCACTAAAATAATACAATACAGAACACATTCACTTGACTACAGATCATTATCTCCTATAAACAATATAAAGAAATATGATATAGGTATATATATATATATATATATATATATATATATCTATCTATATCATATTTGTTTTTATGTTGGTTTATTCACTACATTTTACTTTCCTACTACTCAACATGATTTTAAGGCAAACTCATTATTACAGATTTGTAATGTTTAATGCTCAAGAAATGTCAGCGTTCATCAATAGGTTTGAGATTAGCCCAATACTGTAAATTAAACACACTATATAGAATTATGTCTTGTTGATAATGGCCTTTAATTTGTTTCCAGTGACTACCCACATCTACAGTACATTCTCGGAAAAAGTAATAGACATTTAGAAGACAAGGACAGTTTTCACATTAGCCACCAAAGACAATGTCTGCCATAAATATCAGTAGAGATATCATACTTCAAAATCTAACTCTCAAGGGAAATACATCAATAAAGCAATAAAGAGCTATTGAATATGATTATAAATATGTCGGCCTTGGTCACTGTGAAAAATGGAAGATATAACAAATATATTTATTTAGGACTTGAAAAGCAGAAAAACAAAAAATGATTGCTAGTTCATTAACAGGACCTGTGTTGGTAATAATATCAGTCAATGAATCAATTAATCAATCAATCAATCAACCAATAAATAATTTTGTTCTACAACCAGCCAGTGCTAGCCAACCAAGACTGATTTCAAATTAATCAGGAAAGCGGAAGTGTGGCTTCCCCAATTACAAAGACAACCAGACCCTAGTATGGACAGCACAGTGCAAGGAAATGCCTCTCTTACCCACTCTTATAGGCAAACAGTACCTTTGCTTGAAGAAAACCCATTACCAGAAAGTGAGTCATGCAGCCAGCATAGAAAGCGTGCTCTATGGCTGCTTTCCTCTATAACTTTCAGCTCTTATATTGTGTGGTCTGAAGGAAGCAAGCATAGAAGAGAGCATAATGTATAAAGAATGTGCTGGATTCAATGCTGTTTGATAAGCAAATGAAGTGGCTTTTTTGTTTGCTAACCTCATAGAGTCTCATTTAGAGTCGGATGCAAGTCCTTCTGTTGAAGTCAGAAAGCACTTTTGGTCAATATGCAGTCCATCTCAGTTTGCACTCCAACTGAGACGAATCTCCCTGTTGCACCTCTCAACGCTTAGAGAGGTGGAATGGGGAGGTAGCGGGTGAGCCTAGCATTGTAAAGTCATGCTCACGCACTATACAAGCTATTTTGAGTTGAAAGCAACTGCACATAGTGCTTTGGAGGCACATGTTTTGCGGGTGTTTTCAGCTGGTGCAAGAGACCTTGATGTATTAAAAGACAAAAAAAAAAAAAATTAATTTAAAAAAGGTGTGCACCCCCTCCCAAACAGCATAGCCAACCCTTGTGCTGTTTGTGGTGGAAAAGAAAATTATTATTTTTTTATTTTAATTATCTGTTTTTCAGGGTGCTGTGCATGATACACTTGCACACCGGCACATAAGGCAGATTATGAGGCGTGTTTGTGCAATTTGCACAGTATTCCAAGTGGCATGGATCTAAGGATCCGTGCCACTCTAAATACTTTGTGAATTACAGGATGCAATTTACACATACGATTTCAGTGTAAATTGCATCCGATCCTAAATGAGGCCCATAGTGTACAAGCACTGTGCAGTAAAGCATTAAAACTGTTAACAGATCCTCTTTAACAAATTCATGTATATCATATAAGTATGATTATGTCAAGCACCATGGAATCTGTGGCATCCTATAAATAAACAATGATGATGATGATGATGATGATGAAATGTGGGTTATAAAATACATATTGTGAGCCTCATATGCTAGTTAGATATGTATTTTTGTACTATGCATGTACAATAAAAATGATCATGCATTTATTTGTATATATTTTTTTGTGTATCTATGACTTGTATCACCTTATCTTTGGTGAATAATGGAGCACCAGTATTCATACTATTTTGATATTGGTTTTTGCATTTTGTGTGAGGTTGCACCTATTGTCTGAATAAGGCAGCACTCTGTTTTGTAGCCCTAGAAGTGTACATATATAAATGAGTGTACAGTAGTCTGGACTGTTAATTGTCACAATTAATATTCACAGATGTTTTCCTTTAGTACACTCCAGCAACAATAAGTTATGTTTATAAGGTTATAGACATTTGTTGAGGCTTGCTAATTGGCTTATTTATCTCCCATGCAGAGTGATTGGCCTGATTCTGCAGTGGCCATTATTTATTCTGTACATTTTTGGTGAATCCAGATGGATTTTCAAATTAATTCACTGACACAAATCTATGAAATTCTGCACATTTTTAGATTCAACAATATATCTATAACATTGGAGATAGCCATGTGTGGTGAGAAAATTACAGTGTTTAGAATGTTTATTATAAGAGATTTTAGGGATCATGGTTCAAATTACACCATTGGAGGACATATTGAACTCATGTCTGTGAAATTGAACACATTTACACAGCCTTCATAGCGATTGTCTTAAAAAATTTGATAAACATTTTTAACAGACCTCCAATTAAATATATTATTACTGCTATATCAGTTTCAGAAGACTATGTCCATTTAAAACTGAAATGTTACAATAAATTAGAAAACAAATGGCTAAGTGTACAAACATTGGAATAGAAGTGACATTTCAATTGTATATTTTAATATTGGAAAAGTCCAAAGCTGTCAAAATGCCAAATAATAATATTAAAAGATGATTAGGAGAGGAATCCCATGTTTTGGGTTCTAGCCCAAAGTTGAAGGTTCACAGAAATCAATAGAAATAAATTAAATACTTATAGTGTAAGTCATTCTAAAATCAATTATGCATGAAAAAGATTTACAATCTGTAAACCAGCATTGCCAAGTTACAATGTATCTATTTTTGGCTTCAGAGACTATTGAGAGTTCTTACCTTAATGCAATGTCATTATCTCATTCTTTAATGCTAGAAGTACTCTGAGTTTTCCAATAAGAAGGAATTAGTGATTTGGCAGAATTTAGCAAGACCCATGCTTGTCATTTATATTATTGCATGTGTTTGAATATGAATCGGTAACACTTGTTCCAGGGAGAAAGATACATTAGAAGAAGGGATGTTTTAAATGTTATTATGAACTCGTAGGCAGATTTATCAAAGGCATTAGTGGGTTTTGCAGTGCCACATTGTTTTAGCTTTTTTATTTTTTGACATCACACCCTTCTCTTTGGCTACAGTCAATTCCTTTTACCAACTGCTTGATTTATTTTATGATATGTGCAGAACTGCTCAAATTGATTGGACAGTATAATTGACACATCATAGTGTTTTCTTGATGTTTTCCAGTATTGCAGCGTTATCAGGGAGGTAAGGGGTAAATGTATGTTCCTCTTATTATCTTTACTGCAGTTTCTGACTTTCTGAGTTTTGATGCAAATAGTGTAGTACATCTATATACAGTCATGAAAAAAAGTTTTGAGAATGACACAAATATTATTTTTTCACAAACTCTGCTGCCTCTATTTTTATGATGGCAATTTGCATATACTCCAGAATGTCATGACGAGTGATCAGATAAATTGCAATTCATTTCAAAGTCCCTCTTTACCATGACAATGAACTTTATCCCAAAAACAACATTTCCACTGCATGTCAGCCCTACCACAAAAGGACCAGCTGACATCAGGTCATTGATTCTCTTGTTAACACAGGTGAGAGTGTTGACGAGGACAAGGCTGGAGATTACTCATACTGTCAGGCTGATTGAGTTAGAATAACAGACTGGAAGATTTAAAAGGAGGGTGGTGCTTGAAATCATTATTCTTCCTCTGTTAACCATGGTTACCTGCAAGGAAACACGTGCAGTCATCATTGCTTTGCACAAAAAGTTCTTCACAGGCAAGGATATTGCTGCTAGTAAGATTGCATCTAAAGCAACAATTTATCGGATCATCAAGAACTTCAAGGAGAGAGGTTTAATAGGTGTGAAGAATGCTTCAAGGCACCAAATAATGCCCAGCAAGCAACAGGACCGTCTCCTAAATTTGATTCAGCTGCAGGATCGGGGCACCACAAGTGCAGACCTTGCTCAGGAATGGCAGCAGGCAGGTGTGAGTGCATCTGCACACACAGTGAGATGAAAACTTTGGAGGATGGCCTGGTGTCAAAAAGGCCTGTCAACTTCTCTTCAGGAAAAACATCAGGGACAGACTAATATTCTGCAAAAGATACAGGGGTTGGACTGCTGAGGACTGGGTTAAAGTAATTTTCTCTGATCTTTGGGGCATCTGGAAAAGCACAGAGACCATTCATGTGTGGGGTTGCTTCTCAGCCATGGGAGTAGGCTCACTCACAATTTTTCCTAAAAACACAGCCATGAATAAAAAATGGTACCAAAACATCCTCCAAGAGAAACTTCTCCCAACCATCCAAGAACAGTTTGGCGATGAACAATGCCTCTTCCAGCATAATGGAGCACCTTGCCATAAAGCAAAATTGATAACTCAGTGGCTCGGGATCAAAACATCAACATTTTGGGTTCAAGGCCAGGAAACTCCCCAGACCTTAATCCCATTGAGAACTTGTGGTCAATCCTCAAGAGGCGAGTGGACAAACAAAAACCCACATATTCTGACTAACTCCAAGAATTGATTTGGCAAGAATGGGCGGCCATCAGTCATTATGTGGCTCAGAAATTGATTGACAACATGCCAGAGTGAATTGCAGAGGTGTTCAAAAGGAAGGGTCAATACTGCAAATATTGACTCTTTGCATAAACGTAATGTCATTGTCAATAAAAGCCTTTGACACTTATGAAATGTTTGAAATTTTACTTCAGTATACCATAGCAACATCTGACAAAAAGGTCTAAAAACACTGAAGCAGCAAGCTTTGTGAAAACAACTAATTGTGTCTTTCTCAAAACTTTTGGTCATGACTGTAAATAAAAGAAGTTTGTTTGTTTGTTGGAGAATATCTTCCACAGCTCTCAAGGTAAAGTTGCCAAACTTTACATAGTTATTTAGTACAAGTTAACCCGTGCATGATACTCATGCATTCTAGTCAAATCAAGCTACTTAAGGTGTTAAAAAGGTTCTTGTCATGCATTTGGGCCTAGCCCAGGCCTCCTCAGGGGAAGAGCGTTACTTCCCGACGCAAGCGCCCTTTTTTAACGTGGTTTTGTCCACATTTCACCACCTCATCATTTTTCTCCATCACCTCATCCTTCATCTTCATCGCCACATCCTTCATCAAGCTACTTAAGGTGTTAAAAACTCCCCACTGTCACCCCCGCAACCACCAACCACTCCCAACTGTCACTTCTCCTTCAAGAAATATATAGGTCAGTGTATAACTCTGCCCAGCAGGTGGCGCTGCAGCTTGGTTTTTTTTTTCCACACACGCCACTAGGCATTTATATAGTAGATTGAAAAAGTAACCTATTAGATCACATAGGGACAATGCGATAAGACAATGGCATTTTTGGATTATTTACCAAATAATTTGATAAGATATAAAAACTGCTATACATTATACATCAGATATGCACAATGCTGAGTGACCCTGCTTGACTGCTTTGACTCAGGGAGCCTGTTCTGAGCCTGCATTCGGACATCCCTGCACCAATTGGGTTGAAATCAATGCAAGGCTGTCCAGTTAGATCCTGGCCAGGGTTTAGTGGGGTTAGGGTTCCAATTGGCCCTTCCATTGGTGTATGCTGGCCAGAACTTTGACCCGGGAAGCCTTTTCTGGGCCTTCCACTGGATAGATTTGGATGACATTTACAATAAAAACAAAAACAACACTGGGCAGCAACCTCATGGGTGTGTTGGAATAGCTGCTAAGCTGTTAATTATTTTTAAAAGGTTTACAGATACATCCAGCTCATCGCTAACTCAATAACTTAAAGATTTAAACCTGGGCAACTCCAGTTGCTTCAGCTAGTATCTCTTATTTTCACTGTGTCAATGCATCAAGCAAGTAGGGAATGTTTGTGAGTTTGCCAATATATATCTGTTTGCTTTAGTGTCTCCCAAAGTGCTGGTAATGTACGCATATAAACTGATGCACATTTTTGGTACTGAGAGAGTTATGGTTGTGAATGACATAGCAGAAACCAGTATGCAAGACACATAACCTTTTAAAAAATAATCATATCTTAAGCTTTATTGCATACAAACTCACAGCTAAAAATTGGTGTGGTCCATCTCCTTTAAATCCTTCACCACTGAGGCTTTTCTCACCCCTGTGCTAAGCCTGTTTAGTCATTTTTTGTGCGGGACACATTTAAGAACACTGGGCCTGATTCATTAAGAAAGTTAAGTAAAAAAAATTGAGTAAATAGTCTCCTGGACAAAACCATGTTACAATGCAAGGGGTGCAAACTAGTTTTCTATTTTGCACATAATTTAAATACTGTCCGTTTTTTCATGTAGCACACAAATACTTGATAGCTTATTTGTACACTGAAATTTAAAGTATATTTGTGTGCTACATGAAAAACAGACAGTTTTTAACTTATGTGCAAAATTAAAAACTAGTTTGCACCCTTTGCATTGTTACATGGTTGTGTCCAAGAGACTACTTACTCATTTTTTTTTTACTTAACTTTCCTTAATGAATCAGGCCCAATATCAGTAATTTATATTTGCAGTATGCATGCAAATTAAACCTTGAAAACTTTGATTTTTATTTTTTTAAAAAATATCATTAGTTTGCTTATACCTCCTGACTTTGCAAAGAAAATCTACCCAAAATGGCCAAAAAAATGTTTCTTTATTGAGATTGCAAAAAACTGAACTAAAAGCAAATGTGTGTATTTTTCCCAAAAAAAACACCAATTAATACTATGTGGTTAATGCTTTGGCATCAATGTAGTTTTCCAGAACAGCAAAAACCAGGATTCTATAAATAGGTTTTCATAATAAAACCTGTCATTCCAGCTTGTATTTGCTTAAGAAAAGGTTTCCCCTGTCTTCGTATATTTTAATCTGTCATGGAGTAAAGGTTATTCCAGGTAAAGTTGCTATTGTGTTAACAGGCAATTGTGTGTTTGGAGGGAAGGACTCTTGGGAATAACACTCACTCTGTGATATAAATTTATGAAACAATTTTCAAGAAATCCTGTAGATCAAAACCGCTGCAGTTGCTGCACTTTATTGTGTAGTGAATGGAGGATATTATACTATCACCGATGAAGTAATTGCAGATAGGTGCTAAATATATTTTTTCTGTGAATTGGATAGACTAGGGTGACTGCATTATTTCCCTTTAAGATGAAAGTCAGGAAAGAGCTTATCCCTCTGATGGGGGGACTCATGCTAAGGTATGATCAGGTATGCATCACCAACTACAAATAATTTAGAAGAAGTATTTTACAGCACAGAGTAAAATATAAACGGGCACTAAACAAAATCATTTTTTGTTATTTCAGGCTAAATAGCAGAGCATTAAACCGTAAATTCACAAACGGGGGATGTCTGAGTGATCATTCAAATTAAAGTAATTATCAATTCCAATCTTACAAAACAGCTATAAACAATGCCACCCACATCTATTTAGTAAAATATTACCATAGAATACCATGAAAGCAGAAATCACATGCAGATATCTTCAGAAATGATGTTCAGCAGGAATAAATATTACAAATTGAGTCACCACAAATAGAAAGGGAAAATTGTCTTATTCATCCAACCCCACATTTTATTTCTCTGCAAGACATTTTTTCCATCCAGAAAAGTAATTTTTCTCTTTTAACACCAGTTCTATCAATACCAGTCTATTATAAGAGAAATGTTCTAAAAAGACTGTAAAAGCTTTTCCTAATAAACAATGACAGACACAATACTCTCTCATATCCCACTCAAATTTCTCCCTGTGATGAGCTGCATCTGATGATAATTGGAAATGGCTATCTCCTTGCAAAGCTGTCAATGAGAATCACAGTTTTATCAAAACAAATTTCCAAAGGGGGCATCATCTTACAGCTACACTGCCAATTCCTTTTAGCCGTCCAACTTATATTCAGGTAAAGAATATGTGTCTATGACATAAATTCATTCAGACAAGACATATAAGCCATTTTATATAATGTATATTATTGGAATCTCAAAATATGTTCAAATGAAGACTGGAAAATGTTAATTCTCTGATTTTGTATGCTTGTTATCACTGAGCTTGGATTCTTTGAAAGAAAACTGTGATTTTATATTCCAGTTTGAGTGTCATCTAACTGACAAATGATAGTGTAACAAGACGCCCATGTATCCTGGTCCAAAGGTATCCCCGCTACAGGCAACGCACAGGCATACTTCAGTACACTATCACCACCCTTAGAACTCATCAATAGACCTTCATTTAAGGCTATTTGTTTTAGTTTCCACATTTCTGTCCAGATCACATGACATAGAATCAAGTAGCATAATTCCTCTTTCACTTACTGAACACATCATGTGTTCAGTAATAGCCGTATGCTATAATAAGCAGCCACCATTTGTCTATATTATATTGGCCTCATCTGTGAGGAGTTTGTATGTTCTCCCCGTGTTTGCGTGGTTTTCCTCCGGGTGCTCTGATTTCCTCCCACACTCCAAAAACATACTGGTAGGTTAACTGGCAGCTAACAAATTGACCCTAGTCTGTCTGTGTGTGTGTGTTCAGGAATTTAGACTGTAAGCCCCAATGGGGCAGGGACTGATGTGAGTGAGTTCTCTGTACAGCGCTGCGGAATTAGTGGCACTATATAAATAAATGGTAATAATAATAATATTGTGATCATGTTACGTAAAATCACCATTACCTTTCCTCATTTATGCTGTTCCTGACTTTCATTTTTTCAATTTAACGAATGTTTAAATAGGGTCAGAGCAATCTTTTGCTATCATTCTTCATCTTCTGTAATCTCTAGCCATTAAAGTCATGAGAATACCTACATCAACATAGAGTAATTCAGGAGATGAATGTACTAATGTTGTAGGAGCCAGTGACCTGTACACTGATATGGGCAGGGTTGCATGTGACAGGGTGGTGAGAGAAAGAGGACAACAAAGAGTAGGAATGTCAGGCTTCTGTCAAACTGATGTGGAAAGATTTGGGGGTCAAACACACCCCTTTATGACATAAAGCCATTATATTTCAGTTCCCTGGCTCACTCTTTGAGACCTCTCACTCAAGAGTAGTTGTAATCTTGCACATTGATAAACCAAAGTTTATCATCATAAATATATCTAATATTCACTCTTAATGTTGATCATTATGCTTCCTACATTTAGTATGTAATGTAAATAGTATCACATAGTATCAGATTTTGTCAAATAGCATGTTTATTAATGGCTACTGGTTTGAAATAAGGCTAAACCTAATTTATTCATGTTTGATATATTACAATGCAGCTGAAGGTGACCATTTGCCCTGTATATACATTTTTTAGGATGTATGTCCTGTGCTGAAAACTGGTCCTGAGTTTGTAATTCCTAATAATTTTATTTAATGATGAAATTATAATATAAAAAATAAACATAGATCTCACAAATCTACTATTATCGTTGTATGTTATTGCTCTTACTGCCAGCACTATTAGAGTCACACCAGTGACCATCCCACATTCATATTGCTATTGAGATAAAATCAAAGCCGGGGGCAACCATATGTTTATTGTCCTTAATAGTAATCAATGACAGCCATTATGAAATTCAGTGAGATAGTAGATCCTGGCTGACCTGTGTCCACACTCTGGCTGCAATGGAAAATATCTGACAGATATCTCTGCACCATCGTCATAGCTTGTCTTCCATGTTTGGGTGAAAACGATGTCCTTACCAGGCTCTCTTTGCAACAGTAGAACTAATATGTTCTGTGAGTTCTTTATCACTTCTGCCAATACATTGTATATTGTTGGAACATATGTTTATAATGCTTTCAGGTCCCAGCATCCACATTAGTTCTAGCTTCCGTGTTATAGTCATCATGTATTTCCACTAGCAGTTCCCTATACCGTCTGAAATTGGAATGCAGTTTTTACTCTTAATATATATGGTATATTAAATTATCATGATATGATATAGGTTTGGTGCTTTTTTATCTTTAACCATCATTTGCAGTAGTATTGTATACTTGAAAACATGTGCTATTACAGTCCAACCAAATAGAGGTCATTGTGGTTAAAATTTGTATTTAGGATGAATAAAAAGCTCAATTTGTCGACTGTTTACATGGTGAACACCACTATAAGTGTAGGTTAGAATTCTGCTTACATTACCAATGCTTCTCATACTGTAAATATTTCTGAATGAGGGTTTGGAACAAAAGAAAGTAAAAAAAAAGTTATTGTAATTAATGAATTGGTTGTGGCCCTGTAATCTACGTCTTTAGAGAAGAAAACTGCACACATAATGCTACTACAGCCTTTTGAGTAAGTGACTGTTTTCTTGAACATGTAAATAAATATAAATGTAACTTTCATTTTTTAGAAGACAACTTTGAGATGGACATGAACAATTTATGACTTCAAGAATTAATTAAATTTAAAGCTAATATTGCTCAGTAATGTTTGGCCTAGAAAAATAAATTAAGGTGTCATGCCTGTAACAGTTTATATTCAAGTATAAATGAACACATGAGGTCTCTGAAAGAGAAAGTGTACAAGGAAAGGAGTACAAGACACTACAGAGCCTTAAGACACTCCAACAGTAACTAAATAGTTGAATACAGTAAAATTGAAGCTGCAATATAGTATACATATAGGTTAGATTAATAGATTACCAATAAATTATAGTCACAGTATAACATGAATATGGATGATCTTCCTTTGATCACCCATTGACTGGTTCCAGCGCTAGTTAAAAAATGTATAATGTAACTGGGATTTATAATGAGATTTTTTAAAAAAACAAATAAAGTTTCAACAATAATTTATACAATAATTTAGGTCAATTGCTTACTTTAATATAACAATTTTGCTAAATTCCCAGGCAAATAGATGCATTTTTTTGTGTATAAATACATATTTTAAATATTTTAGAACAGCTAAATTGTTTTTAATATATATGCAAATTCTATTTTCACATAGTCTGGTTCCTATTTTTAAAGTTACTTCAGATAATGTTTTTAAAACTCTCGTAGCAAAAGTGTGCAAATACTTAGCAAATGTTTAGATAATTTTAATGATAATTAATGGTCAATAAATTATTTAAAAAATGCCACTTAAATAAAATGTACATTACGATTAAGGTTATAGTAATCAATATATTATATAAATAACCAATCTTTACAAATGTAGTAGAGGAGCAGCTTAGAATTTCTTAAATAAGAATTCCTTAACAATCACAAGCCCACTGACAAGGCAAACCGTGGTGGAGTCACAGGTTGGGGAAATACTCGGCTTCACTTACTCTAGTATTGCTATGCATCTTGAGATGTATTTCACTGAAATGTTTTGTCTGCCTACCAAGTTTTTTACACTTGTGGTGAGTTGCTGCCCTAACCAAATTTATGGCCTGTGCACCCATCAGGCTTTTAAAAATATTCATTGGAATGTTCCTTCTGGTCCAGGCACTGAGCAGGCATTGCTTAATATAGACTGCAATGAACAGGGATTTCTTGATATTTCTAGTGTGACTGGGCTGGGGGGGGTCCAATACAATCTCCTGGGTTAGATGGTGTTTATAGCAGCCAAGAGATTTTATACAAGTCCAGAGGTTTCGTGCAACTGATTTCAGACAATTTTATTCAGTAAGAAAACAAAAGAAAACTGTCTGGCTCTAACTAACTCCTGACTAACAAACTAAGACAAATCAAAAAGACATTTCAACACAGTTTTCTTACAGACAGCTATCAGGCTTCACAGAAACTCTGCAGCCCCTGCCCCTAGGCAGTGAGGAACTGACTGCAACTCCTGATTACCAGCAGAATCACTGGTAACTTGGAAGACCTATTAAAAGGGCCTAATGGATGGAGCACATCCTCACTATCCACCCATAACCCCAGGACCCTTTTCCGGCTTTTCAAAAAGCTTATAGCCTATCAGCAGCTCACACACAACAACATTTTCCTGGGGTTTTAAAACAAATAGTTTAGGGACCTAAATGAAATATACCTTCCATAAAACACTAATCCTATGACTTTGTCACACTAGACTAGACAGAGGGTAGTATTTTGTGTTCTCTATATCTTTTTCACACTTTTTGGAAATTATCTCCCCCTTATTATTCTTAGTATTTATGGAGGAAGTACTGTTACTCAACCACTCTTAACTAATAGGTGAGTATTGCATCTGCCACAGGCCACATACCAAAAACACCGAAACATTGCACTCAAATCTGTCATCCCAGTCCTTCCAATTTCAGCCTGGCTACAAAATGGTACAAGGATAATTCCATTAGCAAAGTCTAAATGTCTAGGTTCCAATTCACAAAATATAACCTTGTTATTCTGTCTGAAACTCCAAACAACATATCATTTTCTTGCGACTATCTGTAATACTTATCTGGAAACATTCGCAAAAGATCAATTTCCCCCTCATGTGTTTTTGGCTGATGCTGTTCAATCTGCATCTCATCTCATTCCCCTATTCATCATTTTTGCATATACCTATGTAAATGAAAACAAATACTATCCAATGACAGACCATATTTGGAGAATGAATTGGAGAGAATAGTAAAAGTTTGATCTGTTACTAGGTGTGGTCGGTTCCCATGGGTATATACAAGTGATTGACATGAGTGTTTGTTAGTTTAATGTGATATTTATACAGTCCAATTTACAGTACTGGGTGTTTCCATTAATTATTTGTATGAACTTTATAAGTACATTAATTAACCTTGTTGAGAATAGCAATATTAAATGGATTGGTTTATGTGTGTTATACCTAGAGAGTCAGGGGTATCTGCAGACCTGTGTAAATATTGTCCCCCTGAATGCAGTAGTTTCTGCTGCCGTCAAAATTGACCTTTTCTCTAGGCAAATATTTTGTAAACCCATGATTGTCTTTAATTTCAGTTTCCACTCTCGGTAGATCAGTTAAATATATTAGGCATAAAGAGGAGTTGGAAATATAGTAAGGGCATGTTCATGTAATTGTTGAGGTAGACCTGGATGCAGATGCATATACACCTCTCAGGAGCCGAAACTCTTATGGGTGCTTGAGGTGTTGTGCAACTATTAGCAATGATACTGATGACGGTGATAATCAGAAGCACTAGCTAGCAGCTCCTTATCAGCTGATTGCAGATTTACCTCTCTAGCTGATAGTACTTAATTTATTAGTGTGTCTGCCATTTTATATGAAATTTTATATGCCTGTTTGCATTACATAATTGACATTTTCATTTGGACTGCGGCAGGAAAGTAGATTCCCATACAATTTCTAAAGGGGATAATAACAGATTTTTGTATTCCACTTCATTTTAATCAATTTCATTGAATTTAATTTGCATTATATGTTTGTGCTTGTATTTAATTATGTTTAATATTTTTTAAATGTGGATTTAACATTTATTTAGTAACAATGTCAGACACTATTCTCTCTTGCGTATATGACAATTCATTACAACATTATATTGTGTAGAAACAGGCTAGTTTCGACTTTTACTGCTAACACTACATCAGGCATAAGTTTGCAACCTTGTGCATATGCTAGATTTAGATGGACATATCTAACCCATTAGTTTACACATACAATCTCCGTTAGGTTCCCACAGCTCCTCACAAATTATACTATTACACTAGCGAGAACTTAGAATAGGCTGTGTCCTCAGAAAGTTATCAAGCTTCCAACCAGTGGACAGTGTGTATGTTAGTGAGTTTGGAGGGCTGAGTTCAGCAATAGATAACTAATGTAACACATCAGGAAGGGGAATGTGTGTACACCAAAGAACTCCTATACCTATGTGGTTCAGAAGTCAGTAACTCAGACCCAATCACGCTCATTTATATGGGGTTTAAGTAGATCTGAATAGTGCTTCTGTAATCTCCCAGAATCCATTTGTGTATCAACACATGCAAATTAGTCTGGCAGTTCAAATTCACGTCTGTCTATAGATTTCTATGCTGCCTGTGCGAGTGTGAACAGCTATTTGTGTTCCCCATAATTCATTGTGGCAATATTCACCATTGATTTATTTCAATGAATGGGACTATCAGATAATGACACAGTATTGCTGTCCAAAAGGCTCTCACACGTACATATGATTGATTAATCACACATGTGCTAGCAAGCGTGTAATTACATGAGTCACATGCTATTTGTGTATCATTAATAAATAGCATTCACCAATGTTCTAGTTCATAATGAATATTTGAATCTATTTGTGAGGGATCTACTTAAATGAATTATATACAATGATTATAAGATCCACTATATATGAGGATTCCAACAAAATATTATTTCATTATTTATGACCTGTTCCTATGGCCAAATATATGGTACTTTATAATATTTTTGTCAGCAGTGACGCGGCTTGACAATTATTATTGTCTATTTTATCAGTTTATTTCTATTCTCAATTCCATTCCATAATCATCTTTTAATATTTCGCTATTAGAATTTTAGTTTATTCAATAAAGTTATATTTAACAGTAATTTTCCGAAAATCTTTGGTCCATTCGAGTGCCCCTTAGGATCATCTTTTTCTTTCTATTTTGTGGTCATCAATACTTATGATCGGGTGTACCCTTCCCACATGAGGATAGATAATATTATCCCAGCTTTATTAGCGTATTTATCATAGAGGAAGTGTAATGGACCACCTAGTACGGTCTTTTCTTTTCTAGTGCTACGATATTGTGGGTGGTTTCATTACCACCATTTCCAGACCAGCACAGGCTATATCAGTATAGAAATATATTAGCTCATATTATCTGTATTAAATTTATATAGGAAGCCATGGCTAGCTTTAGTCTGAGTGGTGAGCTCACCAAGAGACAAGAAAATTGGTTAACGGATAGAGATGTTGATTTTCTATCAGACTCTACCTCTGGTCAGACCTCAATCTCTAAGGGTTGGACACAGGATCTCTTTGAATTAAAAAGTGTTATGTACAAACAGGTAAAAACCTTTTGGAATAAAACAATGTTCTGCAATTATACCAAGCAGAACATGATTCCTAGAGGTTTGAGACTCAAATTATACCCTGCTTTCGATCTGATAAATGAAGATTTAAAGAAGGAGTGGGAGACTTCACTTACCAAATGTTCCAATGAACCAATGAACTAATCAATATTTTGATTAGACACGATAATATTCTTTTGGAACAGTATACTCAAGAAATCTCCACACTAGGTGATAAATTAAAAAATTTTGAGGGACTGGAGTCTTTTCAAAAATCTTATGAGAAACTCAGAAATGATCTGGATCAGTTTGAGAAAACTATTGTTGATAAAAAACGAGACAAATTTGCTCGTGATAAAGAGGACTACTTGCAGGATAAGGTCTTTAGATGGTATATTAGAAGACCTAACAAAAAATTACCCACCTACAGTACATCTGACTTAGATTCCTCTGACAATGAGACCCCTGATCATTCCAGTTCCAATAATTCCAATAATTTAAACGAACAAATGCAAGCTAGGGATTTTTTAGGACCAGGTATCAGGTACAAGGACAGAGGAGGTCAAGAAAATCATACAAGATTCGCAGGGGGGGGAAGAAATCTAAGAGACAGAAAAAGAAAGGAGATGGAAGAACAGGGGAGTCAATTCACCATGAAGAGGAATTACAGACGGACCAGATATTAGAGGACTGTTTGAGAGTTGTTAACCTTTCAGAGGGAACTCTCACCCCCATTCAAATTACTCTCCTTAGTAAAGGTCTGTCTTTCTCTCCCATTCAACATATTGATAGATTTGAATGGGGGAAGGATTTAGCCCTGTTCTCCAGGAAATTATTATTGAAAAAGTTCTTTCAAATTAAACAAAGAGAAGAATTTACCTCTGCCCCATTGGATATTATTACCCCAAGTACAATTTCTGTCCATTTAAATATGGAAGAAGATCAACAAGCCTTGGAAATACTCGAGGAATTATATCAATCTAATTCTGAAGATGGGAATGTCCCAATATCCATGGAGGTAGATGAAATACCAAAATTATAATCTAAATCGACCTTCTTTCCAGACCTATCTATCTGCCCCCAGGTTAAGATTTATAAGGACCTAGTGTCCAATGATCTAGATGAACTGTTTGTGAGAACCAAACAATATAAATCACGTTCTGGTAATTTAAATCAAGAAGAAATATCAGCATTAAAAGAGATCTCTGAATGGGAAGATATCCTGATCAAACCCTCCGATAAAGGGGGCAATGTGGTAATATGGCCGAAACAACAATATCTAAAGGAGATTTACCGTCAATTGAACGACAAAGACTGTTATAAAAGAATTATATTTAATCCAACAGCCAATTTTTTGTCTTGTTACAACAATATTATTGATCTAGCCTTTCAAAACAGTGTAATCTCCAAAAATGATCATGATTTTCTCAGAGTCACCAACCCTAGAATTGCCACTATATATTTGTTACCAAAAATCCATAAGAACGAACGGTCACCTCCAGGGAGACCGATTGTCTCTGGCAATGGAAGTTTGACAGAAAAAGCAAGTAAGTTCATAGATCACCATTTACGAAAACATGTTTTGAGTTTAGACTCATATATCAAGGATACCAAGGATGTTTTGTCTAAATTGGACAATATTATAGTAGATCCCACCACCAAACTTGCGTCATATGATATTGAGTCACTCTATACGAACATAGTACATGACAATGGACTACATGCAGTCAAGTATTTCTTGGGTATGGAAAGAAACACTGATTTTTCAGCCTTTTTGATTATTTTACTTCAATTTGTGCTTACCAAGAATTATTTTGTGTTTGAAGAAAAATTCTTCCTGCAGATCAGAGGAACTGCGATGGGGACAGCCTGTGCCCCCACCTATGCCAATTTGTATCTAGGCTGGTGGGAGAAGGAGGTAGTCTTCAATTAGCAAAATGAGAAATATACCGACCATATATTATTATGGTTACGGTATATAGATGATGTGATTCTGTTATGGGATGGTGACGATAAATTATTTTATGAATTCACTGATCTCCTGAACAACAACGATCTTAACCTAAGGTTGACGTCTGAGATACATGATTCATCAATTATTTTTTTAGATTTAACCATCTTTAAAACTGGAGATGGGAGATTACATACTGATATGTATAGAAAAAAGACGGCCACAAATAGTCTATTACATTCTTCAATTGCCCATTATCCCCCGGTCATCACAGGGATTCCAAAAGCGGAATTATTAAGAAGTAAGAGGAATTGCTCTGATGACCTTATTTACAAACAGAGATTGGAGGAATTGAAATGTAGGCTCAGGAGAAGAGGTTACAATAGCAACATCATTCGAACAGCTGATAATAATGTATCCAAGCTCAATAGAGATTTACTAATTCACACAAATATTGGTAAAACGAAGGTGGACCAGAAGAATGCCAAATTAAGATTAGTAGGGACCTTTTGTTCTGAATGGAGAGCCATCACACAGATTTTAGAAAAACACTGGCACATTCTGCAATTAGATGTAGATCTCAAACAAGTACTAGAGGATAGAATCTCCATAACATGGAGACGATCAAAAAATCTCAGAGATCATCTGGTACAGAGTTACTTAGCACCTGGAAAAAAGATATCCAGTGTTCCAAATGGCTTTTTCAGATGTGTTGCCTACGAGGCGTGCCCTAACATGATTCAGACCAGGGAGTATAAGGATAAATTCGAAAGAACTCATAAAATCTCTAAATTTTTAAATTGTAATTCCATAAATGTTATATACTGCCTTTCATGCCCCTGTGATATGAAATATGTGGGAATGACCAGCAGACCTTTCAAGAAACGTGTTTTGGAGCATATAGGGAACATAAAAAGAGCTGTGAATGATAGAGCCAATTTGAGACAACTAACAGAAGTGGCCAAACACTTTTTGAAATATCATAATAGTGATCCCAAGGTCCTAAAAGCATATGCCTTGGAGCAAGTGAGCCTAGGACTAAGAGGGGGGGATATTTTCACTGAATTGTTACGACGAGAGACCAAACAGATCTTTTTAATGGACTGCTTGGCCCCCAATGGTATGAATGACAATAATAGTTATTCAGCCTTTTTGTAATAAACCTATATTATTATGTGTCATAATGTGAAAAAAGATTATTGGTTCACATATGATGGCACTACAATTAGGCACTTTAAACCATATGGAGGAACCTTTTGGAATTTTTTATAATTTATTTGATGGTTCTATTTGAGGACTACTAGATGATATCAATATAATTCCAATTTCTACTTTATTATTTAGGGCATCGTTTCTGTTCACATTGTTTTATTTTCTTTTTTTACTGGTTATGTATGTTTTTTTCACTTTAAATATCGGTCAATAAGACCGTCTTACGCGTATGTCACTACCAGGTTTACCATAATGTATGGTTACACTAATATTTATATTTCACCACGTAGCATTTTGCTTATTATGCTGCCAAATAGCAGCCCTTACACATTATGATCATGTCAGCTTTGAAGGTTCACATAGGATAGTGAAAACAATCTATCTTTACAATATTATTGTGTATTATGGGTGTTGTCATTTTCACCAATTTTACATTTTATCACAGGATCTGATTTTTCAGATTCAAGTATTTTGACGATATTGAATTATTGTTTAATTGTTAGTATTTATAGCTTATCACTAGTCTACACTATGTGTTGGCTGATTGTACTTACCTGATTATTGTTATTTATATTTTTATAATACATTCGCCTTTTATATTCAAGTTGATGTACAAGTATCAATCCTCCATGTACAGTGCTAATATTTACTTACTTTGGTTGTATTACAGATCTTACCATCCTCGATTTCAGAGTAGTAATTCACTTATATACTCCCAGAAATCTTTATAATCCTTTTAGCCAAGTTAAAATGTCTGTGTTCCAATTTACTCAATCCTATTAATGTGATCCACATTCCCGTTATACAAGTATTGTTATATCCGGGTTTGAAACAGTTTACTATGATTGCCATAGCGTTGCCATAGTGTTGCCAGAAATGATGTCAGAAAAGGGGGAGGGATCTCTCCTTTAAATAGCCAATCAAGTCTAAAGCTCGGCTTGCCTTGATAAAGCTACTAGCGAAACGCGCATCGGCGGACGCTGCGTTCACTGCTTGTGTTGTCATAAATAATATATTATGAACTTGGTACATGTATAGCCAGTCTACAGATCCTCAAACCCATTAGTTTACACATACAATCTCCGTTAGGTTCCCAAAGCTCCTTACAAATTATACTATTACACTAGCGAGAACTTAGAATTGGCTGTGTCCTCAGAAAGTTATCAAGCTTCCAACCAGTGGACAGTGTGTATGTTAATGAGTTTGGAGGGCTGAGTTCAGCGATAGATAACTAATGTAACACATCAGGAAGGGGAATGTGTGTACACCAAAGAACTCCTATACCTATGTGGTTCAGAAGTCAGTAACTCAGACCCAATCACGCTCATTTATATGGGGTTCTGTAATCTCCCAGAATCCATTTGTGTATCAACACATGCAAATTAGTCTGGCAGTTCAAATTCACGTCTGTCTATAGATTTCTATGCTGCCTGTGCGAGTGTGAACAGCTATTTGTGTTCCCCATAATTCATTGTGGCAATATTCACTATTGATTTATTTCAATGAATGGGACTATCAGATAATGACACAGTATTGCTGTCCAAAAGGCTCTCACACGTACATATGATTGATTAATCACACATGTGCTAGCAAGCGTGTAATTACATAAGTCATATGCTATTTGTGTATCATTAATAAATAGCATTCACCAATGTTCTAGTTCATAATGAATATTTGAATCTATTTGTGAGAGATCTACTTAAATGAATTATATACAATGATTATAAGATCGACTCTATATGAGGATTCCAACAAAATATTATTCCATTATTTATGACCTGTTCCTATGGCCAAATATATGGTACTTTATAATATTTTTGTCAGCAGTGATGCGGCTTGACAATTATTATTGTCTATTTTATCAGTTTATTTCTATTCTCAATTCCATTCCATAAACATCTTTTAATATTTCGCTATTAGAATTTTAGTTTATTCAATAAAGTTATATTTAACAGTAATTTTCTGAAAATTTCTGGTCCATTCGAGTGCCCCTTAGGATCATCTTTTTCTTTCTATTTTGTGATATCATGAAATGCGCCTGACTGAACATATGTACGTACATGATTACATTCAGGGCACAAATGCATCCAACTCTAAACCCCAAATTGTGATTCTTGTGCTTTGTACTGTGTCTTCAGCACAACTTTCGCTATGACAATATGCTTATTAATTATCAAACTATTGTATGTAAGGCCACCATTTAACTAGCAAAGAACAGATGGACAAGGGCAAAAGAGAATGTACAAAATCAAACAAATAACAGCAGTAAAGATAGAATAAACAAGGCTGGAGTGTTGTTAATGACCCTATTGCTTCTAATTGTAGGTCAACATTTTTGCCATTTTACCATTCGTTTTGTTTTTTTGCGCCATACACACTAACTTTTAATGGGACATATAGTTGAAGTTGTGTAATATCTTTTGATCTTTTCAATTTAATAATAATATATAATATATATTCATGAAATTTTACTGGCGGGATCTGTAGAGTGAACCTGGTTTACCATATCTGAGTGGATTCTTCTTCTTTGATATCCTCCCATAACGCCTTATAGTTTTTTGATACTAACCGAAACACTACTAATTTTTCAATAATATAGCTAGATAGTTTGAGGTTGCTATCCCACTATCAGATAAACAATTTGTTAAATTATTCATTAATTTTGGAACCTTTGTATAGAATGGTCTTCACAGGTGGGAATCCTCCAGCACTGTGAATGGATGGTTTATGACTAGAGAGATAGACTTGAAAGTGATGCTCTTGAAGCACCAAGCTGTAAACATAGTATGGTCCTTTAATTTTCTCCTTGCAATAAATCCTGATTGTTGTTTTCTACAGCAATCGACTAAGAGAAGTTTAACATAGATGGGGGCGTTCAGTATGTGGGTTGTCTGGTTGTGAGTTGAAGTAGAAAGCACATGAATAGTAGTTGCCCTCTATGGCACTGAATGTCCCTCATCAAGTCAATTGTTGCTAAAGTAGCAATCTGCATTTAACATAAGGGAATTATACATCTTTCTTATCCATAATTCAATTTGTTATCAGCCACTAAAGCTATGGGATTTGTAAGATTTCTTGTGAATTGCAAAAACACATGTGACCTAAGTAAAATATGCATGGTGGATAAAAACAGTAATCTATGTTACTTATGTGCTAATCTTTCTGTTTCAGGCGTTTATAGGGAATACGAATGCTGACAGCGTTGTTCACTACAAGCTTCAGAACCACATAAGAGCAAGATACCTGCGCTTTAACCCTTTGGATTGGAACTTGAAAGGCAGGATAGGAATGAGAGTAGAGGTATATGGATGTACATACAGTAAGTATTATACTTTATTTTTGATATAATAATATTTTCAGAGACCATGTCAGTGATGTTTATTTAATAGTTTGCTTCAAAGCAAAAACATGAAGGGCCTGATCCAGCTTGGGATGTAAGTTTAATTGCAAACCATATATTGCGTGAAATTGCTCTGTTCATGTTCAGAAGCAGACTTTACGCCAATGAACGCAGTTGCATGCAATTCATGTCTGAACGCAAATGACACTTACTACTACCTATGACTTGAAGGGCAGATCAGGGGAAGGAAGGAACATGCCAATGCAGATTTCGCAAATGCAAGCTCTGGATTTTTCTTAATTACGTGTTTTTAGCCATATCATTTGCACCAGCAACACGGCAGGTGAAAGTGCCGACGTATAGTGGTGACCACCACAGCATTGTCTTATTATTAAAGATAGCACAGAACATGTGTTTGCAAGGAAGAGAAACTATAAAAACGGATTGTATGTACAGTACGCATTAAGAGCATCCTGATTTATGTAGGTAATGTAGAAAAAAAAGTAAAGCATATATTTTTATTAATAATTATAGTATTATGAGTTGGTCATTTAGTTTTGAAGGCACTTGATATAGGACATATGCAGTGTGTATCCTGCAGCCTATTCTGTCTGTTAACATACAACAAGTACTGTCCTGTACCTAAGTCGTAAGTTGCTTCCAAGGGAACAAAAACATTCCACTGTGGAGAAAGAATGTCTCACCATAAAATGGGCTACAGAAGCTCTGCGCTATTATCTCCTAGGCAGAGAGTTCACCCTAATAACAGACCATGCACCATTAAGATGGATGCAGAACAACCGGGAGGTAAATGCCAAGGTAACCCGCTGGTTCTTGGCACTACAACCTTTCAAGTTCTCAGTAGAACATAGGCCTGGGATTCTACACAATAATGCAGATGCGTTGTCACTAAAATATGCGCTCCTCGCGAAGTCCGCGTCCTCCTACTTGGAGACGCTAGGGGGAGGGATATGTAACAAAAGGAGGCATTTAGCTGGCAATATGCAGAGAAAGCAGGGAAGTAGAGTAAAACATTGGCACAGTTATGTACCTAGGTGGAGATTAAACTAGGTAAAAACATATGTGTAGTTTAAAATTGGTTTACTTACATGATTTAAAAGCTGCTTCCTCTCAGCAAACAGACAGGGTGGGTCTGATAGTCTAAACAGAGCCAGGGATGGGCGTTTCCTTTTAAAGAGAAGGTGGGTGTGTCACCTGTCCATCAAGCTAGGCCTGTGGGAGGAGTGTCAGGTATAAAACCCTGCTTGTTTCATTGTTCAGGGAGATCAATGCTGGGCTAGCTGGCTGATCTGGACAGAGAGCTGGACTATGTATAGTAAGCGTTGAGGGTCTCCATAATTGCTGTGCAAGTATACGGTGTCAAAACATTATTACCATCCTGACAATAAAGAACCATAAAAAGGAAGACGTTGTACAGGTGTGCTTCTGCAGTAGCAGGCTCTTGCCACACAATATATAAAAAATACTAAAATAATAAATATAGTTAATGAAAATCAGATTAATTTAATTCAGTTTCATGCCCTGAAATAAGGAACAACATTTGCACTTGGCACCATGTGTATTCCAGCTCTGCTGCTGCAGATATGCACAGAAATGCTAACAGACCCATATCTAACAGGACCGTGTGGAGTTTGAAGGAAGAGATATTTAGGTGAATCGAGCATGTTTTGGAACATTCAGGTTGTGGCCTAGCAGATTATAGTCATGGTAACGGTTGTCCTAACTTTGTGTACTGGACTATAAGAAGTATGTATTGTACTGCTAATCCCACATACATACAGCAAAAAAATATTTTCCCCATATATTTTTGTAAATATTACTGTTTGATGACTAATAATTTAAATCTTCCACACGTCCAGTCTATGGGGGAGGTTCAGTTAGAAAAAAATACGCCCAATGTGCCTCAGGAACGGCTGTGGAGACACCTTGCGCGTATTTTTTAGTGAAATCTCAACTGATTTTGCTCACGTCCCATACTGTACTAATAATTGAATCTGCCCCTTTGAATGTTCTATTTGATTTACTCGTGTATTCAGAGTTTCAGAATAAACAGAAATAAAGTAACTTAGATAAATAGGATATTATAGTAACACTTCTAAATAGGAGCACAACATAGAGTATGTTACAGGAGTAGGAAAACACCTCTTACATACTTTAGCCATATTCTTCCCTCCATTCATCAGTTTGACATTAAGGGTAAAAATGAATAGTTCTGTTTTTCACTATAATAAATACATTTTTGAAAATCCAACTTATTTCGGAGTGTGTCTGCTAACCGTTTGTCCTTGTATGATGTAGATAAGGAAGCAGCATGTTGAGATGTTGAGACTTCAAGTGGAAACATGATTAAGTGCCTGAATTACTTGCTGTGTAATTTCTGCTGGGATTGTATATTATAACATTTAGTTTCTTATCTATAATTATCACTCCAATATTATTTGGTTTGTTTTGTTTCTCAAAGTAATGGCACGTGCTCAAGCCAAAAGCATTATTGTGATGCTAAAATATGTGAAAGTTGATAGGTACATGCTTCTTATTCCGAACCCCACCATCAAAAAGTCACAATTTTGTTGAAGCACAAAGGATATCACCAATAAATACACCTACTCCTTGCTTAAATTCATGATGTGAAGAGTACCACTGTCATTGTGACGTTAATCCAGGTCCTTTTTATGATGTTGATGTCTAAATGCTAGAGGAAACTGAGGCCTTTACACGTATGCATTTCATTGTTTAAGGAACATGATTGATTTACTGTGACCACTATTTGCACAATGACCTAACAAAAGATTTTATTAGGTGCCCTCCCCTATATCCAGATTCCAGTTTTGTGTTAAATTTTAATAATTTTTGTGTTCTTATTGTTGTTAATAGCGAACCTCAAATAAGAGCAGGACTAATGTTAGCTGTTCAATTTAAACAAAAGTTAAAATACTTTTATATTAATTACAAATATTAAATATTAATGTAAACAGCAGATGCGAATGGTGAACTTGAATGCCAACATGCAAAATTTGAACATAATTGACGAACGCAAACTGTAGAAAACAAACTAAAAACAGTATATGTTAATCGAAAATTTAGAACTGAAAATTAAAATCAGGATTCATAGTCGATTGTACAGCAAAATGTTGAAACTGAAGAATCATAATACAAAAATGTGATTACAAAAATAACATTAGAAATGAGTTTAGCATAGGTGCAAGAGTAGAGTTTAGCTGCTCCACTCTTCCCCTTGTCACATTCGTTCCCCATTGATTCTTCCCTTGTAATGTGTGCCACACGCCCCTCCCCCTATCAGGTTCCTGCAATGTCTGGTAACAGAGGGTTCTGGTCTTCACAGCTGCTCCTATCTCTGCTTGCTTCATGTGGGAAAGAACTCTGTATAGAACTATTGTAAATGAAGAACCCCCATATTAATTGTTAAAACAATAAATTCTTTAGTTACCTTAAACACACAGTAGGAGTGGAGGTTAGAAGAGGCTTCTCTCTGGCTCCTTGCACTTGGACGTGCTGTCTGGCCTTCTCTCCACTGCAATGGAAAGCCTGTATCCTTGCATTGAATCTTGTGATGCAGCAGCTTCATGTCACCAATAAGCTGTTATTAAGAACCACCACATGCCTGTAACAATTATTATAATTATAAGCTTTAATTGTTGTTTAATTTAAGACAGTAACTCAGAATAATCATATGTGTCAAACTGCATGAGGACTGATTTGGTCCAACAAAATCTAGTCCCTAATAGTAAACACTCAGTCACACTCAGTCTTACATTCTCCCTTGGTGTGTTGCCTTGCAGTCTATCCTTGAATCCTACTTGTAGGGGTTGTCAACTTTTGGACAACACCCCTTTAATAAAATCTAACCACTTATGTAGAAAATAGGGGATTCCTAACAAAAACCCTGTTACATGAATCCAGGAAGCCATATTACACCTTCACTCAAAGCACTGGATAATACCATATTTTACATCCAGTTGTCTTCTACAGAGCTCTATAAAGCTCTACTAAATAGGACTGGACAGATTGAATAACTCTGTTATGGTTTTCACAGTTGTTGCAGAGAAAATGAGCTAGTCTGAAACACTATAATGTACACTGGACAATGGAATCTGCATTGCACAGAAATCTCCCAGTGCACTGACCCACTAACCCATTGCACATATAGGACCTCATTTAGAGTCGGACGCAAAGTCCGTTTAAGAAGTGTAGGAGTGGGAGTGTGCCGCAGCTTGGTAGGGTATTACGAGTGGCAAGCAACCCCAGTTGCGTCCCACTCTTAATACCCTATTGAGCTGTGAGCAGTTCCTGCAGCTAGCTAAAGCTTGCGCCACCTAATTCCTGCCGCACAGCTTTAGCCCTGTTTTGACGTGTGTTGCGTCTGCGCCTCACTGCGACTATGATGTATTTACATGGTCACATCTTCACAATTCCGCGTTCCTCCCATTCTCTCGTAGTGATTCGCAAGCTGTCGCAAGTGTTAATTGCGTCCAAGATGCAGGCAGATTCGGTGCTTTCTGCACATACGTGGTAGTGTTTTTTTGTTAGATGCGCCTAAAACGGACTTTGCGTCAGACTCTAAATGAGGTCCATAATGTCCACCTACTGCACAGAAATTTAACACAGAGATACCCATCTTTGCACTGAATAATGCCCTCCTTTGCAGAGAGCATTGTATTTCCAACATTCCATTATCCTATTAATCATTTGCTAGTCTTTCATCAAATACATATTATTTTTAGATTTATTGGTATTGGCCTTTTTTTTATGTCATAACAAAACCAATTTAGAGAAAAGGGTGGATGAATGGGAAGGAAGGAGGAATGAAATCTTCAACAGGTCATATATAATTTTATGTATATTATGTTTAGCAGATTTGAAAGCTAGAAATTTCTCATTCTTTAAAAGAATATTTAATAGGGAATTGTACCAAAATTGAAAAATTATTCTAGATAAACAGAATGAAACTAGTAGTGAGGTAATTCCCTTATCTAGAACACCAACCGCATGATGGAATGTCAAGCTGATCAATTTAGGATTAAACCAAAACCCTCTTACCTTTTACAGTTTTCAAATTGATCTGTTAATAACTTCTGTTATCTAAACATCATCTTTTACATTCGTTACAATACAAAATGTTAAGATTTAAAATAATATTAAACACTTTTTTTATAAGAATTTTAACAGTTAGAATAACTACTGAACTGTGCTATACTTTAGGTGTGAGCATATATTTTAGTATTAAAGTCCATTTGAAATAAATTGAATTCCAAATAAATCAGTTTAATTACTTGAAAGGTTTATTTAGCAACGCATGTAAACAAAATACAAATCTGAAACTCCTTTATGCAAAAACATATAAAAATGTATTCAGAAAAAAAAAATTGAATGCAGCAAATAATGGAACAGAGCGACATTTTAGGAATTCCCTGAATATGGGGATATTTTTACAAAATGCTGAACTCCCAGCTAAATCTAAACCTTAATTAGTGTGTTACAGTTACAAGCAGGAAGTGAATGCCTGGGAGACTCCCGAATTCCGGGTAGGTCTCCTGGACTCCTGGGAGAGCTGGCAATTCTCCCGCATATGCCCACTTCCAAGTGAAGTGGTCAGATTTCAAGCCTTCATGATGTAATTCTTCGGGAGTCACATCATTTTGGCCCCTGTGTTAAAATGATGAGTTTGCGTCATTACGTCACAGGGGGCGGGGCCAAAATGCAGCAATTCTTGGAGCCCCGCCCCCTCACGTTCACCTCTACTTCAAGACTCCCAGACTCCAGTCTTTAAAGGTTGTCAACTGTGATGTAATGTACTTTTTCATAAGCAAAACCCTTTATCCAACAATAAAAATAAAATGACATTAAATCAGGATTAAAATCGAAATAATCCCTTGAAATATTGGATTTGGTGCATTACTAGTAGATACACTCAGAGCATAACACATGAAAAATTACATGTTTATCTATGCTGCAGTTAATCAGAGGATTTCTGCACCAGCCCACATGTATGGAATATAACTAACTACCTAGCAGTTAGTGATTGATCAATTAGAAATCTCAAACATGAAAATAAGCATAATGGAAGTTAGAATTACAAGTACACCAAAAATAATCATAGTATTAAACACATTATGGTCACTAGAAAATATAGTACCCAGCTATTAATACAATGTGGGATTTGTGTTTAATATTTTAAACTGTAACACACTTGATTTAGTAAAATGCTACGTAAATCACCTGCACACTTGTGTAAAGGATTCCTCAACATATATTTTTTAAATTGTCAAATATGCCTCATGGCTTTCAAAGTCATATGTGATGCAATATATATATGATTACTACCTGATAAGACATTGATTAATCAAAGTACTGATAAACATGCCACGTCCTTGCACATGTGACACTTTCCTGTTTAAAAAAAATGTTAGCACCATATTTGGGACTAGCCGCGGCTATGGTAGCTCGTAAAAAAATAAAAATAAAATAATAATGATGTGTTCTTTAAATGTCCTTTTAAATGTTGATTGCGTCACTTTGCTTGTCTTTTCATTCAATCAATGAGCTTATGTCAAGTTTACATTATTAGTCATGCCATTTAGACTCTGGTCTATCCTCTTACAATAAAAGTATGTTCTTACTGTAAATCTGAAATATTAATACAATGTAAAAGGGGAATATAGATTTATTGCTGAAAAACTTTTATATGTCACTTAAATCAATACTTTTCTATCTACATTAGAATCTACAATATTTCATGTAGGTGAAGCAAACAGAATCTGCTTTAATGAATCTTTAAAATGATAACCTTGCTTCCATACCAAAGTATAAAGCAAAACTATGTGTCTTTAAAGTGTGGATGAGGCATGACTGTGATATATATTTGTATTATTTTATGGCTTATATTTAAGTATGGATGTCATTGCAGCTTGAATTCAGGTTAGAAATTTATGAAATTATTGCATAAATTCATACAGATTGAATTTTGCAGTGTAAAATCTATTTCACAGAGTGAATTTTCAGCCATTTGAATTCAGCATTTGTTTGCAATTCCACATTGTGCACATTTTCCTTTTGCAGAATGTATAGTCTATGAATACAGTAGAGACAAGGATGATCAATTGCTACTGTTTTGTATTGAAAAATCTAAAGTGTTGGAAAAAATAGTCCAACGTTTTTCAGTGACTATAAAAGGGAATGTCCTGGGAAAGCAACACACATTGGGATACTTAATAAGTTAACAATATTTATACCACTAATAGCACAGTAAATAGTGCAAATTTGTGTTCATTGAAAAATTGTATCAAATACATCGGGCTTAAACAGTGTTTAAATACAAATGTAAATTATATACAACTTTGATAACAGCCAGGGTTATTACCATTCACATTGCTCAAAGGTGCAAATCTACTATAGCACCATAGCAACAAATCATACATTTGTTTTCATTGTCTATACCCTACAATAGACAAAAACGTATTGTCGATTGGTTGTTTTTAGTGCAGATTAACCACTTTGAGACATTTAGTAAATAACCCTCCATTTTGGTGCAGATTTGCCCTAAACCAAAACAGTCAAACAGAAATGTATTTCCATTTTATTGTTTGCTTTAGACAGATACAAACTAATTGTTCATTGGTTATTACAATGTTGTGCAAATTTGCATATAAATACAATGTCATTAAATATCTCTCTCTATGCCTTTAGTGGTATTCTGAATTTGTACCACTCAAGGCATAAAGGTATATCTTCTATAAATCTTTGATATATTGTTATTTAATGGTAAGTCAAACCTGGATTACCTGTAATCAGGATCCATGTTTGTCACATTGACACTAATAAGCAGTCAAATGCATGTTTTGCTATATTTTTTTATAGGATCGGACATTATTTATCTTGATGGTAAAAGCTCCATATTGTACCGTTTTCATCAAAAGTCAATGAGCACAACAAAAGATGTGATTTCTGTTAAGTTTAAGACCATGCAAAGTGATGGTGTTTTACTTTATGGGGAAGGACAGAATGGAGATCATATCACACTGGAACTAATAAAAGGAAGACTTTGCTTAATTATTCATCTAGGTAAGGTTTTCATGTGTCATACAACATTTACTATCTAAACATGTTCTTTGTAGGACATTTCAAATTAATTCCCCTTCAATAATTGATAGTTGTTGATATGTATTATTAAAGCTCACATTCCCTGAATAAGTATACTGGGGTCTGTGGCAAAGGCGATACATTACAGAAACACAACTGAGTTGTTAGGAATCTATCACATAATCACCTATCTATCTGTCTATCTATCTATCTATCTTTCTATCTTTCTATCTTTCTATCTTTTATCGTTGTCAATTCTATTTATCTTATTTTGTATACCATTTACACATTTCATTATTTCTATCATCTCCTGTAATTTTTCTACACTACCCATATCATATTTTTCAATGTCCTCGACTCCACACCATGACATATCTTCTCATACTGCCTTTGTTCTCGATTATTGCCAATTGACATGGTATGTTTAAATGATTAGCATGTGCTGTGTGTTAAATCTTTGTAAATAGCATAGCAGTGCTAGACCTTTAAGTTCCTGAATCAGTACACAATATATTCCACAATATTTTGATTTCCCAAAAAAATTGAGTAGCAGAGGAGCAAAGGAGCACACATGTTGTAGCAGAAGAATCATCACACACCTCTTTTGTCTAGTTACTTTTACAATATATTTCTTAATTACAGTTAAAAATTAACTCAAAATTTTCTCATAATTTGAAAACATCCCATACAAACATAAATTGATCTGTGCTGCCTACTCAATGAAAACATTATGAAAAATAATAATGATAAAAAAAATAATAATACTTTGTTACATAAACCATTTTTATGGGAAAACTCTTTAACTGCAAAGAAATTGATAGACATACATATATAATGTATGGTAATGTTTCATTGTAGCTGTCTTTGTATCTGTTCTTCTTTAAGGAAATCTACAATTTCATACCTCTAAACCTCATGTTAATGTCTCCTTGGGAAGTCTATTAGATGACCAGCAATGGCATTCAACTGTCATAGAGCGTTTTGGCAGACAAGTAAATTTCTCTGTTGACAGACATGTGCATAATTTCTTCATGAAGGGAGACATATTCTATTTGGACATTGATTATGAGGTGGGTATTTTCTGTATATTAAATATGAATGAGAGATTAAGTGAAAACAGTATGATGTACTGTAGAAATAAACTGCATGAAAAGATTTGAACTATATCAATTCGATAACTGCACATAAACCATGTTGAAATAAAGCTGAAAATGACATTAAATGGGGCTATTTTTATATCACAGTTCTGGCATTTGCAGAGAAAGCAAAAGATGATTCAACTAAGCTTAATAACAAAGGGAAGAAAACGGGGCTCTAACCTAATGGTTGTAACATATTCTAGAAAGAATACTATTCTTTTTATTGCTGCCGAGTGCAGACTACATAGCAGCCTTATGTACAGCACAATGATGATATTCCCATGCTAGCCTTTAACTAATTGCTGATTGCCTGTTTGCCAGCACCACAGCTGCACATTAATCAGGTATTTAGTCAGATTACTTGCAATAACTGTATTTATAATGTTTATTGTGTGTTACAGGTGTACAGTTGGTTCTATAATTGTCTGTAGCCTACCTAGAGGTAGTTTCTGCCTCACCATGATGACACCCCAAACATTTCCAGTAACAGATACAAACCCAATGTTAGAACAGCAACTCAAAGTTATTGCACTGCATTAAGCTGGGGGAAGAAATTGTGATATCAACTATCATCAATTATTGCACATAGAAGTCAAATTAAAGATCAAAGTTCAGTACATATAATAAAAAAAACTGTGTGAGGATTCTCAATAAGAGAAAAGGGAGAGAGATGTCACTGAAAGCCTCAGATGAAATTAATAATTCAAACAGTCTGAAAAGATGGTCGCCTAGAGAAGAATTGAATAGAAAGCGAGGGATGGAGAGGGCTAACTGCCCCGAATGGCAAGTAGGGACAGGGCTGAGTATAAAAGTCACTCGCTTCTGCCCCCACAAACCAAGGCTAAGACTTGTGGGAAGAGCTAGAATACGACATGCTTATAATCTGGAACGCACCATAACCTTTGGTCAAAATAAATGTTCCAAACCAGGGGTCTGATTCATTAAGGATCTTAACTTGAGAAACTTCTTATTTCAGTCTCCTCGACAAAACCATGTTACAATGCAAGGGGTGCAAATTAGTATTCTGTTTTGCACATAAGTTAAATACTGACTGTTTTTTTATGTAGCACACAAATATCAACTTTAAATTTCAGTGTACAAATAAGCTATCAAGTATTTGTGTGCTACATGAAAAAAACAGTCAGTATTTAACTTATGTGTAAAACAGAATGCTAATTTGCACCCCTTGCATTGTAACATGGTTTTGTCCAGGAGACTGAAATAAGAAGTTTCTCAAGTTAAGATCCTTAATGAATCAGGCCCCAGAAGAGGTTCAGAATGTTCATAGTTAGGAACTTAAGGATTGGTAACCTTTGACATGAGACATGTGGTAGGGTAAACCGTCCCAATAAGTAGAAACTATCCTTGGACATTCTTTCTACTGGCATTTGGTGAAGGGTAAAATGGAGAGCACATGAATAAATAAGGTAAACAGGAACATGTTTTGTGAATGGATGCAAAGTTTGGTGTAGATTATTGTTAATGACATGAATGTACAATTATACTGGCTTTTTGGAGAATAGTATATTTCAACAATAAACCTTCTTCAGATATGAGTATCTCTATACTCTATCAGCTAATACCCCAAAATGGTAATGAAATAATAGTAAAGAGGTAAATGGAAAAAGTGAGGTTTGGTTATGTTTAATGTAAAGAACATATTTTATGTAGGTATAACCTCTTTCCAGCATCCTGCCATTTAAACTGAGACCCATGAGGTAGTAAAGAAAAAGTTAATAGAAAAGTAGATTTCACTATGTTCAATTTAATAAGTCTGAATTATTTAATTTTTCAGTGGGTATGGCAGAAGGGAAAAAGAGACATAAATAATGTTTCCGTGTATAGATATTCTTGACAGAAGTTGATATTATGGAACTATAAATGATGAAATTGCAGAAAGGGGTAAGTGGATATTGAATCAAAGAAGGACTAGAGTAAATTAAATGATCACATGTGGAATTGTTAGATTGGGACTTGGACAAAATTTGAACAGGGAGATGGAGGCATCAGATGTGAAGAAGGGAATATAGAAGGATTCAAACATGACTTTGGAGAGAAATTAGAGCAATAAGGTGTAAATGGTTTTTCAAGACTATTAGTGATACATGAAAAAGGTCATTTGGAAGGAAGTCTGGCCAAAAATGGTATCTAAATCTCATAAAGTATTGACAAGATGTGATTATAAATTAAATAAATTATTGAAGGTTTACATAATTGAAGAAAGAACATGGGGAAATGGGTATACAAATTAAATAAAGGACTGGCAATATGTGCAAAAGAATGTAAAGGATTAGAGAATTTGTACATAAGTCAAAGTAACTTGGATATGTGAATAGAATAATTGACATATACATATACACATATACGAACTGAACGAAATACTCAATAAATAGGTATAAATTGAATATTACTCATTGAGAAAGGGTAAATGAATGGCTTGAAGGACTAAGGTAATATGTGTACATATGTAATCATTACTGAGGGCAATTCATGCAAATAAAAAACACTGACTAGATGAATCTAGTATGCAAATAAAAGACAGGAGGCTGGGACAGCAAGTATATAAACAGAATAAATGACTGGAAAATGTATATGTGTATTGAACAAGGTTGGAATCTGTTATATATATAAATAGCATTATTGAATTAATCAAATATGGGATGGGAAGCAAATGTGTGAAGGAAATGAAAGGAAGGAAATAGGGGTTATGCATAAGGAATAAAACACTGAGGAAATGGTTATTTATGTCTCAAGTAGGGACATAAATACATATCAAATTAGGGGACTATGGAAATAGGGGAATTTGGGGTGTTTAACCCAAAGATTAGGAATCTGGAAATTTAAGGTTTAAAGAAGAAAGTTTGAATTGATGTTTGAACTATAAGGAGGTGATACATGACACTACAGAATTAACTGAAAGTCTTAATTGATATGAATAGTAAAGATTGATAGATAATTGATGGTGAGAAGATAAAACTGGGAAGAAATATACACCTGAAGCAATTAATGCATTAGAGTGAATGAGGTACATAAATGAGTAGAAGTCTGGGGATAGATATATGGAGGGCTTGAAGAAAAACAGCATCAGATGTTAAGAGTACATTGTTTGGATAAAACAGTAGAGGATATGGGTGACTGTGAATTGCTAAGATAAAGACTTAAAAAGAAACAGGAATGAATAAACAACTTGCAGTCACAAGTGGTTAAGGCTTGAAGAAGAAATAACTGTAGGAATGAAAGTCTGGGTGTTAGGCATGTTGATTGGTGAAGCAGCATAGAAAATGTTGCAATTATGAAAATTGGGAGGTTTATGAAGTTATGGGGGAGTTTAGTTGCTTTATGGGAGAAAGAAAGTGCATGAATAATGAAAAAGAGGTTGTCAGTTAGCATTGTATATTATTTTGCTATGGGATCAAAATTAATAGACAGGGGCTGCTGGATAAAGGATTTTAGTTGCAAAGCATGCTGCCATAACCGTCTAGAGAATAGCAGCCCTGTGCAGCCCTGCAGTGACAGAAATAGATGATACTCCCCTGCAGAATTTTATAAATTATGTTAGGTATAGTAGGTGTGGTTTAAATAAAAACATAATAAGAAAGGGAATAAAAGGTAACAAGAGGATTTGTGAGTTACTGTAAACCATTCAGTATGGCAGAGTGTGATCTGATCAGTTAAGTACAATATGTAAAGCGTTAAGCAATGAGAATTAAGAGGCTCATGTTAAAGTCTGGGGAACAGACTAACATCGGTGAGGAGGTAATGCTAGTTTATACAAGAAATTAAAACAGCAGTAGGTAAGATACTAAGAGTAGCAAATGAAGTGAAATGAACTGTAGAAAAGCTGCTCGTAGATTAAAGTAATAGCACAGTTTATGCTGTTGTGTTGTAGAAGCAAGAAACGAATGTGGGACATTATATGCATAGTGAAGGATGAAATTTTTGTGTGGGGAGGAACAAGACAAAATAAGGGTGGACTAGAAGTAGTAAAATATGCTGTGTGAAAGCAGTGACAGACAGTTGTTCATTTAGAAGTGGACACATTTGCGCTCCAAACGTATGTAGCAAAAGAAGGACATAAAACAAGCATGTTTACATGCATACGTTTGTTGGTTTCACTTTCCAAAATCTTGCAGTAGTCAAAATAGAAATATCAATTAAGTAGTGCAAATAGGCAGCCGCAACTTCATATAATGTAGCCAAAATGCCAATGATTAAATTGCTGAAGGAGTCAATAGGCCATCAGTCAACCTGGAACAGCTGGTGCTGGGGCTAGTCATCATCATCATCATAGTTGTGTTCTTTTGCACCAGCATCCGCAAGAGATTTGCCTCTTAATAGGATGAGTCCATATCTAACTGTGTTGCAATTACGTGAACATTCCCTTACTGTACTCGGCCTTCAGCTGCCTGCCCATGTTCCAGTCCTCCAGGTGTAAGGAGCTGATACACAAAAACTATATACTGAAGTATGTGTAGGCATGCGTGGTATGGATGTGCGAGGTCTTACACAAAAAAAATGTGCATTCTTACAACTCTTAATGAGCCACACAGTGTATTACACCTGCTATGGCAAGTCTGCAGCAGTTAAATGGACCATGAAAGAGCAGAGAGATTACAGAAAAAGCAATACAAGTTCATGTAAAAGTAAAATGTAATGAACTGGTTGCATTGAGCAGGGAAATAAGATAAGTGTAATGAAATACTGGAAGCAGACAGTGCTAGGGAAAGGGAAGTTAAGCTGGCAAGAAGACTGAGGACCTTGAATAGAGTTAAAAAAAATCCAGTTATAGGGTGCAAATTTGCACCTGGACAACCAAATGCAATGTTTTTCATGTAAGGAAAATACCTTCCACTTTTGCATGTAGGACACAAAGACTGGGCATCTTTATTTTTAGACTACAATTTAAATTTGAGCTAGGAGATTTCCCCATGCTGACTCTAAATATGTCTACATTTTTTTACATTTTCCTCCAATAGTTCTCCTAACTCTAAATGAGGTCCGAAAGAGAACTGCAATGTTGGAACTGATTGTAAAGAACAATTAAAAGTTTGGAACTGTATGAAGTGAAAGAAAAAGTCAGAACAATATGCAGGAGAGGAATAACATGAGACGAGCAACTGTTTGTTAGAGTTAGCTTTGCACATTGCTATTTTTTGAGTGTGTTCCTGCTGACATCATGTGGTGGGAGTATCTGGAAGGTCTTTTAAAGTGGCTGGGAGGCATCTGAGGCAATTTATAGCTTAGAAAGGCTGACATGAGTCAAGACTTCAATGGGTAATAAACAGCATGAGGGCTACAAAAAGAAGCTTAGAAGTACAAAATGAATAGAAAAACAGGGAGAAATGTACATGGTAAATGTACAAGGATATGGAACAGATATATGAATGGGAAAATATGTACAGAAGCAAGCTGCTTTTTGTGAGAACAGCAGCAACTGTCCCAAACAGCAAGTAGAGGAAAAGGAGCAAAAACAATATAAGGTACTTAAAAAACTTTTATTTTTAGGATTTAAGGTGTCTCCCTATTTACCAAAGCCCTGGTGCTGTGTTATCTGTTGCTGGGCACCACCAATGATAACTTTTACCAGAGATCTCCGATATTCCAGTGTGCATGCACAAGCCGACAAGCCAGGTCATTCATGCACCCAAAACTGGTTGGCGAAACAGTAAGTCCTCTTATCGCTGTCAGCCAGTAGGAGCTAAGTATCACTCAACTGCTTTGGTGATAAGTTTTATGATAAATAGGAGTGATAGGAAGTTTCTATTGTCAATTAGCCCTTCGCACAACCCAAGTCTTCCAGCTGTCACAAATAACAGAAATGATAGCCTGATTTCTGATATACTCCTTAAGTCTTTATTTCTTATACACTGTTAAGAGCATGCTGACTGCTTTCCATAAAGTCGCTTATTAGTTCTAGATGAGCATATGAGACTAATGTTTCAATGTTTCAGGATCATCAGCCCGTACTGCTAATTTAAATAATGCCTGTCATGTTACAGACATGTTCTTTCAAACATGGTGTGTTAGCTGTTAATCAAATTTCTATTTTATCCAATTTGTGAAATATGAAGATATCACAGTGGATACTAAGCTCATTTAGAATAGTATCTCTGGTTGTTACAGGACAATTCCTTGATCCATTTGACATTTAGCAATTCCATACTATACAACACATTTCTGCCTAGTATCCATCATCCTACCTAATAGCCACGCGCGCGTGTGTGTGTGTGTGTGTGTGTGTGTGTGTGTGTGTATGTGTATGCGCATAACTCTCAAAAGCAGACACAGATGTAGAACGGACAATATATCACATGTAAATGTAACATTGTTATGCTGCTATTGTATTGTGACTTCCACAATTATTATTCTGGTGGCCTTTTCATATGCTTGAAAGCTATTACTTATCATCTGCAGGATCAGCAAATTTCTAAAAATGGCATTCCAGTTGTCATAATATGAATATGAGTTCATAGCATTTCTTTCATATATGGTATACTTTGCTCTTGCTTTAATTTAAATAATATTGCACTGAGCAGGAATTGCTGCAATAGAAAGTGAAAATGAGGCAAAGATTAACAATTAAAAGTTACTACTTACTATCAAAATGATCACTGTATTTTAAACCAATTGTATATCAAAATATTTTTTTTTATAAAAAATGAAAAATTGTGCTAGTTTTAATGGGAAACCTGAAATAAATTTGTTGAAGTAAATGCTCAATTACCGTAACTGTAACATTATTTAATACACTATTGAAACTGTCTTAATGGCTATATTGATTGTTCTTTTCTTCCTAAGCTTAGCTTTGGAGGGATCGCGTCACAAGGAAAATCAGCATCATTGCTGCAGAAAAACTTCCATGGATGTTTTGAGAATCTTTATTATAATGGTGTGAACATAATTGACTTGGCCAGGAGATATAAACCTCAGATCTACATTGAGGTAATAATAAATTACTTTTCATATTGATATTGCCTATTATAATTATATTCACAATTATAGATTGTTGTTTCACAAGTTATTATCATCACCACCAACATTTCTCTCCAAAGTGGATATATCATCATAACCTATACTTATTTTTAGAATTCTCAAAAAAAAAATCAAGATTACTAGCAATATTATTTTTTGTAATGTTTATTATATGTTGAATACATAGTAAGAAATAAACCTATATTATTATCCTTTATTTATAGAGTATTAACACAGGAAGCTTTACAAGCAGGGAAATGTTTATTCATTCACATCATCCCTGTCTCAGATAAGCTTGCATTCTAATTCCCTAAAACAGACAAATAAATGCACACACACTGGGGCCAATCAATGAGAAGCCAGTCAACCTACCAGTCAATTTGTGACACATAGGAGGAAACTAGAGCTCCCGAAGGTAACCCACATGGCATGGGGAAAAATCCATAGAGATAGCACCCTAGTCTAAATCAAATCCAAGTGCTCAGTGCTGCAAGACAACAATTTTAATCACTCTACCACGAATATTTATATATTTAGTATACATATATATATATATATAGTCAAGAGAATGACTAGATGCACAATGTATAAGATGAAATTAAATAAGTAGGGAGCTGCACACTTTAAAGCCTCAAATATCTAGAGTCAAGATAGGCAACCAAAGTGTGCTCATCTATATATGTCCATTAATAGTTTAAGGATTATGGCCCCCAATAAAGTTTCTTATAACAGAGCTCAGCAATCTGTTTATCCTAAACCCAATCCCTGCTGTCTCATTCTGCTACCTGTCCATGGGATTGGATATGTGTGTCTCTTTGCACACTTCAGGGGGAATTCAATTGACAGCGTTACTGTAAAAGTAACGCGGCCTGCGCACTATTACGGATATTACGGTAATAGTGCGGATAATTACCGTTAGTACGCTAATTTCAATGGCGGCTTTTTGGAGAGGGACATATTCATACATTGCAAAGTCATTGAAGGAAATATTGTATATACTGGCCTGCATAAAACACATGAAATACCTGAAGACTTTAAATTTTGCTATTTATGTTGACCATGCTCTCTTTCACTCTGCAATAAGTTGAAATATAAGAGGATGGTGCTTCTCTAGCTAAACAAGCAGACTGACTGACAGCCTGGCAGATTTTCTTTGCAAATATACACTGGAGTAAATTTGCACACCACATGCACACCTCACTGGTCTGCCTATCATATTTTAAGGTGCACATCTACTCTCTGCTTTTAATAGATTCCTCTGCAAACCAGAGCTTTGACAATATGTGAAGAGGAGGAAAAATCTTTAGGGACACACTTTGCAAATATTTAAAGTTCACTTTAAAGTCCAAACTCCTACTTTATAAGTAGCACACTTTTCAATCAATTACATGTTTCCTTAGTCTCTCTTAAAATAATGCTTCATTTATTACTTATTTTAATCATGACAGTGTTGGGACATGGATATTCCCCTTATTAGGTAGCAATTTTGTGTGTATAAATCATTTTATTACATTACTGGGAGTGTGGCTCTAAATGCACTCAACTGAAGTACAACATTAAGGAGCAAAATGGGTCTATGTAAAAGTATAGGGTGAGACCTGCTCTTATCTACTATTAGCTGGTGTACAATTCAAATAATTTTGTGTAGTGGAAATGACTAAACAGCACTGAAAATGTCCACACCTATATGTCTTGCTAGAAAACCTTTAAAATAATTTTAATTTGCAAATAACAGCATACATCAGGCTTGATTCATCAAGGAAAGTAAACAAAAAAAAATGAGTAACTTTGCATCTTGGCAAAACCATGTTGCATTGGAGGGGGATGTAAATTTAAAATGTGATAGCAGTTTTATATTTGGGGTATAAATAAGCTATCAAGTATTTGTGTGCTACATGAAAAAACAGACAGTATTTAACTTGCGAAATAAAAAAAAATAATTTGCACCCCTTGCATTGTAATATGGTTTTGTCCAGGAGGAAACTTACTCATTTTTTTTACCTTAATTTCCTTAAAGACTCAAGCCCATGAACTTTAATAGGCTGTACTTAAACTAAAGATTGTTGGGCTCGGTTCCCCGAGATCCGAACCCGCCCGAACTTTGCCTATCCGAGTACCGAGCCGAGCAGGCTCGGTAATCTACCGCCCTTTCGGAATCGAAATCGAGGAAAAACGTCATTGTGACATCGTCGGATCTCGGGGCTCGGTTCTCGCGATATTTGAAATGCATAAATACCCGCCTCCACAGCAATCCGTCACCATTTGACAGAGGGAGACAGCAGGGTTAGGTCACAGGCTGTATTAGAGCAGGGACAGAGCAATATTTGTATACCTTATTCTTTCAATTATTATTATTGCAATTCTGATACCAATTCTATTAGCAATTGTTAGAGCAGGAAGAGAGTAGGATAGAGGAGGCTTTTTTTTTTTTCCCAATATTCTGCACTACAAGTGCTTTGGGGTGTCCCATATTCCCCAGTTTGGAACAATAATTTTCTGGCTGACAAAAGTCATATTTAGCAGCAGTATCTATACAATATTTTGCACTGCAAGTGCTTCGGGTGTCCCATACTCCCCAGTGTGAAACAATATTTTTTCTGGCTGCAAAAAATCATATTTAGCAGCAGTATCTATACAATATTTTGCACTACAAGTGCTTTGGGGTGTCCCATATTCCCTAGTGTAAAACAATAATTTTTTCTGGCTGACAAAAGTCATATTTAGCAGCAGTATCTATACAATATTTTGCACTGCAAGTGCTTTGGGGTTACCCATATTCCCCAGTGTGAAACAATAATTTTTCTGGCTGCCAAAAGTCATATTTAGCAGCAGTAGCTATACAATATTTTGCACTACAAGTACTTTGGGGTGTTCCATATTCCCCAGTGTGAAACAATAATTTTTCTGGCTGCCAAAAGTCATATTTAGCAGCAGTTTCTATACAATATTTTGCACTGCAAGTGCTTTGGGGTGTCCCATATTCCCCAGTGTGAAACAATAATTTTTCTAGCTGCAGAAAGTCATATTTAGCAGCAGTATCTATACAATATTTTGCACTACAAGTGGTTTGGGCTCATTAAAATGAATTTAAAGCAGTCCACATATGAGCCGAATCAGCAAGGAGGTGCTGGCACCAGTCCTGATGGTAGTGTTCCCAGTACATCATCTGGTAAAGCCTATGTAAAAGTACATAGTCTTTTTAAATCAGGGAAAAAAACACACACCAAAAAAACATTTACCGTGTTGAAGCGAAAAAGAAGTGTAACTGAGAAAAAGTTAACTGCCGATAATTTTTTTTTTGCCAACATGCCATTCTACACACACAGTGGCAAAGAAAGAATGAGGCCTTTGCTTTTCTCTATTAGTAGCAGATCAAAAAATGTCACTGAGCCTTCTTCTTGTACGGTCACTTGTGACCAAGCAAGACCAAGTAATTTGGAGTCTAAAAGTGGTGCACAACTACTGTTACGCGTGAAAGCCGAGCTGCAAGAAAACAGTAAGGCATTAGAGGATAATGTATGCTCTGAATCAGAAATTACACCAATCCCCTGTGGACAGTCCATCCACCAGTGGTATGTCTAATCGTGAGCATTCTGATAATGTACCCATAAAGAAGGGCCCTTTCAGCAGTTCTGCTGTTGTGTGCCTGAACAGCCCAAGTGTAGCCAGTGATATACAAATTGAGGATGCCACTTTGGAGTTAGAAGAGGATAAGGGGGAGATTTGTGTAGGCGACAAGGGCGCTAATGAGGATGTTAATGAGGATGAGGTTGTTTGTGTTAGTCCTGCACCAGTGGCAGCAGTTCTGGCACGTGACAAGAAAAAGTCCATTGTCATGCCTGGGCATAAAACAAAAAAATCCACCTCTTATGTGTGGAATTATTTCTACCCAAATCCAGACAACAGTTGTATAGCCATTTGTAGTGTATGTCAAGCCACAGTCAGTCGAGGGAGGGACCTTAACCATCTTGGAACCTCATCTATGTTATGCCATTTGACGAAAGTTCATTGCAAAGTGTCTAGAAAAGCTGTAAGTTCTTCCAAAAAAATGACAAGCACTCCATTATCAACTAGGACCCTTCGGTCACCGACATCCCGACGGCTACAAAATACACCCACAACACCATCCTCATCAATATCCTCAGTAGTGCTCGGAGTTAGCCCTGCATCCCACTTAGTAAGGCTGGATGACTCCTGCACTATAATTGATTCCTCTGAAGAAAGCATTAGTCCCACTGCTGCTCCTGTTGCTGCGGCTGGGGGGTGAATCGTCATCCCAGAGGAAGGCCAAGAAAAAGAGCAGTCCTACATTACAACAATTAACTCTGAAACAATCATTTGCTAGGGGAAGCAAATATGACAGCAGTCACCCAGTCGCCAAGCAAATCATAGACGCCATGGCTACCATGTTAGTGTTAGATCTGCGTCCAATATCCACAATAAACACAGCTGGTTTTTCACAGTTAATTGAAGTTTTGTGTCCGCGTTACAGAATTCCATTGCGACACCATTTTTCCCGTAAAGCTATTCCACAACTATACCAAAAAGTGTGCACAAATCTAGAGATTGCGCTGAAAAATGCCATTCTGCCCACTGTCCACTTAACCACAGATATGTGGACAAGTGGAAGTGGGCAAACCAAAGACTGTATGACTGTGACAGCCCACTGGGTTGGTCATTTGCCTTCACCAGCAGGAACAGCAGCAGCATGTACACCACTACGTAACATTTGTCACAGGCAGGCCACTCTTTGTATCAACGGCTTTACTAACAGGCATACAGCTGACAATTTGTTGCGAAAACTAAGAGATGTGATTGATACACGGCTTATAACACTTGGACTCTCCCCAGGCTATGTCATTTCTGATAACGCCAACAATATAGTGCGAGCATTACAGCTGGGTGAATTCCATCACATTCCCTGTTTTGCTCACACAATAAACTTGGTGGTGCAGAGCTTCCTAAGAAATAACCGTGGAGTGCAGGAGATGCTTTTGGTTCCGAAACGAGTATTAACATGCAAAGGATGGTGGAAGATTATTTTCAGCAGGTAATTGATATGGAAATGTCAGACAATCCCTTTTCTTCCTGGGAAGAAAAGCAGGCCATTTGGAAATCCATGTACAAACTTTCTTTGTAATACCTAAGCTGCCCACCTTCCAGTGTATACTCTGAGCGAGTATTCAGCACAGCCGGGAACCTAGTCAGTGATCGCCGTAGGAGGTTACTTCCAAAAATTGTGGAGAAAATGATGTTCATAAAAATGAACTACATTTTCTACGATCAACGCCATCAAAGACATCCAACCACTGACAGTTCTCTAATGGCGGATTCAAGCGGCGATGTATTGATAGTTTGTGATGATGATGTACACACTGATGAGGGTGAGGTCGAAGCTGAAGATGATGACGATAACATCTTTTTAAAACTTTCTATATAATTTAGTGTGCAATCTACCCCCAAATAGGAAAGGGACTTCGGGCATTTCTATATAACGTACAGTCTTGAAAGGCTGCTGTTTTGGCAATTTCTCCATAAGGGTAGGGTGTCATACACAGACTGACCCCAAACTGGTTTTGTCCATTTCAATCTATATTGTACAGTCTATAATGGCTGAATTTTTTACTATTTTCTACAAGTGGAGGGGGGCCTATAGAGACAGAAACCAAACTGCCTTTGTCCATTTCAATTTATATTGTACAGTCTATACCAGCTGAATTTTTTAATATTTTGTACAAGTGGAGGGGGGCCTATACATACAGAAACCAAACTGCCTTTGTCCATTTCTTTATATGTTTAACTATAAGTGTAGGGTGTAATATACACCCAAAGACGATGTCTGCATTGCCAATAGGCATAGATGGAGAGGAAGACAATATGGTTTGTGTGTAGAATTAATGACGGCCTACCAAGAATTAAACTGTTTTTTTTCATAATTTATTAGCTTTACAATTACCTTACTTATCCAAGAAATAGGTGGAGCACTAAAGCCAGGTATTTTAGGGCAAAAAAAATTGATTTTTAAACAAAATTGCAAGCCAAAACCAAACAAAACCAAAACAAGCAAGGGTGGTTTTGCCAAAACCAAAACCAAAACCAAAACCCGAAGGTAATCCAGATCCAAAACCAAAGCCAAAACACCAGGTTCAGTGACAATCTCTAACTTAAACCACAGCTTATTAATGTTTAATGTTTAATGTTATATATGTAAGGTTTTTTTATTTATATTTATTTTTTTACATTTATATTTATATTTTTTTTTCATATAATTTTTATTTTGATATACATTGTTTAGATTAATAAAGTATTGTTACTTACCACAGCGGTACTCTGGTTGTATCTGTAATTTCGTGTTATTTTCTTATAATTGATAGAGATTGTGTAGAATTCTTATTTTGCGCTGTATAGCTTTGTTTTCAGTTTGCAGATTGGAAGAAGTCACAAAAAATGCAATATGATGAGTCTAAATGGAAAATTCTGCATTGCTTTTACCTTGCTTTTCACCTTTGCAATGTCGAGGAAACCTGAGCACAAAAATGTCAAAGGGCATATTTAGTAATTGGGTAATTTTATGCATCTTAGGTTTGAACCTAAGTTGTGCAGAAGAGATGAAGAAGCTTGTTATTTAATGTTTGTGTGTGCATAATTTAAATAAAGACTCAAACTAAAGACTTTTATGGGAGTCCATAACTTAGTGTTAGAGAAATGTCGTTAAGCAGGGCATAAATGTAAATGATTTTTGCAATTAATAATAATAATAATAATAATAATAATGCAATGAGTGTTGCCATACTAAACCTATGGGCAAGAATGTATTTTGATCAATATTATTTTTATTTTTATCTAGGGAAATGTCTCTTTTTCTTGTCTAGAGCCTCCAATTGTCCCAGTTACATTTCTAAATTCAAATAGCTATTTGATCTTGCCTGGATTGCCACTGCAAGAAGAGGTTACAATCTCTTTTCACTTTCGAACCTGGAACAGGAATGGCAATTTATTTGCCACCAGACTTAGCTCTGCTCCATTTCAGTTTGCTTTGTATGTTGAAGATGGAACACTTAAAATGAGCCTTTTCAAACGTGGGAAATTGTATGTGGATGCTGTTACAGGTATGCAAGACATTTATAGTAGTCCTAAAGGCATGGGGGTAACAGGTGGAGATCATAGTGTAATTGGAAAACAACGATATATGCCCATTCCTTTTGGAGGCCCCTGCTTTGCTCTTCAGAGCATGCGCATAGGCCAGTGCATGCTCATTTGTTGCCACATGTGCACTTGAGCACCATTTGGCTTTTAACTATGGAAAAAAAAAGGTTAAGTGGGTCGTTACTGTGCATAGACTTACCCTCAAGAATTCTCAGAAGAGTAGGAGTCTCTGTAGTAAATGGACTCCTTCCCCTTTCACCCTAAAGCCAACCACAATCCCTGCAACAGCTATAGTTCTGTCCCTGTCTATAGGAGTTCTGAGGCCATTATATTAACCAATGAATATAGAAAACTAAGACACAGGGCCAAACTTTGCTATATTTAAAGCATAAGTACTGCTCTCTTTATCCGTTCCATGTCTTTGAGAGTTGTATTTAGGAAATAATTAAACAAGATTATAACTTATATATTTAGGCCAAATTACAATGATTTGGAGCCACTTCAGTTACAGGTTCAGTTGGTTGAATTTTTTTAATATTGGCTTGTTGAGAATTTTCTTTTTTGGGTGGAGAGCTTTTTAGCCTGGTAGAGGGTTTTTCCTGTCTCTATTTTTCTGTGGAGGGAAGGGGTGGTATGACATTTCTTCTGCTATACTTTTTATTTTGTGTTTACTACTTTGACATTCACTTAGTTGTGTCCAAATATTGCTGTCAATATGTAATTTATACATGAATACTTTTCAATGTTTTATTGGACTTTGTAGTTTAAATATAGTTCTATTATGGACATTATCATATGTTTCTGACTTAAGATTATGGTGATGTTTTATTGATATTATTACAGGGTTTAATTTGAACAATGGACAGTGGCATTATGTTTCCATTCTGGCAAAAAGGAACCGTGTGAGTTTAACAATAGACAATGATGTATCCTCAAGCTTGTATATGAACTTACCATTTCAAGTGTCATCTGGAGAGAACTACTATTTTGGAGGTACAAAATGTCATGTTTATTTTTATTAAATGTGTTTTGATGTTATTATATTTGTAATCCTCACAAATGCCTTATTTACAGTGGATGAATATCATTTATGGTTTAGATGTTTAATTCAGCTAATTATTGGAGATTCCATTGGATTAAAATTATAATTAACCAGTGGCGATCAATCCATTATTGTATGGTCAGTGGCTTGACCCTCATTAACCACCAAATTATACTGTTTATAAAACTATGACCAACACAGTAAAAGGCCAAATAATATGTACAATGTAATGTTCATGGGTGATACACCAATATAATAGTGCTATAACATTTATTTATTACCTGGCCCAATTAAACATACAACCCATTAAATGTATTTGACTTTTGTGAATATTTTTTATGTGTGTATTATTGCTTGTTTATTTTGTTTTAATTGACTACATACATACTGGTCAAAATTGCATCACAGTTGGCATGTACAAATATATAAACATCCAAAAAGTTCTTTAAGCTTACCAGCGCTTAATAAAAGTGACCACAGTGAAACATGTAATAAATTTATACTCAATGTAGTAGGCAGCTCCCCAGTCAATCAACACCTGTCTGCAAGTGTTAGACCTAAGAGATAAAATACAAAAAGACAGGGGGCGCCACACATAGTGTATTATCAATGATATACAATGTAAAGGTGACTCCAACGATAAGAAAACCCCGTACTAAATATGTGATGAAATTAGGCAGATATAATGATCAGGCTGACCGTACTCTGGATCCACCTTAGGTCTGGATAACAGGAATCCACGAGCATAGACCAAATGATAGAGGACAATCTGCGGACTCAAATAAATCCACAATAGTGTGACACAGTATAAAAGGAGACCAAACTAGTCTCAAATACCACAAATTTAATGGCACCACATAAAAAATAATAATGCCCGTACATTAGAGCACAATAAAACAAGCTTATCTGTCCGCTGGCACAAACGTGGAAGATGAGGGTAGCAGCCGGCAACACCTCAGAACATCCAGCAATGAGCACAGGGACCAAGAACTTCGCCAACGCGTTTCGTCTTGTGAATAAGACTTTATCAAGGCGTTTCGTCTTGTGAATAAGACTTTATCAAGGAGTACTCCTTGATAAAGTCTTATTTACAAGACGAAACGCGTTGATAAAGTCTTATTCACAAGACGAAACGTGTTGGAGAAGTTCTTGGTCCCTGTGCTCATTGCTGGATGTTCTGAGGTGTTGCCGGCTGCTACCCTCATCTTCCACGTTTGTGCCAGCGGACAGATAAGCTTGTTTTATTGTGCTCTAATGTACGGGCATTATTATTTTTTATGTGGTGCCATTAAATTTGTGGTATTTGAGACTAGTTTGGTCTCCTTTTATACTGTGTCACACTATCGTGGATTTATTTGAGTCCGCAGATTGTCCTCTATCATTTGGTCTATGCTCGTGGATTCCTGTTATCCAGACCTGAGGTGGATCCAGAGTACGGTCAGCCTGATCATTATATCTGCCTAATTTCATCACATATTTGGTACGGGGTTTTTTTATCGTTGGAGTCACCTTTACATTGTATATCATTGATAATACACTATGTGTGGCGCCCCCTGTCTTTTTGTATTTTAAATATATAAACATATTTAGATAAAGTGCCTGGGAAAAAAGTATCCAACTATTTTAGAGAGAGTTATGGAGTCTTATCCGGAAACCTTGTATTCTGAGAGATCAGAAAAAGCGAAAAGTAAAAATGAATATTATTGTTGCTTCTCTGTGATATGTTTTATAGACACAGGTATGATCACAAAATGTCTATTAGAAGCTGTGATAAACTACTTAATAATGAGGGGAAAGTCAGAGACAGTGGGCCTGAGTTTTGTTCATTTGCGTAGCGTATCTTGGTGTAAAATAGCTCTGCATATGTTCAGAAACAGATGTTACGTCAATGAACGCAATGCAATTCATGTCCGGACACAAATTACACTTTTGTCTGTTTACAACTTGAGAGACGGAAAAAGGAAGGGAAGGAGCAGACTAACTTAGGCCATGTTCAGTAAGAGCATTCAGTGGCAGATGTGGCCAATTCATGTCCTGGTTTTTACGGAAGTATGCTCGGTTTCACCCGTATCATTTGTACCCACTGCAGATCAGGTGTAAATGTAGACTGATGCTACAGAATGGTGACTGACACAGCATGGACACGTATGCATGCCACTAGATAGCACAGAACAACTATATGCAAGTTGCAATCAGAATTTGATTAGATCCAATGTTTTAGAAAGATATAGGTCACTTTAAATGTGTTTTAGAAGATTTTAGATCCAGCAGAAAATTAAACCCATAGAATTCAATAAAATAGATATCAAACATTTAAATAAAATGGGAATAATGTGCCACCTACAGTTAAATATAAGTATATAAGGACTTTGATGACTGTCTAAAGGAACAAGAACTTAGGAAGTTCATGGAACTACGTGGTGATTAATAATATCCTTTTAATTTTACAGCACACACATTTGAGTTTTAAACAATGCAAGATGCTTGTAGGAGATAATCCTCATAATCAATTTTTTTTTGCCTTCACTGACAGCCACATTACAAAACACTTTCAGTAAGATTCAAATGACAGAAGTGAAACTACAATTCTCCAAATATAAGTTATATTTTATGGGAGTGACATAACTACTCACAAAATATTAGGATATATTTTGGAGAGTCAGTCTCCTAAAATACAGCTTATATTTGAAAAGTAGTGATGTCACTTCCTTAAAACATAACTTATAATTGGAGGCTACTGATGTCATTTGTGTCACATGACTCATTTTGAAAGAATAATGGTATGCATGATTATCAATGAAAGTAGAACACACCTGGATATGAGGATCACTTCATACAAGCAATTTTTGATTTAGTTCAAACTTGCATTTCATATGTATAATGTACCCCTTATTGTAAAAATAAACAAGAAAACAAACTTGGGGTAGGAGGTCTCTGTGCAGCTTGTGGCTAGAATTTGGTTTCTATGCAACAGGAGCAATAATTGGAGGTTCTGTGCAAACATGACTGGCTAATGGAGGGTTTCTGTATACATGTGATTGGCAGTTTAGTGTATTTCTCTACAATATGTGGTTCACGATGTATATAGGGAGATTTCTCTGATACCTGTGGTTTACAGAGGAGCGGTTTCACTGCAATATGTGCTTTGCAATTGGGTATTTTACTTCAATAGATGGTTGGGATTATTATTTATTTTTATGCAGTATATTGTATGTCTTGTAATGACAGTCTATTTGCTGGATAAGAGAGTGGTGGTTGTTTGTGTAGGAGATATAATAGGGATATAGCAAATCCACCATTTTAGAAGGGATGCATACATTTATGGCATAGCATAATAAAGCAAATTATACCTAATAATTTTCTCATTCTACTACACAGCAAACAACCAACATATCCCCTCCTACACAGCAAATGATCACCATTCTCTTATCCAGAAAAAGGACTATCACCATCAGACATATATTGCACATAGATAAATAATGTATAATAATAATATTAACTGTAATAATAAATCATTGCTATGGACCGCTTTCTAAATTCACACACTGGCCGGTGTGCTTCTCACTATGTATGTTGTGATATTCACTTAGGGCCTGTTTCATTAAGGAAAGTAAAGCAAAAAAATGGAGTAGCTTTGCACCTAGGCATAACCATGTTGCATTGAAGGGGGATGTAAATTTAAAATGTGGGGACAGATTTTTAGTTGGGATAGGGAATGTCCTAGATGAACTTTACATTTCAGTGTAAAAATAAAACTATTAAATATTTGTGACCTACATGAATAAACAGCCAGTATTTAACTTATGTGTGAAATAATAAACTAATTTGCATCATTTCTATTGTTACATGGTTTGTCCATGAGAAAACTTTCTCCTTTTTTGCCTTACTTTCCATAATGAACTAGACCCTTAATTTTATATTTTGGTGAAGTATTCAAATTGAACTTCCTCACCTTCTCAGTCTTTCCCAGTGTGCTTCCATGTTGAATATTTAATAGTTGGGAGAATAATAAATATTCATAGTTTTAGAACCATGTAGTGTTAGAAGGCCGACAAACCCTCAATACTTCAACCTTACCTACTGGCAATGATTTATGATTCTGGACTACCTTTACAACCACAATCACATGGCACATGATGTTGTGAGCAGAAAAGCATTAGAAAGCACATCTCAGCTCTGCCATCACATGACCTGCTGAGAGCAGTGAGTCTGTGTCTGTGTAACAGACTGATTGTGTCTGTGTCTGGCAGTCATTCTTGTTTGCCAACCAAAGAGCTTTTGAAAAGGAGATAAGTATTTTTAGGGTTATAGCTAAGAAAAATTAGAGACATGTTAAAAAGGTATTAAACTTTCTATTTAATAAAAAAGTCTTATATGTGTGATTGCTACTTTAATTCTCACCAATGTTCAAAATATGATTGTGATTTGTTAAATTTGAAACATAATTCTAATATTCCCTAGCAAAAAATAAAAAGAGACATATTTTATTGAATAATTCAGAAGCACACTATGATATAGCATATTAGTAGTGATATTTGAAAATTAACTGAATATAAACTATTTTATTTTATTTAGGTTGTCCAAACAACAATACTGATCATGAATGTATAAAACCTGTTGAGAGTTTTTTGGGATGCATGAAATTAATTTATATTGGATCTAAGCTGATGGATCTTATTTCAGTACAGCAGAGTTTGCTTGGTAATTTCAGTGATCTACAAATTGATTTATGTGGCATCATTGACAGGTAAGAAAATCATCGTAATATAACATCTTAATATATTTGTTACCAACAAATCATAAACTGTTACATCCACATATTGTGACACATGTATAAAGATTATTTTTCATTTGCTAACTTTATACGCTCTTATTTTATTTTATTTGGCTGATTGTGTCTATATACTTTTATTATAGTGTGCATAGTTAAATTTGTGGAAAATGCATTTCTCCAACATTATTTGGTGGCTGAATTTACTATGGTGACCACTTACTCATGAGTGACAGTTACTTCTATTGTTATTGCTTCTCTTAACTAGTTATCACAGGGTTAGTAATGCAAAAAATTGACAGGCTGGGGCAGGCAGCAAAGAGGAGCAGAAGTGAATGAGGAACCAAGATTGTTATTCCTGCCAATTAATTTGGTAGCTTCAGTGGGGTGGGGGAGTGACACAGTCAAAGGTTAGAAGGGAGGTTGCCAGGTGCTGGGAGAAGGAGGGGAGGAGAGGTGTGAGTATGGGGTTCAGTAATGGGGGAGCAAGAAGATGAGATGAAAGACTGAGAGAGCAAAGAGATGAGAGAGAAGGCAGAAAGGCAAGAAGACATGGGACAAGGAAGGAGAGGAGACTGAGGCAGAGGGGAAGGACTGGGGTTGTGGGAACACAGAGATTTAGGGTGAGGAATGGGGAGGGACATTAAGGGTTGAGGGGACATTGCAGGGAGAAGAGAGGAAGGAGGCAGATGACAAGTGATAAATGGAAGATTGAAATATAAAGACATCCTGTAGCTTGAGGGGGATGAAACAGTGTCAGTAAGATAATGGCAAATAAGTGAAATGTAGCAGATGTAATAAAACAGTGAGGGAAAATGGCAAACAAGAACTGTGATGAAATGGCAAATAAGTATTTGTAAAAATGCAAACACAGGACAGGTAGTAATGAAAGATCAATGAAATTAATGCAATGAATAGAGAGCTGTGTTAGGGATGGAAATAAAAGGCAAAGAGAGCCAGTATAGGACTGAGAGGTAGCAGAATAAAATAATGGTACAGTAGAGTATACAGTGTAAAATACAATTAAAAGCCGGTCCAAAGGAGAAAACAGAGTAACATAAGTGGTCCAGTGAAATAAATGATCTATTATACCCGGCACAGAGTTTGGATGAGCAGGCTCCTATATTGGGTCCCCAATGGAAGACCTAGAATTATAAGCTTCAACAACTCACAAATTTATTTATTTGAATAGTTAAGTTAACTTTATGTCCCTACACTACGTATTCAAGGTGATTACATAATTGAACATACCACCGAAAAGGTAACCTTATTGCTGGTCATCACAGCTTAGCAAATGTGTATGCAGTTTGGAAGCTATGATTGCTTTAAATCAAAGTTAAATACAGAGTAAAATGTGTATATGGGCATTCTTGGTAAGTTACTAACTCTTTTGTAATAATACCCATCTGTTTGTCTTTCCTTGATAAACTTAGTTACATGTAGAGGTGTTTTCAACAATTAATTTGGCTGTAGTCCTGCTGAACACAAATAACTGCATTAAAAACGCTTTTCAAGTTTCTCCTGCAGTAATTCTTAATGCTTATTTCAAACCCGGTTATACATGGACTTCACTGATCTCAATAACTTTTACAGTAGGGGCAAACAATTTCTAAGTGCTGTGTAACATATCTAAAAATTACTGTTATGAAAATTCTCTGCATGAGATATAACATGCTAGTCAATTATGCGTGGAAGATGTTTATGATATACTTGTTTTTGTGATAGAGATACTTAGCCTTTTTTGGCCTGGAAATTAGATTGTTTGTCAATCAGGTCTGGGAACAATACTTCATAATGCACTTTATTGTTGGCCACAAGTTTATGATACTATTTTTTTTATTAACATCAATATAATATATCCCATTAATATTTGATTTATTAGTTGAAACTACACTTAAGTTTTGCAAAAAAGATGAGATCAACAGGTGAATGAACTTTGCTTTTACAGACTCTGCTACATATAATACTTATTTTATGCCAAACGAAAATGTACAGTGTGGAATAAACATACAACCTAGATTCATATGAATAACTAAATTCATATCAAATCAGACAGCTTTAAGCCACTTGTTATTTTAGACTCCACCTGCACAAACATTTGAATCTGCTATCTTGCAGATTAAATAGTGTTTGCTGGGTACACAGACCATCTGCTCCTAAAGTTTAACCACTGCAAATATGGCAGCTATTGCTAACTGCCATGCAACGCTAACAGGCAAAATCGATTATGTCCATACAGAGATTACTTTTCTCTGGAGGTATCGTAATACATTTTTAAATTTACATTTTTCATTAAAAGCCTCTGAGCAATGACTTGATTTTATAAAAGACACATCAGCTGTTCGCTCTGCCTCTCTACAACTGATACAAAGTATTATAGTACACAAGATCACAGCTTGTCCCTCAACTCCAGGAGCCTAGACCTTTCAGTCTTTTGTATGAGTCATGTATCTGTCTCCCAGACTTTTCCCACTCTTCTACAGTTCATGAAATAACTGTTCAATTTGTTACGCCATTTACTCTTCATTAACTCTTCAAATTCGCTTTCAAGTCCCTCTTACAAATGTACTTTCTTACATCATTATCCAAACTACTAGTTATCATTTTGTTGAAGTTTCATAATTCCACCTATAAAAAGTACTTACACTCTTACTTTACTCATATTCACTCCTTTTCACTGACTCACTCCCAACTTACCTTTGTAGTCCATGTTTTCATCCTTTTATCAATTTTTTGTTCAGAGGTTTCACATTCTTGGAGTTAATGATCCTATGACAAACCTTTGGTTAATTCTTTTTGAAGGAGTCCCTCAACAGTTTGGAAGCTATGTTTCATGAACATGTTATGAAGAAGGTTCACCACAATTTACTTACACAGCATGGCATATAACATGCTATAATTTATATTACCAACAGCAACATGGCGATTGTTTCAAAATGTTGACAAGTATACCATCATTTTGAATCAGAAAACCGGGACATGTAGTCCTGTAGGAAATTTGGCCCTGGCATGTGACACCAATGCTATGTCAATGTGGGGTATTAAATAACAACTTCCACTCCTTTTCTTGAGCAAACACAAATGCCAAGCAAGTACTATCAGCTAAGATCTAAGACATAATGTGTTGGTTTAACATTAAAATCGTCTACTGCTTTAAAAATGGAACAACACTAACTGGGAAATGTATCAAGATGCAGGTTTTTGTAGGTTTTAAAAGAGTCACACAGTGAATTTCACCTACAAACTGTTGGATGTATTAACTAGCAGTTTGGGGGGCCAAAAATTAAAACAATCATCATAAATGTTTGGCGATGATTGCATGTAAACAAAAATTCCTAATGTGTTAAAAAAAATTCCCTCCTTCCCCTTCATAAACAGGCTGTGCTACATGGTACCAGTCCTTGTTCTCTAAGGGGACTGAAACAAATGTTTGTAAAGCCTTCACCTGGAGTAACGCAACTGTTGCTAAGTAGCACAGCCCGTTTATAAAGGAGAGGAAGGGCTTTCATTTCACACATTATTATTATATTTTTTTACACAATGCCTGTGATTTGAGGTGTTTTTACGTGTCAGAACCACTCCTAATTTTATAGCAGTTTTTTCGGTGGGTTTCCAGAGGTTTACCAAACCACTGCTTCACAAATATCATGTATTTTTACAATGGCAAAAATTGTGACAGTGGTATGTAATGTGGTGCTTTTAAAAAAAGGTGGATTTCCAGAGGTTTTCTATTAGTTCTCATTTTCATATAACTGCTGTTTATAAGACACCCCCCAACAAAAACTTTGATTTTCACAAAACACACTTGATACATTTGTCCACCAAGAAGAACAACCCCAAAACTATTTGCAGTGCTGGGATATGGAGTCCACTAAATTTGAGTACGGCTTCTGTGAAAGAGACACTAGGTAATTAAGAGTTAAGACTGCTTTATTTTGAAAAACTATTAAAAGGTTCCAGATAATTTTTCACTAATAAACACATTTCTATAAAGTTTATTGTGGTGTCTACTTTGTATTTACGCTCCCACAATTTATTACAATACACAGTTCTCTATAATATCTCACAGTATCAAAATGACCCAACATCTATTATAATATGCAGCTCCAGTCTCTTCAGCTTTTTACAATTCCCAATAGTTACCCAATTAATAACATGTTCACATTATTACAGTATATCATCTCTTGGACATTTATGGCAGTAATTAAATCAAAGCAAACATTGCCCAAGCAATACATCTAGAACCAGATGATAGTTTGTTGTATAAATTAATCACACTACAAGGAATATTGTTAGAAACTAAATAGCCTTTGTGTATAATTTAGAAAATTGTCATAACTGCTGTTACTGGCCAGTTCAAGTATATGTCAACTAGGGTCAGACTGGAGCTAACGAGCAGCACTACCATACAGGCTGAAGAGTACATCACTGTGTGTTTCACTATATATTATCTGAAATAATAGTGGGTGCAAGCACTGGGGGAATAACCACTATTGCAGGGTTTGTAGCGGCTATGGCCCCCCTCAACATCTCCCTCAAAGGCAGTAGTTCAGCCACTGTTGGCATACAAAGCATAAACATTTGTGTATGTATTTGTAGAAGGAAAAAAAGGTTTTCAGCCTAATGAATGAACAAAGAGCTTCATTATTATCTGGGCACCTTGTATTTAATGAAAAAACTGCCAACCACACATAGTAGTAGGGGCTAAATATAGGGTGTGCAATGGCTACAGTCAATAGCTATTTTATTAATAGCAAGACTGGGAAACTTAAGCTTATCAGCCCAATTTAATAAAACAAGTTTGAGCACAGAACACCTTATTAATAGACATGGGCATAATGGCTCAGCTGGCATATTTTAGGGTTGCCAGATTCATTTATGCAGTATCTTAAATAAATTATTAGAAAAATCAATCACCTGGGTGGCCTTTATTTCATATTCTATATTTTAACTACATTGGTGTATGGGCAAATATAAATGCACCAAAATGAAACATGCCTTTTATTCCCCAGGAAACTAGATGAACCCATGAGAGTGCTTTATATAATTATGCTTAACTGCAGTGAGCCTTATTTATGAAGAGCAAAATGGATGCTGTACTTCAAACCTGCAGCTTTAGACCCAAAGTGCACCAACAATATACAAAAAATAAAATAAATTGAATAAAAGTCCAAATGAAAACAAAAGAAAAAGCTACTCTAAGACTAATCTTCAACTGCCAACCAAACAAAAGTATTTTCTGTCTCTTTCAGAGCCAGTCAGATCTAGGGGTAAATGTATCATACCCCGGTTTTGTCAACTCCCGCGAGTTCGGCGTCTTTGCAGCTTAAATTTAAAGCTGCAAAGACGTCGAACTCGCGAGAGTTGACAAAACCGGGGTATGATACATTTACCCCCTAGTGTGCTACTGGATGATTTAATGTGTTTTTTTCCTTCTTTTTTTACTGGGACTAAAATAAATCAGAAAATAAAATATATATTTAATACAGTTGTGTACAAGGGCTTCAGGAACTTAATGTTCAATTAAACTTTATTTAAAACATTGTGCATGTGTAATTTTTTAATTGCGCAATTACTTTAATTTTTTACCTTCAATGGCACTAGTCTTGTGAAATCAGGACTATCGCTGTTTTAGTGACACATGTAATAAAACCAGCTCCTGTGCCCTCTCACTGTCATTGAATAAACTGAAATTACACTTCTAAAGATTTATCAGCCTCTCTGCACATCAAGGTACGCTTTTAATTTTCAGAGAAGACTCTCAACAAAGCAGGGTAAGCATACACCTTAATGTGTGCTGGGTGGCCCATGGAGACACAACAATGCAAAGCCAAGATGTTTTGTACTGGGCATCAAGTGACCTCTACTATCACCATTTTGTAATTGTTATAATAAATAGATATTTGAGATATCTCACATGCGTCTTTAAGCTACTGGAAATGGATCGATCGTCCTCAGTAACACTATTACCAGTTTAAAGATAAGATGTTACAGAAACATTTATTTTTGAAACGTATTTCAATTCAGTCTATCTGTCATTGGATGGTGAGCCTGAAGTGAGATATTTGCAAGACAGTGAACTTGCAAATATTCTGGTCTTCATGTCTGTTACCTGCACGTTGAACTATTCCCAGATTTTTGCTTTTTATGGGCTGTTGGTGATCATCTCCCACAAGAGGGGAAAAACATCTCCCCAGCTGACATTACATTATACAACCCCATTAATCTTTTGAAATCATGTATTTGAAAATTCTCTGTCTTGCCTAAACTCTGCATGGATAATGATCAATTATGTACTATCTTAAAAGTAAAATACTAGAAAAAAAAGCTCTTTGTTCTTTGTGGTAGCCACTTCTTTGTATTCAGGCTTGTTGTTTAATAGTGCTGTTCTAGAAAATCTTGCTCAGGGTTTGAAAGGAGGCCTGGTGTTTATATTCTCAAGTCCAGATGGTATTTTTCTTCGTGAGTTGTTTTAGTGGCTCATTGAATGAAACTAAATTAAATATGGAGCTGGAAAAGTAATTGGCCATTCCCAGGAAAAACTTTTTATGTCCTGAGGAGTTGATGATGCAGTTAGTTTCATAATAGCTTCAATGTGCGTACAACTCCAGTATGTCCTTGTTAAATTCACATTTTCATTTTAAGGCTGATACCTTTTTGTGGAGACTTTGGATCGCTTTTACTGATAATCAGAGATACTGCTGAGGAAATACAGGGTTAGTGCTGTAATAAAATTGTCTCAATATGCTGTGTTATACCAAATCTACTCACATCACTTTCATCATTGTACAAGGCAGCAAAGGTTCAATCACCCAAACACTGTGTGCATCAGATACAATAAAACTTAATGAAACATCCTTTATTTAGTCCACTTGCGAACACATATAAAAATGTTTGGGTGAAAAGTTTGGTTCACTGAAAACATTTTACTGAAACCAAAATGGCAAACCTTCATTTGGTATTTAACATAGCATGACCACTAGACTCATTGCCATGACTAAATCTGCTGCCATATTAAAGGAACAAATTAATAACCTGGGAAAATTGAGCACTTAACATTAATATAACATGCTTGCAATCAATATATATGTTAAGTACGCAAACTATTAACAACTAATTTATCAACTGTGTATTAAATAAACATATAATGCACTCCATCTATTAAAATTATATAGAAGCGACCATATAAAATAACATTTTTAAATTGTCTAAAGAGGAACTTATAGCTAAATAAGACTGCTATCATTCCTATAACTTATGCAATCATATAATTAATGTAACCTTGCCTAAATATAACATTTTATTAATTCATCTCTAATTAATTTAATCTTATTGTATTATAAAGGCATGTATGAATCACATCATAGAGTTAAAAAACAAATCCCACTCAAACAGATATTACAGAAAATATGAATTCAATGTACATGTAAATGCTTAGTACAAGATCAAGAATATTACATGACGTTATTACAATATTTGATGTGTAGTCAAAGGCTGAAAGAACCAGCCAAACACAATTGGAGTGTGATAAGCAATCCATTTCTAAAACAGCTAAACTATGTAAATGAAGGGGCCTTTGGGTTTTTGGAAAGTCTGCTGTATACGTAATTTTCTTCTTTTTCAGTTATACATTAAAAAGAAAACACTTTATTACTCTTCTTTGTCACCCTAATATCTGCTCTTTACACTTTGTAATACGTAATTGTTCCAGGGTATCCAACACAGAGATATTCCTGATCCATGTGGAGCAGGAGAGAGGAGGAAGATTTACTCTAAGCAATCATGGAGAGATACTAACCATGCAAAGATAAAATCTCTATCAATAAGTGTCTTACGTGTCTCACATAATTAGTCATTATAAGAAGATCAATAAACAAAACCATGAGGAGGAAAACCAATTAGCGTGCAATTATAAGCTGAGAATAAAAATAACAATAATGCACATTTCAAGCCAACTGATACAAATATAGAATAATTATTTATTTATGTGGATATTAATAGTAGTTCCAAGCTTGAAAGTCCAATAAAGTTTATATGCTCATATTTAATGATATATCTACCTTATATATTGCCATTTTAATATTCCCAAAGGCTTGGAACTTCACACTAGGTTTATCATGATGTTTGTCCACATAACATGTCCAGCAACAGGTGATTTAAATTGCCTACCCCCTATTCACCCAATTAAGAATAGCAAAGCATAAAAAAGGAATTACTTTGCACCTGGGCAAAACTATGTTGCGTTGAAAGGAGGGGGGGGGGGTAAATTTAACATGTGGAGACAGATTTATATTTGGGGTAAGGCATGTCCAAGCTCAGCTTTACATTTTAGTATAAAAATAAAGCTATCAAGTATTTGTGTATTAGATGAAAAAACAACCTGTATTTTCATAATGTGCAATACAAGGGGTGCTAATTTGCACCCCTTGCATTGTAACATGGGTTGTCCCAGAGAACATTTACTCTTTTTTTTGTCTTACTTTCCCACTTTCCTTAACGACTCAGGCCCCATATGTTTGTAAATGCATTTTCTAAAAGCTTCATCCCTCATAGAAGTACACGTGCAAGTAGCTAGAAAAACCTAATTTCTGGTGTTTATTCTAGATATTTTTGTTAAATATGCTTTATGAGCATGTGTTTGAAATAATAAAATAGCATAAGCTTAGATGTCAATGGAATGGAAAGAAGCTCATTACAGTGAAGGGGTTTGCAGTGTCACATTTAGTAGGGGTCGGAACAGTTTGATTAATAGCTATTGTTCTGTTCTCCAAATCTCACAACCTACCAATGGCGTCATCAAATGTTAACTTGGAATGCAGACCTCTCTCACATAAATCAAACATGTCAGATGGAGAAATAGCATTGGTAATTCCTTATTGAATTTTTATAAGATGTGGACACCACGGCTGGACAGCGTCTAGGTCACACACCTATATAGAAAATAAAATTTAAAAAATGCACATTTTCTGTCTTTTTACAATAGTTTTCAAATGTTATACACAATGGCAATGCACCAGCACACTTATGTTCACAATCCAGAACATAAAGAAACATTATTAATAATAAATAATACAATACAGACTCTGTATTTTACTTATACATTGAGTCACTGTTGAAATATTAAGCTTCTTTTAATTAAACATTTTCAGTATTGTTGGTTATACTGTTAAAAAATGTATTTTATGGACCAGTTTCTGTCAGAGCTACAAATTAATCTGTAGTTACAACATGGACAATACATTTATTAGTTAGTGTTTACACACATTTATTAGAATATCCATAGAGTATAACCATTGTTACAATGCAAAGGAAATAAATTAGACAGAAAAGTGATATATTGTTTTTAATAACAATGAAGGGACCAGAAAAGATAGAAATTATAAGGAAAGTGATTAACATTATTAAAAAATATGTATATTATCAGAAGAGCTGTATATGTAGCTTTGTTAGTTACCAATAGTTAAGCAACAGCTACTTCCTGTTGCTTTCTGTTCATCTGCACTAACTATTTAACCTGAATGTTAAAGTGTAAACACTTATATTTAAGACTTAAACATTTTCAAAGTTATGTTATATTGTCCATGATCTATTTATGCTGGATCTTCAGTTAAATTAGTTATAACAGTTGTGAGCATGTTGCAAATATCCAGGAAATGGAGGTCACTAGCAAATTCCAAAATTGCCAGGCACAGCACAAAATCTTCTATGGTGACATCATATGCCTCAAATTTTGCTGATGTGTCTATATTTCCACCAAAGGGCATTGGTTTGCAGAGCAAGATGGGGGCATTTACATAGAGATAAAGGGGTGTAGAGGACACATGTGTAGGAATGTTACTTGCTCAACAAAAGAGCACACTGTCATACTAATGCTATAAAAAATATTTGATTTTATGATTTTAGCACCAGCTTAGAGTTAGCAGAGATTGGGGTCCATGTTATACTTTCAAATTTAAGTTGAAAATTGCACTTCAGCAGAGAAGCAAGTTTCTTGCTGCTCTTTGTCCAATGTAAAAGTAAAAACCTTAAATCACACAAAAGTGTTACATTTATAAAGATAGTGCAATGTCCATTGCCATTCATAATCAATTTAAGCCATAAACTAGGCTAAATCAAGCAGTATTTTAGAAGAAAACCAGAACATTTGTATTTACTAAAAAAGGGGTGGATGTAAATGGCAAGAGGTTGGACTTCGATGTGACTTCTACATGTTTGCACAGTTTTGATATTTAGGTAGATTAAATAGATGTTTGTATGTTTCCATATAAGCACTGGCATGAGAAATAGTTATATTTAATCCTTAACTATAAGGATCAGAAAGCAAAACAAACAAGGGTGATAGACATTTCATCAACGTTTGATTCACAAACAATAATAAATGTATGGATTACTAGAAGAAAAATGTGCCAAAAGTATATTTTTCACGCTCTAAATCTATAATATGTATAAATGATTAATTTACTGTTCTACAGTTTTTATAATTTACACCTTATCACTCAGATCTTTAATGGTTGTACTGTGCCTATGGCTGTCAGTAGGCTGATTACAGCTTTTTGGAAAACCTAATCAGCAAGTTAAAATATGTATCTACTGGGTGGTAAAGCAGCTTTAAGGAGTGGAGAGTGTTCATTTGTGTAGCGGTCCACTGAGCATTTTTAGTCATGCAAAATTAAAAAATGTTTACACCAGTTTACACAACTGGGCGTAAATGTATCATACCCCGGTTTTCTCAACTGGCGGGAGATCGGCGTCTTCGCAGCTTAAATTTAAATCAGCGCTGCCTTGTAAAGGGAAGTTTCCCTTTACAAGGCAGCGCCGCTTTAAATTTAAGCTGCGAAGACGCCGATCTCCCGCCAGTTGAGAAAACCGGGGTATGATACATTTACCCCCTGGTGTCACTACTCAGGTCGGGCTGCTACTTAAATGGGATATCCATTGCCCCATGTAACTTCCCTTTATAGTAGAAGCATAATAATATGCACATATAAAATGTAAAAATTATTTGAAAAGTATGATTGTGACATTTGAACTAATGTCACTTCTGACGTTCCCTGACCCCTTACTAACCTGAGTTATTCAAGACATAAGTGATAGTGAAGAACAGAATTTTAAAAGAAAAATCTCAATGTTGGAAACCAGTAAGATGTTGGTCCAAACGTGATGCTAGACAGTGCATTAAGGCGATTATTGTACTTTTGTCAACATGTTGATTTCTTTCAGGCAGTAAAGGACAGTATAATGTTGTTGAAAGCTGCTACACAGGAGCACATAGAGAATCAGAATGGGAATGCTCTCAGGGGTAGGCTGGGCTGGAGGGAAGGGATACATCTCTCCCCTGGGCTGGTCCAATGATGGGCTACCTGGGGCTGATTCACTGGGCCACCTGCATTTTTTCCCTTTAAAATGTCTCTAATAGACTGCTGATCTGAGTCTTTCCCCCAGGCTAAATTGGCCAGACCTACCTTGAATGCTATTCAATGTATGCATCTGATGGATGAAATAGGCATATGTCAGTGAAAACATGTATTGCATCCCGGCATAATTTTGTTTGGAAATAATCCCCACTGACTATAAGAATGTATTCATTTTATACATTTAGTACATGAAACATTCAATGTTGCTTCACCTAAAAACCCAATTTCTCCCTGTGAGTTGCTGTGGTGAACCTTGGTCAAAGCTTGACTCTGCTCTAGTGCAAGTTTGGTTTTCTTTTTACTCTTCTCAGTACAGTTTTTCCTAGCTCAACACATCAATAATATACTTATGACCTTAAAGTGAGTTGAAAATTGCTTTTTCTCTTCATCCTATGTTTACACTAAATCTCCTTTGACTTTTATTAGATTCCTAAAACAACTTTTAAACTGAAAGAAATCTGTTTTAACTCAGTTCAGCCCTTAGGAAAAAGAGTTTGTCCTTGAAATCTATTCTTAATTGTATTGCAAAAGCCCAATAAAACACATTTATCCGTTTAACGTAAAAACATAATTTATATTTTGCCATTTCCACCAAATACAACAATGTATAGCTTGTTCTATGAAAGCTCTATGTATTTTTATGTTGTTTTTTTTTATAATAATAAATAAATAAACAATTTTATTTGTTAGTGGATTTGCTGTAATTAAAAGTCATTTATTCAGTCATTAAAACACTCAGGTAATATGCTGGTTTTAGTGATTCAAGAGGTAGCCATTCTTCCTAGTTTGAATACTTACAAGAAAGAATCTTGAACGGGAAGGTTAAAGTTTGCTACAGCAGGGGTGCTCAACTCCAGTGCTCAACCAATCAGTACTTGCAGGTCATGTTTTAAGGATTTTTGTCTGTAGAAACAGATGGCAAATTTACTGATCCTGCAAAATAGATTAACTCATCCGGGCATGATTAAATACATTTTAAAAACATGAACTATTGGTTGTACTTGAGGATTGGAGTTGAGCATCTTTTCCCTAGAGCATAGATGCCCAAACTCAGTCCTCAAGACCTATCAACAGTTCATAGTTTCAGGATTTCTTTAATCATGCACAGGGGAGTTAATCTGTTTGGCTGGGTCAGTACTATTACACCTGTTTCTACAGACAGAAATCCTGAAAACATGACCAGTTAAAGACTAGGATTGAGCATCTCAGCTCTAGAGCATCTGCATAAGAGAAAAGTTAATGATGACAGCTTAAAATCAATTTATGAATTGCCTGGAAATAAAATTGTGGCGATTACTCCTCTAGGTAGAATATATGCAAGATGCGCAAGAAGAGAAGTCTGATATCCTGTATGGATTATTACAGTAATTTCAATTAAGGGGCTTATGTTAAGTTGACCACAAATTGCGTTTATGGCATATAGTATGCTTTTTAGATCTGAGCATGTGCACAAACTACTAAAATGGGAATTAATGCTTTATGCCTTGCGCAGAAGTAAAATAGACTACTATATACTAAGAACACAATTTGCTTTTAAATTAACATAAGCTTCTAAAAAGTAATTATTGAAAGGAGGTATATATTAAAGCTTAAAATACAGATTATGCGTATGTATTTTATCACTGCCAAGATAAGCAAAGTAAGGAAAGCATAAAAAAAGAGTAACTTTGCACCTGGGCAAAACCATGTTGCATTGGAGGGGTAGGTAAATTTAAAATTTGGGGACAGATTTATAGTTGGGGTAGAGCATGTCCTAAATCAACTTTAAATTTCAGTGTAAAAATAAAGTTATCATGTATTATTTGTGTGCTACATGAAAATTCGGCCAGTATTTAACTTATGTGCAAAATAACTAACTTACACCTCTTGCATTGCAACATGATTTGCCCAGGAGTAATCTTACCTTTTTCGTTTGGTCTCCTTAATGACTCAGCAAAATGTTAATTTCTTTCCACATTTCTTTAAACTCTACTTACAACTTGTCTTTTTATATTGTGTACCAAATTACTATAATATTCATCCCGAAATATATATAGAGAGATATATAGTACCAAATGTGTATTTCCTTACAAATTAAATAACTAGTGGGAAAGAAAAAAGATTAACCATTAAGAGGAAAAAAGAGCAGCTAATCAGTCAGTTAGCAGGGGAACATAAATAGAGAGACAGGAGGAAGCACGTGGGAAGGGAAATCAGAGAAACAGATTTGCTGACAGGTCAAGTAAGAATCAGAAATACTGAAAAGGGAAAAAAATGAAACTGTTAAAATATAGAGAAATGATAGATAAAGAAATTAAAAGAGAAAAAGTTAAGATATTAATCACAAAATAGAAAGAAGGATTAAGGAGAACACTTTGAAGATACAGATGATCCAGAGAGAGAGAGAGAGAGAGAGAGAGAGAGAGGGGGAGGGAGAGAGAGAGAGAGAGAGAGAGAGGGGGGGGGGGCGGGAGAGAGTTAGAGGGAGATTAAAAATGGGAATTTCAAAAACAGGAACAATACAGAGAGAGATTGATAGAAATAGGAGGTAACTTCATTCCTGAAGAGAGTACATTTCAAAAAGATTCAGTTTGAAAAGAAGTCAGAAGAGCAAAGTAACAGATAGAGAAGCATACAGAGGGAAAACACCAGAGGGAGAATCTGTGATTTATGAGGTAACAATTGAGAACAGCAAGTGAAGTATAAGTGAGATAAAAGGGAAAGAGCAGGAGGTCCATGGAACATCAGCAGATACAACAAGGACTGCAGGAAGGACTTTGGCTGCAACCGTTCATTGGTTGCGTCAGAGTTTGGTGGCTTTCTCTGTCTAGACATAGGAGTGGAGTGGTCAACACCCTAACTAGTGCACCACATACATTGCTATCATATGTTACAAACTACACAGCAATATAGCAATCAAAGCAATTGTTTTAGCATTGTCATTAATAGTTTTAATGACAACATTGAAAGTAAACTGACTGCTTTGTAGGTATTTAATATGTTCTTTGCGTTTTCTTAAAATCATCAATAGAAAAATGCAGGTGAAAAAAGGATAGGTTTTAGAATTATCCAATACTTATAGCTTCATCTTTATGTGAAAGAAACTATTTATTTGGCAGCTTTATTTTCAGCAAAACTCTGTTCCTTAGTTTATTTTGCTTAAATTTCACTAGTATATTTTATACCATTCAAATGTAGTGTGGAAGAAATGACCCATCTATAATACATCCTAATTAGTAAAGGACAACTTTTTTTTAATAGGAATAAGGCAAAATTCAGTATGCAGCGATGCATGTCAAAGAGGAACTGCAAAATATATCTATTTTAGAATTTTTCTATAGTCTTTTTATATAAGCAATTAACATCAGTGATTGAGTGGATGTTAATCATATATAAAAAGCCAAAAATTATTTCTACATGGCTCATTATTGTGTGTTATATCGGCGTATTAAATTATGAGCCATAATATTGCTGAAGATGACATTTACAGCTGCAATTTTGAAATATGCTATCACTTTTGTTCTTCCTAATGAGCTGCAGTCAGTACTTTTTTATTTTACATTTCTATATTACTCCAAATTATACTAATAAAATCTTTTTTTTTTGGCATACAGCTGACCTCAATGAAAACATTTCTAACTTTTCTTGTTTTAATAAATTGTTGTAGAGAGTAAAACTTTATTTTTTGTTATTCTTTGTTTCAGATGTTTTCCAAATTACTGTGAACATGGAGGAAAATGCTCACAAACATGGAATGATTTTTACTGTAATTGCTCAGACACAGGGTATATGGGAGCAACTTGTCATTCTTGTGAGTATTTAATTGTATTCTATCTAATGAAAACTTTACCCAGAAGGGCTGCTTTGAGAAACTGCTGTCCTATAAAAACTCGGCATTGTGGATTTTATGTTTTTGAGAGAACAGTGCATCAGACTGCAAATACAATGGTCACTCTTTTAGTGATACAAAAAAAATCTATGACTTATCCCAGGGATAACTGGACGTGCTACTGGAAAGCTGTTGAAAATCCCAAACCTCAACTGAGTTGAGGGGCATCACATATGAACTGCATAGTAAATGTAGTCATGTATGGTTTATTCTTAAAGTTGTACGTGGGGCAGCACGGTGGCTAAGTGGTTAGCACTTCTGCCTCACAGCGCTGGGGTCATGAGTTCAATTCCCGACAATGGCCTTATCTGTGTTGGAGTTTGTATGTTCTCCCCGTGTTTGCATGGGTTTCCTCCGGGTGCTCTGGTTTCCTCCCACACTCCAAAAAACATACTAGTAGGTTAATTGGCTGCTATCAAAATTGACCCTAGTCTGTCTGGTTGTGTGGGTGTATGTGTGTGTGTGTGTGTGTGTGTGTGTCTATATTAGGGAATTTAGACTGTAAGCTCCAATGGGGCAGGGACTGATGTGAATGAGTTCTCTGTACAGCGCTGCGGAATCAGTGGCGCTATATAAATAAATGGTGATGATGATGATGAAAGCTGCATTCCCAGTTAGCTGTGGCAGTGCTGCTTGTTTGAAGTCCTAACACGGGAACTAAAAGTAGGTGTACTAGTATGACCCCATTAGGGGGCTGCAAGCTCCATGCCTGCAGCTTTGTATTGGTCTGCACAAATCCACCCCCACAGCATCACAACAGCGGTTCCTAGATGATAAGGGCTGCATGGAGCAGCCCCAGGTGAGCAGGGCAGTAGCAGGATGATTTTTCTTCTTATCTTGAAATGCAGTTTTAAGGTCTAATATCAAAATGGTAAAGTTCCAGCTTAAGATAAGATAGTGCTTTAGTACAGTACCTGGAATAAGTGTATATGTATAAATAGGTTAATTTACCATTGAATGTATATTGAACGTATTTTGAAAGATAAAAATAAAGACCACAAATGTATTTTAAAAAATAAATATATGATTAAATGACAAATAATCTCCAGCAAACTTGTTTTTAGTCTAATTTAAGTGTAGTAATATATGTTTTATATGGTTAATATAGATATCTCCATATAACTATAAAGAGTTGGTGTGAGTACATGCATTTCTAAAAATTTCATTCTTGTATTCATTTAAACGCAATGAAATATGGCAAAATAAACATGAGTTCATTGATAGTCTAGACTCTCATTTAGAGTTAGGAGTAAATTCAGCTAGAGGTTGCAGTTTTGCACCATGACAAAATCATGTTGCACTTCAGGGGGCAAGGAACATGTTTAAAATGTGCAACACAGATTTAGGAGAGGTTTTCAACCTCTAAATTGCAATGTAAAAAAAAAGCTGATCAGCATTTGTGTGCTACATTCAAAATCAATGATATGGAACAGGCAGGTTTTGGTCTATGATGGGAGTTATCACCTGTGTGGCAGATGATAACTGCAGTATGCAAGGTATTCATATTTTCACAACATGCTTCTACTGTCCACCATGTTCTGCAATACAAAGAAGTTGAGTGGCTACTATAATATGTCTCTCTAGCTGTCACCTGACTACTTCAGAGCCAATCAGGGCCAGAGCTCTCATGCGAGTCTACTCCAAACAAATGCCTCATTGCTTCCTGCTATATTATGGGAGAGGCAGTTTGTTGTGTCCACGTATAATAAATAGCCCTTGCTTCAGCTGTAGAAGAAGTGTAGAATGGAGCCAGATGAAAATCGGGCTACGACACATAAAGACATTTTCACTAGTATAGAACATGTTCCTTTGAATACTGCAATGACCGTGCTGATTAGATGCATAGATGAAACTTGAACTTGCAATCTTCTCTGCATGGACCTTAAATTATATATATTTGTACATACATATATGCAGAGTCACATATCTTGTTCATTATAAATGACACCCTGTATCTTGAAGTCCAAGAGAAACGTGTTTGTAGTAGCAGAGGATGGTTCACAACATCAATAGCAGTACTGCTAGGTAGGGGCAGGCTGGGCTGGGGGGCATCTGCCCCCCAGGCTGGTCCCATAGTGGGCTACTTTGGGCTGGGTCATTGGGCGACCTACATTTTCTTTTCTTTAAAATAGGCTGCTGAGTCGAGTCTTGCTCCCTGGGCTAAAGTTTGCCAGCCCTCCCCTGCTGCTAGGTATCTTGGTTCTCAATCAGGTTCAGTTGGTGTAATAGTAAAGCTAGAGCATAATTGTAAAGTGAAATAAATAGCTAAGATCCCTTCCCAATTTTTCTGTACACAGTTTGAATTAATATCACTTTCCTGTCTTCTAAAGTAAATAGAAGTAGCCAGCTATTGAATGTAGATGTGGAAATACTGTGATTTGAAGGACAAGGAGAACCCTTAATTACAGGGAAACTAAACACTTGCATTAGCAAGTAAAATATCACTATTTATAACTGACATCTTATAATAAGAACTAATAAGCACACTAAAAAGGAAAACCAAGTAACACAAACCGGAACAAAACCATAGTGTGAACCAAACAATGGCTAGTTTACAGTCACTCTAAAAAGTATTCACCTCATTTGGCACATTTTTCACGTTTTCATATTCCTATATCATGGGACCCAAAACTATAAAAATCAGAATAAAAACCATGACAATAATTTATCATAAACATATTCCCCCTTTCATTAATGCTTAGGAGAAGATCTTTACCTGCAATTCCAGCTGTGAGTCGATTTGGATTAGTGTCAACTTTGTTGGCGGCCATTCACTAACCACATTGCTTGTGCCACTAAAGATCAAGTCATTCATTTATTCATTGGTGACCAATCAATCAAGTCTATGCAATTTGGGTCTTAGTGTGTTTAGCCAAATTCTTCTTTAGTCCAGTCATTCAGTGATCAGAATACCATATATGCAGAGATTTGGGCTGCTTATTAGTAGCGGAATAGATATCCAAGTCGCCAATGGCTGATTTAAAATTGGTGGCTGATAATTCTCCTGCCTTACAATACTTAAGCTCACTTTTCCCACCAACAGCAATACTTATTAGTCAGCCAGCTGTTATCTCAATTGTATGTAATATATTTGTATCATTTTCCCCTCCAAGTACAGCACTGTGTAATATGGCAGCACTTTATTAATAAAGGATAATAATAATGTGTCTACCTGTATTGTACTTTTGGACATTCCATTCGCTTGAGCTACATCAGGTTGGATGGGAGCAACAAAGTCACTCCAGTACATTTATTGTTTGGGATTTAAACCTATTGAATGTGGCTTTTTCTGTATGCTTTAGGTCATTGCCATCTTGGTTTATAAAGCTTCTCAAAAGTCCTATGTCTCTTACAGAATGCAGCAAATATCCCTGTGTGTCAGTATTTTCCTCTATTAATTTTGCCCCCTATTTTAACATGTATTATAGTCCTTGAAGAAGTGTAGGACCTCCATAGTGTTATTTTCCTGACATCATTTTTCACAGAGGGGATAGTGTTCTCGGGATGATGTGCAGTGCTTGGCTTGTGACAAACCTAGCATTTTGCAATAAAGTAAATAAAAAATTACACTTTGTGCTAGATATACTATAGGCTGGTTTTAGACGATTTTTTGGGGGATTTATTAAAGCCCAAACCGCCATTCAAACGGACAGAATTTACATTTTTCAAAACCACCACTTTGCAAATCGCCATCCCGATTTTAACAATGATCAATATATAAACCACCTGATTTACTAAGCAGGGGTTTGCAAAACCACCACAAAACCGCCATCCAAAGGGCCAAAATAAAAGAGGTGGTTGTGAGTGGCAAGAGTGCTATTTTGCCATTCAGAATATAAGAGAAAGCCCCATTGACATTTAAATTAGTTGGGCAATCGTTATTTATTAAGGGGCAAAATTAATTTAATATTATTTTTATTATTTTAAAGAGAACACTATTATTGCACTATATTATGGGAGAAATGTGAATATAAAATAATATTAACTGATTGTTAATGGTGGATATAATTATTTATGTTGCACAATTTGGCATTACATAATGCCCGAATAATAATTAAATAATTTTGTCCCCTTAATATATTGAGAAAACAAATTTCCTTCATAAGTTAATATTAAATTCAGTTTGCCCCTTAATTAATAAATAATGATTGCCCAAATAATTTAAATGTCAATTGTACTTTCCCTTATGATCTGAATGGCAAAATAGCTCAAACAGCATGTTTCAGCTATCAAGCCATTCAGAAGCTGGTATTAAAATTGTTCTGTCCTGTCTTTCGGATGGCGACTCTAACAAAACCAACGGCGGTTTAGCTTTTGAAATCCACAACACATCGCCATCCATTTTAAATCGCAGCCTCAAGCCGCCCTATAGTAAATGTGGCGGTTTGGATCACTAAACCGCGGGCAATGTGTGGCCAAACTCAATTCTTAGTAAATTTAGCCCTTTGTCTTATCTCCCCTTAGAATCTTCCTCCTTTTGTTATGAGGGCCTCTAACATACTTTCTGGCAAACTCTATGTGAATTTTCATCAAGAACGGTTTTCTTTTTACTTCCCTCCCAAAAAGTGCATATTAGTGAACTGTTGTTTTCCCCTGGACAGTTTCTGCCATCTGTGCCATGAAGTATTGTAACTGACAGCCTTCCCCTAGACCATTTGAATGCTTCTCCAAGTTCCTTCTAGCATAGATACTCAGTTTTAAAGAACAGCCTGTTCTAGACAAATTCATAGTCGTGCAATATTCTTTCCAATTCTTTGCAATATGAAGTTCTTTCTTGGAAATATGCTAACCAACGGTGGAGCCTGTCACAAATAGGTGTATATATTTTTATATCTATTGAAACACTTTAATTGTACACTCTTACCAATTCATTATATGACCTCTAAAGACAAGTGATTGCTCTTGAGTTTATTTATGTGTATCCTACCAAAACAGATGAATACTTATATAATACATTATTGTCTGTTTTGATTTGTAACTAATTAGGAAAATCTTTTATTGTCTTTTTAATTTGACATTACAGAATATTTTGTGTCAATCAGTACTGTAATGTTCGTTTTGTTGCTACCAATAAACATTGTCCAATGTGATTATTGTGGTTCCAACGCACACAAAGTTTTAATAGCAAAAGATAGCAGGATTTACAGCAAGCCATGATGAATCATAAAAGGTATAACAATAAACAGGAAAGTATAAAACGAATACATTACATTACGCAAGTGAATCTTGGGCCCAGGTCCACGTTCAGCCTTGTAGTCTATAGTCAAAAGAGAGAGAGCTAACACTGTTCCAGTACTTGCTTATATGCAATTTGAATTAACATAAACAGTGATGATGTCACGAATATACACAGCTAACACTAAGGGAGGTCTTCATTCGCCCAGGGTTAACGATGTTCCAGTAGACTGCTGGTCATAGGTCAGTTCATTTGATCTCTTCACAAAGGAGGGGGTGACTTACTTCAACTGTTGCGTACACGAATAACCAGTTTAAACTGACCCATAAACAAAGTATTTTTGAGTGTTAATCTCATATTGTTCATAACTTGTGACCGCTAGATGCGATCACTACTCTGTCGAAACTGGGTTAATGCTGGTGAAATAAGCTTTAATATTAGACCAAACTCTTTACCTTTTAGAAGACCTGAGCCATAAATACCTTTACAATAATATTATCTATGTATAAAAAATCTCTAATTCATTTTACTAATAAATAAATGTGGATTGGAACCTTAAGAAATGTGCACTACTTACAAGTGTAGGTGTGAATGTGTATTATTAATCTATGAGATTGCATAATTACACGTGGCATACTAATTGCAATCGCACTGTAAAACAATATTAATCGATTTAGCTTACTTCATCCAATTATTTGACTTCCACAGTACTAAGAATTCCCAAATACATCCATTTGATTCCATGATACAAGAAAATAATATGTGAACAATGAAGGTGAGCGCAACATTATGACATTATAAAAAAAAACAATAAGAAATAAATGATAATAAGTTCTATATGAAATTATTTTTATTGCTTAAAAGAATGGTATTGATAGCCATCCAATAGCAAGTTAATTTCGGATATTTCTAAAATGATTTATTGCTGACTGATCAAGAGTGTATGATCAGCAGTGAAGGTGTTAAAATGTATATTTTTAATCTGGATGTGGTGATTCATCATATATAAAGCTTGCATTTTTGGTAAATAAGGGGCTCTTCTTTTTCAGCCATTTATGAACAATCATGTGAAGCATATAAGCACAAAGGAAACTCATCTGGATTCTTCTATGTTGATTCTGATGGAAGTGGCTCTCTAGAACCATTCATGGTTTATTGTAATATGACAGGTAATCTATATCATGAATTTGTTGTTATAATTAAAATATATATTACAGGTCATAAATATACTAAGGGAAAAAATATTAAGTAAAATATTATTTTTAAATAAATCAAAGAAGTCCATCTATTAATACAAATGCTAATAAAGTTCTCTAAGACTTTTCAGTGTCTCACAAGTTTAAAAGTTGTAAAATATATTCATGATTTTGTAATGCATGTGGGACAATTAATGATAACAAATTTTACAACAAATCTATGTTAATAGTATAGACAAACCCAGAATTTATATTTCCCAAATTTATGTTTTCCCAGCTTTTAATATTTTTTTAGTTTCTTCCTCTTTAAAATGGACTGCATTTCTTTGTAAAATGTTATCACAGTGGTACTTTAACCCATTTTAGCGAAAATGTCAACCAGTGACAATCAAAGTGTTACCAGCTGTAGACGGTAGTTCACAGCATTAAAATGTCTTTAAAGAACAACTAACCTCAATTTGAGATACTCCAAAAAGATTCAAGATAACTATGATTTTAGCTTGTGTTGTGGGTAGGTCATAATTGGCCCCCTGCAACGGCTCTAATAGTAAATACAGTGTAACCTGCATTTTCAGCCCATTGGGGGATGGATTGGGCTATGATAGCTCAAGTTACTTACAGTACTTACAGTAAGGGCATAATTAAACAGTATTATCAGGTTCATGTATAATAAGATTTGTGCAACCCAAAATGCACACGTTAGGCTTTGATTTTGAGCTGAAAATTGTGGCATCAGTAAATGAAGCCCAAAATGTCTAATGAGTTTCGTATTATAATGAGCTGCATATATTTTTGTGAAATACACATTTCAAAACACGTTTCATCCACTTTTCTATATTATATAAAGCACAAGGTAGTTTCCACTTTACCCATGAGAATTCATGAACAGCTGCTGGTGTTACTCAGTGTTCAGTAATATAAGAAAATTTAGCTGATCCTTCTTCTGAATATTTAACCTGACAGACTGAAACATATGTTTGTTTAAAACACACACAGAAACTTTACAAAATACAACCCCCTTATTCCCAGTAATGACAGATCCCTTCAATGTGACATCTCTGGCACTTAATCACCATGTGTTTTTTATGTAAATATAATTGAGGCCACTTAGGTCATATGCAGCAATTTCATGACACCCTTTTATTTGTTATATTTTCTATATCAATAGAGAGCATTGTAAAATAATTTTGCTTCCTTTACTACTGTCCATCCATGATAGAATTTAGTCTGCCTTAAAACAAATATTCTAAATATAGAAGGGAGTATGTGAAGGAGCTCCTATATCGCCATTGATGACACAGTCGCGGTGGGCGAAGCTTGAGCCACGCATAATGGTCGCTAACAATGCACTGCTGTTTACATGCACCGAACTTATGCGCAGATTAAGATATGAACTGGCTGAAAGCCAGAGCATTCCAACTAAAAAAATTCTCTTACATGTGGCATTTGGCAGAGAGGTTCAAACAAAGGAAAGAACATGTGCTTACTAAGAAACACAGAGCTGTGAGTCATCATTGCAGTCAGTGTCCAGTGGCATGGGTGTGGCAGAGGTCAACCACTCCCACCTAAAGCAATGCATTATGGGTACAGGTTTATAAGCTTCAACTCAGTCTGTAATAGGTCTCTTTCGATCACACCACATACACACTTGGAAGCCTGGGACTTCTCTTACACCTGGAGCCCAGAGGACATAACCACATTGCAAGAACAAATATGGAAACCATGAGCATTGTTAAAATTCAAATAAAAAAATGTTTCAAAGAGATATTGTTAGTATTGAACAAGTTCTGAAATCAGTCGCCTCTTTTCATTGTCTTGCATTTGATTTAGTCGTGCATTCTCTTTTGCACCAATAAAAGGGTTCTATCACGTAGAAAGAGAATAAAATATAATAACTACATGGAAATGTAATTTGTAGTATAACAAAAGAAAGAGGCTTACATTACCAGTCATACAAAGTGACTGAGTTTGCCAAATCTTGCCTTCCTTTTCCTTAGTACAGAGTTACAATTTATGTTAGAATAGATTGATTAACAAGACTTGAATCATAAGGTGAAACTTTATATAGATAGCATGCTATTCTCCAACATAGCAAATTGTTCCCATATATGGGCCATTTATATACTTATATACTTATGACAAAATATATATATATCAGTTACATTTCTATTTAAGTTACAATATCTTAATAGGGAGTGTGATGTTGCAATTCTCTTTTGCAATCTGATCAAAACATTGTCATCCCTAGAAAAAAGAGAAGCCAAATGTCTCACATGCGCCTCTTGTTGTGCATTGGAACTCTTTATTTTACCTGAACTTGAGTATAAGTGTATGCTTTGCTGTTTAAAGTATTATTATTAAATATTAGAAGTATTAGAACTTTTTCTTTGCTCTCCTACTTTAACTAGACACGACAATAAGTATATTACATCACAACAACACAGACCTGAACAAGGTGAAGAGCTCTGATCGGGAGAACCCCCATACAATGAATTTCAAATACTCGGCTGATATGGATCAGCTTCAGGCTACAATTAACAATTCCATGCACTGCAGACAGGAAATTGCTTACCACTGTAAAAAATCTCGAATTCAGCATAAGCAAAGTAAGTTACAATAGAGATATTTTGTTTGCTACAATTTAATATGGTTTAAAGCATATTTTGTTTAGAAATATTGCTGTTTCATGGGATCTGAAAGTATCAATACTTGCTGAGAAACATTGACTAACCTATTGGTTGGGGCTGTAAAAAAATGTTGTATTCCTTCCCCAGATATGTAAAGTACAAGCAAAGTTCTCTGCTCTCTATCCTCTGCGATATGCCGGACCATGCTGAACATGGGGCACAATGAACACTTTCCCTATTTAATCTAAAACATTTATATAAAACTTTACTGGATTTGAGGTGTACTACTTAAATGAGATGGATCAATAAGTGATGTACATTTTTTAATTCAGTTCCCCTTATAACAAATGGGTAAACAGATAATTGTCCCTTTATAAGTGGTATCATCATCATCATCATCATCATTTATTTATATAGCGCCAACATATTCCGTAGCGCTTTACAATTGTCCCTTTATAAGTGGTACAAAACCAAACCCTTTTAAAATATTTATATGGCATATAAATGTCATCAGAGAGGTAAATAACTCTTCCTCTTTCAATTACAAATAAACATATAAATGACAATAAATACAAATCTACATATAAATGACAATAAGTACAAATAACAAGTTAGACAATGCATGAGCATAAGCAGTAGAGAGACCAATATATTACATAGCATTTACTGAATAACAACAAGTCAAATGCACAGAAATAACACTTCCAATGATAAATTAGTTGGTTCTATTGCTGAATTAATTGATACCTAAAGGGGATAGTGTTGGGTACAAAGTACCTGGGCCTGCCTTGGGGACCCATGAAGTGGTGGATTATAATGGGGTGAATTCCTGAATTTCAGAGCAGTGCGGAGGCGGTGGGGGGCAATGACTTCAGCACAACCCTCCCAGATAGTAGGGGCTGGGGAACATAGGGGCACCAAAAACTAATTAACCCAATAGTTGTCCATTCTAATGTTTGTGATCCTACACATTAACTATATGTGAATACTACAATTCCCGATAAAAAATATCACCTTCAGAAAAAATATGGATAAAAGTGAATAACTTATGGAGAAATTGCATTTATTGTAATATGTGCTGCCTTTGTAATGATGAGACTTATAACTTTGAATATTTCTCTAATGGGTGAGAATATAAAGTTATAGCTAATGTTAACTGCAGTACTAGTTATGTAGTTTATTGGCATGTATATGTGGACTATTTAACATTGAATTTATGAACATCAGTGCAATATTAAAGATTTATTTACAACAAAGGAAGCAATGCTCTTTTTGAACATAGACTAAGAATACCAAACCTAGTTTCACCAATTAAGTTGCCATTTAATAACGGTTGCTATTCAAGCTTCTGCTTTCCTCTCATGGATGGAAGGAATATGAAGAAAAATATCTATTAAGAATTCATTTCAAGGTGAATATAGCTGTTTTATCATATGAGGTTGTGCTTTACATGCAACTCAATAATGGACATTTCAAACAGCAAATAATTTATGACAGTACAAATGGCCTATGAATTAACATAATTATACACACATTAATTTTAATGAACTTTCTCTTGAGACTCTTACAGCATTATGCAATAGATTTAAGTAGAAGACATAGCGTCTGTATTGCTGGAATTCATAGGCCATACACACTGTCATATTAGATTCAGTTTTCCATCCAATGTATTTAGCTGTGAATGTTAATCCCACATGAATGTTGTATTTTGAAATACCATGCAAATGAGAGCCATAGCAACCTAACATCCTCCCCTTTCACCCAGGCCCCTCCACTGCTCAATTACATAACTAACTAAATCTATTAGCACTGTTAGTTTTGTTTGTTTTAGCATTGCACTGTTAATATTCAAGGGAGAAGAACTTACACAATGCTGTGACCTGATATAAAAAATCCTTGTATAACTGAGATTTTTTTCCAATTCTACTTACCTCTTCTCTTCCATCCTTTTAAGAGCAGCAAAATTATCTTTTTTTAATTAAATTCCACTAGAACATATTGGGGCTGATACAGAGTTGATCGCGATATGGGCATAAATTACTCTTAAAAAACAAAAGCATACAAAAATTGCATATTTCACCCAAGAAGCATCTGGCTCCGCATCGGCAGCATATGTGCTTGGTTTACGCAAAATCATAATCAGTGTGCCTTCTAGCAGGTGCAAGATATCCGCTAACTAACAGGCTTATATGCATGTTTCTGCATATCTGCATGAGCCAGCCTTAATGTAAACAGCCTATGTTTGCTTGTCCCTTCCCTCCCCCACTCCTTATCTCCAGTCATACGGAGGCACAAGTGGCAGATATGAGCAAGTCTGCATTGGCGCATATGCATTCATTCTCTTTGTGGGCACGTGCAGTCCACATTTGTGACATTTATGCTACGAAAACTTGTGTAATCTCAACTCAGCAGCAGGCCCATAATATATAAATGAAGATTCTACAAAATCTTCTTTTTGGTTTTCCATTAACAATAACTGGAACCACATAAATATATCTATCTACTTCATAACAATCAGCAGTCTTTTAATAAATGGTCAAAAGGGTATTATGGGTCCACCAGGAGAGGGATAACACAACCAAATTCCTAGATTTATATTTTAAATAAGGATTTTCTTGCCTTCCTATTTTTCAATATTTATTGGGATCAGCCAGGGGATTGAGTAGAAAAGGAGCGTCTTGCTTTTGGAAGTGAGCTTTTGTGAAGGTATTGTCTACTACTGCATGGTGCCCTGTACAGTGGTGAGAATGTGATGAGTCTGAAGGTTTTCATGCCCTTTACACTAATTGAATTCTATGTCTTTGTCATTTTTCTTATTCTATGCTAAATTATGAATTTAGGATAAAATTGTGTTTTCATTTAAAAATTAAATAAATGTACGCTATGTATTTTTGATTTAACAGCAGTGATTTGACAATGGCAAAAGTGATATTGTAATAACGTGAAATATGGGGCTAATCCCCACAGAGACATTGTATTACTCTATTGACCAACACAATATACCAAACATATGGTACCTATCATACTATAAACATCAGTGCACAGGATACCATAACCAACTGTTTGAAGTATATTATACATAATGATTGCTATCATATTATACCAAAATCTAAACAGGTGCCCTATACATGAATTTATAATTAGAGATGCTTGAAAATTTCAAACCAGTTGATTGCCACAAACTTCTTACATGCACAGCTCGCGTCGCCATTCGGAGTTCACATTTGACTTTGCTAGTTTGGAGGTCCGTCATTCACAGTCCTGTTCTCTGTTTGCATTAAAGTTATAATAGTGTTTCAAATATTTTTATTTTTAAATAATATTTTTATGTAATGAAAAAGTTTATCTTTTTTAAATTTAAACTTTGTACATTACAGTTTTCGAAGTTACTAGTGTTTAATTTTGCCATTTCCAATTTAAAACATTAATATATATCAAGTTAAGCATTAATTCTTGTGCAGGTATGCTCTACTGCTGCATATTGTCCTGCTGAATGATTGTTCCAGGTTGAATGAGGTTCTTTCGGTTTCAAAGAGTTAATAACATAATATAAAAAGTAAAAGTAAATCGAATACTTAGCTTCCAATATGTTCAAGTAACAGTCTATTTCCAGGACCTCTCTTCCACATGAAAGCTGGAAAAACAATACACACCTTTCGGCATCAAGGTTTTGTCATGAGGCAAAGGTCTCTCTGACTACATTCCAGTTTTATACTCAGAGAACAAAGGGTCTTGAAATCAACTTACATATAAGTGTATGAATATATTTTCAGACTCTCTATAGATATATTACTGATGAAAAAGATACATTCTTTGCACATGTGCAGAAGCATCTGGGACACCGCCTTGGCATAATATGTGGAGATGTCTCGGCTCAGCCTTTGATCAGATAAGCATTTTACAATACACACAGAAAAGTATGAATACAACAAAATGGAGCTCAGTGGCCATTTTGATAGGCCTGTCACAATGATTATTAATATCGTGATGAGGCTGGGTGTGAACTGGCTCAATCATGTTTGTATCGGCTCATTCATGCTCGCACATGATCAAACAGGCTCAGCTATTGTTGATGTGGCTCGACCATAGTTGGACCTGTCAGATTTCCTTGAATTAAGCTTTATTTTCTTAACTGATCAAACATTCTAGAAATTCTGGAACATTTTTAAAGTTTTGTACTGATTCGACAAACTTGTTCAAGAAACGATATGTGGCAGGATTCTAGCATCTCTGTTTACAATACATAAGTAACACTCCATATACTATGGGGATAATTCAACTCTGCCGCAAGTAATGCAGCGCTAAATCTATTACCATTAATACGGTAATATTAACCCTGATTTCTGCTCACAGTTTCCTGAGCTGCGAGCAAAAACCTGCGTTAAAGATTACCGTATTAATGGTAATAGTGCGCACTATTACTGTAATGTCGGTAATAGTGCACAGGCCTTGTTATTTTTTGGCAGTAACACGCCCATTTTAATTCCCCCCAAGATGTACTACCCATATACTATATATACTACTTCTGCCATGTTAAGCATTATAAACTGTAATACAAAGCATATACTCAAAGCATAAAATAAACTTCTATGCTTCACTAACTGATTATAAAAGAAAGGAAACAAATTACATTCATATATAGTATCCAATAACTTACAACATTCCTGAATTAAGAATTGGGATAAAGTAGCTACACTACTGATCCATTCAGGATACACTACAATCCTCCCTCTCATACTCCCAAGTCACCTTGATTAAGCTCTGTTGAGGTATGAAATGCAACATCATCTGCTCATGCCATACATAAAATCCCAGCATTCTAAAAAAAAATCAATAGAAGACAGCTTTTGGTGAAAAAATGCAGTAAGTGTTGCATAAATTATCAGTTGTGGGCCTAGGATTGCATAGCAAATAAATATATGGAAAATTAGAACTTTTAAAGAGTTGTTCTGTAATATAAAAAACCCCATCTTGCTTACTACCGAATGCAGCTTCAACTAATGACTGATATACAACACATAACCGCATCTAATGACCAGTATACAATGCAGATCCACATCTGATGACCAGGATATAATGCAGAGCCACATCTGATCACCAAAATATAATACAGAGTCACATCTGATCACCAGAATATAATGAAGAGCCACATCTAATAATCAGATTATAATAGACAGACTTATCAAGTGACCAGCATGCAATGCATATGCAGTTTAAAAAACAGTAGACCAGACAAATTCTGGTGTCAGATATGCAAAACAGAGCCAAGTCTAGTGGCCCAAATACAATGCAAAATACATTCTGGTGACCAGTGCATAATGCAAAGTTTATTCTGTTTACAGAGGTACGGTACTGAGCCTATTGTGGAGACGCTAATTCTGGTAATGAACATATAAATAAAGATGAGTGATGTTTCATGCATGTCTCTATATTATCACACATAGCACATTACAGTGCAACAGTGAGACAGAAGAGCAGCATGGTGTCACAGGTCTGTAGACATGTCCCATTTTTTACTATAAAGACTGAAGCAGGTACATTATCTGCATCTCACATGTTCTGTATTGGATCATCTGATAGCTAAGCATAAATAAAATAAATAAAAGACCACAATGGCTCGTACCAGTCTAGGAAGTGAGAAATGTTTTAATTTATTTGCAGAATCTGTAAACTTAATTTCACAAGTATATATCAAAATATCAGTTGCCAAATGTATCCTGAAGACAAGCACAAGTTAAAAATAAGGTTTTCTGGAGGAGTGAGACATTGTAAAGCACAAGGTGAGATCTAGCAGTACACACACACACACCCACACCCACACACACACATTTAATCCGTATCTTTACTTTCAAAGTAGAAAACAAAAATATGATTTTGAGCAATTGACTGGATTCCAATGGAAGCTGACCACATACAGATATTTTTGTCTGCTCATTTTGATCAAATTTGATGGGCAATATAACTTATTTTATAGATAATTATGTACATATACATGCACACAAATTACACTGATCCTCTGCATTCTCCTTGTACAAACTGGAGTACAAGAGGAGGTTCTGCATTTTGCAATATATGTTAATCTTACCAACTCACAGAAGTCTTTATGCTTTTTATCTGTGTTAAAGCTTACCTGGGGATTCATCTGACAGAAGTTGGAATTAATTAATGACAGAAGTTGAAATTAATTCATGTAAAAAAATAAGGGGTGCAAAAAAGATGGCACTTACATTGTATCGACAAAAAAAAACACTGTTTCTCTGCACCCTCCGGGTCTGAGTCATTAAGGAGAGCAAAGCAAAAAAAAGAGTCACCCAAATTCGGCACTGCCCCACTAGATTCAGGACAGTTGGCAGACTGTCCTGCTCTCTCCTATCTGTTCTTGTCACTGTCACCACCTGTGGCTGATGGTGTCTTTAGATAAGTTGCTCTTTTATCATGTCCTGGAATGTTGGAGACCCTATTAGGAAAAAAATGTGTAAATCAAATTTAGAAAAATCCAACCAGCCCCGGCATTAAAATAGTAGCACCCACATTTAATAATTAGGCCTCCCTCCGATCCAAACATTAAAATAATAGTACTCACATTTGGTAAATAGATCTATTTCCCTCAAACCAGCCCTGACATAAAAGTAATAGTGTTCCCATTTAATAAATAAACCTATTTTCCCCAACCAGCCCCAGCAATAAATTAATAGCATTTTTGTTTGATATAACCAATTCCCTCAACCACCCCCTTCATTAAATAATTAATATTCACATTTAATAAATAGCGCTCCACCTTAAACTCAGCCTCACATTCAATTAATAGCCTCAAACCACCCTAGCATTAAATTAAAGGTCCCGTCACCTCACCTTAATTTAATAGGGCCAATGAATAAATTAAATTGCCCCACCATCATCCCACAAATAAAATAGCATCCATTAAATAATTAGCTCCCACCTAAACTCCACCATTATATTAATAGCCTACCTCCCACCAAAGTGCTATTAAGACAGCCCTCCTTTCACACAATATATTAAGACTTCCCACTCCCTCACACATTATAGCACCATACACCCCTTTTCCCTCACACATTATAGTAGGCCCCCTTTCCTATAGTTTAGTATAGGCAGACCCCTCTATAGTTTATTATAGGAAGCCCCCCTAATGTTTAGAATAGACAGCCCCTCATAGCTTAGAACAGGCAGGGTTCCCCCCCACCCCTGCTCACCTTTAGCTGTTCTGGCCGGCGTCGCTCCTCACATCAGGAAGACAGTAAGTGATGTGTGACTTCCTGTCTGCAACATAGTACTCTGGGTCCCCGTGCACTAACAGACAGCCTACTGATTGGCTGCCTTTTGCTGTCCACTGACTACCATTGTTTCTGATTGCCCCTTAGTCCCCCCCACCAGTGCCGAATACAATAGGAGCAAATGTGAAAAATAATGCCATAGAAGGAAATTATAAGAAAAACAGTTTAGAAAGCTTTGAAAAGGGTTAGTGAATGTGTCACAAGTGAAAAAGACTTTATATACATTTATTTTTGCCACATAACCCAGTGTTACCTGGACTCCATAATTTTTTATATGTGCTTCAGTCATCCGAGCAGTGTCACGTAAGAATGTACAGGAACAGTATATGCTATTAGAGGTCACTTATTAAAAGACATGGTTGATGCATTGTGACTAGAGATGCTCAATCTCGTTTCCCTGAGAACCGAACACATCCGAACTTAGTCGATCCAAGTCGGCTCGGTACTTTTGCGCGCCCTCCACGGTGACCCATTGCCATTTCACAGAGGGACAGAAGGGGTAGCACGCTTCTTGGCAGTCTCTAGTGCAGTTTGGCAGCATCATCAGTAGAAAAGAAAGAGGAGGGGTAGAAGTGTTCTTCAAAGTCTCCAGTGACATTCGGGAGAGCTCCATTGCTCCATTACTAATTGTCATTGCTGAAATAGAAATAATAGGGCTGGCAGTGTTCATCAAAATCTGCAGTTACATTTTACTGTGCCATAGCTCACTCAGAAACAAAAGAGGTGACAGGGTTCAGTGCTGAAACAGAAATTGTAATAATAGGGCTGTTAGTGTTCTTAAAAGTCTTCAGTGACATTTTACTGTGCCATAGCTCATACAGAAAGAGGAGGGGTGGCATTGTTCTTGTCACTCTCCAGTTTCAGTTATGATAATACTAATCACTCTACCTCATGTGCTAAAGCCTATGTTCAAGTGCATAGTGGGAAGCAAAAATGTAAATAAAAAGCTTGTACCTTTTTAAAGAAAAAATACCTCTCTAATAAAGGTGAAAGTTTACTGTAGAAAAATATAAAATTGCCAACATGCCATTCTACCCAAAATATTACCAAGCATACCAACACCAGCTAGCTCCCTTCTCTCAACTAGATCTCAGCAGCTCAATCTACACTGTCATCATATTTACCCTCATCGGTGTGTACATCATCCTTAAGCAATACTAATTCACCCCCACTGGAATCCCCCAACACAAAAGTCTGTGTACATTGATATAATTGCTGGTAATAGCCTTCCTCATGGAATTTGTAGTTCATTTTACGGAAGAGCTGTCATAATGCTTGGGAAATTCTTTTAGACCAGACCAAATGTCAAAATGTTGTGCAGACTCATCTGCATCACCACTGGATGTCTTGGGAAAGCTAAGGTTTTCCTTGCAGCAATTTCCAGAGAAACTGAAGGAGACGTCATTGTGTCATGTACCACTTGAGCTGTCAGCTTGCTGACCAGGAGCTCATTGCATCTCTTGAGATCTGGGTCAGTTGGAAAGAAAGAGAAGACATAGCTCTTAAACCTAGGATTAAGAACAGTTGCCAAAATGTAATAATCCGATTTCAAGATGTTGATAACTCTTGGATCCTGGCGAAGCCAATAAAGTACTAAGTCTACAAGTCCAACATAATTAGCGGAATTGCATTGTTTCATTTCCTCCTTTAATTTCTCTTGCTGCTTTTCAAAAGTCTAATTAGGGGAGTCACTTGACTCAAGTTAACAGTGTCTGCACTCTTTTCACAGGTGACTACTTTGAGTAGTTTCAGAACCTTACACAACACGGAAAGTATTCTCCACTGCACTGGACTAAAGTACATTTGCCCTCAATTATATTCTTCTTGCAGCTACTGCATTCTCCTACATGCTGTTGCAGAATCCCGAAAATGACCCTAAATATTTTAGGAAACAGACAGCATCTCCTGCATGTCATTGTCATCTTTTAAAAAGTTCTGTACCACCAAATTAATTGTGTGAACAAAACAGGGAATGTGATGGAATTCCCCCTGCTGTGATTCTCTAACAATATTGGTAGCGTTATCAAAAATCACATATCCTCAGGAGAGTCCAAGCAGAATAAGCCATGTTGCAATGACATTCCTTAGTTTTTCAAACAGATTGTCAGTGTTATTACCTCTGACTAGCACCTTGTCCCTTCTCTGATAACCACCTCTCACTCCCGCCTTCAAGACTTCTCCCGTGCTGCCCCCCACTTATGAAATTCCCTACCACATTCAATTAGACTTTCCCACAGCCTTCAAATCTTTAGATGCTCTTTGGAAACCCATCTCTTTTTTAGAGGTGACCTTATCCTCGATAACACTATTCACACTAATGCACCCTCACAACTATCCCAATCTCCACTCTGAGCCACACTCACTCCTCTTGTTTCAGCTGTGCCCTCTTCCCTTTAGAAGGTAAACTCTCTAATGAGCAGGGCCCTCCATACCCTTTGTTTTCATGTCTCCATTCATTTTGTCTGCCTTGTCTGTTCTTGTTTTACGTATGTCCTGTTTTATGTATGTCCTTGTCTTCCCTACTGTACGGCGCTGTGGAGCACTGTGGTACCTTACAAATCTATGATAATAATAATAATAATAATAATAATAATAATATGCCTCTTAGTGAAACAGATGATACACAGAGTAGCCTGCCTTTGAAAAATGTGATGTTCTTGGGTACATGTTGCTGCTGTCCCTGCTGGTGAAGGTGAATCACCAACCCAGTGGGCTATCACAATCATATAATCTTTAGTTTGCCCAGTTCCGCTTGTCCACATATCTGTGGTTAAGTGTACAGTGGGTAGAATGTCATTTTGTAGCCCAATAATTACATTTTTGCGAACCTTCTGGTAAAATGGTCGCAAATCTAATACTAGCATAGTTGCCATGGCATCTGTGATATGCTTTGTGACTGGTTGACAGCTTTCATACTTGCTTCCTCTTGCAAAGGATTGTTTAACAGTCAATTGTTGTAAACTATTAGTAGTCTTCTTGATCTGCTTCTGGGTTGAAGATCCACCCCCAGTAGCAAAAGCAGCAGCAGTGGGCCTAACATTCAAGGATTCTTATGAAGATTCATAGATAGGGGAGGATTCATCTTGCCTTAGAAACTTGGATGCAGGACTAGCCCCGATCACTTTTGGGGATATTGATGATGAAGATGTTGGGGGTGTAGGATGCAGGTGCTGGGATCTAGCTAAGAGAAGGGAGGTAGCTGATGCTGGACTGCTTATTGTTATTTTTTAGCATACGTTTCTGATTTTCACAAAAGCTTTCAAATGGCGTAACATAGATGAGGTTCCTAGATGGTTAAGGTTCCTACCTCTACTGACTGTGGCTTTAGAATGCTACAACTGGCTAGACAACTGTTGTCAGGATTTGTGTAAAAATATTTCCACACATAAGAGGTGCATTTTTTGGTCTTATGCCCAGGCATGACAATGGCCTTCTTCTTATCACTGGCAAGAACTGCTTCCACTGGTGCATGACTTGCCACTGTAGAGTTCATTGACCACACTGTTTGCTTAGGTGCCTTAAGCCCATTGTTAGCTTGTTTTGTGAGGGCCCAAACAATCCAAGCACTTCAGGCACAAAAGTTGCACTTTTTATCGCTGGAGTGCTTGCTTTGTTAAACTGTACATATCCTTTTTAATATCTGACAGAAGAGTGGGTGGGAGGGCACAAGGACAATTCCATCTTGCACCACTTTCATTTTCTGCCATTGCTGTCTGACAATGTTTCCTAGATGTCATGTGTTTGTGTCATTGCTCTGTTGCTTAGCATCCAGCCAGGTCGCTGCAGTCTTTGTTTGACAGTGTATGAAAATAATATTGTGACCTGTGATGTGGTCAAAATTTACTGCAAATGACTTGAAATTAGTGTTTTTGAGGTTAATAATAATGTATGGAAAAAAAGAGCAAAATCATGTGGTTTATGTGATGCAAAAAATAGGGATTTTAGAAAACAATAGGGATCCAAAACCAAAACACACAAGGGCGGTTTTGCAAGGACCAAAACCAAAACATGAAGTTAATCCAGATCCAAAACCAAAACTAAAACCAGAACACAGGGGTCAGTAAACATCTCTAATTGTGACTCATAGGGGCATATTCAATTGTTGGTGTTACAGCCAAAATTAAAGCTCCCTGTCATTACGGTAATAGTGCGCGTAAATACCGTTATAACGGTACTTTTCTTGCTGGATTTCAGCTCACGGTTTAGGGAGCTGCGAGCTGAAATCCAGCTAGTATTACCGTAATAACGGTAATAGTTTTTCTGCAGCGGAAACCACCAACAATTGAATATGCCCCATAATGCGCCAATTATACAAATTTTAATTCGAGAACCTTCCATGGGCGCTGTTCATTGATTTGTATTATAATTAAATTACTATCTGTTAATTGTGATTCCAGTGTAGCAATTTGTTGGGTCCCATTGAATGCAAATTTGTTATTTTGTTTCAGCCATAGTATTTTGCTGTTAGGGATGAAGAAGAGAAGATTATATACAAAAAATACAAGCAAAAGAACTACAGACTATGTATTTTAGTACAGGATTATAAAGTCAAAATGCAGTGTCACTACAGTAATTGTAATTCTTGAGTGTTACATAATGACACATTCAGTTGCTCAGCAGGGCAAAAAGAGACTCTTTAAAAGTGAACTTCATTTACTCAGTATGAATGAATTAATCTTATGCAGTAATATAACGTTAAATTACACTTTCTGGCATTGCTCACTCACTCTTAAAAGAAACCAGTTTAATTCGCATTTAATACTACATTATATTTTTTTTACAAAACCAATTTTAATGCCTATCATTTGTACATATATTGCAGAAAATAAATGCTTACATCTAGCATGCTGCTTTTTTCCCTCACCTTTAATTTTAAAATGTAGACATGAGAGCCTCAAGATAAATGACTCTAATATCATGCCTCAGTGAGTATGCAGTCTCCTGGTGCTCTTTCTCACTAATAAAAGTAAAATATTTGACAATAATGAAAAATTAGGTTATTTGCAGAACATCTTTTAACTTAAAATAAATATGCTAACTAATATGCTAACTATCAAGGAAGCTTGTGGCTCTAACTGTATATCCCAGGAAATACTATACATTAAATGTTATATACTTGGAAAATCACATCATATCCGATTGGATATATTGTATACATGTGTATACAGTTGTTATTTCAATAGTCTCAGTTGGCACAGTATGCTAGTATGGCTTCCATAGTACATTAGAAGTAGGGCTTTAATCCATGAGCCCTAGGTATATGACACAAGGCAAACAATGCTCTGGAATATAGAAAGTAATAGATTGCTCTGGAATATAGAAAGTAATAGATTGCACAGCATTGGTAATGTAAATTGTGTACTATAATATTTCCAACTTTACAGTTAACCTTTTTTGCTAGATTAACATGTAGGCTCTTCATACTTCAGTCAAAAACTGAAAATCACATATGTGTATGGTTTTTACCATCACACATTTTAAGATTTTTACTAGCGAAGTCAACCAAGTATGGTTGAATGTATGAACTTTGCATTGTATAGGGGTGCATTTGATATGACAATGTAATTTCATTTGTGTGACATGAGCTTCAAATAACAACTTTATTTTGCTGGGCCATCTCGCTGCTTCCTCTATCTAAATTTCAATGTGATCTCCTTCTTCCTTCCATTCAACTCCTCGCACCATGACACTGCTCCTGTCACATTCATCCATCTTCCCTTACACAATCTCGCAAAATCAGCTATCTCATCTCTTGGAATACTATGTGCTGCTGTGAACGTTCCAATGATCTCATTGGCTAATAAACTGTAAGCATTATGAATGAGCAGGAGATAAAGATTAAATATAATAAGGTGCTCAGACTCAAACACATCGTAAAATCAGTTGCATCTTTCAACCAGATGTTTCAAAATATTAGTTTATTCTAATTTATTATTGTATCATGCGCAGATATATAAATTTAAGAAATATGAAATTGAAGGTTTTCTTGTACGCAGATATATGCGAAAAGAAATGTCTTAGCTATGACTTTAAAAATGAAAAGTACAACTATTTGATACTGAAAATGTATATTGTTTTAGTTGAGACTACTTGTACTTATTCAATGTAGTTGCCATCCAGTAAGATGTCTAGGGTAGCTTTTACTGCTTGGGCGATTTTACTCACACAGGAATATCCTGGTCTTCCATTGGAAAAAGAATCACATTCCAACCTAAATATTTACATGCAGTACCATTCAATATGCAGCAAAGTATGGGCATGTAGAAAGAACATTATATATATTATTTTATTGACAATAGGTAATCCAATATTTTTGTACATGTTGAATGTCCTTTTGATTTAATGAGGAGCACAAGTGAGTATAAACCATTCATATTTACAGGATTATATTTTTTATTATAGACAACATCCCTTTCAGTTGGTGGGTTGGACGTACTAATCATACTAATGCTTATTGGAGTGGTTCGTCACCAGATGGCAAAAAATGTGCATGCGGTCTTGAAGGAAACTGTATCGACTCCCAACTTTATTGCAACTGTGATGCTGACAAAAATGAATGGTAATAGAAATATCATGGATAGATTATAACGTAATTGTTTTAACTTGAAAATAAATACATCATTGTATAAAAAGACAACAAAAACCTGTACATGATAAATAATACAGAAACAGGTAAAACCTAGTCAATATGCAAGTACAACCAGAGACGTGTGTTTGTACTATATCTTACTAAATACACTTTTGCAATGAAATGATGGGTAACATGAAACATAATTTACGTGTAATATAGGAAATGCATTCAAATTGTAAAATGATTTAATTTACAAATACAAAATATTTTTAATTATTTGAAGTAAAATGTGCTCAATTAGCCTGATAAAATATTGAAAATGTCCCCAAATGTATCTAGTAGTCATACCTGCTCTAATTTGCTAAGAATTTCAAATAACTGCTTGGAACATTGGTTTCAGGGCTTTCATTATTGCATTGGAAGCAAATTACTAGACTTGTGTCCAGTAAATCAAACTTGAATGCTAAATTCAAGTAGATCTTGATTCAGTGTAATTGATCAGATAAATTTACATAACTTATATAAAATTGGATTATTGATTATATTCATCTTATTTCCAACGTCACAATGCACACTAAAATGTTTCCTTTTTCAGGTCAAGTGACATAGGATCCCTTTCTAATAAAGATCATCTACCAGTTACACAAATTGTGATCACTGATACAGACAGACCACATTCTGAAGCTGCATATAAACTCGGTCCTTTTCTCTGCTGGGGAGATAGTAAGTACATTCAATGTATTGGATATGTGGATGCATAGTTTACATGGAATAATAAGTTAAAATATCATTCAGAGTGCTGAACACCAGTCCTGTGACTATAATATTCTTTCCTCTTCCTCATACAAGCAATGTGGCCTTGGGGACTAATATACAATTACCATATTAGGCATTATATGATTTCCTTCCCTTTGTTGATTATTATTTTATTGTTAATTTGTAACTTTTTTTTTACCTTTGATAAAGATGTTCTGCTTTTACTGATTCACAGTCCAAAACATAGATGTTTGTCATAGAGTTGCCAGTATATGCTTTAAAGTAACAAAATGATAAAGGGGTCATTGATATGCCTATTTCAGTGCATATACCACATTTTCCATGGGGAATTGCATAGACTTGCATAGACTTGCAGTCCAAAATGGTGGCATATGGGGGGGTGCAAGTTTTATTCACCCACTAATAAGATGAGCTGAGCAGATTGGGGCATTCATTGCTGATGAATGAGATTATTTATTGTTCACAATTGGTGTTCGTAATTAGTGTTATTATGCATAACATATGGTAATGATGAGTGATTGGTATCACAGTACTAGTTGGCCCTTGTTTATAACCAATCCACGATTCCAGACACAATATTATCCATTAGATGTCCATTGATATGTAAGGGATTGAATGATACAGTCACTAACATACTTATTTATTAAATAATCCCTAGCTATAAGGACAATCATCATATTTGGACACATGGTTGGTTATAAACAAGGGCCAACTAGTACTGTGATACCAACCACTCATCATTACCATATGTTATGCATAATAACACTAATTACCATATGGTATGAGCACTAATTCCGAACAATAAATTGAATAACGTGTCCTACCCCTCCCCCGGGTCATTTTTATACCACTATTTTCCTACTTTTCACTTTACTATTATTTTAAAATGTTCGCCTATGTAGAGTACATACGAGTGTTTTTAACATTTTCAATAAAAGTTAAGTTTTAAGTCCTACTCATTATACCATTGGTATTGAACCGGAGTGCTCCAAATGCAATCTTTCCACTTCTTCTATTAATTGATTTATTTTGCATGCATCACTCCTTCCAACTAGATGAATATATAATTAAGGAGGATGGTTCATAACCTGTTGCGGGATCCAGGAGCGCACGCATGATTTTTAAGGGAAACCCCCGAAAAAAAATATAGAGAGAGAGCTGCTGCGCATGTAGCCGTGCATGCGCAACAGGTCCATTTCGGCACCACTATATTGTACAGCAGCCGCGGCGCTGTCAAAGAAGCGTTCGCAGCGGTGCTGTATTGTAGCACCGTCGCGGACACTTCTTTGACAGCGCCGCGGCTACTGTACAATATAGTGGCGCCGAAATGGACCTGCTCCGCATGCATGGCTGCTGTACAGTGCAGTGCCGCTATGTAGGGGCACTTTTTAGCCCCCCATTCTTCGCGGAGGGGAGGGGTTTCTGGAGAACCAGAAACCCCCCCTGCGTGCGACCCTGGAATTACTTTCTTACACTTACATTCTGACCAATGTAATAATTAGAGATGCTCACTGACCCCCGTGAACTGGTTTTGGTTTTGGATCTGGATTAGCTTCGTGTTTTGGTTTTGGCAAAGCCGCCCTTGTGTGTTCTGGTTTTGATTTTGGATTTTTTAGAAAAAAAATCACATAATTTTGCTCTTTTTTTGTTCCTACATTATTATTAACCTCAATAACACTAATTTCAAGTCATTTGCAGTCAATTTAGACCACCTCACAGGTCACAATATTATTTTCATACACTTTTGGACAAATACTGCAGCAACCTGGCTGGATGGTAAGTGACAGAGCAATGACACAAACACACGGCAGTTCCTAGCCCATCTAGGACACATTGGCACACAGCAGTGGTAGAAAAGAAAAATGGGCGCCCAAATATTGAAGGTGTATAAATCACCATACCATTGTTGCAGACAACTCTGTCCCTGAATAACAGCTTGTTGAATTGTGTCTACATACTTGGAGCTAAAAACAAACATGTTTAATGTGGTTGTTGGCCTCAGTCAATGGTGCATTTTATCACTCCTATTTGTGATCTCTATGGACCAAATATCAAAGGTGGAACCAGTGCTGGAGGGTATCTAGTATGGAGGGTTAGACAGTACCTATAAATAGTAAACTACCCAATGCAGGTTTGCACATGTTCCCAGACCTCATATGAGAAATCATCAATATCGGTTCGGGTTGCCAGGGCAACCTGCGTACACAGAAAAATAGATGCACAGAAATACAAGTAAAAAAGAAACAAACATAGAAACTATTACCCAAAATAAATATAGCACCGTAACCTGTTTAGTGGACCTAATCATATCTCTGCTATGTTTAGAAGACAGTTATAAGATCAACGTTTTTAAAAAAAACAGCCAATAAAATAGTTGTTAAACAGATGAGGGGGGACTTGGGCAGGGAGGCAACTTTTAAAAGTAAGGAAATTATTTTAGAAATTGTCAGTTACTGGTACTCAGTAATCTACTGATGAAATGTTCATATCCTCTAAAATGTTCAGTTTCTGTGTTTATTTCAGTTCATTCTTGTTTTATATTTTAAGAAACCTGTTTTTCACTTTTATTTTCTGCATGTCAATTTTTTATCACCATTTTTATTTAATAAGCATTGTGACTTTTTGTCATAGTAACTCCAACAAATAGCAGCTGTATTTGTCTTCTTAACGAATTCATGTGTCAGATAAGCTTGAGTTTATAGAGCTACATTTATGCAGGGATCTGTTTGTATTACAGTAACAATCTGATTAAAAGAGGTTGTAATTCCATTTATATGGATCGGCCTGGGAGTAACTGGAGACTTCCTATGGGTGTCAGCTCCTGAACTGAATCTTAGTGGTGTCAGACCTGAGTGTTTAATAGCGAGTGTGAGATATATTTTGGGGGATTTTAGTAATATTTTGACAAGCCAGATGATTTCGTTTTTATTAACCCTTTCACATTCACATGCCATGCGTGCACATTTGGGTAGGGTTGTGGGAAGAAATATAATGTAAAGTAATGTCATTTTAAGAGATTAGATGAATTCCAGTTGAACAATATGTTTGAGGGGACTTTTTTTAGTAGCCTTACAGCAGTGGTGTCATGTGTTCTCCCCTTGTTTGCATGGGTTTCATCCAGGTGCCCCAGTATGCTCCCACAAACCAAAAACATGCTAGTAGGTTAATTGGCTGCCGACAAAATTAACCCTAATCTGTATGTGTGCTAGGAAACTTAATCTGTAAGCTCCAATCAGGTAGGATTTATGCGAAGGACAAATATTTTCTATACAGCACTGCGGAATTGGTTCTGCTATATAAATAAATGATGATGATGATTTTGCTATTTTTCATTTGTAGTATTTTAGGATTGATTGCATGTTATGTATTCTGTCGGGGTAAAATAAAAGTTTTTTTTTTATAAACATAAGCTTATGTGTATTTAATACAGAACCAATTAACTCTGATAAACATTTTTTTTTTTTGTACACAGTAAAGTGATTAAGTATCCACCAGCGGATTCATTTTTTTTCATAAAGGTTATTTCATCAATTTTGTATTTTGCATTAAAAAATAATTAAAATCATGGAAAAATATTTTAATCTATTATTTACGTTTACTTTACTGATGAATTAACAGTGATCTAATTAAGGCAATGGGCATACTGTTAGTTATAAAAAGTAATGAAAACTACCCAATAACTCTTTGAGCCAACTTTTCTCTGCAATGATTATTGCTAGCTTTTTGTTACTATCTTAATCTGTCCTCAATGAAGGCAAATAAAAACTGGTAAACATGCAGACACGCATTTTAATATTATTATTATATTGGTATTTGTGTGCCTATAAATGTGCTTTCCTGTGTAAAGTGTGCTTGATGGAGCAAAATCCGTCTCATTAAAAGTATTGGTCAATGTCCAAGTTTCAATCATAAGACGATGTGTAAAAAGCAACACATTCTGTGGAATAAAAAGAGTCATATAGCCACCAATTAGACAAAAACGCTTCTTAAATCACTCATTGTAATCTTTTAAAGCACTTTAGTTCGACACCACTGACTAAAACTTTTTTGTGGTGTAGTTTGTTAAAGAGCTTTAGTGTGTAAGTGTGTTGGTATCGGTATCTTGAATGACTTCAGATATAATCTGTATCAATTATGAAATAGGAGTTCTAAGATTGATATTACACATTGTACCAAAAAATTGCATATACTTTGTACATTTTGTAATTGTGCCAGTGTTTGTGTATATATTGCAATATATCTGTTTATGTGTGTTACTGAGCAATGATATGGTTCCTGCTTTCTACCCCTATACACTTGGTTCCCTCCACACTATCTGCTCTTTCTGAATTTTTTTATCTCATTTTATCTAAATCTAAATACATTCCTGCCCTGGGGGAAACCAGGGAATGCTTTAAGGAGGTGTGAAAGGGACCAAAGGAACAGGATGAAGAGGTGGGTGAGGTGGGAGTAAGCATCGTAGTTAAAGGAGATAAAGTCAAGTGGTTTCAGGATGAGAGTTGGTTGCAGGTTTCGTCCCCAAAAACCGAGGAAAGGATAACAGGATGGATAGGCTGGAGGGAGAGTGTGGGGTGGGGCAAGAGGAGCCTGATGGGAGAGCATGTCATGGTGGATGGACTTCTTGGAGGTGAATTTGGTTAAGAAGTCAAGGACGGAGATGCAGGAAGAAGGAGAGGTCAGTGGATGGATTTGAAGATGGTAAAAGGTGATGGGTTGGACTGCTATAGAAATGAGAGATTTGAAGTAGGACTTTTTGGAGATAGGGTGGAACTCTAGCAACAGAAAATGAATTTGAAGTGGAGGATGTCAGCATGAGAGCTCAATTTCTACCAGTAGCGCTCAATGATGCAGGAGCTTTTTTGTAGGTAGCAAGTCAATTTGGAATGTCAAGGTTAAGGTGTAGATTATTGAAGACTAAGAATGGTAGTCAGTGTAGCAGAGTCCATGGCAGTGGTAAGGGTGTGGTTGTAGAGGGAAACAGCCTGCTCAGGGTAGAAAAGAGTGGAGATGGGGGAGAAAAGTGAGTCCAGTGAGGAGGAGAACATAACAGGGTTGAGGGGGGAAGCAGATTTAGGGTTGAAAGAGGCTAATGAAGAGGAGATGATGATCAGAAAAGGGGAAGGGATATTTGAAGAAATTCACAGAGTTCGGAAAATACAAGGTCTAGGGAGTGGCTGCTAGAGTGTTAGGGAGAGGAGGTCCATTATGAAATCATCACAATGTTACAGTTACCCAGGAAGAAGGAGAGGAGCTCGGTGGAGAGGCCAGATGGTGAAATTATCTAGGAATTGAAAGACAGGACCAGTAGGACCTCAAATGAGCAGACAGAGGGCTAAAGAAGAATGAACCAGGAGGTGCAACATAGGGAGAGAAAAACACCCGCCCTGCCACCTTGAAATTCACAGGTCAAGGGGTTCAGCGATGCTGTCTTCAATCATATCTACAATTAAAAGGGTTCACATAGCTATTCTGGGTTGCTATGCCCAATGTTATGTGACTTCCGTTGCAGGGGCAGATTTTAAAATTGGAACTTCTATTTAAACCTAATCTGAATACTGTGTCGGTGTCAGATTAGCAGGTTTATCTCCCTAACATCTGGATCCCTACTAGTGTTATAACTCTTTGGATCTCCCTGGTATCCCTAATAATTTGGCTTGACTATAATTATTATTTTGGATTATGATTTTGTACCTTTATTGCCCACACATGCACCAGCCCTCGGCTTTCCTGACTCTTCTCATCTCCAACTGTGTTCCTGTATTGTGTTGTTACCATCATGTTACACCAGAAGGCAGTGCAAAGGATTGTGGCCAGTGGGCTCATGGCAGCAGAGCTGGCAGCAAACCTTATGGTGGTTACTGGTGAATACCAGGGGGGGTGCGTTACATTCTGCACCTCTGCTCTGCTAGTGCAAATTTTGTAGGTGGGGCAGGCAAAGAGGTGAAGGTGGGGAGAAGAATGGTATTGGAGGGGAGGAGAAGGTAAGTGAGAGGGGTGAGGCATGATAACAGCCATGAGGTATGACAGTGGTTGTTAGATAGAGTGAAAGCAGTAGTGAAATGGTACATTGACTGTTAACATGGGCAATACAGAACATGAGTGGAGGTGTGTCAAAAAGTTAGTGAAGGGGGGAGAGATGAGGTGTCAATAGGAACAGTATGAGGGCAGAGATGAGATATTACATTGACAGTTAAGGCAAATAAATCAATGAAGTTAAACAATGGCAAAAACAATAGCAGTTCAAACAATGACAAGAACAGTTCAAGCAGTGACTGTAAAGCAGCAATGCTGTGATAAACACAGAAATGGAATGAACTGTACATCCGAAGGCCAGTGGGTGGATATCATGGAAAGCGAGGGAGCGTGTGCATGAACCAGGGACACTCAGGAGGGACGGAAGGGCAAGATGTTCACAGGCATTGCTTAGGCCGTCCCAGAGAGGACACACAGGGGGCTGGCAGAGAGTGGAGTGGTTGGATAGTGTAAATGGGGGGTCAAGGGCTGCTGTTCAAATGTCCACAGTTCAAGAGGTCCCAAAAATATATAATTTATTCCACTCAGTAACAGTTAGGTTTTGATATATGTTAAAAGCATTATTGCTTTTTATTAATAATCCCAAGTTGAATGAATGGAAGAAAGGGTTTAAAATCTAGTTTATTGTGACAAAGAAAAATGAAAGTCATGTTAGTGGAGGCAAACACCTTGAAAAAAAGGAAAGAGATGAGGAGGTAACATTTTACTCCCTATTTGGTGTCATTACCTGCCATCTTTATACATCTGTACATCCGAAGGCCAGTGGGTGGATATCATGGAAAGCTATGGTTATTTGCTAAGGAATTACAAATATTCACGTAACTATTATTATTAAAATAATCTGATCTAATTAATGTATTTGCATGCTGTATCTATATCTAGAAACAATTTTTAGTGGTTTATTTAGAAAATGTTACACATTAATTATGCACCCATCATGTATATATAATTTATTTTTTCTGAATATATGCAAATTGAATAAAAATGCAAGAAATGTATTTTATAATAGCAATTAGCTCCTTATTTTTATTATTAGTAGTAGTATTTATTTATAATATGCCAATCATATTGCACACAGCTGTACAGAGGATGTGTAGTTATTCACATCAGTCCCTGCCTCATTGAATTTACAATCTAAATTCCCTACTACACCCACACAGACTAGGGTACATTTTCATAGAACCCGGTTAACCTACCAGTATGTTTTTGGACTGTGGGGGGAACCTGGAGCACTTTAAGGAAACCCACAAAGACACATAGAGATCATCCAAACTCCACAAAGATAAAGCCCTGGTCATAATGAAATTGATGACCCCTGCGTTGTGTGGCAGCAATACTTAACTGTTCCACCATACTGTCCTTGCATTTAAATTAATTATGTTAATTCCCAGTTAAAACCAAAAGTTTTGCATATGTTCCACAACTTAACTTGCTTTTTGGGTTAAAATTAGCATTTATTTAACACTCCTTCAATAAGGTAGATATACAGACAATCTATAGTAATGAGAATGGAGGGGACATAAAGCAAGGTTGTCTCTCTCTCTCTCTCTCTCTCTCTCTTTCTCTCTTTCTTTCTTTCTTTAAAAACCTTGCAATCTTTATTGTTTGACGGATGTAATAACAGGAGCTGATTAATGAGAAAGAGAAAGTCACATCTGTGAGAGTCAATAAAATCCAAACATGGGGGAGAGATGTAATGTTGGCAATTTAACAGTCGGTCAGGCTTTAAGTGAACATAAAGAAGGAGCTGTTTTATTATAGCAAGGTATGTTAGCTGTTTATTGGTGCTGGCTGAAACCAAGAGAAGAGATGCAGAAGAGATGCAGAACAGATTTGAACTTAAAATATAAGGACTTGCATTAACTAGATACATTGGGATAGGGTGAAGGATCAGGTCGTCATGGTTGTCTATCTCAAAAGGGATACTTGTAGAACTGCATCCAACTTGCTTTACTATATATCAAAATAATAACTGTACAGTTAACTGTACAGTTGATTGCTAATAATATGTGGTTGTTATCAATGTATATTTACATGTTTTCATTCATAATTTACCTTGCATTGATTCTAATATAAAGTACCTTGTATATACAGTAGGTATCATATACAAATCCTCCTTAGACTATTGCACATCATATATTTAATACTTAAAATGCTCAGAAGGATGGCTGTAAGTAAAATAAATATGACTTTTACATTAAACTACTGAGCTCATATTAGCAAATACTTCAAGGATATATACACTCATTCAAAAATTTATAGTAAGACGTCTTGTTAATCATTAAGAGTCATTTAACGTCTGCGGACCCAGAGTGCTTCTTTATGTTCACAAGTGCACCTACTTGTATGCACTGCATATTTTAATGTGCACATCCAAATTAATCACGACAGTGATGGAACATTGCTACTCTCTTTATTACGTGTCACTTCTGTGTGTTTTGAATATTTTTATTACAAGGGTTGACATGCCTAGAAATGTGGAGAAGATTTAGGGAAAGAGCAAAGTGCATACTATTATAAATATTTCGCTTTTTTGAGGAGATGTGTCTTATTCTGCCCTTTATTTCATTTTAAAAATCCCATACTGCAAAATAAAATCTTAATTTTGCACTTCAGTGAATTGCTCATATATTTCCTAGCCCACAGGTGCAGGGTCTGATTAAGGGTTCATGCCACCCTAGGTTAATATGTTGGTAGTGTCCCCTTCACTTCCATGCCAGGCTAATATGCATTAGGTGAAAATTGACCTGTTCTTCACCCCCACCAACAATTATGTCCCTGTGGCTTTTTAAAAAGGGTCACAGCAATCTTTGTCACTCATTTTATTGTCATTAAAATGAGAACTGTGTAGCAGTATGGAGGCATGAACGAGAGTATAGATGTGAATGTGGAGGGGGCTTTTATGCCTGCATCTTTCACCATCCATGTCTCTCCTGCTCGCGCCCACCTGAGGATGACTCAGTGTATTCAGCCTTTACCATGCGAATGTGACAAGATTAAAACTTTACTACACCTTCATGTTTTCTTTTTACTTTGGAGAACAGCTATTCTCTTATATTTTAAAATTAAATTCAGTTTATACCTCTCATGTCACAGTTTTGCAACTCCCAAAATTTTGTGCCCCCAACAAAAGGCTTGCTCCCTAGGCTGCAGCCTAGTCAGTCTATTGGATAAACAGGCTCTGGTCGAGTGTGAGTCCAACTGGAGAGTGTAAGAATGCTCTTGGCCATATTGTGCATATGCAGAAAAATATGGCCACATTTAGGACCTCATTTAGAGTCAGACGCAAAGTCTGTTTAAGAAGTGTAGGAGTGGGAGTGTGACGCAGCTTGTTAGAGTATTACGAGTGGCAAGCAACCCCAGTCCCACTCTTAATACCCTATCGAGCTGCGAGCAGTTCCTGCAGCTAGCTAACCGCTTGCGCCACCTAATTCCTGCCGCACAGCTTTAGCCCTGTTTTGACGTGTGTTGCGTCTGCGCCTCACTGCGACTAGGATGTATTTACATGGTCACGCCTTCACAATTCCGTGTTCGTCCCATTCTCTCATAGTGAGTCGCAAGCTGTCACAAGTGTTAATTACGTCCAAGATACAGGCGGATTTGGAGCTTTCTGCACATGCGTGATACTATTTTTTTAATGGATGCGTCTAAAACGGACTTTGCGTCCGACTCTAAATGAGGTCCTTAGACTTTAAAGTAACTTGCATGTGTAGATTTGGCCACATTTCCAGATGCTAGTGTAAAGATATGTGCCAGTGTACATATCTTTACTGTTTTAAAAAACAGGAAATATAAAAAAAATACATTTTAAAAACAATTTCCCCCTGTGCTAAATGAGAAACCAGCACCAGTGCTATAGCTTCCTTAGAAGGCAGACACCGTAGAATTTTTTTTTTATTTCAAATAATAACATCCCCAACCCCTTTTTTAACTTTTTTTTATATGTCTAAATCCCAAGGGAATCTTCTACCAGAAGTGGTTCATAGGGTAAGAACATAAAAAACATGCAAAATACAGCCAGAATTATTAAAATGAAATAGCATGCAAATGACTCAATACACACTCAATCAATAAGCACTCGCTCAATACACACTCAAGTCAATTAATTCAACATTTCTCCCATGTTGCACCCTTTTTTTTTTTAAATCAGGTACTGTTTTATTGAATTTTAGTACATAAAACAGAAAACAACAAAACATACATTACTTAACCTATATCAGCCAATTAGCAGAGTCCCAAGATCACCCATACGAGATCAGTGCGGGTATAGATATAAATGTTGAAAATATAAATAATACCAAATAATATATAGAGAAAATGGAGCAGGTTCAGACTTGATAGAACAGTCACATACATACGTATTTGAATACATAACTATCCTGCGTATAGCCTCTTCAGGGATATTGCGCAAAGTGGCAGTTTATCAGCACCACAATAATGGAATTAAATTAATTTATTTTATTTAATTTAGCACAGGCCAGACCAAGCGGGGATCTCACACTTAACTATCCAACATCCTGGACCATCCTTCTTTTTCTGTGCTTGGACTCGTACCAAGAGGACCAGACTTCATGATATTTGTGCTCAGCCCTTCGCAAGATGTTGCACCCTCTTCTGTAATGATCTCTCTCATTCTATTACTCTATCTCCTAGCCTGCATAACTTCAAATGATTCTATAAAACCCACCTGTTCAGGAATGCCTACCTTTCCTCTGTCTAACCTATTCCTTGCCCCTCTCATCCCCTCCTCATGTCCCTTCTTCACTATGGTAATATACCTCATTCTCATTCTTCCTCTGCTCCTCTTACTACCTGCTCTTGTTCATCTCTCCCTTTACATTTCTAGTCTCCTCACCCTGACTCCCCACTTTGTTTTTCCTGTTAGTCTTCCCTTTCCCTTTAGAGTCTAAGCTCCCACCAGCAGGGCCCTCTAATCCTTGCGTCCTCGTCCTTCTTTGGCTTCTCTGCCTCACTTTTACACCTCTACACTACCCTGCCTTGGATTCTCCTCCCCTCCCTTCCCTTTGCATCTCTATGACTGCTCTGATCATGTTAGACTGCCCACACTGCTGGGCACAAGTTCAGCTTTAGTTCACTCCCCACCTCTCCGCCTTCCTTTTCCTTGCTTCTAAGTGTTCTAGAATTCACTTATACCTCTTTGCCTTATTCACCTGTTTTCAGCTGAGCTGTTTTAATTGCACGTTGTTTTTGTACGCCCTGTATGCCGTTTCTGTATTGTCCATGTTCTATGTACGGTGCAGCGGACCCTTTGTGGCATCATAAGCTAACAATAATCATAAAATCAGAATGTTTTTTCCCAAATTCCAGCCAATGGTACACAAGTCTCTCTAACTTGACCCCTTCTTGTAATCTAATTGTGGCTCCCCCCTCTCACCCTGGACCCTCCCCTTTCTTTTCCTCTGGGACCCTCTAATCTGGCACCGTCTCCCTGGTACAATTTTGTACATGTGCTGGCACCTTGCACCCTGACACCTTTTTCCCTGGTACAAACTCCTCTCTTTTCCTGAACTCTGTCTCCTGACACCCTCTTTCTGGGATCCCTTCCTCTCTCTCCCTTGGCACCCTGTTACTTGACGCCCTCTACCCTGGGACATTGTCCCCTGACAACTCATACTCTACTCTGTATAAAATAAAATAAAATCATGATAAACTCAAACAATTTGAAGTTTTTAGCATGTGAAAAGACAAAACAGCAAAATCACTGTATTCATCCAAAAATAAACACTGACAAACAAAACCTTGCAAATAATGGTAACATAATTGCACTCATGAAATAGCAATGTATAGAGATTTATATTACATATGATAATGGACTACATTAATTATAAAAATGTGTGTGCACTTTAATGTACTTACACAATTTTTAATATGTCAACTTCAATGACTTCATTAAATAACTTCAATTTATATATTTTCATGCAGGTTTGATTTTAGTTGACCTGTTTGCGCAATGCTTCAGTCAATGATGTTTCTTTTCTTTTGCCTAGGAAGTTTTTGGAATGCAGCTTCCTTTAACACGCTTTCCTCTTACCTGCATTTTCCTACCTTTGATGGTGAATTTAGTGCAGATGTATCTTTTTTCTTCAAAACTGCATCGCCGTCTGGACTATTCTTGGAAAACCTTGGAATTAAAGATTTTATTCGTATAGAACTGGAATGTGAGTTTTTTACATCATAAAAATTGATTATGACATAAAGTTTTGAACTGAGCTGTGATTTATAAAATAAAGCCATTGGCCCCACGTAAAGCCATGTGATCATTTTTCAAAACAGCATGGATGTTTCTACTTGACTATTTAAAAGTAAACTTTTATTATTTACTTTTCTAGGACATTTTTAAAGAACTGTTTCAATGACCATCTTTCTTTTAACTTATTAAAATTCTGCTGAATAAGTTAACTTTCATTTGCATAGTGTAACCACTGGCAATAAATGTGAAATAACAGGAAGGATTGAAGAAGGAAGATTAATGAAAGAAAAATGTGTGAAAAATAAGCCTTTCTGGAACAGCCAGTATAAAATATAGATTTTCTAAAATATTTAACAAGAAAATGTGATTTCAATCTGTAAGTCAAGCTTTAATGAAAATTATTAAACTATTATTTTGTCGTTGGGCTTTTTTGACATGTTTGACATGTAAATTGAGATCACCATACCAAATGTTCTGCAAATTGGCATTTAATTATAACTCCAGGTTACCTGTTGGCTTAATTATCTTAGGAATGTTTGTGATTTCTCAGTTAATATTATAACCTAACCAAAAGGCATATATTATTTACAGATTATTAAGTAAACATTTATTGGGCCTGATTCATTAAGGATCTTAACTTAAGAAACTTCTTATTTCAGTCTCCTGGACAAAACCATGTGACAATGCAAGGGGTGCAATTTAGTATTCTGTTTTGCACATAAGTTAAATACTGACTGTTTTTTTCATGTAGCACACAAATATCAACTTTAAATTTCAGTGTACAAATAAGCTATCAAGTATTTGTGCGCTACATGAAAAAACAGTCAATATTTAACTTATGTGCAAAACAGAATATTAATTTGCACCCCTTGCATTGTAACATGGTTTTGTCTAGGAGACTGAAATAAGAAGTTTCTTAAGTTAAGATCCTTAATGAATCAGGCCCATAGTTATTAACCAGTAAAAGTAGGAAATGAATTACAACAGTTGTGATAACTGAATTGTTTGCCTCCAATTTCCAGCTCCAACAGATGTGGTTTTTTCATTTGATGTTGGGAATGGTCCTTTAGAGGTTAAAGTACACTCCCCAGCTTATTTAAATGACAGCCAATGGCATTTTGTGAAAGCAGAGAGGAACATAAAAGAAGCCTCACTTCAAGTGGATAATCTACCCAAAAAAACGTACGCTACTCCTTCTGATGGGCATATACGGCTGCAGCTGTACAGTCAGCTTTTTATAGGTAAGTGTTGATTTAAATTAAATACATTTTTCTAATGTTAAGAATCAAATTCAGTGGAGTTTGATCTAACACAGCGTTAAATAAAGTCCGTATTTTATCATTTACATTGTAAAAATGACAAAGGTGATATCTGGGAATTTGTAAATATGCTTTTATAGGGTAAGTTCACCTTTGTGGACTTTTTTTGGTTATGTGTGCAAAATAGACAAAAGGGCCTCAGGTAGGGTTGGACATAAATCCTTTATTTGAGTAAAATATGTTTCTGTACTGTGTATGCATATGTCTGTATGCAGATTCATCTGCATCTTACACTTATGATTCCTTACACTGAGAGCAGGTGGGGGATAGAAGTTGCGGGCAGGCATAGGCAGAGTACAGTAAGGGCACGTTCATTGTGACACAATTAGAGGTGGATGCACTCACAGATAAATCTGTCAGGAGGATTATATCTTGTGAGTGATTGATCAGAGGAGTAAATATATGTGATGAATATCAGCACAGATTTTTAGGTCTTGAAGAAAATAATTACATAACTAGCTAACTAACTAACTAACTAAATAAATAAATAAATAAATAAATAAATAAAGCATCCTCCCGTCTCAAAAGTGAACCAAGCACCAGCACTCATAGTTTGGACTGGTAACCATTAATGTGGGTTCCTTTCCATCTTCTTTCTCCTCCCCCTCTGATTTTATTTGTTACAGTACTATTTACGAAATGTATTTATTTGTACAACTATTCTCTGCTATAGTTTACCTGCCAAAGTTATGTTTTCTCTTGGAAGTCCTTTTTTTCTGTGGCCAATCAGAATGGAGGAAGGCCCCAAAAATCCTATCTGTGGTTCTAAACCTCAAGATGATGTACATGTAGTAGTCATGTCAATCTATCAGACGCCATCCCCGCGCTCCTCTTAGGTGTAGGGGACGGCCAACTGTCTTCTTGCCCAATGTGTCCCATTGCCTAGCAACAGGGTGCACTTTCAGTTTCGTGTTGTGCACACATTCGCTGGCGCAATCACATGCCATTGCTAGGCAACGGGACACACAGCTCTGGCGCCCTGTCGGCGATCAGCTGGTTTGCTGACTCCTGGCTTGTTCCTTGGCTTCTCCTCCTGGACTCTGATTTGGTACTGCTCTACTGTTTGGCTCGACCTGGACCATCTGACCATTCCTGTCTACCATCACTGCGCTGGTAACTGATTTGGAGAACCGCGACCTGTGCATCTCACGCAACCAAGACCATACCTCCTTGCAAGGGTCTCTGGTGAAGACCGGGGGTGTGTTAGACTTTGCGCCTCCCTGTTCAGTTGCGTAAATACCAGCCAGTGTCCTCTATGGTGTCTATAACCGTGACACAATCTATATCAATTATGGGCTACCCAAAACATTTTGTGGGCCACATGGTGAGGCACTCTAACCTTCAAAAAGGCCTCAATTATCATTAACATATCAACAGGTCATTAAACAAGTGTTACAAGCTATAAAAAACAATCTGATAATAACACAGGAAGATGCCTGGGGCTGCAAGTAAAGGCTCAGAGGGCCACATGGGGCCCTAGGACTTGTCTCTTGCCCATAACTGTTCTAGCTTAACTGCAGATTGAAAGAACACAGGAAAGAACACATAGAAGTTAGTTGTGTTAATTTTCATATTAATTTATAATTTTATGTATGTACCCCAGTTTTTTAACTACATATTTTGATTTTGAGTTTTTGGCCAGGAATTTGAAATTCTGTAACCAGGAAATTCAGAATTTGTAAACACTGGTTATATGTTTAGAGAATATTTGTTGTTGCAGTATTTAACATGAATGGATTATGCTTTGAATTTGGTATCTTCCACTATTATTTGTTTTGTTTGTTTGGGGGAGGTGGCACATGACATTCTTTACTCCCAGCCAACATTAATGAACATCACTGACAGAGATATAAAATAGGTTACAATACACAAACATAACAAGCAATGTGATATGTTTAATTTCCTATACCGACATGAATATATAAGACATAATACACAGCACAGCTTATAGAGGCAACGTCGGCTGGCTGCTTCTGTGCACCCTTAGTAGATATGATATACATATAACAATTTCAAACCACAGAGTATAACAAATTGATATATATGTTAATTTTAATAATACAGCTGATTCATTAGGGCACACAAAATGAACGTAATGCGTGTTTTATTAAAAACACATAATTCGGGCAGGCACACATGCGTATTCAACTAGTAGCGGATCTGAAGAAACGTCTCTGAGACAGACACAACACACATACAATACATATGTGGAATATAGAGTCCCTGCAGAAGGCACTGAAAAAAATTCAATTATTGTCAGCTGTTAATAATATAGTCATTAATAAAAAAACATTTGAAATACATTTATCAGTATGTTTATGTCTACTGTACATAACATGCATTTTTACAGTTCTCTTGATTGCAAACACATGTTCTAGCATGCATACGTGACCATCATCAGTATCACTCCGCACATATACCTGTCCTGTAGGTGGTGCAAGTGATACAGCGGAAAATCACGTACCTGAAAACCCGATAGCTTATGCAGTATAGCATGATTATGTACAAGTTAACCCGTGCATGATACGCATGCATTCTAGTCAAATCAAGCTACTTAAGGTGTTAAAAAGGTTCTTGTCATGCATTTGGGCCATAGCCCAGGCCTCCTCAGGGGAAGAGCGTTACTTCCCGACGTAAGCGCCCTTTTTTAACGTGGTTTTGTCCACATGTCACCACCTCATCATTCTTCTCCATCACCTCATCCTTCATTTTCATCGCCACATCTATCCAGATGTCTATCCAGACACAGGGATCTCTCTCAGCGGTCCTGAGTATCACACTCCTCTCACTCTGTCAACCCCGGCAACCACCAACCACTCCCCACTGTCACCCCCGGCAACCACCAACCACTCCCAACTGTCACTTCTCCTTCAAGAAATATATATATTTTTTAAATCTTTATAAACACTTTTAACAGTTAACAAATTAAATTAACAAATTAAAAACATCTTAGTATACCAAATTTCAGCCTTTTCCGAATTTTTTTTCCCACACACACTAAGAATTTAGTAGGTCAGTGTATAACTCCGCCCAGCAGGTGGCGCTGCAGCTTGGTTTTATTTTTTTCACACACACACACACAGACTAACACACGCCACTAAGCATTTATATTATAGATAGTGCATTATATGAAAAAATAAATACAATTATATAAATACACATATATTTTAAAATTGCTTTTGCAGTTAATGAACAATTATGTGTTAAAACAGAATGCTGATTGAAAAATATCCTCTAAATAGTACATCTGCAGAATGCAACATCTATTTAAAAAGTAACTCACAAGTGATTATTAACCTAGGCGTAATAGAATTAATTTATCATGGAAGTTTAACTGACCTTGGATGCCTCCTTTTTTGGTATTTTGACTTCATCTATTTATCAAGAAGAAGAAATTGATTTATTGGAATAATAGTCATTAGAAGACAGCTATTTCCATGAATTATCTTGAAAATTAATTGTACCCCTCTGGTTAAATGAAGTCTTGCTCCCTTAATAAGATTATAAGCTTTCCTATACAAAATAAAATAAGTTGTGTCATTTCTTTAGGCTACATACCCACTAGCAGTAGAATTATTATGTGTTGTAGTCATGTGAAAATAATATACCTGCTTTCAAATCTTTGTTTTTACATAATGAGAACACAATTAACATCCACCTGCTCCTCACAAAGAGACAAATAACAAATAACGATTTTTACTTTGTTGTTTTGTTGTTGTTTATTCAGCCAAAATATGTTTTTAATCAGAGTAGTAGTACCCTGCTATACAGATGAATTAGTAGTGCAGGCACCCATCTAAAGTGCACTAATAAACTCAAGTTTATTTCATATATTATAGTATATCATGTAGGAATGCAGCAATATTACAGCTTGATAGACAAAAACATCTTATTCTGATTAGGATGTCTTTAGTGTCTAATATATACACACACACACACACACACACACTAACACATACATACACACACACATATATATATATATATATATATATATATATATATATATATATATATGTATATATATATATATATATATATATATTATGCAGTGATCGAAGTGAAATTTTAGAAGTTGTGGTATGAAGGCAGTAGGAGAAGTGGCATCCTTCGTCCTCCCTTCCCTACACCAGGTCACTTCCTATTCCCGAGACACACACATACACACACATGCTCACTCCTTGGTGTTTTAAAGGTGAAATAATGAACTGTTTATTTTGAGTAAATCAGATGCTAAGATTAGTGTTTGCAAATTAAGAACAAATAATGAATAATAATTATGGCATCAATTTATGAGAATTGTACTAGTCTGTTGACAACATATATCTCAGAAAATGAAAGGTTGAGGTCTTAGTTCACTCTCTGAATGGAGGGTTAGAACATTAAACAGTATTAGACATATGTACTAACCCTGATCTATTAGGATAAAGGAACACTTACTGTAGATCTATATTACACCTATCTACACAAATTATTCATAAATCTGTAAATGGCATGTAGAAATGTCCTATAATAGCAATAGCTGGATTTGTGAGTAACAGCCTTCTAGAAACTGTTACAGCTATAATATATCCAGATGTTTTCAATGCAACTTGTATATATGCAAAGCAATATAAGCAACAATTTTACATCTGCATTCTACCATCCATAAACACTATAGGCAATCTGTGTTCTTAAGTCCAGAATCCCTGTGTAACAAACCACTATAATTTCTTGTTCTGTTATTCACCAAAATCTCTCTCTTATTATTATCAAGTAATATGTTGACAAATGTACCTTAAGGACCTCATTTAGAGTCGGACGCAAAGTCCGTTTTAGGCGCATCCAACAAAAAAACACTATCATGCATGTGCAGAAAGCACCAAATCCGCCTGCATCTTGGACACTTGTTCCTAAAACAGACTTTGCGTCCGACTCTAAATGAGGTCCTAAATATTTTACTTCTGTCCTGCGTATTACTCATTCCATCCTGAAAATCCAGATTGCTGTTCAGTTATCCAGGATAGTGAGTGCAGTAATGAAAGTAAGAAATGGCTGTTTGAATAAAAGAAAGTTTTCAATACTTAATAATCTTGAAAGCATATATGAACACATCAAAACAAGTGTATTTTTCTATAAATTAAATATTTGCTTAGTGTTCATACAAAATCCTTAGAGCGGCAGTGTGTGCACGCTCTATCAGCTTGCACTGCAGCTTAGAATGTACAGTTCCAAATTTCCTGTATCCTTTTGTGTGATGATGGAAATGGGCCTGGACCCCATGTGTTTCATCACAGGGAGGGTGTGACTTCCAGGAGGATTGTGGTGAAGGAGTATGTCTTACTTAAACAGCAATTGGGATGTAACAGCCTGGATATCCCAAAGTCCTTAAAAATCAGATCCTTGATATTGAAAAAGTTTAACTTGTTAACTTTATGTTAAACTACCATAAGTCTTTACTGCAGAAGTAAAACCAATTTCACTGGCTATATACAGAATATTGTCATAAGCAATGTCAGGTATGAATAAGTACCTCCACTGAGAGGATCCCAGTAAGCCCTCTTACACTCGATTAGCAGCACCTGGCCCAAATTGCCTCATACTTGCCAACAGAGCCGTAACTTAGAATTCTAGTGCCCTGGGCGAGAAAGACAAATGCCGCCCCCCTAGCCCTCAATTTTAACCAAATTAACCTAAAATATTCGTAAATTGCGCCCCCCTTCAGCGTTGCGCCCTGGGCGGTCGCCCCTGTCGCACAGCCCTAGTTACGGCCCTGCTTGCCAACTTTGGAGATCTCACCTCCGGGAGATCTTCAAAGTTGCTGCGTCCTGGGATCGTGGGCACGCGAATAGCTTCATCCTGGTCCCAACCATTTGTCAAACTATACCAATTTAGGTCTGTTATAGAAGGGGGCGGGGCCAGGATGATGCAATTAGCCCCGTTGCCACCCATTTCACTAATGAAGGGGGCAAGTTGCCCTTCTCTCCCTAGAGTCCCCTGACATTCCGGAAGAGTAGGCAACTATGAATTACCTTCTTTAATAATATGGAAGCTCTAAGGATGTACTTATGTATTGTATATGTAAACAAAAAAGCACATATTGGACTTCATGAAGTGCAACAGGTTTACTGAGTGCCTAATATTTCTGAAGGGCTCAGCCCACCTTCCTTATACACCATGGACCCTGTGTGATACATAAACACCACAGCATGTACAGTGACGACATGTCAGCATGTTATTTTATGTTAATTTATAACCATTCCATTCAGAGAGCAAGAATAATGTATCTAATGTCAGATATGCAAAGCAATATTAAACAAGATATAATAATGCTGTCAATCGTACAGATATGAACCATCCACCGCACAGATTGACAAACTTGAAAAAAATAAAATAAATACAAAAAGTAGATTGATTGAGATGAAGTTTCCAAAACATTTATCAGATAGAATTACCTTGTTTAGCTCTATCTTCCTGTGGGTGCTAGCAAATGGACAAGCAATTCACAAGGTATTAACTTTAATAGGCTGTCATTACTACACTGTGATAGGAATGCATTGACCTAGCACTTAATTCAGCTTTTGGTTCAGCTGCCGTATTTAATGAAAGTTATAAACCCTATCAAACTAGGATTGCAAAAGACTTGAAAAAGAAAATGATCGCCATGAACTAATAGGATTAAAGAAGGACATATTGAAAGTAGTACAAAATGTGTGATGCTGAGAGACTTAAGCTGCCAGAGTAATGTTCTTATAAATTCAGCCATAGGTGCTTGTAATCACTGGCATTTTCAAAGGTTGGGCTTCAGAACTAAAACATGTAAGTTATAATCTTTTCCTGCAGGCAGTCAACTGCCATTTACCTAAAAAAAAATAAAAGGTAGAAGAAACTGTAGCAGCCAAAAGATAATGGCTTCAAAATACTGTGTTAAAAACTATAAAAATAGCTATCAGGCAAATTATACCAGAGCGCAGTGAAAATGATATGGGAACATTTCAGTCTATGCAGACTCTATAAAGAAATGTTAAAAATGCTTCAGTGTATCCTTTTCACTGGGCTTAAAGCATTTGTATTTTTATAATAGTACAAAGACTTTGTGCTCCTATATAAAAAAAAGTTGGAAAGTCACAGAACAACTCTCATATAGTAACGCAACACCGCACTTGCAATAGAATACAAATACTTAATTTTCTAAAATTCTGCTTAGGTACAGATTTGAGAAGTTCACTTTTTAGTTTACTACTGTCAAATTTTAATTTGCTTATCAAAAGTGATTTTGTATTTAGGATAAAGCTGTGATTGTGGGGAACAATTCTTTTTGCTACATGCCAGAGTTCAGCAAAATGTTCAAAACTGTTACTGACTCATTTTGCGTAAGAAATTTGCACATTTTATCTATCTAAATCATATTACCAGGGAGACTGAACTGACTGTCATCCTAGTTCTATGCACAGACAATAATTTCACAAAATGTGGATTTAAAAATGCAGTGTAAAATAGCATCCCATGGAATGAGGTTTCAAAAATGGAAATCAAAGATTTTGTTGCCAGAACTTCCCACTACTGTGAAAGTTCCGCTGAGAAACTCGATTTGCAAGAGGTTTTTCTGCAATTTCATTCATCTCTTCTATGTACATAACACTTACGGTCTTTAAGTCTATTTAAAGATTTTTCAGGGAGCCTCTTATTGTCAAAAATAACTGATAACAGAGAACTACTTTCATCAAGCTATTTAGATATACAAATACAATGTCAAAAGTCTCAAGCTCTCATGTATCATCTGTTAAGGTATAGGAAAGATTACAAGATGCCTTTTAGATGTCCTCATCTTACAACACAGTAAAAACAGCTATGCTCATACAATAGCACTTATGCAATTACACGAGAAAAGCAGCATTACTAGGCAAAAAGCATAAAAAATACTGATTTCTTTTTACCTGCTGTTACTCAGGGCCGGGTAATAATAAAAGACCACTTAGCTTGCATTTATGGCGGGTTTAAAGATTATTATTTCCCTCAAATACATAGTTATGTAGGTATTGAGGTTGAAAATACACAGAAGTCTATCAAGTTATCCTGGTGTCATTGTGGTGGAAAGTTGTATCACGAACGTTGAGGTGCGTCATTTTGACCCGGGTATATTTTATGCCTGATTTTAAGGATGATTTTAGAAGATTAGAAGATTATTAGTATATTTGGAATAATGAACTATTGAATGAGATATTTTGATAAACATTTTTTTTATAAAGAATAGAGAAGACACTTTTTTATTTCTATATTGTCTTCAAAAAAATCATCATAATTGACAGCTTCTGTGTTATTGCCAATATCTTCCCAAAATATAAACTTTTCATCTAAAATTAAACTTTTTCGTTGACTTAAATATGAGATGTGTGAAAATGAAAACAATACAAAAACAAAATCAGTCTTACAATTAGTTTCACCCAGCTTAGCACTACAGTACAATTGCTGCAATATGAAATCAGGTATTCCGGGCATATAAATTTGTAACACGCTTGGCATGTATGTGTGGATTTATGATTTTTTTTTAGCATTTTATTTTTAACGCCTGATGCTTGTGCTGGTGGCTCCTCTGAAGATTCTTCAGTGAAATCTCTAATTCATTTCACATTGTGCAAGTGTTCATTTAGGGGAGCAAGACACTAGGTTTTGATGATTTTATGCCTTTTTGGTGTCACACTATTATTATTACACCGATATATTGTGATCGCATTGAATCCAGACATATTTAACATGGCATAAAAATAGTGAGGGGCCATTTACTTGAATTGCAGCTCACATCATATCTCGCAATAGTATAGGGATCCAACCAGCACTATTTATCTCTCAAATGAAAAAATAGAATAAACAGGAAAAATACTTATATTTAATGGTGAGTGGAATAGATATCGTTCACAACACGTCCGTGTTGAAAACAGGTGAACATATAAGTAAGAAAAATAAAAAACAAATAGTGCAACTCTGTGTATAGATAAATGTGGTATAATATGATCACTATTCAATGATATTATAATCCAGAAGATTCTTCTATCTCAAATTCCATGTATCAATCATCACCATTCTTCCCCTTATGTGCATGCACTTACACAAAAACCCATCAACAATGTCCTCCAGTACCTGCAAGAGATACATCTCCTAAAAGGGTGTATATAGCGATCCAGATCCAAAACCAAAATCAAAACCTGTCAGTATTTTTAGGCAAAACCTGCAACAAAACTAAAACACATCTAATTATGTTGCAATTACATAACTCGCCCAGTACATTGCAAATATAAATTTTAGAGGGAGTAAACTTTAATTATGTAAATTAACCTTCCATTATGGCCAATTCCACCCAATATACATATGGCTTGCACTGTGCTCATGGTTTGTACCAGCTACATGGATGCATCATGTGCATCTGTATACTGGTACTCCACAACCTACACTTACACTGCTTTTTTATGTCCTAGACTGGGGTGGGAGCAACATTTTAAACAGCTATTTACAAGGTAGACAGGTTTAGTCAATGACCTGAGAAAACAGAAGATTGCCAAAGTAGTTGCAGACTGTAATTAACTTAATGTGTAGTATTATAAAGCACAATGATTTACAATGGGTAATAAAAAAAAACAAAGTCCAATTGGAATAATATATATATATATATATATATATATATATATATATATATATATATATTAATACACGTGATGCACTAGAATTCTTCTACTACATGCAAAAAATGGTGAATTATATACTTGACTGATTAGTGATGTCAGAGTTACTAAAATAACAATATCTTTAACTATTGTGCCCACTTACAGGCATGCATCAACCATGACGATGATTGATAGTAGCAAAATGTTTCATAGGTGTGTTTCTTACTTATGTCTGCTTCATTTTTTACTCCTCCATCTTTCTTACTGCAGTCAAAAATTATACATCTTGTGATATAACCATGTATGTTCCTAACAAGTATAATCACAACCTCTGCTACGAAGTCTGCTTAAACTTCACATACCCGTCCATGAACAAAATCAAAAGCAAAAACAGATGTTCTATTATTATTAGAGTTGTGTGCTAACCCCAGTGTTTTGATTTTAGTTTTGTCTTTGTTCTAAAAGACAAAACCATCTTTGTGTTTTGGTTTTGGTTTTGAGCCAAAAATCCTAATGTGTTTTGGTTTTGGAACTGGATTTCATTCAAATTTCTGAAAAACAGGTAAAATCATGTAATTTTAAGCTGCTTTTGTTCCTACTTTAGTGTTTATAGCATTAACATTCGTTTACAGTCGATTTTCTAATGACCTCCTCACCACTGTGTCAGGGTTTCCAGTATGCAAACCTCGGAGAGTTGTTTGAAAAATGAAAACAGAGTTCTTTATTTAAAGCAATAATCACACAGATAAATAAACTGATGCAGGCAATGGTTAATACAAATTGCATAAGTCTATAGGTACTGCAGATAACAGATGCAGAGTTCAATCAAATCAATAATATTATGGCAGCAGATATTGGCAGAAGTAGTTGCAACAATAGGAAACAGATATTGCACTGAATAAACAGCAGGAACTGAGTGCTAACACAGAATATAGGGAAATCCTCAGAGACACAATCAATAAATGTCGGGAGCTGAAAGCTTACATATGTGTAATCTGTAGCAAAAGCTGGATGCTGGAATATCCTCAGGATATAGCAGGAACTGAAGACTGCACCAGCAGCAGCTAAAGCAGATGATGGATAATCCACAGGTGCTAGAGGGACACTCCACAGAAGGTGTACACAGGTGGATGGTCAGCAAGCCAGGATCAAAACTTGGAGATCCACAGTGGTATCAAGGAGCAGACAGAAGCAAAGTTAACAAAGCCAAAGACAGGGTCACAAAAAAAGGTACAAAATGATAATCCAAGCAGGAGTCAGAAACAAGAAGATCAATCGGTTCCAGATAACAACATGTTGTTCTATGTGGCTGTCTTGACAAAGGTTCAAAAGCAAGACTGAAATGTAGACTTATAATGTAGGTTTGGAATTTAATTAAAAAGAAAATGAAAGCAGAAATGGTGGTTGTATCTTTTAGTAAACTGCCATGTATTTTTGCCGCCACCCTGTCACTAATTGTAGCCAGCCAGCTCGCTGCAGTTGTGGAGAGATCATTAGAAAATAGACTGTAAATGAATGGTAATGCTATAAATAGTAATATAGGAGCGAAAACACCTCAAACTCGCATCCTTTTACCTATTTTCACAATTTTTAATTAAACCCAGATCCAGAACCAAAATGAAAACCTATCAGGACTTTTAGGCAAAACCTGCAATAAAACTAAAACACAAAATCATTTTAGAACCAAAACCACATCCAAAACCAATACACAGGTGGTCAGTGCACATCTCTAATATATATATATATATATATATATATATATATATATATATTTTGGTATACATATATGTCTTTGGATTGCTATAGAATACAACAGTACATCAAAAACATAAAGTTGTAGCTTATTACACACAGAAATTCTTACATGGGATGGACAAAATTGTTGGCAACTTTAAGAAGTAATTTCAAGTAGGTGATTCTCCTTTACTTTGAAACTGAACTAACCTGTGATGAGTAGCATGAGCCTGCAATATGAAAATCTCTCATTAAACAAGCTTAATTAGAGGCTTGTTCTCCGGATTTGTGTCACTGTATACTGTGATTTTTTTTTATTCTTTTTTTTTTTAATGGCGCCGGCAGCGGCGGCGGCGGCGGGGGGCAGGGGGTTCTGGGCTCCCTTTGTTGGTGGGTGGAGCCGGGTAGTAAAAAAAAAAAAGATAAACTACTCACCTTACCGCGGCGCTGGCGACCCTCCTCCTCCCTCCTCTCTGCACTGTCAACACTGAATGACAGGCGTGACATCATCAAGTCACGCCTGTCATTCAGTGAGGAACAGCGCGTAGAGGACCAAGTAAGAACCAAGAAGAAAGAAGCTAAAAGAAAGGTAAGTTAAAAAATAAAAAAAGGGAATAACGCAGAAAGGCACAGTATGGAGGAAAAAGGGGGAGAAGAGAGGGACAGTATGGAGGAAAAAGAAGGGAGAAGAGAGGGACAGTATGGAGGTAAAAGGGGGAGAAGAGAGGGACAGTATGGAGGTAAAAGGGGGAGAAGAGGCACAGTATGGAGGAAAAAGGGGGAGAAGAGAGGCACAGTATGGAGGTAAAAGGGGGAGAAGAGAGGCACAGTATGGAGGAAAAAGGGGAGAAGAGAGGCACAGTATGGAGGAAAAAGGGGGAAAGAGCGGGACAGTATGGAGGAAAAAGGGGGAGAAGAGAGGCACAGTATGGAGGAAAAAGGGGGAGAAGAGAGGCACAGTATGGAGGAAAAAGGGGGAGAAGAGAGGGACAGTATGGAGGAAAAAGGGGGAGAAGAGAGGCACAGTATGGAGGTAAAAGGGGAGAAGAGAGGCACAGTATGGAGGAAAAAGGGGGAGAAGAGCGGGACAGTATGGAGGAAAAAGGGGGAGAAGAGAGGCACAGTATGGAGGTAAAAGGGGGAGAAGAGAGGCACAGTATGGAGGAAAAAGGGGGGGAGACACAATAGTGGGGACAATTAATTTAAGATGGGGTGGTTTGGGGAGAATGAGGTCCCTTTATTAAATGTGCCTATGAATTATTTAATGGCAGTGACGGTTGCGGGAAATAGGTATATTTCTGAAATGTAAATACTATTAATTTATTGCTGGGGCTGTTTGTAGGGAGGGAAATAGGTTTATTTATTAAATGCGAATACTATTATTTTAATGTTGGGACTGGAGAAAGGCCTAATTATTAATCATGGGTGGTACTGATTTAACGCCGGGGGTGGCTGTAATTTTCTAAATGTACCCATTTTTTTTTTCAAATAGGGCCCCTAACATTCCAGGATCCAGACAAGCCGCAACTAAAGAAACCTGCAGCACAGGTGGTAAAAGTGAGAAGAACAGGTAGGAGAGAGCAGCAAAGTCTGTGAAATGTTGTGATTCTAGTGGGACAATCCCAATTTTTGGTGACTGTTCAATGGTGTACACAACAATGCAGTTTTTTTGTCTGTAGGAGGGTGGCCTGGCCATGCCCAATGATGCATTATCAATGGTATTTTAATTTGCGGTATCATTGCTAGTTTTAATGTGCATTATAAATTTTATTTTTGAAGTGCAGTATCATTGCTAGTTTTAGCGTGCGGTATCATTGCTAGTTTTAGTGTACGTTATCAATGGTATTTTTAATGTGTGATATCATTGCTAGTTTTAATGTGTGGTGTCAATACCCATTTTAATGTGGTGTTTTGATGATTGTTTTAATGTACAGTATTTTAGTTTGTGGAAGCAATGATTTTTCTTATGCAGACAACCTAATCGAGCCCTCTGGGAGAGCTGTAAGTGTCATAATGTGGGCTGTAGGTGATGTAATGCATGATGTGTCACTATGCCCTTAATTTTAGATCTTAGGGGCCCCCCTGTCTTAAGTGCCCCGGGCCCCCCGAAGCCTTAATCCAGCTCTGAGTGCCACTAATGAAACATTGTGACTATTTATAAATCTCACTCCATATATGCGTTCCCCTCTTATTATGTATAGAGCAAGTACAGACTATTGTCTCGATCTCTTAACGCAACTATATGTAGTCATAAATCTAGCTATAATGTTTGCTTCCAGATTAATTCATTGGATTCCTATATAGTGCATATTGTAGCATGTGCGCTATCATCTTATTACAATTGTTACACTAATGTAGCGGAGAACGTGTAGCCGCTAACAATACGGAACCTGTTATGATCACAGATCCTCTGTTCACTATGAATTCTGCTTATTCTAGCCTGCTATAGGGCTGATCATTTAGGATTAATTACCCGAATAGGAATACTACCCCATTGGATAATTTATGTATTTGCGCAGTAAATCTGATTCATATTTGTCAAAAGAGAACATGGATCGTTTCTAATAGGGGTACAAAATTACTTGGAACAAACATCCACATACAGTGCTATGATAGTAGTTTAGCCAATATGCTATTAATCATAGGACAAGTTTTTGGGCACTAATACAAGCACAATGAAGTGCTGCAAATTTTATAGATATTTTAGGATAAAACAATAAAGGTTAAGTTTTATTATTATTTTCTCATTCCCCCACAATCTTGGACATATTGCTATCATGGAGTGAATAGTGCATCGTATTTGAACCACCCTCTTTTTTCTTTCCTCTCTTTTCCCAATATGATATTCACGGGTTTTTGATGCACTCCTCATTCAAATATTATATTTAAGGATATTGTTACCTACAAACTCCTATATAATGAGGGCATGTTCACTCTCTGACAATTAGTGCGACCCTCCCCAGTCCCTTTACCCCCATTTGTACATATTACTTTGATTATGTTAGGAAATGTACAAACAAAAAAGTGTAACCTGGATACAAGGAGGTGCAAAAGAGTCTCCATTCAAAGTATAGCACAAGACATAAAGACTTCCTGCTCTGATATGGTGCAGAAGTCTAGCCCTTCTGTGGAGTGAAAAGATTCAGAGTGTCCCTTCGTTGGTACAGAATGGAAAATGCCTAAAAATGTGCCCTCTCCACCCCCTAGTTTCAGTAATCTTAACCCACAAAAGGAAATCATGCTTCTGCACTGCTCCCCAAATACAAGGTGCACCTATTCAATATTTTTTCGGAATTCTGTCACTCTGATGAACATTTTACCGCAGCCTGTGCAAAGTTATGTTCATCTGAAGACTCTACTGTCCTTTTTTGTTTCCCTTAGTTTTTATTTCAGTAAACATCATCACCTGTGCAACAGAATATTAAGGATAGATTACTCATTGACTATGCCCTTACTTTATATGCAACATATGATGCTTCATGTTTGAGTAGAGGAATATAGAATTAATTGGCATTCTTTCAAATTAATTCAATTTGTTGGGCTGAGAGCTAGTTTTAAACAGGAAATCCTTGAGAAGACAAATCAAGTAATTTGTGGTTTAGAAGTGCCACATCGGTGACATTTAATTAACTGAATGAAAATGAATGTTACACAACTGGAATACAGTTTTTGATAATCGACATATGGCTGTTATATTTTAATTAATTATAAGCAACAAAAGCAATTGTTTACTGCCTGACTTAAAAGACAAAACATGAAATCTCGTAATGCATATTTCAAACGACATTTCTGTATATACTTGGAGATACAAAATATCAGCCCTTAGAATAACATATTGCAATATTTATTGGTGTCTTCACAAAATAAATCAATAAAAGATAGGTTTCATTCTAGACAAATATGAATGTATTTGTTTATTTATTTATTTAACTAAACTTGACCTCCTTACTTACATGCAAGAACATGCTTTTATCATCATCATCATCATCATCATCATCATCATCATCATCATTTATTTATATGGCGCCAACATATTCCGTAGCACTTTACAATTATTACTCTGCTTCGAGTAGACCATTGATTTATTTATTCTAATAATTCCCCTTTCCTGATGTTTTTCATAACATAAATATGTCTCTTAAAAGAACAAATATTTTTTATATGTTTCATAAATGTTATATATATATATATATATATATATATATATATATATATATATATACTGCTCAATTCGGCAAGGACAGTGCTAGCAAATTAATCTGGATAAGACTCATTGAAAATATAGTTGGCAGAAGTACACACTAGAGATGCCACCAACAGGGAAAACAATATTGAACTGATGGTAAGCAACTTGCTGCAAATATATATATATTTGATATTCTCTATAGCAGATGTACAGTGTGTTCATGTTATTTTAATCACCTGGTAAGTAGAGGCCTATGGCACCCCGAAAATTTTGTTCAGGTCTTCCTCTCAATTATTTTAAAATTCAGGAAAAGTGAATACGTCTTTAAGCAAACAACCATACATTCATATATCTTTCGTTTACAGAGACATGGTAATTTTTACCCTACATTATATGTTTCTAGACATTTTCCTTATACGGCTATATTAATAATACACATTTTTACTTCTATTTCTCATTGATTATATTAAATAAGAAATAACACATAGATGTAATGTCTGCTGATTGTAAAGTTTCCTTGTAAATTATACACTCTTTTAGGTCTACTGGCCCATGAAACACAGACAGGATGTCTGTTCAGTTATCACAAACACAATGCAGGCGTAATGTAAGGAGGAATAGGAGTAACAGACAGCAAAGAGAAAAGGTAGCTGCACAAGGGACTGGGCTAACTGCCAGTACCAGCTGACTGAAATCTCTGTCCTGGCAGAGCACATGTTTTAGTAAATTAATATAATAGCATATTCATACAGTGAAACAATTTTCATTGTTACATGCTTCTTTTAGAGACGAAAAGCAAAACTGGGATACATTTAACCACCATATACAACAAAATGCAGATTATCATGATTATGACAAGATTTTGGATAAATCCCCTAACCATTTTACTAAATCCTTTTCTTAAACAACAAAATCTTTCCTTCACATCGAATGTATCTAATTTGTATTGTTGTCTTTTAATTTCATCACTATATCCCCGTATAGTGTAGTAATTGTCAGAAATATAGGTGCAGCTGTCTTAGCCTACCACAGCAAAAACCCCTCCTCGATCTGCTAGTAGTATTTCAAGGGCTTCTCTACTCTACATATCTACTTTCCAAATGTTAGCTTCATTCAGTGTAGAAAGGAAATCTTAGATATTACTAATTACTTTGTCTATGATTTCTGAATACCTTTGTAATATGTGTGGTAATAATCCTACACCTACATATTGGAGCAAGGCATACAACAATTGTTCATTTTTATTCTTATAAGTTAAGAAGGAGGAGGGTCCTGGTGGTTCCTTCCTCATCACAAAGGCTGTGAAGACTCACCCTAGAAGACATTTGCCATTGGTTTCTGCGGGCAGCCAGGATTAGACTCTTTTACCACAAAATAAATATAACCCCTATGGCAATAAATATGAAGTGCATAGTCCTGCTGCTTGGGCTACTCTATACCAATTCATATAAATTTCAGTGTAAGTAGGTCAGGCTGACATTGTACGAGTCCATTATTAGAGTCATTATACCTCGAGCTTTGATCAACAGATACATTTGTATTAACAGAATGGGATCCACCTATTGGATAAAAAATATGGATGGTATGATTCCTTTTCCACTTGACCTAAAAATTTGTACCCTATGGGACTCTGCACAATTATGTATATGTCTGGAATTCCAAATGTGCCCACTAATTACAGGTACTGATTTGGAGGAGTCGGCAGTGGTATTTCTGAATTGAATAAAAGTTTGATTAGTCTTATTCCACTGTTATGCTATGTTTTCCCACATCACAGGAAGTACATATAATGGTGTTTTAATGGAGGAAGATGTGAAAATACCCACCAGTCAGTTTTGTTTGTAACATTTGCAGTAGCTGTGGGAAGCTGATGAATCATCATCATCATCATCATATCCATTTATTTATATAGCACCACTGATTCCGCAGCGCTGTACAGAGAACTCACTCACATCAGTCCCTGCCCCATTGGAGCTTACAGTCTAATTTCCCTAACTGTTACATTGTCAGAGTTTTGGATTTTATAAGTGCAACCCTCCACGGCGATCCAGTGCCATTTCACAGAGAGACACAGAAGGGGTAGCACGGTTCTTGGCAGCCTCTAGTGCAGTTGGGCAGCGTCATAGGTAGAAAAGAAAGAGGGAGGGGTAGCAGTGTTCTTCAAAGTCTCCAGTGACATTATACTGAGTTATAGCTCACACAGAAACAGGAGAGCTTCATTACTCCATTGCTAACTGTCATTGCTGAAATAGAAATAATAGGGCTTGCAGTCTTGTTCCAAATCTGCAGTCACATTGTACTGTGTTATATAGCTAACACACAAACAGGAGAGCTCCATTGCTCCATTGCTAATTGTAATTGCTGAAATAGAAATAATAGTACTGGCAGTATTGTTTCAAATCTGCAGTCACATTGTACTGTGTTATATAGCTAACATACAAACAGGAGAGCTCCATTGTTAATTGTCATTGCTGAAATAGAAATAATAGGGCTGGCAGTCTTGTTCTAAATCTGCAGTCACATTGTGCTGTGTTATATAGCTCTCACACAAACAGGAGAGGTTCATTGCTAATTATCATTGCTGAAATAGAAATAATAGGGCTGGCAATTTTCTTCAAAATTTGCAGTCACATTGTACTGTGCCATAGCTTACTCAGAAATAAGAGAGGTGGCAGTGTTCAGTGCTGGAACACAAATTCAAATAATAAGGCTGGCAGTGTTTTTAAAAGTCTACCGTGACATTTTATAATTCTTTATTTTGGTTGGTCAAATAAGCAAATACAGGGTCAGTACAATAGAATTGACATGTTGCATCTAAAAAAAACTTATAACTAAAAGCAACCATTGTTTATAATTTTATATGCAGTATCAAAGAAAATGTAACTGTTGAGAAGGTGGGAGGTATGGGGATGGGTTAGACGGGTGGGAAATTGTGTGTGGGGGGAGACCACAAAGCAGGGAGGTGTAAGAACTCGGAGGGCGGAGAGTGTGTAGGTAACATTTTAGTGTGTCATAGCTCACTCAGAAATAGGAGAGGTGGCAGTGTTTAGTGCTGAAATAGAAATTGTAATAATAGGGCTGTGAGTGTTCTTAAAAGTCTCCAGTGACATTCTACTGTGCCATAGCTCATACAGAAACAGGAGGGGTGGCAGTGTCCTTGTCACTCTCTAGTCTTCAGTCACATTGTTCTTGTCACTCTCCAGTCTTAGTCATGATGATACTATTCCCTCTACCTCAAGTGCTAAAGCCTATGTTATAGTGGTTTTAAGTCAGGGAAACAAAAATGTAAATAAAAAGCTTGTACCTTTTTAAAGAAAAAAACACCTCTCTAATAAAGGTGAAAGTTTACTGAGGAAAAACATAAAATTGTCAACATGCCATTCTACCCAAAATATTACCAATCATACCAGCATCAGCTAGCTCCCTTCTCTCAGCTAGATCTCAGCACCTGCAATCTACATATTCACCCTTATCAGTGTGTACATCATCCTCAAACATTACTAATTCACCCCCACTGGAATCCACCATCTCAGAAGTCTCTGTACTTTGATTTAATTGCTGGTAATGGGCTTCCTTATGGAATTTGTAGTTCATTTTACGGTACAGATTTTTGGCCAATTCGTTTAGGCCAGACCAAATGTCAAAATGTTGTGTTGACTCATCTGCACCACTGCTGGGTGTCTTGGGAAAGCTAAGTTTTTTCCTAGAAGCAGTTGCCAAAGAAACTGAATGTACTCAGTTTGCTGACCAGGAGCTCATTGCATCTCTTGCGATCTGGGTCAGTTGGAAAGAAAGAGACATAGCTCTTAAACCTAGGATCAGGCACAGTTGCCAAAATGTAATGATCCAATTTCAAGATGCTGATAACTCTTGGATTCTGGTGAAGCAAATAAAGTACTTAATCTACAAGTCCAATATAGTTAGCGGAATTGCTTTGTTTCATTTCCTCCTTCAATTTCTCTAGCTGCTTTTAAAAAAGACTAATTAGGGGAATCACTTGAATAAAACAGTGCCTGCACTCTCTTCACAGGTGACTACTTTGAGTGGTTTCAGCACATTGCACAACACGGAAACTACATTCCACCTGAAATTCTATTCTTCTTGCAGCTGCTGCATTCTCCTGCATGCTGTTACAGAATGCCGAAAATTACCCAAAATATTTCGGGACATAGACAGCATCTCCTGCATATTCTGTACCACCAAGTTGATTGTGTGAGCAAAACAGGAAATGTGATGGAATTCCCCCTGCTGTAATGCTAGAAAAATATTGGTGGCTGTTGGTGGCGTTATCAGAAATCACATACCCTCAGGAGAGTCCAAGCTGGATAAGCCATGTTGCAATGACATCCCTTAGTATTTCAAATAGGTTGTCGTGAGGTTCCTAGATGGTTAAGGTCCCTATCTCTACTGACTGTGGCTTTACAATGCTACAAATGGCTAGACAACTGTTGTCAGGATTTGGGTAAAAATAATTCCACACATAAGGGGTTGATTTTTTGGTCTTATGCCCAGGCATGACAATGGCATTCTTCTTATCACTGGCAAGAACTACTTCCACTGGTGCATGACTTGCCACGGTAGAGTTCATTAACAGCACTCTTTGCTTAGGTGCCTTAAGCCCATTGTTAGCGTGTTTTGTGGGGGCCATAATAAACAAAGCACTTCAGCCTTAATAGTTGCACTCCTTGTCGCTGGAGCACTTGCTTTATTAAACTGTACATGTCCTTTTCAATATCTTACATAAAGGTGGGTGGGAGGGCCCAAGGACAATTTCATCTTGCACATCTTTTCTTTTCTGCCACCACTGTCTGGCAATGTTTAAATGTGCTATGAACTGCCGTGTGATTGTGTCGTTGCTCTTTCGCTTAGCATCCAGCCAGCTCGCTGCAGTCTTTGTCCAAAAGTGGATGACAATAATATTGTAACCTGTAAGGTGTTCAAAATTAACTGGAAATGACTGAAAATTAGTGTTTTTGAGGTTAATAATAATGTAGGAAGAAAAAAAAGAGCAAAATTATGTGATTTTAGCATATTTTAGCTATTTTTTCTAAAAAAATACAGATCCAAAACCAAAAGCAAAACACGCAAGGGCGGTTTCGCCAAAACCAACATCAAAACACGGGGGTCAGGGAACATCTCTACTTACTACAGCCTACTATTTCAGAGAGGGAACTAGGCAGGAAAGAGACTTAGCTTGGTGTGAGGATACCACCCTTAGCTGGGATGGCAGTTATCCTCTGTGGGATTCAACTCACTCGTGAGGATACCAGCCTTAGTTGGGATGGCAGTTACCCTCTGTGGGATTCAACTTACTCGGGTAGACCAGAATATGTCCAAAATAAGACTTTATTACGACAGCACAATATCACAAGACGTTCACAAGTTACAGGGTAAATGTTAGCATGTATCCTCCAGCCGCTTCTTGTTAGCACTCCAAAGTAATAATGTCACTCTCTTTCAGAGTCTAATCCTCCCACAATATTACCACTACCGATTAGTAACACAGTTACTGGCTCACTGGTAGGGTTTCCTCCAGCGTCACCACAATGCCTCCCCCAGAGTCCTTTTCGCTGATGTCTTGTACACCAGGATCCTCCAAGCTAGAATATTTCCCTTGGTATTCTGCTTTCCCTATATTCTTCGCTATATACACAGGAAGTAGGGTCAAATGTCTCAAACCTTCCCCTTACAGCAGGGGTCTCTCAATGGACACTTTAGCTGCTAGACATACTGTCCCTATTACCTTGATTATACAATGAAATGGCTTGACTCAATTAGTTATTTTGGCTGGATACCCTAAATGTGGGGATACAATAATACATCAGGGAATGACACTGCACGCTTACATGAAACAAGACTTTTGACACATTGTATCAGTGATGTTACATCATCTGAATCTGGGGTACATTTTGATACAATAACATTTATATTGATACATATTGATACATTTCCCAATGCTATTTCAGCCAATATATTACTGTGGCACATTGCATATCATTTAGAAGTTCTAACCTCATTACCTCTCAGATTACCTGTTGACCTAGTTAATTAACATGGACTGCCAGCTAGTTAACTCAGACATTGTTCTGATTACAAACCAAATCTAAGCTGCACCTCATAACAATGGACATTTGAGACAAATGGTAATTACATTAGCTAACACAAGCAAAATGACTGCTGCTGTCCTGTTATTTTCACACAGTATGGCAATATTCTTTATATTTATACTACATATAATTTTGTAGGTAATAGCAAGGAGAAAATGTACCTAATAACATGAAATAATAATAATACACATAATACACAGATGCTCTGGTGTATATACTTAGACTGTGCCAAGGATTAAAAAGTACATTAAACTGTGAGAAACTGGTAATGAACACAAAGTCATTGTGCCAAGTTTGAATGCATGCAGCAGTGTCTGATCCAAACTCAAAAGTACTTGTTTTTCAGTCGAATTTCTAGCTCCAGCTACAGGGCTAGTCTAAGTGCCGATTGCTAGAGATGATGGATGAGCATGCATGATAGGACATGTGTTTGCAATCAGGAGCAATTATAAAAATGTGTTTTATGTACAGTAGACATTAATAAAATCCTAACAAATATATTTCATGAAAAAATACAAAAAAATGTCTCTATTATTACCAGGTGACATTGATTCATTATTTTTTTCTGTGCATCCTTTTGAGAATTTATATTCCACATATACGTCCATATATATGGACATATCCTGCAGTGCCCTGTACGTATCATCAGAGCCGCTTCTTGTTTAATTCGGCCGTGCGCAGACCCAAATTACGTGGATTAGGAAAACAAACGAACATTGCTCTCAGTATGCATTCATTGATGAATAAGGACCTAATGGTTGTTCTGATGGAAAAGAGCACTAAGGGTAACACATCAAGCCAGGGTAAAAAAGGACTTTGAGTATGTAGTAGGTGTGCTGGAAACGATTTGCTACGAGAATTTCATACAAAATAAAGCTATATTAGGATAACTCACCTGCCAATGTCTAGGCATCTTTTGTAGGCTAGTCCCTGGCCTCTGTAACAAGTGTACTCAGGATGTCTCAGATAAAACCTTTATCTGGTTTGTTTTGCAAGCAAGTGTGAAAAGACCTGCAAAAGGCTTGGGCAATGGAAGGAAACATGAAAGTAAATCAATATTTGTTTGCTGAACTTATCCTTCCTACTTTATCAGTATATCAACCACCATGAGTAGCAATCACTAGAGGTTTGAGCAGTGATTTTAGTCTGACTGCTTGTCCAGAGCCAACTGTGGTGCAACCTTTAGATACACAATGTTCCTTTTGTTGATTGTTGGTGGTATACAATATGGATGATGAAAAATGGAGAGGGAAAAGGAGAAACTGTGGGGTGAAAGCTAAAAAGAGGAAATAGAGGGGAAGGGATTTCCTTTTTAAACAGATTTGCCTTGTTTAGCATTTCCTTTCAAGATGGCGTAAGTGGATGAAGTATGTGCTTGACATTTAAGAATAACAGAATAAGACTCCAGAATCCAAGACTTCTCCCGTGCTGCCCCCCTTCACTGGAATGACCTGCCTCGCTCCATTCGTCTCTCTCCCATTCTTAGCTTCTTCAAACGGGCACTAAAAACCCACCTGTTCCTCAAAGCCTACCCACCTTCCACCTAACCCCTCCTCCCCTCCTTTATACGCCAACTCACTCCCTCTGTACCTGAGTTTTGTTCACCCTCCCTTAGGATGTAAGCTCATTGAGCAGGGCCCTCCTCCCTCTTGTGTCCTTACCAGTTCTTCTGCTCCATCTCTACTGCATTAGCCTGCTTGGAGCTCCTGAAGTGTCAGTATTTTTTGTTTACTGTTCAGTAATGTAATACCCTGTACTGTCTACTGTTTGTGCATTGTACGGCGCTGCGGAACTCTTGTGGCGCCTAACAAATAAAGAATAATAATAATAATAGGGCGCAAAATGTCTTATAAAAGAGTAGCATATGGTGAGAAATAGGTTTGCCACTAGAAGTCAAACGGTTTCTAGGTTTCCAGAAGGCTCCAAAATTGTGGAATACAGATGTTTGCGTTTTTCCTACTGCTAGATAGCAGGTTCTGGTTGTTGAGCTGAAATACAGTGATATAAGAAAGGATATTCGATACATCAGCTAGAAGTGCAAAGTGTATATCCTATTGTTTAATATTATCATGAAAACAAGATCCATTAACAAATAAGTGTATCAGTAAGGTTTGTGCGAGAAGCAAGTGATTCAGCAGTAAAATGTAAATCATGAGATTTCATAGATGTGTCAGAAACTGGGAGCAAAGTTTAACACATTGCACTTGAGAAGATTATGGTGAGCTGGCAACATAAGCACAAGCTCCAATTTTGTAATTCATGACGGAGTGATGTGCTAAAATAACAACAGCATGTAAACAACATGGGAAACAAGTGCCATTAAATGATGACCTAATACAATATTTTTCCACAAGCAATGCTGCTACAGCTCCAAGGCAGCAATCTTATCCTGCAGTCACTGAATCTAGAGGTTCACTGTAATATGCAACAGGAAGTTGCTTGTCACCATGACAATGTGTAAAATTAGCATCCACCATACTCTCTATTCCACAATCAAGTCTAATCATACATACTTTTTCTCTCGGTTTGGCATTCAAACTCTCACACCAGGTAAACGTTCTTCTTTCTAGAGTATGTTACCTCATTCCATCTCATCACATATTTCAATATGCCTTATAGAATTGTAAAGTTTGTTTTATCGCTACCAATAAACATTGTCCAATGTGATTATTGTGGTTCCAACGCACAAAGAGATTTAATAGCAAAAGACAGCAGGATTTACAGTAATTAATGCTGAAGCATAAAAGATTTAACAATAAACAGAAAAGTATAAAACCGAATAAATTACAATCTTCGCAAGCGCGTCCTGGGACCAGGTCCATATTCAGCCTTGTAGTCAGGAAGAAAGAGAGAGCTAACTGGCACAGGGAGCTTATATGCAGTTTCAGTTAACAAAAAATGTTGAAGATGTCACAATGTACACAAAGATAAACTAAAGTCTTTCTTCATTGGTCCAGGGGTCAGGTCAGTCAAGTACAATGCAAATCATAGGTCAGTTCACAGGATTCCTGATAAAGTGGGAGCCAACTCACTCCAGCTGAGCACATGTTGTGCCTAAGGGAACCAAACTAATCCAGTTTAAACCAACCTATTTGCATTCCAAACCTATTTGCATTAATCCTTTATCTTCCATAACTAGCGATCACAGGAAGCGATCACTTCGACGATAGTAGCGGATTCCTGATGGTAATGTACACATCAAAACATGATTCATTTCCTATATCCTGAGCCCTAGATACCTTTAATATAATATAATTGATGTATAAATAATCTCTAATACATTTAACTAATAAATAAATGTGGATTGGAACCTTAATAAATGTGTACTATTTACAAGTATAAGTGCGAATGTAAATGTGTGTGTTAATAATCCGTGCGATTACATCATTGCACGTGGCATACTAATCGCAATCGCACTGTAAAATAATATTAATCAATTTAGTTTACTTCATCCAATTATTTGACTTCCACAGAATATATTAGCATATTATATTCCCTTGGGGACCCACATTGCAATTCACACCTCCTGAATATTATTTTTTACTTTGACAATGAGACACAGATAATAAACAATATAAACACAAATTCTCTTTAAAGATATCTGGTCTGTAGGATAATAATATGCTTCTCTCACATGTAAATCCACAACCAATGTTAAGCTTATGGTCTGCAAGGTAGCATAAATCTTATTCCTGTGCAACCAATGTAAGCCATCAGACCTAACCTACAGTTGTGTTATTCATGAATAATCAATTAAGTTATTATATTTACATTTTATTATGACACACAAAAAGAGAGCACAATAACATAAACGTATGCTTTCCTTTGTTTCAATTACAGGAAATTGTGTTTTAGTTTTACACATAACAGTATTCCATTTTTACAACTACTATCACCACACTTGTGCAACATTATCGAGGTAGACGAGCCCTCTGGGGATCCTAACAAACTAAAGCTGTTCTGTCCCATTATTATTTCCTATCTACATATAATATGGTGTTTATAAAATCCAGCAGTTTGTAGCATTCCAAATGATAAGTAAAAAGTTTAACTATGTCTGACCACGAGTGATCAGCTTATAAAACACTTGACCAATCCAGTTGCAGTGATCTAGTCATGAAACGTTTACCCTACATTATATGTTTCTAGATGCTTTCCCTATGTGGCTATAATAATACCAGAAATCTTTACTTCTCATTTTCTTTGGTTATATTGAAGTAAGAACTAACACTTAGATGCAGTGGCTGCTAATGGGAATGTAAGTGTGTTTGTAAATTATACACTCCGCATCCCACCCTGAAACACACTCAGGATGTTTGTTCATTTATCACAAAAAATATTTTTCAAGCCATTTAACCTCTTACAGAAATAGTTTTAAACACATGTTGTTTCTTTTTACAAGATAGGTCTAATCTAATGTACTGCTTAACTAATACAATATTAACCACCAGGAATAGTCAATATTGTGTCAAACGGGTTGCCTTCTTCATCAGTGTGCAACAACAGGTATCAGCACACCACTGAAACCTTGAGCATAACTGTAGTGTCAATAGCATGTGCTATCACTTTCATGCAGTTTAATTTCTGTGAAGGGGAGACACAGCATTTTTAGAGCATAATCACTCCAATGTGACAGGGTAAGAGAGTTTCCCTTTCACTTCAGTGTATCCAAAGGGGACCACTTCAGCTCTGATAATACTAACACTTTTCCATCTGGAATAACACAAGCGTTAAAGTGTCAGTCTGACACCACTGTAACTGACATCAATACAAATTAGATACTGTGACTTGAACACAATGAAAAGGGGAAAAGGTGATCAGTCTGACTAATGATTAGAATAGCAAAAAAAAAAACCAGTGCATTTAGCAAATACATTGCTTGATTTTTTGCCTGTGTATTTCTAAACATATGTAGTTAATAGCACTAATAGCAAAAATACAATGAGGTATCAACATAATGCCTGGGTATTTGTATACTTCGAAAAATGGTCTAATGAAAAAGGCAGCAAAAAATTGTCTTTGCATCAGTGATTGCGTTGTAAACTAATACACCTGTTGACATACCAATGTGAACACCTATGTAGGTAATTAGAAATACATAAACAATTGGTGTTAATTTTACTAATGTACAGAAAAAAATAAAAAGGGGGGTATACAAAGTTATGGGCAATTTGTACTATAAAAGAAAATCTACATGCATCTTTTGGATTCTAATAGACAGTGAGTCAATATAGAAGATTTTAAATAAAAACATCATGTTGCAGAACTATTCAGACAACTTTGTCATTTATGAAGCGCAATTGGTGTTTTGCATGTTGAGCCTTGATGGTTCACCCAGATCTATTCAAGAAGCACACCTATTCCCCACAGTTCGGACACCTCTGTAATCCGGGAGTGTCCCTTGCGTAGATGTGGAAAAATCCCTCAGTACTACCACTTTTCTTCAATTAAATGTTTAATTTTTTTCTTGAAAAATACTGCTTTGTTTAGCCTCATTTGAGAACAACAGGTCTATCTTTATTACTTGTGGCACTTTTGTGTTTACATACTTTTTATTGCATTGTTTGGAGTGTGCCTAGAAATGTAATTCTCTACAGATGTGCAGGTAGGGATAAACTATCCAACACAGTTTGGGTAAATCTGGACCGATTCATAAATTAATTAGCAAATGTCTGAAATTTGGATGAATTTTAGAATCTGCTGGATCAATTCGTCCATTTGAAGTTGTAGCTAGCATGATGACCAGCTGGCAGGGCTTTTAGAGTTCCACATTGTGTTCGTTTGACTTCCTGTCAAATCATAGGATCAACTAAAGCCCTTGAAATACATTATGTAGCTCATTGGTGCATACAATGAAATACTTTTCTGTATAAGATCAGTGGAATGTCTACTTTTGTTTCTTCTTTTGTTTCCAATACAGGTGGGACACCTTCAAGACAGAAAGGATTTTTAGGATGTATTCGTTCATTAAAGTTAAATGGCATTGCTATTGACTTGGAAGAAAGAGCTAAAGTAACTCCTGGGATCAAACCAGGATGTCCTGGACACTGCAGCAGCTATGGGAACTTATGTCATAACGGAGGAAAATGTGTTGAAAAGCAAAATGGGTTTTCATGTGATTGCAGTTTATCTGCATATACTGGATCATTCTGTAAGAAAGGTGAGTATGCTGCAATAAATACAGTTGTATGCAAAATTCTGGGCAAACCTAGTCATTGTGCATTATTCATTGAAAAGAAGATCACACAGGGTGCAAACCTCAACATGACATTTATGTGCATGTTTATGTACAATTATTATTTATTTGCTGAAATAAACAGATTGGGCCACTAACCTTAAAGAAAGCATTTTAGTATATATGGTCCCTTTACTTATTCTTTATTTCCAGGATGCATATTCAAATGGAGTTTTCCACTCTTTTCCCATATCAACTAATTGATAACAGCATGATTTGTTGATCAATGCTATTAAACAGCTGTTACATTTTCAGCACCTCTTAGAGTTATTTAATTCAAGTGTAGCATTGTTGTTTCAACAAAGTCAAATAAGTAACAGTAATCTCCAAGACAATCAGCTGCTTGCCAAGTTCTATTGTAATGAATTAGTAACAAGTATCACATAAATGGGAGGATGTAAAAGCCTAGACTAAAACAGTCAGCTGTCTGACATGTATTTGTTAACTGATGCCTGCATCATTTTACACACCAGGACACAACATATTAAAAAAAGTGCATATAGTTTTGGCAAGTTTTTCTTTAGATTTCAATAGCGGGAAATGTGAATGACTTTTTAGCATGTCTTTGGAGTAGATTGATCAAGTTTTAGTTCCTATCTAGGGAAGTAGAATATGCTAGATTGCAAAGTATTAAGGATTAAAATTTAAATGTAGAGTTAAATTCAAGTTCTTTTTTAGGTAAAATATGCATTTCTGTACTGCACATGCACATGCATACACATACGTCTGTATGCAGATTCAGGCGCAGCTTACTATTATGGCTCCTTATTTTTTGAAAGGTAGAATGTGGAAAGGAAGATGAGAGCAAGCAAAATCCAAATAAAATAAAGGCTTGTTCATGTTCTGCAACCGAATCAGAAGTGTATACATCTGCAGATAGGCCTGCCAGCAGGCTGCTTGATCACTGTTGTAAAGATCTACGCTGATGATGCTCATCATAAGCACAGACATTTACAGTGTAAAAAAAAGAATTAAGTACATTTTAATAAATGGTGTGTACCCCCAAAAAAGTGATCAAAGCAACAGCACACAAAGTGCGGAGATGAAAAGTCTGGGGTAATTACCAGAATTGTATCTAGTAGCAGGGAAAAGCAGGGAATATGATAGCAGGGAAACCCACAGTATGGGGTCCCTATGCTATGGGATACAGCCTCAGTCTGGTCAGCACTAGGCTGAATTCGCTAGGTGAAACGGGTCTGCAAAATACCATTTTATTTATTTTTTAAACTCTACATTCAAATGGCAGTCATCAATAATCGAGGCTGGCATATCTAGCATGCGGCGACATCAAGATACACTTAATGCCTTGTTAAGCAATTTAAAAAGGAGGGCAATTCCAAGGGCACAATGGGGAATGTCAGGGATTATTATGAATATTTTAGGAGCAATACTCTAAGTTATGATGGAGAAGGGATAAGAAAAAACAACCTTACCTGGAAACCCCTAAATCTAAAGCATTCTGACTAATAGATCCCCATAATTTTGTTTTTTACCCTATTTGAAACGGTGTGAACATGGTATGTTATTTTGTTTCTTTTGCAGAAATCTCAGCATATTTTGAAGCAGAATCATCAATAATTTATAATATTCAAGAGAATAATACCATGTCCAAAAATTCAAGTTTGCATTTATCTTCTCTTTACCTGGACACAGCTTCAAGTGAGAGTATTGCTTTTAATTTTAGGACAACACAAACACCAAGCTTATTACTTTTTGTGAGCTCTTTTAATAAGGAATATATTTCAGTGATCATCTCAAAAAATGGTAGGTATTTTGATGAAAGCATAAACGGACCACATTTTGTTGTGGGAATATATTTATTGTCTAGTGGAGACTGATGAGGTGGGGGAGATTTTATGATTTGGTAATTTAGATACAGCTTGTCCAGTATCTAATAAAAGGACATCTTTATTAAAATTATAATGTGTTGAAATCTCCAAAATAAAGAAATTCCAAACACCTCAAAATCACAAAAATCCTATTTATTTATTTATAGATCAGTGTAATTTGTTGGATGTAAAATTTGATTCTATTCACAATGAAATGATATGTTAACCATTAATCTCTTTACACAGTGTACAGAAATAGAATATAAAACATAATATTTATGAAACAAGCAAAGACATGCACAGGGTTCTTCATCTCAGCAGGGAACAGAATGTAAACTAAAAGGCAGCCTAAAACAATAAATGTTAAAATATTGATACATTAAAATATTGATCTACTAAAATTATCCCTCAGGACCTAGATGCATATGTGTACATTGTCACCATGAGGCTGATGCCTAGTTGGCCACATATGCATCAAAGAATTAAGCTTTAAAAAGTTTCATGTAAAAAAAGAGTATTTGCACCCATATATCGAGGATTACTAACAGCAAGATGCATCCAAATGCGAGCTCATCATCTTACTTTCTGCCAATCTTGATATCCCTCCAAAATATCTCCCTCTTGGTTGACAACATCACTTTTTCTCCTGTCACCCAAGTCCACTGCCTTGGAGTCACCCTTGATTCAGCTCTCAGCTTTACCCCTCATATCAAGTCCCTCACCAAATCCTGCCACTTTTGTCTTTTTAACATTACGAAAATCTGTCCCTTCCTCTCTCAGGAAACAACCAAAATCCTGGTTCATTCACTCATTTCTTGTCTCGACTATTGCAACCTCCTTCTCATTGGTCTTCCTCGCTCTCACACTTCTGACCTTCAATCCATACAGCATGCTGCGGCTACGCTCAACTTCCTCTCCCACTGCACTTCTTGCGCTTCTCCTCTGCGTAAATTCCTTCATTGGCTCCATATCCATTTCATAATTCAGTTCAAGCTCCTTACTCTCACTTACAAAGCCCTTACCAACACTTCTCCCCCTTACATCTCTGACCTTGTCTCGAGGTCCATACCTACCCAGCCACTCCGCTCCACCTCTGACCTCCGCCTCAATTCACCCCTCATTACCTCCTCCCATGCTCGCCTCCAAGACTTCTGGCGTGCTGCCCCTAATCTTTGGAACTCCCTACCCCATCTGACTTGACTCTCCCCCAACCTTCAGTCCTTCAAACACTCACTTAAAATTCACCTTTTCAAGCTCGCCTATCCTACCTCCTCCTAACCATTATATCCAAAACCTCTTCTTCCTCGTCTGCTATCTGAATTTTTTCTCACAGTTGGACCTACTGTCTCTCACCACCCCTCTGTTTAGAATATAAGCCCTTGCGGGCAGGATTCTCTGTACCTATTGTCCCCTGTCCCTCGTGCGTCCCGTCATGTCTTTTGCTGCACTCTGTGTGAGTCCCCATAGCATTACTCACACTCTTCTGTGCTGCTGCCATGTATTACCTCTGCTATTTGTTACTTGCTTCTGTATCCGGTGCTACGGATTCTTTGGTGCCTTATAAATAAATAAATAAATAAATAACAATAATAGTAATAATAATAATAATAATAATAATAATCAGTAGTATATACGCCAGGTTTACATCAGGCATATATACACCCACATACACTTATACACAACCAAGTCATAAGCACAAAAAAGCTTGTTAACATGTTTTAATAGCAAAAACATAGAGACAAAAACAGATATAGTTTTCTTCTCATGTTGGAATGAAGGTGGCCAAAAATGTAATTTTAAATAATAATCATAAATACATACACATACATACATACATACATATACAATATTCACAGTCAATGAAGAAAATACCTATACGCTTTAGAGATGAATTCACAATCATCCAGTCGGAAGCAGCTAGCTTGTGCTGGCAAGTGTTATCATCATCAGCATGTATTTGTATCGGCCCTCGGGCACACTTGATTGACATGGCTACTGATAAGTTTCTATGTGTCTCCATGTGGGTCTGAATCTGTTCACAATTACTGTACTCTCTTACTAGACCTCTCCTTCCATGTCCCGTCCCCCCTCTCTAGTTTATCTCTAGTTTAAGATATTAGCAAGCAAAAACATGGTATTTTTATTAATTCACTTTGTTTACATTCTGTTCCCAACTTTGTTAAGGGAAAATTAATAAATAGAATAAAAGCAGGGATTATCTGTAAGTGAACCCAAGCAGCGAGTGATGTTATATAGTATATATGTGTGTATATTATCTATAACCGAGAAACTGCATTACTTTACAATTTAAAAAAGCGCTTTTCTTAAATTGCTCAAAACCACTACTATTCTCTTAGCTGCAGATTTCAATTCCCATTTACTAGATTAAAGAGTTTGGACAATGAATTCACTATTTTACTATGGGAATTTATGATGATTTTACACTGCAGAAAAAAATATGTTTTATTACTAGCTTCCCCCTAAGAGGCTTATTTATAAAGCTCCGCTTTTTTTCTATTTTTTTCTTTTAATTCTATTATTATTAATTTGCTTTTATAATGCTGGACAGTAGTATTTTTTTAGAAATTTTGTTTTTGCATCCATCTTGCTGAGAAAACACATTACATTCTAAACAAAATATATTTTGCTCAAAATATATTTTACAGCTATTTTTAATGGTATTCTACTATTTTGCTTCCATTGAAAATAATAGAATAAATGTATTTCCATTACTTTCAAGTGAGCTATTACTTTATATCCTATGAAATTTAATTTTATGACATAGGCAAGCAATATTTTTCAATAGGTGAAAAGACTTTACACTGGGGAAAAAGGATGTTTGTTTTGCTGTGCTTTCATTTCACAAATAGCTTTATTATTGTTTTATAAATATACTGAAGGGCAAGTATTTTCTAATTCACACTGGTTATTTCAGTACTCTACTTAGTCATCTAAAAATATAAAGTTGTAATTTTTGATGCTAAACTATGAATTTATGAAGTGTGTTAACTAACTGCAATATGGATCAACAAACACTTCAATAAACTTGGCTGTGGCAGTATGATCTTTGACCTACATTATGCTATTACTGGTTCCTTATTTTGATACTTTTCTAGTATTCCCTATAACTGTCATTTCATTGTTTTGTCATATTGGTGTTACATTTAATATAATGTATTTAAGTTTTTGTTCACCACCAGAGTTAACAAAAGAAATTCTTAAACTCAGTTGATTTCTAAACTTTTACAGCTCCAGGTACCTTTCAGTGAGGCTTTCAGTTTCCAATAGATATTCCTATACTGTCCTATATTAACTCCAAAAGGTGACACTTATAATTTTCTTGTTGGAGCAAATTCAAACAAACACTTTAGGAATTTATTTACAGTAATTATGTTATATTAAGTGTAAATGAGACTAAATAAAATAAAATAATATATAGTCAGTGGAATCGGAATTATTATGGTAATACTGGGGCACTTTGAAGACCAATAAGAGAAATGGTGTTTATCAGCATGGTATCATTAAATAATGACAACTGATCAAATGTTGTGAATTTAACGGTTGATTCTTTAATATAACATTTTCTATTGGTGATATAGTTCTGTCTGGAAATTATACAGATTTCATTATTATATTACATTTTCTTTTTTTTTTTTTTTAAATCCAGTATTTTTATTGACATTTTTTAAGATATAAACATACCAAACAACAAAAAGAAAAGAAAAACAATCGTATACATATCAGAATTAAATGACGGAATTTACAAGATTACAATAAAGCATAATAATAATAAATGTGCTATATTCATTCAGGATCATACGTCATAAATGCTCATACATAAGTATGTTACACATGCAGGGTTTATTACATGGACTCAGATACTTATTATAAGAACTGCGGGAGCCATACATTTAAGTAAATAGAGCATCTGTAATATTATATTACATTTTCAACAATATTTATGTGATGAGGATTTTGCTACAAATACAAAGGGGTTTACTTATTAATTACTTTTTCATTATTATTCTCAGATAATAACTAAATATTCATATATTTCATTGTGTTTAAAATTACAATATTTAATAATCAAATCAAACATTTAATTGTTTACTTCAAATTATAGTTATCATGCTTTCTAATACGATGCCATTTCCCGACCTACATTATATTGTTCGACCTTCTGTTTGAAGACATTGTCTAATTGACATAATAAACATTGACATAGTTAAATTGTAAACCTTAGGAATAGATTTTATTTCCCCAAACCATTGGACATCATCTTTTATATACGAAAATAAAGTTTCTAAGTGTTGCAAACTCTCTTCGTGATACACATGCATTGAAATATAGATTAATATGCAATAATTTATTGTCATGTTCACAACCTGTTAAAACACTCTATTGGTTTTCCTCAGGAAGTTTGCAAATTAGATACAAACTGGATAATCAACATGATCCTGATGTTTTTACTATCAATTATAAAAATGTAGCCAATGGTCATCTCCAGAGAGTGAAGATTTTAAGAAAACAAGAGATTCTGTTTCTGGAGGTATTTACATTTAATTGTATTTGATACAATGTCACAGTATTTGTTGGATGTATATTCATTTAATTTTATTTGATTGAATGCCACACTAATTGTTAGTACACAAAGAAGATACATTAGGTACACGAGAGACTAACATAAACATAGAAAGATAATAAGTGATGAAGAGGCCTCAGTTACAAGATTTTGAATATTGTGATGATCTTCAGCTGTGTGCACGATCAAACAACTTTGGTGTGAGCTATGAAACTAGTGGATATGCTTGCCTGAATAGATGAGTTTGAGAGTGGGGTTAAAGATTTGGATGGTAGGAAAGAAATTGCTCAGTAGTTGCAATTACTCTGTGAGGTGCTCAGAATTGTTTTATAGGATGGAATGTGATAAGAATGGGAGGCAGTAGGACAGTTTGATGAGCAAAGAGGGTGGTTTTGACAATATTGAGACATAGAGCAGATCTATAAAGTAGAACAGTTTTGGAAGGAGCTTTGTAGGTTAGAGATGGATAATTTAATTTTATTCTAGAAGAGTGGTTCCCTATTATTTTTATTTCATGACACACCAGTTTGTAATTTACATTCCTGATATACCAATGTTAAAATAGTGTTAGAAGTGAAAAGAAATCATGAGAAAATCAGATACCAATTTTAAAAAGTTTTTAAAAAATGTTTCAATTTAAATGTCTTTCATATATCATCCCCAATTCTAACTGAAACTATTTCCCTTGTCAGGCCTAAATTACTGCACATAATCTGGTGATACATGAAGCCTACATCTATGACACAAATATATGTCCCAACACACTGGTTGAGAATCACTGTTCAAGAAGATATAGGGAGATGGTGTGCAAGGAATCACAAAGATGAGAAGCAGAGGGAGGACTACTGGTGATGAAGATTAATATTGCAGTAGCAGTTTAGGTTGACTGAGTGGCAAAATATGGCACCAGAAAATAAAACCAAGTGGTAGAGACCAATACTTAAATCACCTATTAGGTGACGCAAGCCCCCTAATCTCAGCATGGCCTGAATTTCTAACAATGGAGTGGGGGTGAGTGGGGTCGAGCAGGTTCTCCCCAGTCTACTGCAAAGCTGTCTACTGGGCAGCAGAGTTGCCTAGTTGTTAGCACTTCTGCATCACAGCGCTGGGGTCATGAGTTCAATTGCCGGCCATGGCCTTATCTGTGTGGAGCTTGTATGTTCCACACAGACACTGTGTTTGCGTGGGTTTCCTCCGGGTGTTCCGGTTTCCTCCCACACTCCAAAAACATACTGGTAGGCTAATTGGCTGCTATCAAAATTGACCCTAGTCTCTCTGTCTGTCTGTCTGTCTGTGTCTGTGTGTGAGTGTGTGTCTATATCAGGGAATTTAGACTGTAAGCTCCAATGGGGCAGGGACTGATGTGAATCAGTTCTCTGTACAGCGCTGCGGAATTAGTGGCGCTATATAAATAAATGATGATGATGTCTTTATAACATACTGGGGAAATGCAGTGGCTATAAATTTAGTGCATTTGAGGTGGTATATGCACTGCACCAGCGCAATGCCTCACTTGTATGTGTGCTGAGCTCTGCCAATAAGCACTTACCTCATGAGCCTCTGCAATCTGATTATCAGTCTCATGTGATTGAGGCTGAGTAGTTCACATATAAAATGAGATGCAGGAGGGATAAGTCAATGGCCTCCTCTACTCTCTGAGTCCCCTAACTAGACACAAGCTGCACATCACAGCACATTGAGTTTAATTATTGTTGTGGAAATTCCATTTGAAAGTCTGGACAGTGTCTCTCTGTCACAGATCCATATTGGTACCGATGGTATTAATACTTCAGTTTTGGACAAATTCTTATATGCAATAATAATGTGTCAGGAAAAAATATCAGATATAATTCTTTTTCTTATAAAATTGTTAGCAAAAAGTATTTTCAAGATTTGGCACCATCTTAAAACCACAATTGTGTATATATATTTTAAATTAATGCTATATTGTTCATAGCAAATTTTTATAGTGAAGGAATATTTTAAGAGATAAAAATTGTATTAATTACATTAGCTATGGCTACTCACATACAACTTTAATTCAAAGTGGCATGGCCATAAACATTTGGCAATAGTGTCTCCTGATCGCATCATTTGGCTAAAATAACGACTTCATCTGTAAAATAACATAATTTGTAACAGATTATGTTCTTTTTTGGAGGCACACTTAGAAGTAAAAAGATGGAAAGAAGGCCTTATAAAATCATGTATTAAATAAAAATAAATGTAAACATCATCATTAACAATATGTATGAAAACGTCACATTTCCATTTTGCACGCAATTATTTTCTTGTTTATTGTCCTCCTAGGTTAACCAGTATGCAACTGAAAAATTCATTCTCACTTCTGATACAGCGTTCAATGCAATCCATTCTCTTGTGCTTGGTAAAATATCAGGTAAGTGTTTTCTCTCTATAGCATCACATATGTTACATAGATTATCTCATTAATAGAAATGTATGCCTGATCTAGGAATTGAATTACATTCTGACAATCATGAGAGAAATGCACTTTTGTCAAGTTGAAACGGTATCTCAAATACTTCCTTGCAGATGAGCAAGTGGGTTCTCTTAAAACTAATTTCACACTTATCTCTCCAGTTTTTAATCAGACATCCTGGAGCATGATATTTTCTTCTACAGAGGGCTCATTTATCAGCGAAGTTCATGATTCTGCTGTGATCACGGACAAATAAATATGTATGTGTTGTACAAATCAAATAAATCAGAATATAATCCAAAATAGCATCATTACAAAACCCACAGTAATTCATGTAACCCAATACATGTAATACTGTACATAAAATATATCTTATAAAATAGTGCATCAATCAGTAGCAAGAAATGTAAGAATAAATAAAGCAGGTTAATGTAGTGCATTTTTTATTAAAAATTCAATTTGGTATATCACTCATAAAATACAATCATAAAGTGTACAATATATTGCAGTCAAATAATTTAATGAGAAGCTGTTACATCATACGAAGTATGCATTAATCACAATGACAGTTTTCAAAAGTCTTAAGATTTACTTTCCATACTATGATGTATTATTAAATCCTGGTTAATTATTCTAACACATTCAAACTCATCTACTTGCTTCCCATAGAATTTATATGTTTGGGTGCTTCTTACCGGAAAAAATACTCTAGGTAAATCTTGATTGGTAGAGCATGTAATTGAAAATAGAATCCCAAATTGCCTGTAAGTAAATAAAATCTAAAAAGTAATAAAGAACTAAAACATTTTATCCATAGATATAGTAAAATGTTCTGCCTATAAGTGAACAAATGCCGTATTTTAAACTACTGTAATCATTTAAATGGTATGATTAAGCATTCCTTGAGTAGATATTTTAGCTTACATGTATCCGTGACATATTGCAACTAGGATGTTGCCATATTTTTTGTTTTTTAGCACTGTATAGTTCATAAGATTCCGGAGTATAAACCAGACAAAATGTGTTTCCATGTTTATATATATATCTATATTTAGTGTTCAAAGAAATGAACAGACCAGCACAAGTATAGAAAAAATATGACATTTAATGAAAAAATGTTACATTGTAAAGAAGTCCATGGGCACTTTTTCATAAAATAGCTACTTCTTCCTATACTTGTGCTGCTCTGTTCATTTCTTTCAACACTGAAGATCTCTATATATGTGTGTGTGTAAAAATTGCGAGAGAGAAACTGTATATATATATATATATATATATATATATATATAGATATACAGTTTCTTTCTCGCAATATATATATATATATATATATATATATATATATATATATATATATATATATATATACTGTATATTAGTGTGCAAAAGTGGAGTCATTAAAAATGTCTTTTTTTTTTTGTGAGTTGTACCCACGACTTCTGTAGCTCTCCTAAGAGGTATGACTGCCTTGTGGGGCATTTTTTCCTTACCTTCTGGTCAAGTTCATCCCACAAGAGCACAACAGGGTTGAGATTTGGCGATCGTGCTGGCCAGTCCAAAACCTTGCTCTGAGTCTCTTCACCAAATAGTTTTTGCATAACATAAAAGTATACTTAGGATCGTTTTCTTGCTGAAGGCTGAAATTTGCACCAATCAAGCATTGACCAGAGAGGATGGCATGATGTTGTAAAATAGAATAGTAACCTTTCCAGGGCATTATTCCTTGTACTCTGTGTTGTGCAAAAGCAGAATTTCTAGAATTTAATACACATTCAATTAATAACCTCAAAACCACCCTATCATTAAATTACTAGTCCTGTCACCCCATTTAAAAATAGTACACATAACACTAATGAATTAACTAGCCTTCACCATGATATAAATGGTCCCACAATTAAATGAATACCTTACCACACATTAAATGATTGCTCTGAGCTTTAAATTCATAGCCCATTGCATATGCCACAGATCTTCAAATTGTTAAAGATTAAAGTGTAAAGTATATAGACAGGTAGGAGTGGTGTTTCTGGGCATCTGGAAGCCTCCCGAAGTGTTCACCTGTGGGGAAATCTCCCACCTTACCAGCACCAAAACAGCTCCATACCAGTACATTTCCTCTGTCATGCTTGACAGAAGGCATCAAGCATTCCTCCAGCATCATTTCATGTGCTCTTCATCTTACATATATTCTACTCTTCGAGCCAAATACCTCAAACTTAGATTCATCCATCCATAATACTTTTTTCCAGTCATCCTCCATCCAATGTCTGTGTTCCTTTGCTCATTTTGGACCTCATTTAGAGTCGGACGCAAAGTACGTTTAAGAAGTTTAGGAGTGGGCGTGTGCCGCAACTTGGTAGGGTATTACGAGTGGCAAGCAACTCCCACTCGTAATAACCTATCGAGCTGCGAGCAGTTCCTGCAGCTAGCTAAAGCTTGCGCCACCTAATTCCTGCCACACAGCTTTAGCCCTGTTTTGACGTGTGTTGCGTCTGCGCCTCACTGCGACTATGATGTATTTACATGGTCACGCCTTCACAAGCCTGTGTTCCTCCCATTCTCTTGTAGTGAGTCGCAAGCTGTCGCAAGTGTTAATTGTGTCCAAGATGCAGGCGAATTTGGTGCTTTCTGCACATGCGTGGTAGTGTTTTTTTGCTGGATGCGACTAAAACGGACTTTGCGTCCGACTCTAGATGAGGTCCTTTAACTTTTTCTCTGTATTTGCCAGTTTTAAATATGTTTTTTCCTTTGTAACCTTGTCTTTAAGGCCAGCATTGTGGAATCATTTTTTGACTGTTGCAGATGACACCGGTAATTGGCGTCTACTATTTAAGGACGCCGCCAACTCACGACCTGTAAAGCATTTGTGGCTCAATCTGCAGACTCTGATGTACTTTTCCTCCTGTGCAGTTGTTTATCTGGTCCTTCCACTTTCACAGTAGTTAAAACCGTTGTATGAAATTCTTAGATTCTTAGCAATATGACATATGAAATAGACTTCATTTCTCAAAATAACAATAGACTGCCATGTTTCTTGAGAAAGCATTTTTGTTTTGCCCACTTTTCAACCCAGAATTAGGACACTAAAGTAATGGCTGCTGAAAATGGGACTTTGCAGTCATATGTGAATAATAAAGTATAAATCAGTAATAGACCTTTGCAACATTGGTAATGTCTTAAGCTTATTTTTAAATCAATTTAATGGCGTCTTGATAAGAAAAAAGTGTACATTTTGTAAATATCAAGAAATGTCTTAGTGATTACACAATTTTGCACACTAGTGTAAATGAATGTCCCTATTATACAGTACACACTTCACTCAAATTTTGGCATTGCTTGCAGCATGCACAAGTGTTAATGCTCGGTACTTAATACACTATGCTGTAGGGAGCTTTTTAGTACAGACTTTTAATGATCCGTTAAAGACGAAAAGAAAGTTCAAGGTTTTGTCCTTGTTTCTAACAGGTGTTTGTTTCAATAGTAAAGAATTCTTTCAAGAGTAGATAATTCACAAGAAAATTAAGTTTGAACAAATTATTAGAAATGGTTAATCACTGACATGAAAAGTGAAACTGAACATTTTTTTTTTTTAAAGAAAATAGATTGCTATAGTAATCCCATGTGTGTTCTATTTATTGAAAACGGTGTTTAAACTAAAAGGTTCACCATAGAAACAGACATATAGTGATTCATATATTATCAATTTGTAGGTTGCAGAAATTGGTGTAAACTGTTCTGAAAAGTGTAGTGGAATGTTTAGAATATTTATCATGAAATACAATGTTAAGCCAATTGAAATATATATTTTTATTTCTTAAATGAACTACACAATTAAAGGTTATATCAGGCTTGCACCATTTTCACTATTTTTGTTGGGACAAAAACATGATTTAATTATATCCGACAAGATTTAAATATTAGTGGTGAAACATTCCTATGACAGTGTGTTCCATAAATGCCCGTTTAATTGCATGTGAAATGTAAAGAAACATGTTGATAAAAAAATTAGCCTTGTCTAGGTGGCAAAGATTTAATTATTCTTAGTCACAAAACTATAATAATGCAGTACTAGACATAGTGAAATATATGCCTAATTATTTGGATACAAAAATTGAATGAGTTCTTGCTGTTTATAAATGACCTTGTTTCACTCGCAATTTGAATTAATACAATGTATTTTATGATCTAATTATTTTAGTACAGCAAATAAGAAGTGCTAGGTTAATGGTTGGGATCTTATTATAGATATGGTGTTTTGTAACTGGAACCCATTCTTAGAGAAAGTCGAAAATATATATATTAATAATTGTTGCACTTCAGTAATAAAGTCATAAACACAGACATAATTATAAATTGGCTTCTCCTCATACAGTCACTATTAGGAGCATGGTTAAAACAGTTTAATGAGGAGCGGAATGTCAGGGGCAGTGTAGGGAAAGACACAGGTCATATCCCATTATCGTATTAATAATTTTCCCAGACGTGTATCAGAAACGTATTTGTTAGCAGTGTATAGGTTGCATTTTATGGACCAATATATTCATTTACTGTGTATAATGAGCAATTATTTGTTGCACATATGGTAAGTACAGCATTTTTAAACCTAAATTGTGTTTTTATTTTCTAGCTCAGGATACTGATATTGATCCAGAAACCATGAAAGCCAATGCAAATGGATTCATTGGGTGTCTCTCAGCTGTACATTTTAATAATATATTTCCGCTAAAGATTGCATTCCAAAAAAATCATTCTTATCAAATCACAAAAAAAGGACATGTTTCACAGTCCAATTGTGGGTCTTTAAATGGAGAAGATGCAACAGCAGGTGAAACAACACATTCATTTTCAGGTACTTTTTATTTTATGATTATCTTACTATTATATGTGAAATGATGAATGCCTTCTGATTATGTCATTTTACTCGTCCATGCCATCTTAAAGCGTTTATAATCCTCACCCAAGTCACACCATTGTTATAGTTTGATTGCTGGTATTATTTAAGAACTTTCCATGACAAGTTAATATTTGCACATATTGGATAGGTTTGATTTTGTAGCAAATCAGTGTGCAGAATTAGTGAATGGTTTATAGTCAATTTTAAACATGTAACTGCTCTATTTAGATATATTTAAAACCTTTTCAGAATATTATGGGGGTGAAAATCATAGATTCAAATATCGCTACATTTCATTTGATGCTTCCCTGCAGTGATCTATTAATACTTTGCCATGACACCATTCATAATGCTGTAACTACATCCCTCAAACATTAAAGCTAAATGACATACAATGATCACATAATAGAATATTTTTAAAGATCATAAAATCTAAGCTCATGTGTATGAAATAATAAATAGAATCTACTTAAAAACAATATTTCCAAATTAACTTCCAAGTCTTATGATCAATTGATATTGCTGAACCCTACAGCCCACTGATTCTATGTACTGTTTAACTTTAGTAATTCTGTGTACTAAGTGAAATAATGGTACATGTAATATTTCGGCAAAGTGTGTGGGTACAGTGTTGTTGATGGCATAATTAAGCAGTTAATTTGTTACTATATTTATCTATGGAGACATATCATGTTTGTCAAAAAAGATATATATGTGTAACTTTGTAGCTTTCTCTAAGGCAAACAAAACAGAATATATTAAATGTGAACTTTTAATACCAAGTGAACTGTGGCAGGGATAAAAGCTTATTTGGTTTTCTTTGACTTTTGCCTTCTCTAAAACCACAAATAATGAAAATGTAAATTATGACATAAGAGTTTCAAATCAAATTCACATGGACCCAAGCCTCAACCCTAACACTTGAATTGGTTTATATCTATGGGGTAAAATCATCAGGGGAGCTTCAGAATTAACAGTCAATGTCTGTAACCGAGTTCAATTTGTTAATATAAGATGTCATTTTCCACTTTTCTGATTTTAGTCAAAATATATTTTATATCTTTATAGAAATATTCTGATTATTTAGAAATATGTGAACATTAAATAATATTACATTTTTATTTCAATATAATGTTTTTTTTCTCTCTTTTTAAAAACAGAACATTTACATTATTATAAATACAATTCCTCTCAGTATATATAGCACAGTGTTACCCACTTTGAGAGACATCATTATGACAATTATCTGTCAACAAAAGTTGATACTGGAGAACTGTTGTCAATCAAAATAGATATTTTTTATTTTTATGTCTGAATAGAAATCTCATACATGGAGGTTTAAAATAAGTGTTTTATTATTGGGTTTTAGATTCACAAACCCACCTAAGCATTCATTTAATATAAATAGCCAATTAATGAATGAGCACATTTAGCCAGAATATATAAGAAGAGAGACCAAAGCTATTATGACCATTGCTCATAAACTATTTTATTATTTCAGATCATTCAGGACCAATGCATAATGGAGAGCCATTATCAAATGTATTGAAAAGTGGCTTTGCTCTCATTGGAGGTAAAACAAAAATGTTTCAAGTATTTTACATTAGATAACGTTACAGTACAAAATGTAAATAAACTGCAATATGTTCATTTAAACCTGCAGAGCCTACTTTGCTGTTTAATAGTAGCAGCTTTTGTGAATCCCAACAGTTTCAGCCATTTTGAACTGTAGCTGATATGGTTCTAGCTGAAATGTTTATTCTCTCTGCTCCCCAGTATATAAGAAACTGAATCTACTGTTTAACTTTGTATATGAATGTTCATTATTTTATTTCAAAATAGCCAGTGATGACGTTTTACCTTTAATTGTGCAGGGTATGAAAATAGCATTATAGTTATTTTTCCATCTATAGATAAATATTCCATCGTCGTCAAGGTTCCCAAATGTTTAAATTTGATGTCATTGATCCTATCGTAATTCTGGGAAAAATTACTGTAAATTAGTGTTCACTCTAAAATTGTGTTTTACCTAAAGCAAAATTCAAATCTGATACATGGAAATGTCAAGATATTTTGTGCATCCATTAAAAATTCTTATCTTCCAAATTCAAAATACATATTTTTTAAAATATATGTCTATTGTTATTTCTGCAGGTGTAATATCTGTTGCTGTATTCATAGTGTTATGCATCACCGCCATAGCTGTAAGAATTTATCTCCAGAAGAATACGTATAAAAAAAATGATGCCAAAGAATCGGAAAATGAGGACAATGTAGAGGCAGCAGCAGTGCTGAAAGCAGAGATCAGTATGCAAAATGCAATCAATGAAAGTCAAAAAGAATACTTTTTCTAATGTGTTTTCATTGTGCAGACAAACAATGGGACAAACAGACTTTCTTGCTAAGCAAGGGGCACTAGCAGAACAACAAAATCAAAACAATATACATGCACTGCAAACAAAGGACTAGACCTTGTTAAACTGCATACGATCAGTCAAAGTGATCACTAAAAGAGGCCTCTAAAATACTGACAAGCATTTCTTGGATTAATAAAAATATCATCATTGACAGTAATCACTGTATTGTACACTCTTTAATTGTTGGTAGTTTCAGATTGTTCTGATGTCACTTTTCCAACCTGAAGAATTGCATATTGAAGTATTAATTCCAGATTGTCCTCAAGTTGAAGATATAAATTATGTCTGTGTGATTGAAACATTTTGTTAATGGTAACACCTGAACTGTAATATCTTTTTTCGAAAGAAAGGTTATGTAGTGTTTTATATTGTGATCTTAAGTTTCTGGTACAGTACCAGAAATGCCAGTTTAAATTACTTTAATCTACACAAGAGTTTAGGATATTTAGTAAAATATCCTTTTCTTTGAATGAAATAATGCCTTCATGTTAAAATGTTCCAAAAGGTGGGAGAGAAACAACATGAAAAGCAGAACAAATCATCTAAAAACACTAGAACATTTAGAATGATACTATTTTTTCCCAACAAGGTATAAAAATCTAAAATTGTAAAACAAATAACACTATAAAAAATAAACACAAATAAATAAAAACATATTCATTCAGTTCTGTTGAAAACTGTTAAAAAAATAAATGTTCCATACAGTACCAAAACTCATATTTGAAATTGCGTACAGTACGGTATACCCATTTTCAACAAATTGCCTTCCACTTTCCACTATCTGAACACTTTCTTATTTATTCTCTCCTGTGATTTTCAATTAATTTTTCTACAGGGCAGCATGTAAACTATGTTGGAAATGGATTTATCAATGGTAATAATTGATCTCTTAGACTACTATTAAAAAAGGCACATGGTCTATTCTCACTTGCCAGTGAAATGTATGTACCATTCACAGCAGTACAAATGAAAATGACCAAATGACCGGTGGGTCATGAAGGACAAGATTAGACAGCTCCTACTATTCAGCAACTCCACAGAACAACTACATCTCAACCAAAATGTTAATTCTGGTTGTAAGACTACACACATAGTGATGCTATGCCAATTTTGTCAAAATCAACAAAATTGGCATTTGTGTGGTCAGCAACGGTGTAACTACTATAAGTGCTTGGCATGCAGCTGCTATGGGGCCCACAGCTAAAGGGGGCATGCTTTCCCTGACAAAGCCCATATGTATAGGTGAGCTTTTCTCCATTGGACGGTACATGTCTGCTATTACAAAATTTGGATATGGGGCTCACAAATGCCTATTTTCACCTCTGGTGGTAAGCATAAGACAGCATATTCAATTACAGGGATGCTCACATTTCTACCAGGCAAAATTGCAAAGTGTCAGGATATGTATGGACAGGTACTTCGAATTTTTAGTAAGAAAAAAAAGTCTCAAACTATGATAAAAGTCTTCTCATGTCTTCAGATACTTTTACTTACTGGCTTGTACATGCCTTATTTCCACTTTTTTTTATTGTTATTTGCTATTTTCCAACTTCATCCTGCATTTTTAAATAAAGTCTTTATATCATCAAAGTATTGTATTTGGGTTGACCAGGAATATGACACAATGATGTACTCTGAATGCAGTATTCAATGGAGAGAGAAAAGCAGAATTGTGCTGTATACACAACAAAAACAACTTGTTTATAAACAAATTATTTAAGTACACAACTTAAAAGTAGAGAACGAAGTCAGAAGTATAAACCAAAATATTAGTAAAAGTTACAGTAGGGCATGTTAAAACCAATACATAAAAATTATCTGAAAGAAGAAAATCCCTTTAAGAATTTTTAGCTGTAAATAAACAATCCCTGACTTCATTCATAACCACGAGATCCAACAGAAGTTGCACCAGAATTTGACATAGACTATCAAAGTTCTGGCAATATAGTCTTCAAGTTATGATTTTGTTTAGCCATTCCGCATGGTATTTGTCAATTTAACATTGCACTGAGGCTGGAATGTGATTGGGGTGTAATACAGGAAAAGTCAGGGCAATGTGGGCATAATAAAAATGATAGGGGGATTCACAATGTAACAAAACTTATAGGAAGAGAATTCTGCATTAGAAAGTGTACAAAATTACACCACATTCTGCTCCCTAATGTGGAATGCTGAAAATATTCTGCAGAAAAGTGTAACAACTGTGCTCATCTCTGTCTGTTACATATCAATATATACATATCAATGCTATCAATAATTTGAAATGTCATAAAAGTGTTTCAGTAAAACATTTTAGTCACGCTTATTCTGCTTTTTATAAAACTATAGTATCAGCAAAAATATTAAAACGGGTTTTGATCTCTTGTACCAGGTTACCTATGATCCCATGAAGATATCCCTATAGGATCATATCATAATCCAGGAATAAAACAGGATTTATAATTTCAAAAAAACTAAAACCATTACTATAACTGGGAATAACAAAACATATCTCATATAGTAAAATAATTTGACTCTATTTTTGTTTAAGTTCATTTTTCTAACTATTTAAAATACCCCTCTTGACTATGGCATATGTGAAATAATAAGAACCATATATTATTTCCCAACTGTATTAATATTAGATATTAATTTTCTACTGTTACTAGGGATTATTACTATTTAAGATTAGTGCATTATTTTTATTCCATATTTGCTGAGGTCATTGTTATCCAATATGTGATAAAATAAACACTATTGCACAAGTCATTTCATTTATTTCATTTATTTTTTTTCCTGTTATGGAAATTTGTGTATTTTGTAATAAAATTCTGCAAATATGTACAAATTTGTTGTAGTTATAAAGGTACCCCTAGAAGTGCCTAAGATATAGTTTTTAAATGGAACATAAATATATGCTCATAATGCTGGTGCACAGGGGCTGTGCAGCAGCATAATAAACCAGGCCACAAAAGTCAATCCAGGACTGGATGTGAGCAGCATGAGATAGGCTCACATCCTTCCCTACCTCTTTAGACAAGTAAGCTCTGCTGCTGTCTAATCTCCTGGCTGCATTGCTATAAATGATACAATGAGGCAGGGGGTCTCCTACCTTCATATACATCATATACATGTATAAGTAAAGAAACATACTCAAAGGTCGTTAATAAAATGTGAGGATTATTTTACAGTGTCAAGTCAGGCATGCCAATGTTTCGTTCAGCTAGTGAACTTCTTCAGGGTTTGTGTGCGTGTATATATATATATATATATATATATATACACAAGTTAACCCGTGCATGATACTCATGCATTCTAGTTAAATCAAGCTACTTAAGGTGTTAAAAAGGTTCTTGTCATGCATTTGGGCCATAGCCCAGGCCTCAACCACTCCCCACTGTCACCCCCGGCAACCAGCAACCACTCCCAACTGTCACTTCTCCTTTAAGAAATATATATATATTTTTTTTATCTTTATAAACACTTTTAACAATTAACAAATTAAATTAACAAATTAAAAACATCTTAGTATACCAAACTTCAGCCCTTTTTGAATTTTTTTTTTCACACACACTAAGAATTTAGTAGGTCAGTGTATAACTCCGCCCAGCAGGTGGTGCTGCAGCTTGGTTTTATATTTTCCACACACACACAGACAGACTAACACACGTCACTAGACATTTATATTATAGATACATATATATATATACAAGTTAACCCGTGCATGATACTCATGCATTCTAGTCAAATCAAGCTACTTAAGGTCTTAAAAAGGTTCTTGTCATGCATTTGGACCTAGCCCAGGCCTCCTCAGGGGAAGATCGTTACTTCCCGATGCAAGCAGCCTTTTTAATGTGTGTTCATGAGGTAAAATTACCTCACAAAAATGTGTTTGACCCCTTAACTCGTAAATTTAGCCTTTACTACCCCTCCCATGGGGGGAAGGGGGGATGATGGAAGTTAACTGACTTGACTATTCTAATTTTTTTGTCAAATAATGTCAGTATACCAAATTTCAGGTCAATTGGATGAGCCCTTTCTGAGAAAATAGTTTTTTCCACACACACACACACACACACACACACACACACACTAACGCACGCCTCTACACATGTGTGTTCATGAGGTAAAATTACCTCACGAAAATGAGTTTGAGCCCTACCAAATTTCAGCCCTTTTTGAATTTTTTTCCCCACACACACTAAGGATTTAGTAGGTCAGTGTATAACTCTGCCCAACAGGTGACGCTGCAATTTGGTTTTTTTTCCACACACACACACAGACAGACAGACGCCACTAAGCATTTATATATTAGATATAGATATATATATATATATATATATATATATATATATATGAAATACAAAAAGACAAAAAGACAGGGGGCGCCAAACATAGTGTATTAAAGGTGATATATGACACTCTCCACAGATGTATAGTGCTTGTACCGAATATTCAGTAAATCTGGGCCAAGATTAGCAGTCACTCTGATGGTACCGGATAAGATAGAAATCCTCTCAGCGAGCCCTTTATTCAGATGGCACATCCAGTCTGCAGACTCAAGAAAATGGCCACAATAGTGTAATAACGTAAGATCAAATCAGAGCAATCATTTATTTGGCAGCAAATTGACTATGCAACATAGTAAAACAAATGCCCGTACATAAAAAAGGGACGGTGCCGGCTGGTACTCCTTTCATCTGCGCATGTGCTAGAGGACAGATAAGCGTGTTTTTACCTTTTTTATGTACGGGCATTTGTTTTACTGTGTTGCAGAGTCAATTTGCTGCTAAATAAATGATTGCTCTGATTTGATCTTACGTTATTACACTATTGTGGCCATTTTCTTGAGTCTGCAGACTGGATGTGCCATCTGAATAAAGGGCTCGCTGAGAGGATTTCTATCTTATCCGGTACCATCAGAGTGACTGCTAATCTTGGCCCAGATTTACTGAATATTCGGTACGAGCACTATACATCTGTGGAGAGTGTCATATATCACTTTTAATACACTATGTTTGGCGCCCCCTGTCTTTTTGTATTTCATTCATTAGGCTTGACACTTGCAGACAGGTGAGTGAATGACTGGGGAGCTGCCTATTGGAAAATTTAAGTATACTTCTGTTTAATATTTGCACTTGGTGTTAATAAGCGCTTTTTAGCTTAAAGACTTTTTTGGTGTCATATATATATATATATATATATATATATATATATATATATACACAATATTGGGTAACTTTATTAGGTACACCTTTCTTGTACTGGATAGGACTTGCTTTGCCCCCACAACAGCCCCAATTCTTAATGGCATGTATTCAACAAGGCTCTGGAAACATTCTTCAAGATTCAGGACCATCTTGACATGATTGCATGTAGTTGATACAGATTTGTCGGCTGCACATTCATGCTGCATATCTTCTGTTCCACCACTTCCCATAGGTGCTCTATTTTATTGAGCTCTGAAGACTGTGGAGGGCATTGGAATACACTGAACTCGTAATAATTGTGGAACCAGCTTGAGATGATGTGTCCTTTGTGATATGGTGCATTATCATGCTGGAAATAGCCATTACAAAATAGGTAGAATGTGGCCAGGAAAGGATGCACATGTTCAGCAACAATACTCAGGAAGACTGTGGCATTTAAATTTTGCTGATTCGGTATAAAGGGGCTTAATGGGTGCCAAGAAAACATTCTCCACACCATCAGTACCAGCCACTGTTGACATCAGGCAGGTTGGATCCATTTAGCTATTGTCACCTTCCTGTCAGCTTGAATCAGTCTGATCATTCACTTCTCTCATTAACAAGGCACTTTCATCAACAGAATTGCTACTCACAGGATGTTTATTGTTTTGCACACCATTCTCTGTAAACTGTAGATACTGTTCCAGGTGATAAGCCGTTTCTGACATATTCAAACCACTCCTTCTAGCATAAACAATAATTCCATGTTCAAAGTCACTAAGATCACATTGTAAGGTAATTATTTGTTGTTTACTTGTATAGAATTGCCATCAATATAACAATGCCATTATCTATATATTAATAGCATAAGTATGACTTTTGTGAGTGAATTATTTCCCTGATGCCGTTGTCTGAGCAGGGCATATACCAATATATTATATACCAAATAAAAGGTCTTGGTCTGTAGATTTGCAGAAAAATATTGTTGTTGTAATTGTTGCATTATTTTGGAGTCATGTTGCAAAATGTCTGCTCGCCATTTACAACAATGCATTACCATTGTCCTCTTAAAAATTTAAAAGTTTGCAATACACATGTGCACCTGCTGGTTACTCTGGAAACTGTGACAGTTAATGAACTCTCCCTGTGCACCTGCTGGGTGACTTGGAATTTGACCTTATACATATATTTTAGTGTATAAAGAAATTCTTTAGTTCCTTTAATATAGTGATTGCATCATTGCTAATGTCATATAATTAATAAAGTCACAACACTGTCAATAGAGAGGAGCCGAAAAGGAGACAGCAAAAAGAAGCAGGAAGGTAAGTAAACTACTGCAGGGGTTAGATGGGCCCGGGGATTGGGGGTGACTGTAGAGAATGGGAGGGGGGAATGTTGGGTAGAGCATCATTTAAAAAAGTGTGAGGGGGCGTGGTTCAGATGCCATACTGCATGGTCACGCATTTCAGGAGCTCCGAATACTGTCCCTAAATTTGACATTAAGCCCAGTGATTTTGCTCAAATTTCTTGCTTCTGCACACCCTCCTTACATCTGGGAAGCTGTAGAGCACCTGTGGCTGTCGCTGTGACCCCCGGCTATATATCACCCGTGCTTAGGTGGCACCGGCCTGCCTGGCGCGGCATCAGATCTCTGCCCTGCCGCTAAAAATCCCCTCCACGATCCCCCTGTGGACCATCTCCAAGGGCATGGCTGCCTTATCCACCTTCTGGCCATCTGATCTGGCTGAACCTGTCCACCATGCAGCCCAGCCTCCTCCTGACCTCGTGTCCGTTTACCCTGCTCTCTGCTCCTGGGACTTACCTTGAGGGCTAAGACGTCGGACCCAGCGTGTGTTTCCTCTTTCGTGGCTGCAGACTCACGTTTGGCCACTTCGGCAGAGCTCCAGAGAAAATAGGCTTACTTCTGTCTCAAGCATCGGTGCCTGGTAACTGCGGTGCCCCTAGCGATCCACTTCCGGTGGCAGCGTGGCGTATCAGCGCTGAAACTGCCAATCTCTCCATACTTAGCTTCACCACCGCTATCACCTTGGCAACCTGGTCCTGGTTTTGCCCTCAGGTCAGTGGAAGAGCCACATATCATCTCCACATCTACTCTTTATTCAGGCTGCACAGAAGAAATTCTATATTCCTGCAACCAGTCTCCTTGTACCCAGAGTAATCTGGTTCTGCGCCCACAACACACCAGTGCTCTGTACCCGAGACTTCTTGTTACAAGTTCTTTGGCCTGATTTAATCTCCATCTTACCCATATTGGGCTGAAATATACCTATATCCTGAAGCTGAGGCTCTGTTACCACCTTGTGGTCATATTACAATATTACATCTGCTATTCTCCTACAGTTTTACAGCCTGCACCTAATATCAAGAAGTTGAAAATCTCTCCTAGCCAGCGGATCTAAATTCTTTTTTCCATCTTAACAATTTACCCTTAATAACCAATCATATCTGGTTGCATACCTACTATTTGTTACTGCTTCTGGTGAAACTAGTTATATGTTTGGGAGGGAGCTTCTACACCACGTTGAAATATGTCTGATATATAGCGCTGACCTTTCCACCCATGTGATCACTTTCGTCTCTACAGTCACAGTGCCTGAACAGTTATCTGTTTTCCTCACCTACTAATTGGTTCCTGCAGCCCATCATGCCACCTAATAAGAACAAACTCAATACTCTTACTCCTCAGATCTGTTTCCTACCTAAAGCATCCTCTAAACCGGAGGCCTCTCCTTCTGGCAAGGACCGATCTCAACCCGCATCGGCTTCTCATGCTGTTGCTCTTTCAGTATCTTCTCCTCTTCCTACCATGAGTTCTGACTTGGAGCTGGATGCTCCCCTTGCGGTCCGCACTCTACACCGGTTGTTCAGAACAGATCTGTCTAATGAACTTCGGGCTTCAATTGGCAACTTGAAAATAGACGTTACAGAATTAGGAGCCTATAGAGATCATCTGGAGTCTAAGATGGAGGAAGTGATTGCCTCTCATAATGACCTACTTACCTCCTGCAATCATTTACAGAAGCGAGGTCTCTTTCCTCAAAGATACAGTGGCAGATCTAGAGGACCGCTCCCGCAGGAATAACATCAAGATAAGGGGCATTTTGGAAACAGTCTTGTGCCCGGAACTGGAGACCTTTGCCACATCACTGTTTAGAAAGTTATTACCTTAGCTGTTATCAAAGATCTCTTAATTGATCGTATTCATAGGCTACCTCACCCACGATCAGCATCAGACAACCAGCCCAGTGACACTCTTCTACAAGTTCCCATTAAGGAAACTATTCTTTGGGCTGTTCGGTACACTAACAATTCTGAACATCTAGGCGATCTTCAGTTGTTCCAGGATCTTTCCCTGGCAACCATCAATAAAGGATGATCTTTTCAACAGATTATAGCCGCATTGCGTGCACACAATGTTCCTTATTGATGGGGTTTTCCAGTCAAGCTTCTGGTTCATTGAGAGGGTTCCACGTATGTTATGTCCTCAATAGAAGCTGGTCTGAAACTTCTGACTGAATGGAAGATGTCCCCTCCTGAGGATCCTGAGCCACGGCACTCACCTCTTTCTTCAGAATGACTCAAGTCTCAAGGGCTAGTCATTATTTTGTCTCTCTCTCCGGGACTATTCTTGCTCCTGCCTTGAGTCGTTTGGTATGCCTGTTTTTATTAAACCATGTCTCTGGGGTCTGTCGGATTGACAATATATTCAGTATATATGCTCACACTTGACATGGTTCAGATTTTTGGTGTTACCTGTTTTGTTCCCCTTGCGGGGTGATGGGGATGCAGGTTGATCTTTCCCCCCAGTGGGGCGGTCGATTTATAGTCCTCTAGGTGGGATTGTGAGTTTTGGCAGGATATACTTTGTTAAAACAGTTTAGTTGCTAGCCTTATATAACGCATAGGATTTACTCTCTTTATAAACCAAAAGTTCCACTTTTATTTGTTGAAATGGGAATGTTTACATACTTTCAGATTAAATATTGTTCTTCTCTTTTTTCTCTTGACTGTATCTCTTATGTTCAATGTTAACTCGTTACATGGGTTGGGTCCAATGCTTCCACCACCCCTCACATGCTACCTATTTTGCCACTGCCTCTTCTCTGTGGCAAATGCTCTAGCCCCATTCCTCAGGCTAGTTTTGTTTATTTTCTCTTGTTTTTTATAGGAATAGGGCAAGTAGGTTGTTAGCACATAAGCTTAGAGGCAAACAGGCTCGTAATAGAAGTTCTCCACGACTCTCGTGACACTAAATCCCATTAACCGCTGAGATTGTAAACCTCTTTGCTGACCACTACACTAAACTATGCAACCTGTGGGATGATAGCATTACTTCCCAGCCCACCTCAGACTCAATTTCTGCTTTTTTGGCCAATTTAAATCTCCCCACCTTATATAATGATAGCCTAACATCTCTTAATCTCCCCTTTTCTCAACAAGAAGTGGAATCAGTAATAAAAAGTCTCCAAAAAGATAGTGTCCCTGGTCCGGACGAATATACTAATACCTTCTATACCACCTTCCAGGAAACCCTTGCTCCCCTACTTACCTCTCTATATAATAGCGTGATGGATGGAGGTAGCTTACTGGCTGAAATGCTTGAATCCCAGATCATTATGATCCTGAAACCAAGTAAAGATTCCTCAGACTGCAAAAATTACAGACCTATAGCCTTATTGAATACCAACCTGAAGATTTTCTCACCACTCGATTAAACCCTTTTCTTCCTCACCTCATCCATCTGGACCAGGTAGGCTTTATTCCTGGCCGTCAGGCATCTGACAACACTAGACGTATCATGAATGTGCTGGACTCTGTACAGTCTACCCCAGCTGGTACTGCTCTCCTTAAACGCTGAGAAAGCCTTTGACAGGCTCCACTGATTTTATCTGCGAGAGGTTTTATTTAAATTTGGCCTCCAAGGCAATATTCTCTATTCATTATTAGCATTATACAAGGACCCAACAGCTAGGATTTTAGCAATGGCTTCCTGTCCTTCCCCTTTTCTATCTTTAATGGAACTAGACAAGAATGCCCTCAGTCCCTCCTTATGATTGCCCTTGCCATTGATCCCCTGGACCAAACAATACTTTTTGCACCTGACCTCCCAGGGATTACTCTTTACTTAACTTCCCATAAACTATGCCTGTTTGCAGATGATGTGTTTCTATTTGTTTCTAGCCCGGAGACCTCGTTGGTGGACCTGCAACTCATTTTAGACTGATACAGTGCTGCTTATTTTCATAAATTAAATGTCACTAAATCAGAAGCATAGCCTGTTAATATCCACCCCTCCTCCCTTGCATTTTTGCAGCAGACGTTTCCTTTTGTGTGGGTTCAGAAATCCTTACCATATCTGAGTATCCAGATTACCCCTAAGATTGCTGACATTTTTTAAGCCAACTATGCCCCAACATCTTTTGCTACTGACCAAGGGTTGGTTCAACAACGAGGTCTCCTGGCTGGGTCGTATAACCTCACTTAAAATGATTTTGCTTCCAAAATTAATGTATATCTTTCGTACTGTCCCTTATGTCATACTCAAACGTTATTTATGGATTTTCTCTACAAACTGATGTCATTGTATGTATGGAAACAAAAACAATCACTCTTGGCTTGCCAACGTATGACTCTCCCCAAGCAACAGGGGGGTTGTACGTCCCAATCTAGCGCTCTACCAAGAGGCTTGCATTTTAACTTATCTTAGAGTCTTCCCCTTAATGAAAATCTGTGGGTAGATCTAGAACGGGGCTCATACTCAACCTTTCCCTTAGCAGACCTGCTGTGGACTCCTAAAAACGCTTGTCTCTCTTCCCCCTGTCGTCTCCTCTCCATCTTGGATGCTCTGCTGATTTGGGAACTATCACTACCAACTTGTAATATCTGCCTTCAGGCCCTCTCTAAACTTATCCCGGACATCAACCTTATCACCTGGTTCTCTAGGGGTGTGATCTCTCTTAAAGATCTTTATGCTCAGGACCTTTTCCTTCCCTTTTCTCTCATCCAGGAGCCATAGATATAATATTCCTGCTACAGATTTTTTTAAATAAGCTCAAATTCGTCACTGGATAAGCTCAGCCTCTAAGACACCTCACTCTCTATCTCTTCCTCCCTCCCCCATGGTTGACAGACTGACGAAAAGCCCTAACGGGAGGAATAAACTTTTGGTATCAATACCTCCAGTCTCTCACAGTCCCCACAAAGTCTCCATTCCAAACCAAATGGGAATTGGACCTTCACCTTAACCTTGCCCCCTAACAGTGGGTAACTATTTACTCTATTTCACACCACACATCTAAGTGCATTAACCACACAGTGATGCACGTTAAATTGGTTAACAGATTATACCTCACCCCGGCCGGGCTCCATGTTATGTAGCCCTCCCAGACGATATCATGCTGGCGTAATGCGACCAAACATCTGATATATTTCATATCTTTTGGTCCTGCCCTATCATACGTCCCCTCTGGCAAAAGTTTTTTGATTTTAGCTCTTCTGTTATGGGGGCCCCATTGACATGGATCCAGGCCTGGCACTACTTCATCTATATCCCACCCCTGTTCCCAAAAGTTAAGTGTTAAATTAAACACTTAATCTACGGGGTCCCGACAATGCCGCTTTAAATTAACAATTATCTAGGTCGCACTGTTCAGTGATGTGGAACTAAAGTGCCGGAGAGGTCTGTGTTCGGAATTACTTGCGGTCAGCATCATCCAGCCATCGGAAATGTGCAGCATCGCTTTGTAGTTAAGTCTGTTTATATTGATAAACTTTTATTTTGTAATCGGTGTTTCTTTGTAGGTATCCTGGTTGTCGGGGTTGTGGTAATCGTTTTTACCATTACCACCGGGCTATGTTATGTTTATTCTTGCTACATAGGTTGAACAATGTTCTTCTTTTTGATTGTTTATTATTATTATTGGTATATTATGTTCTGTTTCAATACTCATTGAGAAAATATTACTCTCCCACCTGGTGGGGGGAGACTGTGTGTGTGTCCCCTCTACCTCCCCTCCCCTTTCCCCTTCATTGTTTAATCCCTTTTTTTATGTTCTGTACCCCATATCCTTACAAAATTTCTCAATAAAAACTTTATTGATGATAAAAAAAAATGAGGGTGGGGTTAGAGAAGGGCCCCACAATACTCTATTGTTAAAATTTCTACATGTAATGCAGTGTATAAAAAAGTTATTGAATTCTCTTAATAAAGTAATTTAGTCATTGCATTAATTTAAGGTGGTTACCAACGGGTTTCTTTAGTAATAACTTAATACTATAGTAGCTATAAAGTCAGCATTTCTTTATATCTTCTACGAACATGTCATGTGTATGGCAGTTAGAGATGACTGCACTTTATACTAGCTTTTTGTTCTACCAAATCATCTTTTCACAAATATAAATCTCTATAATCAACTGATGGATTATTCACATAATTGGATTTTGCCTTGGCCACAACTTCTGGCAACACCTTTTCTTCTGTCCAACTGCATCTTTTAATTTAGGATAATAGCGAATGGGGGCATCCTCAGAGAAGCGCCTTTGATGTGTTCCACAATATCCCCTTTCTTGTTATGGGTTCATTACCATTACCATAATCAAAAAGGATTTCTGTGCTTCAGTACCTGCATTTTAGTCTCAAGATTATTGGAGGAAATGCTGTGGTATATAGCTCTGTGCTTTCTTGTTGTGTGTGCTGCCTCTCCATTCTCTCTCTGTTTTTGCTGCCTTAACGAGCCCAGCTGAAATTAGTTTCCAGTTACCTCCAGTAGTATAAATGGCCTGGAGGTTGCTAGAGCATTTTGTGGCCCATTCTTCTGTTCAGCCCTTTGTTATATATTTGAATGATTGGTAAAATTCAAAGTGATTGGTATAATGAAGTGTACCACACAATAGGGGTGGAGATGCACACACATTATCATCTTCTCAATGGTTTGTTTGCTTTTTATTAAAGATATATTATGGTTTCATCTCTCAACCAGTAGGAGACACATTCTATTACTCATGTAATCCAAAAAACTGATAGGAAATTACAGGATATCTTAATTTAGCAGCTTTACACTGCAAATTTTAGCCCAGGAGACAAAACTCGACTCAGCAGCCTATTTTAAAGTAAAAAATGCAGGTGGCCCAGTGACCCAGCCTATGGTCGCCCACTATGGGACCGGACCGGGGTGCATATGCCCCCCTGCCACCCAACCCAGCCAGCCTCTGGTTACACTGGTATTGAGAAGTATCCTATATTCCACCTTTTTTTCCACAGCTGGTAGACCTGACAGTGAGCCAGAGAAGATCACAAATATGACATTTTGAAGCCAATATGTAGAGCCCTTTGAAATAACAGGTACTTATGCAACATTTTCTATTTACACTGAGGAAATGAATTGTCTCCACAAAACATTTTAAGGGATGATATGTAATGTGATATAACATTTACCACCTGCAGTATTTTGACTTGTTCTCTGGGCGAGGCAAGTATTTTCTTTCTATTATTTTATTTTTCAAGTAAATAGTAGATGTATGTCTCACATTGATGTAACTTCTTAATTCTACCCCTTCTTCTTCTTAATTATACATTTGCTCAGTATAAAAAAATGTATGGGAAAGCTGTGAATATATCCTAAAATAGGGCCACATGAAAACGTAATAGCAAAATGCATTGGACGGGTTGTTACATATTAGTTGTGTATCCAAAAGAGGATTGCTTACTCCCAATTAGTTAAACCATACTTTATAGACTTACATCACAATCTACATTTGTGAGTTTAATATGTATAGGTCTTTCTAATAAAGAGTTCAATGCAACACTGGCAGCAATGGGTACAAGACCAATGCTCATGCATAGGAGAATGCTTTAATGGGACCATCCTTTGAAATATCAGATACAGCAGAATTATAGAATAAATTATAGGAGCTGATCATATGTACTGTGATTTATTTTGCCTCTATTTTATTTTCAAACGGTTATCCCAGATTGTACAGTGCTGTGGAATACATTGGTGCTATATACAGGAAGGATCCTAACAATAAAAATATGTTAAGAATATATTTGTTCCTTGATGTGAGCACTATTATTGGGTAGTAGATTGGGTAATTGTGTATCAAAACAAATTAAGAAAAACATGTCAACTCCACACTTATTAAGTTAATTGATTACAAAATATTGTGTCATTACAAAGCTAACAACTTTATCAATACACAAATTGACAAAAGAAAAAGCAGTTTTTCCGTGGAGAATTGAAAATGACATTAATGAGTCATAGTGTGATTAATAAGGAAAAATGATATTAGGTGTAAGTTGAAGAATTAGTTAGTTAAGACTTTCTTGCAATATATTATCTTAGTAATAATTAAAATGAAATGCAGATTTTTTAAAATTCATTTGAGGTCATGTACGAAGCCCTTAGTTTTGCAGCACCTGAATAGTCCACACACAGCACACTTCAAGGCACAAGTCTACTTTTTGCTTTCTGTAAACTAGATGTGTTCCTAGATCTTCAGAGGTGCACAGTGCAGAACTATAAATATCTTATCAAATTACAACCTCCTACTTTAGAACCACCTCTTTCAATAAAATTATTTACAATTTTTTTGTCCTAAAATATTGATTGGTTTAGCATCATGAAAATTAATCATAAGAGTGACAGACTTCGGGACTGTGCTTAGTACATGTGTCACTTCTGGTGGTTTTTAATATTTCTATTACATGACTTAAAGTATACCGAGAAATTCACTTATGTGCGAAAAGAAGGTGCAAAATTAATGTTATAAATATAAAGATTTCTGCATCAAGAAAGAGGCTGGGCATCCTTTCACAAACAAATTAACACTACTGTTTTCTAAAATCTATCTAATGTGAATATCCCATTCCACAAAATGAAATCTCACCTTTTGTAATTTTGTGCAAAAATATGTGCTTGATCTGTCCAATTGCTTCCAATGGCCAGCTGAAATGTCCGCACCTGCACTAATGCATACTGAACACCATGAGCCAGTGCAAAATTCCTTTTGCAATCTGTAGAGGTATGTAGCATTGTAGCCTGCAGAGCAATGTAAATAGTCATGAAGACTACTAAGAAATTCAGACAGCATAGAGGTGTTTCTCCTCTCCTACAATCACAGAGATTGAATGTCAAATGTGACACGTGATTCTTTTGTAACACCATGGCGATGGAATAGTGACAGTTTCTGTGTGATTGTCTTATTTTTTTTCAATTAACTGTGATTGGTCTTGGCATTGTTATTCACTATACATTGTGTGGATGAGGGCAAACTCCCAGATTAATTCATCCATGACAAATCTGAGGAAATTTAAGTATTTCAGATTCAGCCGAATTCATGTGCTCCAACTTAAAGATTGGAGTGTGCGCATATTTGAATGAATGTCCAGTTTAGTAGGAGTCCACATCAGCCGCATACATTGAAATTTAGCCACTGCTTTCAATGGGGTATCTTTTGTTTAGTCTAGACAGAATTAATATAGGAATCATTTTAATCCCTTCATACTTTTTAATACCTCTGCGAGCACACCTCATTTAACAGTTTTTTGCAGTATATGTTGGTTAAATTGAGAAAACATTTTAAATGTTTTGTGTATCTTAGTAAATATCACACTGCTTTTTTTAAGACATTGGGCTAGATTTACTAAGCTGCGGCTTTGAAAAAGTGGGGATGTTGGCTACAGCAACCAATCAGATTCTAGCTTTCATTTATTTAGTACCTTCTACAAAATGACAGCTAGAATCTGATTGGTTGCTATAGGCAACATCCCCACTTTTTCAAACCCGCAGCTTAGTAAATCTAGCCCATTAACTTGTTTCAGGTCTACCCTTGTGGCAGCATTGGTAATTTCAGATAAAATAGATTCCATGTTACAAGAATATACAGGGTGTAATTAATAAAAACTAACTTATTGTCCATTTTTTTAAAAATCTCATGTAAATCGAGGGCATACACACATCAATATTCAACAAGGAGTGGATCTGAAGATACATTTGTTGATGACTACAGGTCTGCTCTAACAGACAATACACTACAGGATGCGCCTAATATATATGTGGAATATGAAGTTCCAAAGGAACGCACAGAAACAAACAAAAAAACAATGTCACCGGTTAATATAGTCATTAATGACAAAACAGTTAAAAATATAATTTTTTTATTTATCTTGTAAATCAATAAAATACATTTATTAGGATGTTATGAATCTCTACTGTACATAAAATGCATTTTTACAGTTGCTCCTGATTGCAAAAACATGTTCTAGCTTGGATACATGACCGTCATCAATAGTAATTGGCACTTACACCTGTGATAAGTGATACGACAGAAAACATGTGACATTAAGTTGCCTAAAGCTCTCTGGCGTATGGTTCATTTTTGGGCATGTGTAGAGTGATTTTATACAAAAGAAGGCATATATTCGCATTAACATGCCTTAATGAATCAGACCAATAATGTTAGATAAAGATTACACTGCATATATATCCCTGATAATACTATTCACACTAATACAGCCCCACAGCTGTCCCAATCTCCACTCTAAGCCACATTCGCTCCTCTTTTTTCAGCTGCGTCCTTCCACTTAAAATATAATCTCTCTAATGATAAGGTCCTCCATACCCTTTGTTTCATGTATGCATTCATTTTGTCTGCCCTGTATGTCCTTGTTTAATGTATGTCCTGTTTTCCCTACTGTACGGCGCTGCGGAGCACTGTGGCACCTTATAAATCTTCAATAATAATAATAATAACAATAATAATAATATAACAACACTAATAGGCAAGAGACAGATCTCCGTTGAAACAGCATTACATACAGTTCAAGTGAGCAGTATTTTAGGAGAAAAAAAGTTTAAAATAAATAGTGATAATATAATGATATAGTGATAGTGATAATATAATGATAATTAGCAGTACTTTTATGTGGAAATTTTATGGGGAAATTTTTCTTTTACAGCTATACTCACTCAGTCATTGACTAAAAAATATGTCAAATGTACCTGTCTAATGGACAAAGTGCCTGCTCACACTTTACATGAAAAGTCAGAATGGTGCATGAACTTAGACATGCATTATATACTAACATAGGCACAATTGCATCTAAAAATGCACTGTGCATCTGCACCAATTCCAGTTCATATATACCCAAATACCTGTGTATAGACAAATATATGTAAATTGTATTCATTTGCAGTTCAATGCAGATAAGGGGTAGAGAGGTGTCAAACATAATTCAGTGTACCAGTACTTGTGGCATAGCTCAATCCAAAGTATATAGTACATAAGATTTGCTTTTCTGTGGCAGAAAAATAGATCCATGGTTACCAATTTATATGTGTTCTTTTGTAAATTGCCATCACAAAACATATAGATACATAATACATTTGTTTTTTCCCTCTGCAGGTGATTGCAGAGAATATTCATTGTAATGTGCTGGATTAGCACTAATCAGTATTGTAGTTATTATTAGCCTGTGTGACCTGTGTGACCTATGCTCACCTGAAAAAAAAATAAAAAAAAATTAATTAGATAAGCTGTCACATCAAATTACTTCAGTTGGCTTCTGTTCATAACTGATGCTGCAGTCTTGCAACCAACAACATCCACAGAAATATAAACAAACATGGTCACCAACATAGTTCGGGGAATGCCCATTTCCAAAGCTTTCTTCCTCACCCTCTAATCCCTGTGTAATCTGCAGTGCAGACACAGCGGTTGGCACAGTTACCAGAGGCGGCATGTGGACCTGCTATCTCTCTACAACAAGTCCGTCACCTTGGCACTATTTTAAACATGAGTCCTAGACACTTGCAATTGACTATCATCTTTTAAATAACCCCTCAACACTGAGTATCAATGTTTATTTCTATGCACACAGCACCATGTCCCAGTGAAGCAAAAAGTCTTCCCACAGCTTGGCAGGGGCTCTTTCAGTTTTCACAATTTGATACTGCACAATTTTTCTCACCTTGATAAAGAGCCCGGTGAGGCTCGAAACGCGTTGGCTGATTTTAAGGGCATCAAATACCATCAGCTGAGATCGCTACACTTAACAGTGGAGAGAAGACAGGATCCGGTAACTTCATCCCCTCGTTGTTTTGTGCATGTATATCTCAGACTTATGGTACGCTGATAGAAGGACACCACTTCTATTTTTAATGTTTTTATATTTGCCATTTTAATAAATGGAATTACACTATGTTATTCTGTTTTTGGCTTTATATATTCATCGGTGGAGTTAATTTCCAGAGGAGGACTCCTTTTCTACATCAGAGATTATATTGATATGCAGTGTGAAAGAATTCTTCTTGTACGCAGATACCCTGCGGGGATTCCCTCACGTGGTTCTACATAAATTGGCCATAATATTTACTACACACTTCAAAAGGGATTACCCCTGGGACACTATAGTCATTTATCTTTGCACTTTATAAGACAGTACTGTGCTATGCATTTATTTATTTATGCGTTACAATTTTCCATGATATTGTGATTCTGACGAATTTTTGTGTGTGATCATCCGGTTAGCGCATTGAGTTATACTATTGCATCTATAACAGTAATTTCTTGAAAGTAAGTGGGCTTTCTTGTATATCTTTGGCACCTTCTGGACATTCATTAGCGCTCATTTCTGTTATCCTTTGCTCTTTATACATATAAGGAACTGATTGCTCTGTGCTCTGAGTTATAGGCATCTAAAGAAAAAGACCATGAAAATAGTTTACATCGGAACAAAATCAGGATCAATCCAGACTCATCTATTTTAAAAGGCCTGCTCCGGCATATTCTTTCACATGTCTTTGATACATAGATCAATTTGGTCAGGACATCCAGAGCCTTGTGACCTAGAGCACATCCCTTAAAAGTTACAAGTGATGTTATTTTTTTGGATGTACTACTATAAATAACAGAAGAAGATCATGAAAGCAATGCACAACTTCGTATTTTTGGACTACTTTAATTATTCCTTCCAACTGTTAAATGACATTGCTCTATCCACTATTCAGAAAAGCAAGAGCTCCAGGATGTCATGGAAACTCTATGATTCCACGACTAGAATTATCGCTCTTGCTTAACATTCTTGCTTCATGTATTTACTTAAAGTTCAATCCAAGTAAGTGGATACTCAAAGTCATTGGAACAAGTGCAGGCCATACTTGCTCAGCTGTGATTTCATCACCCATTCAGCCTTACCCAAAAACCTTGGAAAGCTCCATATCCAGATTGGCATAAAGTGGAATTTTACTAATATAAACCTTAGCCTTATGCGTGACATTGGTTCACCCCTGAAAAGTGTGCCTGTTCTAAACTTGTCTAGAGAAGATTTAATGTAACAGTACTTCAGTGGCATGTCCTTCTCTGTCTTCCAACTGCTTGGCAGGGGCTATTTAAGCTTATCATTAGACATTCTTAAAAATCATTCATTAAACATAACAATATAATGAAGCAAATAAATGTTTCATAATGTGTTATAAGTACAGCAAGCTATTTGTTTATGCATGTGAATATGCCTGCACTTTGTTTTCTATTTGTTTCACATTTAACGCTTTGCTGATGTTCAGTTCCTCTTTAATTGGTTCTTCTGGTGATGTCCCAATGATTATTCTACCTTCTGTTTTAGCTATTCTGTTCAACCTTTCTCACTATTCTAAATCTGTTCACCTCAGGCCTTCACTATTTTGATTAGCTATACTGTCCAACCCCAAATCTAACTTTTTATATGAGATTATATAAATAATTGATACATCTATGCTGAATCTTTCATAGATTCTTCTTTTTGATGGTCGTAATAGCTTTTTAACCCTTTAACTCATACCTTACCCCTTTCCCTTAGGAGGAAGGGCCAAAATAATCTTTTTCAAGAGATACATTTTACTGGCTTCATAGCCTTTCTAAAGGGTAGGTCAGACACTGCCAGCCTGAGCCAAGTCATAGAACTTATTAAACTAGCTTAAAAGCAGCTGGAATAGCTATGAAAAGAAGTCATTTTGCAAAGTATCTTAGCCTTGTATATTAACTTCTTTATTTGCTTTGCTACAACACAGGGGTTTGCAGCGTATTCAAGTGTGATCATTACCTTTTGGCAAGCATGCCCAACCCTATGTGTAAAGCATATGTAATGTATTTGTTTCCAACAGACAGATATGTAAAGAAATGTAAATAGCTCATTGAGAAGCTGCCAGCTCAAGTGGCACATGAAACTGCTGCTCCCTCATCATTTCCTGCAAATGCTGCTTCTGCCTGATAAAAAACTGTCTAATTATAATTAGAAGAATGGAGGATGGCCATTTAAGGGAGTTACAGAAATCCATAACTTCTTAGAAAGCACTGTTTACTGTTTCGATGCACCCTCCAATTTCTGTAATCTGACTGGTGGTTTCAAAAATAGCTAAAGGAGTTATATATGGAATAAAAAATAAATAGATTGGACTAGTTAGAGGCATTCCTTCAGAAAAACTTTTTTGTTTCCTGGGAGAGCGATAGCAAAACACTATTGACTCCCTTAAGGGAACTGCTTTGGGAGTGCTTCCACTAGACTATCTGGTATGAAACTTGAGTAAACTTGAAGGAACTTTCAATCTCTCTCTAATTTATGCACTCCTGCTCTTCCTGCGCCTCCGAAACGAACATGCAGGCCTATGGGAACTTTCCTTCTGATTCTTGATATGAAATGTTTTTTTAATACTCGGTGCAAGTTGCTATAGATGATATGACATATTTGTAATGATTCTGGTTATAGGTTAGAACATTCATACTTTAGGTACAATGTGTATTTATAAATAAGTGCATACACAACAATGAAACTGTACCAGCCCCTATTATGTGTCTTGTCTTGACAACCGTAACCTCCTTCAAATGTACCTTCATTGTTTTTCCTTAGTAAATATCTGATTTTTTTCAATAAAAAAATGTATTTTAAAAAAAAGAAAGAGATGTCTGAAAGATGCAACAGGCACTTCATGGTGAAGAGAGAGAAACAGAAGTGTTCAAGTACTGAATGGAAAGCTGCATGACTTCATTTCTTCAGCATAATTTGTGGGGTGGAGAGAATGCTATTCGTGTACAATGAATTATATAAACTATCTTTGTTTATGTTATTTTTCTTGATGCAGGTATAGTGTAAATTATTCTTAGAATCAAATGCACTGTAACCTAGGGTGAAAAATGTTATTATGTAAAATGTCAAATAATTGACATTTTCATTAAAGTATTAGATTGAAAACCTTACAAAAAAAACGTTTTTAATAAAAAGACTGATTCTAAAAGCTTCAGGCAATTCAGTTTATGCACGCATTCATATACAATGTACAATGCAATTTTCAGTTGCTCCTATATACTGAAAATATAAAAGATGGTATTACCAGTATACTGCAGATGGCATGTATTCTGCACAATGTATACACTGTTAGAAAAAGATGATCAAATTTGCATTAAAGCATAGATTAATAACACATCGGGGGCCACTGCAATCAACATCAATGTGCTGTGGTGTGCCTTTGAAATCTATTGCCAAGTCTTTCTGCAGCTAAACCTCATTGCATATTTTTCTTTGCATACCCTAAAGGTGCACAGGAAAATATGCAATGTTGGGGTACCATAGTACCTAGAAATATGCGCAATCAGACAATGCAGTGAGGTCTGGCGATACATTGTCTTGAATTGAATCGACCCCATAAAATGAGGAATGGTAAGTACTATGGGATTTTTTTAATAGAATACTTTTATTTTTTATTCAGTTCAATAGTTTCAGTGAACCATAGTATAATATACAAGAACACAATTGCACCAGAGGGGCTGGGGAAAAGTCTTAAGCAGGCTATTTTTTATTTCATTGTTTGCTTAATCATTCCCCATATCCATGACATACCAGATGGGACAGGTTATGTGTGCCAATCTTCAGAATGGTGCCAATCCCACCACATCAAGGAGCAGCGACATTATATTAGCACTTTCCAGTATCAGCAGCTAGACACTCATATTTAATATAAATCACTACTACATTTCTGTCTATTTTCTCACTAGCAATACTGCTCAGCATAGTACACTACAAGGTTTAAAATCAGCAGAACCTGCTATTTACAAGATAGCATTTGGTTACTTCTATTTCACATTAGACTGTTGGTGCAATATGTAATGCTTGCTGATAAAGGTCTTCATTATTAGTTTGGAAAATGACATGAATAGTAATAAAATGTTATTCAGGGCTTAATTGGCACATAAGTTATATATACAATTGTGAGTACATCGCATTACAAGTTCTATGGAAGATACTATTGTCGAGATGAACTGGATGATTGAGAAATTCCTTAAATGTGGATATTCCAAACAACTGTTAGATAATATTAAAGGCTTCCATAGATACAACAGAGTAACACAAAAAGTTCTACTATAGATAAAACAGCAAAATCTTTATAGCCTTTTATTCATACAGACCCGGGTTTATCTTGTTTATATATTGTCAAAGTTGAATATTTGGATGAAATAAACTATATTGATTGATATTGTTATGACGCAATCGCACAATAAATAACGCACACATACACTTACACATTCACTTGTAAATAGTTCACCTTAAAATAGTTCCAACACACAGTTGTTTATAATCAAATGTAATAGAGTTTACAGTTAATTATAATAATGTTAAAAGCACTTGAAAAGTATCTAAGGCTCAGGATTTAGCAAATGTATCATGTTTAGCGTCATTTTGATCTGCACATTACCATCTCTCATCCTATAATGTCGGCTTTGCGATCGCTTCCTGCAATAAATAGTTATGGAAGATAAAAGATTGAATGATCAAAATGGCATTGTGTTTTAAGTTTCTTAGACTGGTTTGTGTCAGTTTCCTTGAGAAGCACATGTTTTCAGCTGTTGGGGGAAGGAGAAATCCTTTGAACTGACCTATGACCTGCATTAGATTGGACTGTCCTGAACCCTGAACCAATGGAAACATGCCATGACATCCTCAATAGTTTTTTCTATACTGAAACTGGATACTATCAAGCTGTTTTATCAGCCAAAGCTCTCTCTTTCTCTCTCTCTCTCTCTCTGAACGTGGTTACATGTGAGCATGGCTGTGTTCCATGGACCTCGGTCAAGCTCTATAAGGAAAATGTAGTGTATTCATTGTTTTATACTTTCCTGTTTTAATATAACATCTTTAATAGGTATCAGGTATCGGCTATATTGTACTGTATTGTACTTATTTATTGAACTGCTAAACAAATTGCTTTTGCTAAATAAATTGCTTGTGCTTTGGAAACACAATACAATCGCTTGGGCAATGCTTATTTGAAAACAATAGAATTACTTTAATAATTTGGGGGCTCGAAAAGGCACTACATTGCTCACAGATTCACAAAACTGTCGGATTTTGGTTTACCAACAAAGGGTGGGATGAGAACGTATGCCTTTATATCATCTAGTGTTGCTAAATCGAATATCCGCTTTGTGCAATCTATGGGGTGCTAGTGAGAATCTAGGGAAAAGAAAGAAAAAAAAACTGTTTCTTGTTCACGTCATTTTGCGATTTAAATGTGGTTTGTTTGTATTGTATAGCGTATGTGTTCCTGCATTAAGTATGTGAACTTCCGGTATTGTTGCCACGGGTTTTAACAGTCGTGTTCATAGTCTGTTATATATGCATAGTATAATCAATTGTTAAAGCCTCTGAAAATATATTACTATTGTTTGGGAAATTTATTTTCTGTACAGAAAACAAAAGGTTGTGTGTGTGCGTATGTGAATGTTATGCATAAAGATAAAAGTATACTGGTAACGGAATATAGGTTTTGTTTTGCACGCGTGCCCAATACTAATCATGACGTTTACTGATAAAGGGTATTGTTTGCTGGAAGGGACAGAGCACTGCGGTGTTATCTGTGGTCCGCATAAAGATCATTGAGTGGTGTGATTGAACCGCATGGTAAGGTCGTGATTGAGTATTGGGAGAGCAGCGTAGAACTGTTGAAAAGAGATAGCGCTATGGTTCAGGTGTGTCTGACGGGGCACGGTAAAAAGGTGACCTGACAACAAAGGTTCTGTTCCAAGGGTGAGCAGGATATAAAGAGACCTTTCTGTGAAGTGGTGTTCTGCTCTAACAAAAGAGAAGGGGATAAAGAGACACCACAGAGTATACATGGCAGGTAAACTCGAAGCGAAAATAACAGGTTTTTGCGGCATTCCCAATAGTAATTGCAAAGCTTACTGATAGTTAGTATCTGTAAGCGGTGCGATCGGACCGCATGGTTGATTTTGTGCAGCCGTGATTGTGACTTGAGAGATGTGGGAGGAAATACGCTGCAACCACTGATATTCTTGATTGATATCAGTTGCTAACAGTGGTAAAGTACTCAAACTAGGAAAAGCAGGGTATTGCGAAGTTGGTACCTGTTTGATCCCAGTTGTGTTAGTAGGTTGTTTCTCCAGTGAGTACACTGACAATCGCGTGTTATTGTTTTGTGGTACTCAGTAGTGTGGAGTTGAGGGGACGTACCTGTTGAAATCGTCCAGGGCCAAGAAAACATAAAACATGGCCAATTGTGTGCTGCCTAATGAATGGTTGGTTGGTTCGGCAAAGTATGTTATGCATAATAAATATCGTGCGTATGCAACGGCATACTGCGACAAATAGGTCAAGATGACCCGGGAGTGTGTGAAACCTTTCACAAACATAGGCAGTTTCGAGTCAGAGGTGTTAAATAATGTTAGAGATAAAGTGTGGTTGATTAAATCAACAAAAACGAGAATTGAACATGATGATTGTTTGAAATTGTGGCAACTAGAGGGGAACACGTGGCAAGGCAGATCATGCACAGCGAAAGTAGGCATGGAGAAAAGTGCGTGCATAGCGGAAGTAAGCGTTGCCAAGCGAAGAGAAGCGAGCGCAAGGCAGGAAAGTATAAAACACTGAATACAATTTAAAAAAAACAAACTTATAAAAATAGCAAATGTAACTATCTGTGTAACTATTCAGGTTTAAAAGCTTAGTAACTTAAATGTATATTTTTTATTTTTTATTTTTTGTGTATGGTGGGTGCGATTGAATTTAGGAAAATAACCCTGCAATAAATAAATAAATAAATAAAAAAAAAGAACAGGTTTTTCAAACAGTCTGAAGAAACTTTTTTTTTTATTCCATGCATAAAGTACAGCCAGGGAAAAGAAGTGTAACAAAAGAAATGTGTTGTGTCTATGCAAATGACTTAGATTCAGGAATCCTAGAAAAAAAAAAATCAGGTTTCACATGTAGGTGAGAGATATCCAGTGTCTCCAGACAAATGGTCTTAGTTAATTGACCCTGACTGTAATGAGGCTATATAGCCTTAGAACAATACACAAAAGACTGAAGATAGCGTTGCTAAGGAGTTCTTCTGTAATGAATGAAGAGACAGAGAGTTTTGTTTGTTTTATGTTGTCTTGTGTTTAGGTTCCTGTCACAGGTCGATGATAAGGATTGAAAGAAAAAAGAAATATCATGTTTGATTTTTTTTGTTATTTGAAACTGACTTTATTTTGTTTCTCTTTTTGTAGGTAAGGACAAAGAAAGAAGTATATATACTTAGTTATTATGGGAGTACAAAGCTTTCCCTTGAAAGAGAAATTAACAATAATTTATTTGGTTGAGATTCATTATTTAAAATAAAGTGTGCACATACTTCGCTCTAATGTTGTTTTATGTATTTCAGGAGGACACACATGAGAGATATAAAGTAAGTGTCACAATGGGTAAACTTTGCACTTCTCCATTATAGTCATGACATACTGAGTTCCATATGAGCTAATGACGGAAGACACTGGATTGCACGGTTGACGTAAGACCCCTTAGTTAAGTATGGGGAGGGGTCATAGTTTAGCAAATAGCTAAGGGGATTAGTGGAATAAATACAGCCATTTTCCCATAGTGTCCAATCCAGCTGTCATGTTTACTGTAAAATCTTCCTTTCTTCCTGTTTGTACTCAAATCCTTGTACTCAAATTCTTGTATTCTTATTATTCGTTACTCTCCTATTTTCTCATTCTTTAAATCTATGTTAGTATCTCTCTCTCTTCTCTTTTATACAAAAAGATACAAAAAGACGTAGACATGTTCTCAGTAATGGGGCTAAGACATTTGTGACATAAGACGGACTCAGGGATATACACACTAAATTGACATAAGTCACAGAAACAGTTAGGGGTTTGGTGTTAGGTGTATAGAAAATGCTGGTTTTTAAGCAGAAAGTTTTTGTTGTGGAAATATGATTCATGTTTTATAGATTGCATATCTGTTTTGTTTCTTTTTTGTTTTTTTTGTGTTTCGTGCCTCCCGTACAAAAATGTGCCTTCATATGTATGCACAAAGGGTGGGGACAGAAGATTGCTGGAGGTTAGACATACAGATATGCATCTCTGTGTAGTACATTGGAGTAGGATTTTTTTCCACAAGATACGATATAATGTGAAACCCTAGAAAATGTAGAATTTTCGTGTTTTATATTTTTTCACTGTTAGACAGACATGTACTGGATACTGTTATATTTGAAGACAGTGTTATAGAGATAGACCCCTTTTGCCCTTCTCACTTAGCCAAGTAGCTGAACATGGGGTACTGAAAATGGCATGTGAGTTGGCAGAGGGAAAATCGATTGATATACATTGGTCTTCAGCATTTTTCTAGTCTAGGGGGCGACATTGAGGTGACTGAAAATATCTTTTTATAGCAATACCAGCACATGAGTAGGACACTACATAGAGGACTTTATACAGTGACACAGTTACCAACTGAAGTAGCTGCTAGTAAAATTCACACTTACAGACACGACTATACATGGATGTCACACCTGGGCGAACATAGCTGTCAAATAGACAGCAGGGTTTTATGTGACAGCTGACAAATCTATGTTTTGTTTTGTTTTGTTTTTCGTTGTATTGTTTTAAAATATGAACACACACACACACATGCATGCATACACATATTGGTTAATATATGAAGATTTATGTTACCTGAAGAATAAACTGTCTGGAAGGTGAAGGGATGTGTTTGGGAGTCTGGTAGACCCGGGAGAGATGGACAAGGTAGACCAGTAGCTCCCAGAGTGTATCTTCCAGACCTAGTGGAGGCAACACATGGTCTGGCTCAGCTGGGAAGGTATGTGCAAGCTGGTAAGAGTATATTGGGGTGCACCAGACATTTTTTCTCAAGCTAGTAGGAAGGCAATGTCATGTCTTGATTGAGAGAATGTCAGAAAGATGATACCAATAGAGCCATCCCATATCCTTCCTACAGATGGGTTTTCTCCAGGTAAAACAAATCCACGTCATCCAATTACCACCTTGCAGGATCCTCAAGTATACACTGGTGTAACGATGAAATATATCTGGGTAAAGGTTTATTGAAATGTGTCTAATGTATTACTGTGTCATACTCAAAGCTTTTGTTATTCAATGTGATAGTCCTAGAGTTATAATAGGTGATAGGGGTATTCATGTTATTGATAAAAAATGTATAATGTATGAGTAGTGGTAACAAATTACATGCTTTTGATTAACCACAAACCAGTGTGAACATAAAGTAACGGTACTAGTTAGAACGAATTGAAATGAATGAGGGTTGAAACTTGATTGAAGTGGCTGATAGCTTTGGCCACTAGTCCACCCCACTATCAAGATTACTCCTTGGCTGCCTCTTAACCTGTTGACTTTTGAAATGTTCTTGACCTCTCTTGGGATGAGTTTGTAACTGAGAGACTAGTTTAGACCTTGAGAGGGAAGGTAAACAGTGAGACAGCAACCAAGAACGTTCAAAACACTGTTTCCTGAAAAGTTACACTAACTATCAGGATGTTGGTCTGGGTGAGTAAGTTGTGGAACAGTAATTTCCTAGGCTCAGGTTATTTGACAGACAGGTACCAGGTGTAGGCTACCAGCATCACGACTTCAAGGGTAGCAGAGACACACTGGTGCACATTTCACCCACTGCAGAGGAGTCAACACCCAGAGAAGGGTACAAGTGCACTCATGAATCTGTCCTGGGAGGCCTCAAATGCAGTTAAGCACCTGAGCCAAAGGCTAAGACAGTTGTCCAGCATGAAGTTGTAGTTTTTCCTGTTTTGTGTTTCTCTCATCTCATTCTCTTTTCAGGACGTTCAATTCTTTTAATTATTGACAGGTGACAGAGGCTGGTTCAGGTAATGATATTGAGGAGTTTGGGATGAAGGAGAAGTTGGTAAAACAATCGGTCCAGCCAATTACTCTATTCAATTCAGGGGTAAAGGAAAATGTGGAAAACTTGGAGCTTGGAGAAAGTGCGAGAGGCTATTGTCTGAGTAGCATTACGTCTGTAAGTATGTTGACCCCATAGTTGAAGAGGGGTACATCCAGCGATGCCAGTCCAGTAATATTCAGACTTGAGCAGGCATACTTGAGAATTATTATCATTCTTGGGTGGGTAAGGTTGTAGACAAAACAGTGCTGGGTGTGCTCTCAAGTGCCTTGGAAATTATATCAAGTAGGACTAGATCTCTTTCCACTAAATATTCCAGAGGTACCTGAATTATGGGGTGGTCCCTTAGTCTGGAGTCTCCCAATATTTGGCAAGCTGATCACTGTTTCACGTACAAAGAAACTTGAGCATTGGGAGACTAGGAAGAACGAACGGACAATAGCCCGCCCCACAAGTGTTGATGAAAAGAACTGATGACATTATTAGAGTGTATATACCAACGCAAGTTGAGGGAGATTGTATATGACATTGTTGATAAACATAGGATAATGTTATTGATGAACATGTACTATCTAAATGTTGTCTGAGCTTAAAAGACATGCTTTGGACAAATTAACTTGTTAGACATGAAGAACTGTAGTAGAGTATTCTGTATTGTTGATACATGTTCTATTGTACCCTGTACAATTTCAAATAATGCAATACCTGTTTTATTGCACCCTTGATGGGCATACAAAAGGTTATCTCCAAGCTCCAGAGGTATACGGTCTATAGTAAAAGAAGAAATTGTTTTGAGGATTAAGGCTCCTCTTATGATAACTTGTTTAGATCTACAGACAGCATGGTCATACACCAAGGGGGACTTACATTACAGAGCAATGAAACGTGGTACTGAGATCCTGCATATAAAATCTTTAGGGTGATAGTTTATTATACTATCAAAGGGTGGAACTGTCAAAGTTGAATAATTGGATGAAATAAACTATATTGATTGATATTGTTATGACGCAATCGCACGATAAATAACGCACACGTACACTTACACATTCACTTGTAAATAGTTCACCTTAAAACAGTTCCAACACACAGTTGTTTATAATCAAATGTAATAGAGTTTACAGTTAAATATAATAATGTTAAAAGCACTTAAAAAAAGTATCTAAGGCTCAGAATTTAACAAATGTATCATGTTTAGCGTCATTTTGATCTGCACATTACCATCTCTCATCCTATAATTTCGGCTTTGCGATCGCTTCCTGCAATCAATAGTTATGGAGGATAAAAGATTGAATGATCAAAATGGCATTGTGTTTTAAGTTTCTTAGACTGGTTTGGGTCAGTTTCCGTGAGAAGCACATGTTTTCAGCTGTTGAGGGAAGGTGATCTCCTCTTCCCAGAGAAATCATTTGAACTGACCTCTGACCTGCATTACATTGGACTGTACTGAACCCTGAACCAATAGAGACATACCATGACATCCTCAGTAGTTTTTTTTATAATGAAACTGGATACTATCAAGCTGTTTTATCAGCCAAAGCTCTCTCTTTCTCTCTCTCTCTCTGAACGTGGCTACATGTGAGCATGGCTGTGTTCCATGGACCTCGTTGAAGCTCTATAAGAAAAATGTTATGTATTCGATGTTTTATACTTTCCTGTTTTAATGTAACATCTTTAATAGGTATCATGTATCGGCTATATTGTACTGTATTGTACTTATTTATTGAACTGCTAAACAAATTGCTTTTGCTAAATAAATTGCTTGTGCTTCGGAAACACAATACAATCGCTTGGGCAATGCTTATTTGAAAACGATAGAATTACTTTAATAATATGTATCTATTATGCCTTGTTATAAAAGAGTTCAAAATATCAAAGATATTGTCAAGCGCACAGATGAATATCAAAGAAATAAGTAGAGTCAAAAAGTTTATCAATGTTCATATAATGAACATTCTGTATTTGCTGTCGTGAAGTCTTCTCTTAATGGTAGACTTGACTCCTGGAGAGTGTTCTTCCCTTGACTGGATGTTGAGAAGGATTTTTTTTTACCATGGAAAAGATCCTGCAAACATACATCACTGTTGTCTTCAATGGACATCCAAGTTTTTCTGTTTTGCGAGCTCACCTTGTAATGTACAAAACTTTTGCTTTGGTCACTCCTAAGGCTCCCGCTATCTCTCTGATATTTTTTGTAGCCTAATGATGGCCTATTTCACTTGCCCCCCAGCCCAGCCAGCCCCTGCATCTGGGGCAATCAGCATTTCAGTTACTTTGGGAGGTATGCCGTCTTCCTACTCTTACTGGGGGTCTCTTTGTGGTAGGTCCTAACCTGTCCAGCTTCATATTGCCAGTAATAATGTTTACATTCCTTTTCTTGTACCTTCCCTCCAGTTGGATCTTGGCTGATCCCTGGTTCTATATTATGTTGTCTTCTGGATTCTGACCCCTGGCTCTGCATTATAGAGACTTCTGTCTCCTAATGCATGGTTCTGCATTACAGAAACCTCTGGCTCAAGTTCCATGGCTCTGCATCTCCGTTGGTACTGATTCTTAACTCTGTCTTCTGATTATGGTAATCTCTGGCACAGACTACTTGGCTTGGTTTATGTACACCTCAAGCATCTGCAGTATGCTACTTAGTGGTATCTCTACTACAGTTACATACTAAAGTGCATACTCTTGGTTCAGCATTTCTTCTATCCACACTGAAGTGGAGGGCATCAGTAGTGCTTTTGTTCTTTCTGAGTGATCAACTGTGCTTTTTGGACTGTGTTACCATCAGTCTGTCTGCATACCTGCCTCAAGTAAACATCATTTCTACCAGAGACTGTTTGCTATTGTAAATTAGTGTCTGAGCATTACCAGTGACTGACTACTGCCAGAGATTTTCTGTTACACCATGTATCTCCATATTTGTCTGCATAATCCTGTTTCCTTTCTGGGACTGTGTTACTGTTGTGCTTCAGCTATTGGCCTGCATATTACCAATTCAGTACTGACTCTGTTATTTCCTGTCTGCTGTTGAAACTCAATAAACCATCTTTTACTGTAGCTCAAATTTATTCTTCCTCCTAGTGTATGCCTAACAGTGGCTACAGTTCTTTCAGAACATTACATTATCCATAACAGCATATATACATAAAAGAGGGAAACATGATTGTTTTATCTAAAGGAGAGAGGGTCTCAGTAGGCTTAATCTTTGTTTTAATATGCCCAGTACCCCCATCTCACTGACCACCGTTAATTCGTAAAAAGTTCTAATCCATTTAATATGGAAAATGAGCTGCAGCAAAAGTACAACATGTTTAACCCCTAGTTTCACTAAACAAAGCATGGTGGCATTTAGTACTCGCCTACCTACCGGTCAGGGTAACTTTGGGTTATCTCAGACTCCTTACATGCCTTGGCTTTGTGGGTTGGAACATGAAAAGGTTCTTTGAAAAACAGGCAGTATATATGACAGGTGTATCAATATAGTTCAAATTACTATTGACATAATTGTGAATGCCAGAACATATATCGAGAAAACTCTTTTATTGAACACTTCAAGTACAAGCTTAGCAATTGCAATAAAATCAACAGTGTATTAATTATAGTACACAATAGCTGGCTTTCAACACCTTGTGGATAATCCTTCTCAAACTCGCCCTCTACACTGTCCTACACTGTCCACTCTCCTCAATTCCCCAGCATAAGGTTATTTATACACCACTCTAATGTCCCCTGTACTTCTATCTCTTTTGACATTGTTATCATATACCAGTTGCATGTATCCAAACTTTATTCATGTTATTGAGTCCCATGTCATCATAGCTCTGCTCAATGGATAAGTTGATTTAGTAGTTTCAGGACTAGTACAATATCATTTCCAGCATGCACTCAATTGCACCCAGTGTCTCTCTGCAGCCCGTCAGGCTCTTACTAATTTCCCACTTTGAACTCTGATTAGCTTATCTGTCGACTGTAGCTCTCTCTGCATCTTGGATATCATTTCTCCACTAAGCTTACCTCCAGTTGATTGCCAAACAAGGTAAGGTCTATCTGTGTGAGTGTAAACTTGGGCCCTGGCACTGCACTTACTACAACAAGCTACCCAAAAATCAGTTAAGAGTAAGTACTAAACAAGTGAACTTTGTTCTCTGTATTTCCAGAAAGGACTCATTCAATATACCTGAAATTCATAGTAATTACACACACATGCAGCCCCTGAGATTGGATGAAGCCTTCTTATAAATCCTCCAATCCCACCACCACTACCTATCCCCTCCCCTGGGACAAACTAGCAGACACATACTATGAGGGATAACCCTCTAAGTAGTTCTCTTAATAGATGTAACAGTTAGAAATATCGTGAGTGGACACGTTAATGTTAGGGTTAAAACTGTCTTACATCCTGCTGGGTACTCAGACCTGCTATGCACCTCAGCTGTATTTTCCTCTGTGAGCTGATTGGAAAACACCACTATTTAAACTTTCACCTGTCAAACACTCATTGCCAGTGATTGCATTGTACATACTAGATTGGTTCCAGTACCTGTGTTCAGTTTGTTTCTGACCTTGCACCTGTTGTTCTTGTCTCTGCATTCAGTTTGTCACCTGGAATGTGTCATACAAGTTTGCTGATTCCTGGCTCTGTCTGTATTTGTCTCCTGATACCTGGATAGAAACATAGAAGTCTGCTGTTTCCTGGCTCTGCTTATATTTTTCTCCTGGCACTATTTTCCAGTCTGTATCTCCACACTATATAGCTCAACGCAGAATCACCAGACATGTACTGCACTAACTATCTATTGCTCTCTTGTGGGGCTTTACATTAATTTCTTGACTGTGCAAATTTGCACCAGCATTGTTACAGAGACATGGTTTACTATTTTGCATTTCCTGAGACTGTACAAACCTGCACCAATATTTCTCTATATTGTTTATATCTATTTTGCTACAAAAGACTGAAATACTGCGGAAAAATTCCGTTTGTTTCATTTAAAGGTGTTTAAGGTAAAACTGCTAGATGTGCAAGCTCTATTTGTGATTGATGCTAAGCAAGATTCCTGTTATTAAGGAGCATGGTCAAATAAGAATTGTGTTTACATTATAGGCTAACTGGGCATATGACCAGGGCTGCAAAGTTCAGGAAGGGGCAACATGGCTTCATTACGAAATAACTGTTTTTACTTTTTTTGAGCTACTTTTCCACCACCTTTATTTTGCCATTTGGGGGTACAATTACATATTGAATACTAGCAACCAGCAAAAATATACAAAAGATGTTGCTCATAACTAAATGCTTGTTATATCTTAGTAAATGTTACAGAAAGACAAATACATACACAAAAGTATTTGAAAAATAATTTTTAATTTGTCTAAAATAATAATAATACTTTATTGAAATTGAAATTACTTTCACTCCTTTGTATTCCTGGTCTGGCTATGGTCTAATATATTTGGTGACAGCAATGAATAAATACTACATTATTATTTGCTGGTTTGTATCAATCTTTATGACTTTCCGGTTTACCTAAATATGTTGACTTTTTAGGATAATGGAAAAAATCTTATTTTCACAGTTTGATGAATAAGTAACAACTAAAGGTCACTGCTGCCTTTCTCTAATATTGGTTGCTAAATTAATAGTTATAAGTCAAGTAAGGGAATAAAAAAAAATCCAATATAATTCTCTCTTTAAAGAAACACCTACAAAAGGCTGTATATTTTTTTTAAATCAAACAAGTTGAATTTTTGCAGCTATCCAAAAGGCATGAAGCAACGATTCCTGTTGAAATATATGCCTATCATTTGTGTGTATTCAAGGAAAAAGTCTTGACTATTTATACGATATGGTTCATTTTGAAAATATCCAAAGACATAATGAAGCTTGACCAAATTACAATGTTAGGTTATGCATAGCTATATTATGAATGAGCAAACGTCCTTTATCATTTTGCAAACTGATATGAGTCATGGCCAATAGTTGTATTTCCTGCATTTGGCCCATTAATTCAACAGGTTGGAATCACCAAAAATGTGACAAAACAATTAAATCGTTTTGCACACCTCTATGCATGGACCAACAGTAAATTCAATTACAAGAAATCACTTTCTGGTTAAAAATATGTAGTGATGGGGCTCGCCCTTAAGTAAGGTGGCATCTTAATAATCAGTCCTAGATTAGTTATGGTATGTTTTGTAGCTAACTATCTTACTATGTAAGAATTGGCAAAAATATTATTATCCATAAACGTGACACCTGTTGGTATTATGACATTGGTACACATAATTCAAGGAAAAAACACAGAACTCCCGTCTAACTTAATTTTTTTTTTTTTTTTTTTTTAGTTTTAAATACATGTAATAATATATTATAATTGTGAAACCTATGTATTTATCAAAAATCACATTTCTTCTATTTGATTATATTTTTTCAGTTTAATATGTATAATATTTCCTGTAGGCAGTAGATAGTTAACTGCCCTACAGCAGAAGTAACTGCATAGAATTTTTTTTGCTATGCAGTTTTTGTATTATTTATTATTGCTAACGTTCAAATTTATACAATTAAACTGAAACAGTGTGTAGTGGCTTGACTACATCACTATATTCAAATTTAACATGTAGAAGCCAAGGATTTCAATGCTTTATGTCGCCTCCATACTTTCAATCCTCTGCTTACCCTCACCTCTGTTATAATGATCAATACCCACTGGTCATTGCTCCCCTTTCCACCCCACAGTATGATGCATTGGTTGTCCCCTTTCATAGCTAGTATACAAACATAAGCTATTGACAGATCCATCTAATCTGCCCTTTTTTTATCTATGTTTTGGTATTTTTGGTGGGGTTAGCAGTGGATTGTGTTTTTTTGGTGAGGGTTTTTAGGGTGTTTCTTGATATTAAGTTTCAAAAAAAGCAAAATGTTTTGTTCTGTGTATTCTTGAATTTTCTTACTTATACTGGAAGACTATTCATGGATCTATCACCTATTGTGAAGGACTTATGTTACCTTTCAGTTGGCCTCCATTTTCAAGTGTGCCCCTGGTTCTTGACTTACTTAAAATACTGCTTCCCTGAACTCTGTTAGCATTTTTGATACTTTTTAATGAGCATGTCCTTTCTTTGTTCTAAGTTGTTATATGTTGGCATATTCAACTCTTAAAGTCTTTGCTGATACATTTTATTATACAGCTCATGCACCATTTTAATAGTCATTCTCTGTATTTTCTTCTATTAATATACATTTTTTATGAATTTTTATATCTTCATAGTACTTGAAAAGGGGTCTTACATGTGGACTATAAAGTAGCAATATTACCTCCCAGTTGCTGTTACTAATAACTTTTCCCATACCAACAATTATTCTACAGACTTCTCCCACTCCTTGACTACACAGTTTGCTTATCTTCATGTCATCTAAAATGATCTTGCCAAATTCAATTTTTTCTCTAGTTATTGACATTATATTTTAATTATTTTACATTTTGATGTATTAGATTTAAGATTCCACACTTTAATCCATTCCTTTATTTTCTCTAATTCACTCTGCATTTGTTTTATTCCTTCTGGGTTAGTAACCCTATGACAAATATTTATATTATCTGCAAAATACATGCCTTTCATTATAGACCATAGGCAAGCTCCTCACTCTGACTTACAAGTCCCTTGTCAACTCCACTGCTCCCTACATCTCTAACCTTATCTCTATTCACACTCCCTCCCACCCACTGCGATCGTTCAACGATCGTCACCTCTCTTCCCCTCTGATTACCTCCTCTCACGCACGTATCCAAGACTTCTCCCACGCCGCTCCCCTCCATTGGAACAAGCTCCCCCGCTCCATCAGAACTTTTCCTAATCTGTCCTCTTTCAAACGAACATTAAAAACCCACCTTTTGCTAAATGCCTTCCAGTCTCATGCCTAAACTCCCACCGGTCTGCTACCTCTCTTACTCATCCTTTCTTCCCTTCTCCCCCTTCCTCGACTTCGTCTTCATTTCTCCCGTCTCTCCGTCTCATCCTTGTGTCTGTCTGTCTTCCCCTCCCTTCAGATGGTACGCTCCTTTGAGCAGGGCTCTCCTACCTCCTGTTTCCATCACTTTTAACTGCACTCTCCGGCTACTCAGCTCACCTCCTCTCGGTCCCTCTCCCATCTGTCTCCTCTCGCTTCTCTCCGCTCCCCTCAGTGACTCTTAACCTGTCATCCATGCCCACCCTCTTGGGCCATAGTTACCTGCCTGTACTCACTTTTCCCCTCCCTCCCTCTCTTTCTTGCTGTGCCTGAGCCCCCAGAGTTATAGTGCTTACTGTTACTTGTACTGTGCTGTTTCACCTTGTACTGTGCCATTGTTTGTCCTTGTATGGTGCTACGGATACTTTGTGGCAATTTATAAATAAAAATTAATAATAATAAATAATAATATCACTTATAAATACATTAAACAAAATTGGACAGAAGGCAATTTATTTGTCTCTCTCAACATATCCACCCCTTCAGTTTAAATCTCTACTTTTATTTCTGTTCTTTGTTTTTCCCTAATGTATCTGTGACAGGATGGACCGCCTATGCCACCCTGTCTGTTGTTGCTGGCAACCGGCTGGGCTTACTTTGCTATCGTCTTCTTTCGTTATTCTGAATACACCCCTTCTGCCACAGTAGGAGGAGCCCGCTGCCAACACTGGGCTCCTTTATAGCGCCCAGAACCACGTTCCTTCTTGGTAACTGTAACTGCAACTGTACCATGATGGTACACTTGGGCTGGTACCCCTGACTGCTTACTATGGATCAGGGTGTTGTGGATGGATCCCCCTGGCCTATCACACTGGCCAAAGATGCTGGGTAGCGGCAGAGCGGTGGTACTGGGGAGCTGGGTCCAACCTCAAAAACAGCCAGAGAACGGATTAGATTTTGGGTCTAATCTGCAGGTCACAGAATTACAGCAATATTGATGAAGTTATCAAGCAGGGTCTTGAAGCAAAGAGTTATGTTTTATTTCACTCAGGTGCCCTGACAAGGACAGTTTCACTGATTAAAAGTATCAGTGATCAGGTCAGATGGAACATCAGAATGATACATTTCAGTGTATAAGACAGTGCTTTTTATACTGATTTGGACACAGGCTATTTTTAGAATCAGGATGCAATGTGTTACCACAAACATGTATTTACATGTATTGCAAAGCTAAGAATATTTATGCTTATCTGTGATATCTTAAAGCCTTGCTGTGATATCCTGCATCTTACAGTGGACAGCAAGTCTAATTACATCTTCCTATGACCCTCACACATCAAAGGTCTAATTAGCATGAGATTAGCATGAGTCCTTTCTTCCAACAGTTGCAGAATACACGTTTTTTCCAAAGAAAAGAATTCCCCAGGAAAAGGTGTAAACCCCAAACAAGACATGTCCTTACACCAAAATATACAAAATGCTTTCAAAACAAAGGCTTATTGTATCAGATGTATACATCAGAAATAAGGCATTTCCTCTAGAAAGGTTAAAGCAGAAAAAAAGAATTTTCTTCCCCTGGTCTAAGACATTAAAGATTTCCCTTTCAAAATATACACAATATAAAAAATAAGTGCATGTGCAATTATATAAATAAATGCCCTGCGCTATTTCCTTTAAATACATTTATACCATAAGTTATTTATAAGTGATCCAGTCACAGTATCTAAAGAATATGTTTTCATCTTTTTACTGTGCAACCTTTTCTTCTGTTTGCATTAGCACATTTTTTGTGTATTTCATCTCGTTTAGACTAGATTTATATGCTTATTTTTAACCTTCTTTGATTCTGTTTATATTGCTTTTATGCAATTCTATTACCACATATTCCAACTACCATTTGGAGATTCACATTGGCTCTCTCTTTTTTTCCTTTGCAATTAATATGCACCTATTAATCATTGCAACCTCCCAGTCATAGCATAAACCTGGTGATGATTAAACCTTAGTGGTACACTTACCAGTCATTCCACATTATCACTAATCATTGTCTATTACAGCGAACTGGCTATAAGGCCATTTTAATGGCAATAAATGTTAACATACACTACACAAGACACAAACAAGTTTAGGCATACACATGTACAGTTCATAATTATAGGTCCTGCTCAATACATATTTTTAGAACATAAAATAGATTTAAAATATGTTTGTTTGTTGAATAATTTAATAGTAATTCCATGCCTTATTTTGTACAAACTTTAATGCAGTGTTATTATTGCTTGGTAGAGCTAAAAAAGTATCCAAAAATTTGTTATGATGATCTGACCACAGGAGAACTGCTTCACTGGCATCTACAACTGATATTTCATTTTAGCTTTATTTAAGTAAGCTGTAAAGCAGCTCTCAAATTGGGTTGCCTGTACAAAATGACTTACAATCCTATGCTCTACTGTAGCTTTAGCAAAATAAAAAAAGTCCATCCTCCACTTGTAACTATGGTATGTTTTCCATTTCAGCAAATTAAAAACTGCCAAAATTGAAACAGCGTTTAAGTAAATAAAAACAAAGTACTACACATGGGTGGTTATTTTTATTATTATTATTATTATTATTATTATTATTATTATTTACATCAGTTTCTCACATTGATGCTGCGAAGAAAAGAAAAATACAGAATTCTAGTATAGTTATCCCAAACACATTCCACTTACACTATCTTAAACTATTTTAACAAAAATATAATTCAGGAACCGCAGTTAACAGAGGGAAATATCTAAAAGTTTACTTTGGAAAAATCAAAGTTAGGCGTACATCAACTTACAGTTAGTAGTCACTGAGGGCTATTTACTAATATTATTTAATGGTGCCTGATTGTATACTATAAACTTATATATCTAGGAATCATTTGTGGGTGTTTATTTTATATTACAGTAAAGTAAGTAATATACCACGTAGCATACTTTTATAAATGTAGAAAGGACTACACTATAGCTCTCAAAGTTAAATGGAATTTGTTGGCAGATGGTGAAGTATACACAGACAAGAGGTTGTCAGTAATTTTGAAAGAGCTTATCAATACACAAAGAGTGAAGAATTTCTTCGCTTCACCTGTAATCCAATATTTCTTAGAGCCAGTTGTTAAAAACAAAAATTTTCTTCTTTGCCTGACAGCTTGTGCGGGATTCTACCGTAGGGAGTACGGGAACCAATCTTTTCAGCTTGGACCTCCATCTTAGCAATTTCTCAAGTTCTCTTTTGGATACCACACTTGCTGCGAGCAGGTGTATTCCTGGAGATATGTAGTGTATTCTTAAAGACTTCCATCTTGAACCGCCACCATAGTAAGCATTTAGCTCCAATTACAGACACGTGGACCATTTGCAGAAGGACTCTGGGGATCTGCAAAATATGTAATACATTTTGAAACTCAATGGACAACAGAAACCTTCTTGCATACTTTTGACAGAAACACTGAATCATGTCTTACAGCACCTCTCCTCTCTCTGCTGTGAGAAGTGACAGAAAGGAGTCCAAACTCATGTAACAATAGAAGTTGTCTGGGAGGCAACCTACAATGAAGGATTACATGAGCAGGATATTAAATAGCAGGGGTTGCTCAAAAGTGGACAACCCCCTTAGCCATCAAATGGATCCTTTAGCATATGATCCTTCTGGACAGTGAACCCTCTTCAGTCTCTAATATCAAAATATTTTAGTTAAATCATGTCAAAATGCACAGTTATTTTTCCACATAGGGCAATGCATTCTATGCTATATTTTTCTTTCATGCACCTTTACTTTCACCTTAGCTCTATATTTCCCCAACATATCAATTCCTGCACAAAATCCTTAGTGAACTTTTAGCCAATATGTTACTGTGTCCAGTGAGCTTAGATTTGCCCAGTGGCATAACTGTCCATAATAGGCCATGCGACCGCTATTTAACCTGTGGATCTTAGAGGAGAGACAGAGCGGTGTTGTGTAGGGAGGTGAGGAGGGGATGACGTCCTTTGCTAATTATTCTTCTGTTTATAACTTATGAATATAAATGATTACATACTTAACTTTTCAGATTAAATAAATCCAGAGGGAGAACCTCTGTTCTCAAGCATGCAATAAAATAATGATCACAATGATCACAAAGGACGTAAGATGCCCTCTTCAAATATTTCTGTCTGCAATAGTGCTAGAATAAAAGAAACTATTAATAAAAAAAAAAGTACTTCCTGCTGAAATTAAAAGACTGTGATACAGGATCAAAAGTAAGTGACATTAAGGTCACAATACATATAAAAATATGCATTTTCAATGCACATGTGTTTGCTCTTATTATATGGTTATTAACAGTATATGTGAACACTTTAAAAGTGTACTTTTATAGCTCAAGGACTGGGCACACTAAGGACTTAGTTCAATTGAATCAGTGTCATGACAATTTTTTTTTAAATTATCAGTGGTTTTGGTAACTCCGATATCTCTATAGAAGTACTCTAACCTCTGACAGCATGGCAACTGGGGAGGACCCTGTATGCAAAATTGAATGCAGTCTCAAAAATACAGCCTAGAGCTCCATTGTACCAGATGGAGGATCTTGTGCAGAGGATGGATCTATTGGACTATCCTGTAACCCACAGCACAAAAGCAAGTTGGTAGATTTACATCAAGTTCCCACTGTTTGATGGGAACTGGGATAAAATATCTGGCAGTAGGATACATCATTGCCCCACAGCAAAAGGGAAGAATAGGCAATCATACCCAACCTCTACCTTTACAGAAGGAACAGGATATAACACCCAGCAATAAGCTAAGAACCATTTAATTGTTTCATCCCCACATCATTAGAGTTTCTAGAAAGAGTTGACACCTACTCAATGATACTAGAGTATTAGTTTGGTGGTTGTTGAACTTATTGCCACTTCCTATTTTGTTTAAGACTACCAGTACATTTAAAGTACAAAGCATATTTACAAGTAACAATATGTAACCATCATCAAGATATATTGTAACTGGCTACAATTCTGTAGTCAATACAAAGATTATGGATACACATTTGTCATAAAGTAATTGTCTTGGACTGGCTAGTTAAATTATCATAATATCCAAGAAAATATAAGAAAATACTTTATTTTGCACTAATTTTCTAAAATTATATGTCACATATTATGATGCTAGATTTGATTTGGCATACAATGAAGTGATTTTGCTGTATATAAAACATAAAAAATGATCATTAAATCATGTTATTATGATTTGTGAGTTAGAAATAAAAATGTGAATTTGTCGTCCTTTAATTCTACGATTTTGCAATGTATAAATCAACACTTAATAGTGGGCTTACTGGCTCTTGAACATTTTAAATCAGCAAGCAGATACTTTCCTCCATTACATTATTTATACGTTATGTATGATATGTTATTTAGAGGGTTATTTCTATTTTAAACTATGAATCCTTAAAGGGATTGTACATCATCTTTTGCCAATGATGTTTTCAACAGATATCAGTGATAAACTTGAAAACAGGAGGGTGCATCCACTGCAATAGAGGGTGATTGATGATTGATCCCAAGATAGCTGTCAGAGCAACAAAGAAGGATGTACAACCTTTTTAATAGCAACTAAAACATAGTGAGGATTGGTACCTGCAAACTCCTTGTTCTTGGTTGGTTAGTTATATGGCTTCACTAAATGTGAGTACACCACAGATTTATCAATGTGATAGAAGATAAGAGAGCAAAAAATATTTTTTCCCCAGTTATCAATCACCAAGAGAAAGCTTGCTCATTAATTCTAAACATGTTATTATTCTATATTATAATTTGTTAAATTTGCCATATTTGCTAGAGTGTATGGTGATTATAATGAAAAAGTATCAGTAAAATATTTCCATACAACAAAACATCTTAGACCCAGGCCATCATGTTATTGTACTTCTCCAATGACTGATTGTTATAACTTTCATTCTTATGTATGCAGAAATGAGGGTTAATTTTAAAATGTAAATTTATAACTCTGATATATTTAGGTTAACCAACCATTCATTGTATTCATTGATACAAGGGAAGGATTCTAGTATGCAATATAAAAAGAATGTGAATGGTGATTGTCTATACAGGAAATTACAACTGAAGCACAAGACCTAAAAACATTAGCTTAAAATAAATTAAAGTAATTTAAAATGTGAATATAAAATGCTATTAGATAATGCAAAACAACTTTAACACCTCTTTCACATATTACTTTAAAATGCAAATCATTAGCTGTGTTTGATAACAGAAATTGCACATATTATTTTAGGCTCAATGACCTTTCAAATGTTTCCTTTGATATCTTTTATATACTTACATTGTAACCTAAAGAGATTTATTACTTATTTAAATGCCTACTTTAGCCAGAAGCTGAGAGATTCTGTGAAGCTTGTATGCTCTTTTCTAATGTAATGATCCTTGAAATTAAAAATATACACACGTGTGGCAGACATAAACAATTTTGTATGGTAAGTTTAGCATTCTGTTTCGATTCTTTTAAGTAACTAACATTATATTGTAATTTTATTCATTTTAACGTAAATTTAATGGTTTTTATATGTTATTGCAGTTAAACTACAATGAAGTTTATTCTAGCTCATGAATGTTTTTTTCACGTTGTAAATGGTCATCATCACTGTAAGTGGTGATCTTTGATTTGAAAGCCTGATATGGGGAAGTAAAGATTGGCATAATTAAGAACTGAGAATTGTGTACAATATGATAGACTTGCTTGGAGAAAGAGTTGTGCATAATGGTGGATGTAAACAAAGGCCCATTGGTGTCAGAACAGTTTTAAATCACTGCCGCAGTGTCAGCTATTTGACCTTAATCAGATTTCATTAGGACACAGTCTTAAACATCTGGGAGAGGTTTTAGCTGTCTGTAATGGAGTGGCGAGGAAATTCTGTGCTTTTTAACTGAGCTGCACTGTAATGTCAGGTTAAAACCGTAAAATATACAGATGTTACAAGCGGTCATTTGAACCAGGCTCTATAATCTGCTATTCATGTAATACACTATGATGCTTTGCCTTATGGAACCACATTATATCGCCCTGCCAACATTTCTCAAAGCATTAAGTCTCCATGACCTTTTTTTAATATGCAGTAGGGAGGATACACAAAAAAGATCCAAACAGGCTTCTAGTCCTGCAGTGGCAGTTCAGTCATTCCGTCATTCCGCTGTTGATGCTTGTTGCAACATATCTATTCATGAATATGACTCCTCCATTAAAATGGCAATGTCTGATTGTTCAGGTAACAGTTGTTCACACAATAGGAAGAATGCATGACAAAAATGTCTACTTAACATGTCTACTCATCAATACACAACAGTATGTGAATTTCAGCAGCTGTGACTCATTGCCCAATTATTCTTATACAGAGGATTGTGGTATATAATATCAATTTTGCAGTAGAGTACACAATTTGACCAGTAATAAACTGTCACCAGTAATAAAATGTAAAACTGTAATAATGTTATGCGACTTTCTGTAATAACACACAATAAGAAATAATTGACTGTGTTCAACATCACGTGATGTATATAATGTAATATACTGTGTCATCAGAGAGAAATGTGTGCAAACACTACAAACAAATACATTTTATAGAACTACAAAACCTAACAGTATTGTCTCATTTAGGGCCTCTTTTAGAGTTAGGAGCTAAGCAAAAAACATTTGCACATAGGCAAAACCATATTGTACTGCATGGGGTGGAGGATGGGGTACAAATTTTAAATGTGCATACAGATTAAGAGTTGGTAGGAGGGTGTCCTAACTTAACTAAATTACAGTGTAACAATAAAGCTGTCCAGTATTTGGGTATCAAATGCAGTATTTGGGTATCAAATGCAAAAGCAGCCAGTAGTGAGAGTGACCGACGAACAAACATGTTAAACAATACTGCTCATTATTATTTAATTTCTTCAAGCGACATGCATGTTGACCCCCACTGCATCTGATGCTAGGTACACAATACAGGTTTGTCACCCGCTTATTATGCAATCACATAATAAACGATAAACGACTGTTGGGTCCAATATTGCATTATTGTGTGCGCTCATATTTTATCGTACCACATCACCTCGAAATTGTTTCATTTGATAGTACAACCGGACTAACAGTCTCTATAAACAATGAAACCATATCAGGGAAATTCTAAAGTGTGTATGCGTCATGACCAGAAGTATAGGTAGATCTCCATAGAGTTTACAGAGTCATGATCTTTTCAGCAGATGGTTATGAAAGATGAAGAGCACAGATCTGAAGGTAAATCTTGTAAAATGTGTATAGTCATGAATCGCCATGCTGGTCAAGACTTTCAGTCATTGGTAAAATAGTTAAAGATCAGGAGACATTTTCTGTAATGTGTACCTAGCTTAAGCGGTAGCTATTTCTCAAAAAAGACAGATGACAGTATGCGTCACCATATTTCTTGCAAACATTGAGTAAGTTGTCTTTATTTTGACACAGCATTAAAAAACAGCAAAATATTTTGTCTTTTTTCAGCTTCCTTAAATTCTAATTGAGTTCTGGAGTAGTGCACATATCTTTAATTGCATCTCAGAGTTGCTTTATGAATAGTTGTGAGGATAGGGCTTGATGTTGGTTTGCACACTCAGATATTTTATAATATATTACTACTAATGCTAAACTGTGCATAATGTAAGACCATATGTTTGATAGTAACAATCTAAATGGTGAATAGTAAAACATCACTAAAGACACATAAGAGCAAACTATAATTGCAATTTTAGAAGGACCCCTTGCCAGGTCCTTCTGTTCCCAGTGAAAGCACTGATAAATAAAGGATATTCTTTCCATAGATTTGCATTAAAACACAGAGGCTGTCCCAAATTTGATGGGATTTAGGATTATATTTATGACTTTGCTTTGTTTGCACTGTCATAGGAAACTCAACCCTTGCTGTTTGTTTTAATTTATTTTAATGTTATTCAGAGGATGAACCTTTAGCTGGGACTTGAAAGTTGTAGTTGTGATGGAACTTGCATGGGGAATCTTCAATGGTAAATATTTCCAGTGGTAGTGATTGAATAATGCTTCACAAGGAATGCAGTTGTGGGAGTATGCAGAGAGAAGGCAGCTCTGAGAGCAGAGAAAATTGTGTCCATGTTTAAATATAAAAATGAGCAAAGAAATGCAAGGAGCAGCAGAAGAATGTAAGGCTTTCTATGCAAGTACAAAAGCATTGTAGGTTATTCTAAGATTAACAAGTAGCCAACAGAGAGTTTAGATCAGAGCAGGGACACACACAGAAAGTGAAGCGCAGTGGATTCATTTTGCAGCAGCATTTTGAATGTTTTTTATGGATGCAGTAAGACCATAAAAAAGAAACAATAAGATTACAGTAGTCAATGAGGGACAGAATGTGTGCATGTATTAGTATTTTAGTGGCTGAGTGACAAAGGCAATGTATCTAAGCATTGTTTTGGAGAAAAAAAGCTGAATTATTGTGTGATTGTTTGAATGCTGTACTCATTTTCTACAAAAAGGAAAGCTTAATATGTGTTTTATAAAATTATGTTGTTTGTACTTTTATTTCATACTTGGAACAAAGGTTATATTACAATTATAGAGGTAAAACGTCTGTCAAAATCTGTGGCATATGCAATAATTTATAATTAAAAGCCAAACAAAACATACAGTAATCTAATTACTGGGTTTAATATTTTATTAAGGAAACAATAGTAAGGTAATAAATACCCTTGAGAAGATTTCACAGTAAGGTTCCATTTTGTAATATAAGCACTTTTAAAGTTACTTAGCCGTGTCATACATATCCATTGTTAGCCAGTAAAATAACATTTTAGCAAAATATTTATATTATATTTTTATATTTATATTTTCTAATAATAAAATTAAATAAATGAATGATTACACATTTTGCCACAGTGAAACAAGGCCACATTTGATGATCCTTTTCTTTTGATATTTTCGAAAGATGCTGTTAAAGGATTTTTCTTAGTGTGGCTTTTGATGTTAGAAAGCCTTTGGTTAAGCCTATGGGAACATACTTTGATCTTTTTGGTTCTGATTTTAGTATTGAATTATAAAATCATTATTGTAGTTGAGCAGATTTATGTGATCTATTTACCAATATTCTATTATGTATTGTAAATACTGATGTTGATTATCAAGACAGATTTGTTCATACCATAATAAATCCAAGCACAGTATAGCTACACACACAAAACTGCTACAAACAACTTTTTAAGAACACTATAAACCAAGGGCAGTAAACTAATTATAGAAAGTTTTTCTTTTTTCAAAACTGTCACCAGCTTTTACAATAGTTCAAAAGGATATGGCAACTAAAGGTCATTTCTGCTCTTGTAACCTAGACACTTTACCACTTGTGCTATAACTATCAGACTGTGTAAATTTCTCATACATCATTAAACTATCAACGGGCAGCCTGGATTATGTGTGTGGAGTGAAATAAGTATAAAAATATATTTTTTTCATTTATTTATTCTCTCACTCCATCCACTGTGTTCGGGAGCTTTGGGTGTCCATAATGGTGGGAAAGTGCACTAGAGGTGTGATGCTGCATTTTGTATCAGCACTAGTGTGGTCATGACATTGATGATGAGAACATGTTCCTTATTGAATGCTGACCCCAACCAATTTGGAGCCAGTAGTGTTTCCCATCTTTTTTTTTGCGTATAATTTGTTTTTATTGAAATATTTAGAAGAATACAAACATGTAATACAAGCAGCAGATGAAGCATAACTCCCATGTAGGAATATGTATAGACTTCACTGTCCATTGATCATCAAAGTGGCGCTGATTGTACAAACATACATTGCATACCAAACAGGTGTACATGAAACATACATATAAGGAAAAGGGTGAGCAATAGAAAGAAAAAGGAAGGGAGAGAGGAGGGAGGTAGATAGAGAGAGAAAGGAATTTTCTCAAAGTGTATAAATCACATTGCATTACAAGGGGAAGAAAGCCCAAAGGGAAAAAGTGCAGTATTTCTGATCTCCCGTGTGTCGGTCCACACCAAAACTCCACCTAAGAATAATTATCCCGAGTCCATGAGGGAGCACTAAGATGGAGATTATTTAAATTCGAGCCAATGTAACCATATCGCCATGCATTCAGTGACCTTCTTTTGGCCTATCCGTCTAAACCACTCCGGGTGCAAAGGAGACCACCAATGGACAGGAATTACTGCTATGGCGGAATTGCATAAATATCAAAGTAAAGATTTTATAAATTGAGGAATAGGAACCTTGACATACTAAATAATCAGAAATCAGGTCCCTCCGGGATGGGGGCACCCATGATTTCCTGTTTTCACCTGGTGCCAGAAAGAAGCCATTACTGGGCACAACCACCAGATATGGAAGGGTGCTCCCAGCCCAGACCCACATCTCCAGCAGGACCCCGAGACCGCCGGGTGCATCTTGCTAAGTTGAGAGGGGCACCTGTACCAGCGAGAGAGAACTTTGTAAAGTGTCTCCACCACTGAGAGGCTAGCGGAGCTTGCCAAGATATATTAGAAAACTTTGGTCCAGAATTGTTCGGAAGTATGCCTCCCCAAGTCTCTATCCCAAGAACCAGCATAACCATGTAGTTTGGGGTATAAATGAACAATGAGTAGTTGGTAAATCATTGATATAGTGAGTTGTAGTTCAGCAGAGATGTAGCACAGCTCCTCAAAGCTAGTCAGGTTTCAGCCACACCCCCATAAAGTCTTTCGATTGCAGGTAGTGTCTAGCCTGCAGATATAACTGAACTCTGAGGCTAGCAGGCCCAAATTGTCCTGCAAGTGGGAGAAGGCACATACTCATCCATTGGCCACCAGCTGACCACTCCTGACTGTCCCACTTGTGAACCATGCTCCAAAGACCCCTAATGTGAGTTCAGGTGTAAATTCTGGGTTGACAGTAAGGGGGTAAGGGGTGATAGTGGGAATGAAATTAATTTCTGAGTTCGCAACCTGGCCCAACACTGGAGTGTAGGGCCAATGGTGGGGTGTAGGGTGTGTGAGAGTTTGGGCAACCAAGGAAGTATGGTTGTGGAAGCCCCCATAACCTGTCACTCTATATGAATCCACTGCTTAGAAGGTGCAGCTCTGGTCCACTTCATTACTCTGTTAAGGAGTACTGCCTAGTAATGTTTAGCAATGTGGACCAGTTGAAAGCCACCCTCAGTCTTCCACCTATATAGAATATCATAGTGAACCCTGGGGAGCTTACCTACCCATACAAAATCTCGTACCAGTTTTTGTAGATCTAGAAAAAACTTGGGAGAAATGTGTATCGGGAGAGTTTGGAGACGATATAAAATCTTTGGTATAATGTTCATTTTGATTATATTGATCCTCCCCATCCAGGAGAAGCCCCGAGAGCGCCAGCATCCAAATTCTGCTCCTAACTTGGGGATTAATGGACTGAAATTAATTTTATACAGGATGGAGAGATCTTTTGGTATCAGCACTCCCTGGTATTTAATTTGAGATAAATGCCAGGTGAAAGGGGAGGAGCACTTAAGGCCCTCACAAATGAGCAGTGGAATGGAGAGATTCAGAGCCATAGATTTATTATAGTTTATTTTAAAGTTGGACAGTGTCCCAAATCTCTCAAACGCAAGCATTGAATTTGGTAGTGAGAACAAGGGGTTTGTAACCAATGCCAGCAAGTCATCCACAAAAAGGGCCAGTTTGTGCTCCGTCACGCACACCCTCACCCCAGACTCATGAAAGTTATTCCTGATTGACCGACCCAGAGCCTTCATGTAGAGGACAAATATCAGCGAGGAGAGCGGGCAGCCCTGACTTGTACCATTATAGATGGAGAATGTCATGGGCACTAGGAGTCTTTACCCAGGGATCAGATACCACTGCTATAGTGAGGAGGAATGTCCAGAAATAACGAGGAGGTGATGAGAGTCAGCGGTCTGCGTTAGCAAGTTGTACCGCTGTCTAGGTGAAGGGATGGAACCCAGGTGGAGGTATCCGGAGAGTCAGTGGTCTGCGTTAGCAAGTTGTACCACTGCTATGTGGAAGGATACTGGAAACAGGTGACACAGGGAACAGGAATCAGTGGTCTGCCTCTAGCAAGTTGTACCACTGAAATATATATGTGAGGAGGAGCACGGGGAGATAAATGTAATGCCGAGTATACACGGGCACACTGAACTTGATCCCACGATGAGATGCACAAAGTATTAATAACTGAGCAGCACTGCACAAATATACAAAGTCACGGGAACTATCCAGACTACAAGGTAACACAGTCAAATGATGGCAATAGTCTCAGTCGATAGGCAACTCCAGAGAAGAATAACTCAGTCCAGCAAGGTATGCAATACAAGAGCACAGTCAATGATAAGTATGCATACCGTGGTTGAGAAGAGCAGGCTGTCAGAAAGGAGTGCAGGGATACCTGAGCGGCAGGAGGCCGGCAGGAGGCCGGCAGGATGCGAAGTCCCAGGGAAATGGAAGCGGAATCCAAGTAGGTGCAGCGCACAGGTAGGTAGACCAGCAACGATGGAAACAATACTCAGGCAGCAGTAGTATATAGGACTGGTCGCCTGGAGATCACTGAAGAGTAGAAGTGGTAAGGCAGAGAAGACAGCAGCGGAGCGTTGATCCAATGCAGACAGGCGAGTTGACACAGGCAGGAACACTGTAGAAGCACGGAGAGCGGATCAGCTGGCTGCAGACACGAGGAGTACTGGAGAGTAGCGATAAGCAGGACACTGCAGATACACGGAGGTAGCGGATAGAAATCAGCAGGTGCAGTCACGATGAAACACGAGAGAGTTGAGGTAAGCTGGAACACGGAGACAGCGGATAGGAATCAGCTGGTGCAGTCTCGATGAAACACGGGAGAGTTGAAGAGAGCTGGTAACTGTAGTGCACGGAGGCAGCAGATAGGAATCAGCTAGAGCAGTCAGGATGAAACACGGGAGAGTTGAAGTGAGCTGATAACTGTAGTGCACGGAGGCAGTGGATAGGAATCAGCTGGTGCAGTCTCGATGAAACACAGGAGAGTTGAAGTGAGCTGATAACTGTAGTGCACGGAGGCAGCGGATAGGAATCAGCTGGAGTAGTCACGATGAAACAAAGGAGAGTTGAAGTGGTCTGGAAACCACAGGGAGTTGAAGTGGTCTGGAAACCACAGGGAGTTGAAGTGGTCTGGAAACCACAAGGGAGTTGAAATGGTCTGGAAACCACAGGAATCAGCTAGGCTGAATACACGAGGAAACACAGGAACACCTTCAGAGGCTCATGGGGAATGAGACTCCAAGATCAGGCAACGAGGTATAGACAGCAGGTGCTTTAAATAGGGAGTGTTGCCTGATCAGCCAATTAACTAAAAGGAACAGATACTGAAGGTTTGAAAGGGCTGCACATGCGCAGACCCTCAGGATGGTGGACGGCCTTGGTTCCTAAACATACGGGAAGAAGCACTCACAGTCTGGTAAGTGACAGTACCCCCCCTTTTAAAGGTGGGCACAGAACACCTGGAACCGGGCTTGTCCGGAAATTTGGAATAAAACTTCTTAAGAAGAGCTGGAGCGTTGAGATCTTCAGCTTTGATCCATGAACGCTCCTCAGGACCAAAGCCCTTCCAATGAATGAGGAAACGAAGAACTCCTCGCGAAATTTTTGCGTCCAATATGTGCGTAATCTCAAAGTCTTCCTCCTGATGAACTTAAACTGGCTGAGGTGCTGAAGGAGGGACCGAGAACCGGTTGATGATGAGAGGTTTGAGCAAGGATACATGGAAGGCGTTGAAAATACAAAGATTCTTAGGAAGTAGAAGTTTGAAACAAACTGGATTTATCACTTGAATGATCCTATACGGACCAATAAAACGAGGAGCGAATTTCATAGATGGAACCTGCAAACGAATATTTTTGGTGGATAACCAGACACGATCTCCAATTTTCAATGGTGGAATAGCCCGCCTCTTTTTATCTGCAAAAGACTTATATTTGACAGATGTCTTCTTTAAACAGGTTTTGACCTGGGACCAAATATTTTTGAAGGTCTGACAAACAGTCTCTACAGCAGGAACTTGGGTGGGAGGGAGGGCAGGAAATTCCGGAAAAGACGGATGGTGACCGTAAACCACAAAGAATGGAGTTTTGGAGGATGACTCATGGTACATGTTGTTATGAGCGAATTCAGCCCAAGGAAGCAATTCTACCCAGTTGTCTTGATTGGCTGATGAGAACATCCTTATAAAGGTCTCAAGATCTTGATTGACCCTTTCAGTTTGTCCGTTTGATTGAGGATGGTAGGAAGATGAGAGTGCTAATCGTATGCCCAAGGTCTTACAAAGGGCCCGCCAGAATCTGGAAACGAATTGTACTCCTCTATCTGACACAATCTCAGACGGACATCCATGAATACGAAAGATTTCTTTGACGAAATGCTCAGCCAGAGTAGAAGAGGAAGGCAAACCAGACAAAGGGGCGAAATGAGCCATCTTCGAAAATCTGTCCACCACTACCCAAATAGTATTACAGTTTTTACTAGGAGGAAGATCAGTAACAAAGTCCATACTAATATGGGTCCAGGGCTTGGACGGAATGGGTAGTGGTTGAAGCAAACCCGCTGGAGTTCTGCGGGAGGTCTTAAACTGAGAACACAATTCACAAGCGGCTACAAACTCTTTGACATCTCTCCTCATAGAAGGCCACCAGTAACTTCGAGAGATAATCTCAAAAGTCTTGCGTTCACCAGAGTGTCCAGAAAAACGAGAAGAGTGGAACCACGAAAGGATTTTTCTCCTAAGAGTAGGAGGCACGAGGGTCTTCCCAAATGGTAGCACTTTAGTGGAAGAAGCAGCCAGCGAAATACATTTGGGGTCTAGTATAGAGTGGTTGGAAACCTCTTCAACGTCAGAGGACGTCACAAAGGCTCGGGATAGAGCGTCAGCTTTCTTGTTCTTTGCAGCTGGTTTGAAGGTTATGATTAATTCAAAACGAGAAAAGAAAAGAGACCATCTTGCTTGACGAGGATTCAAGCATTGGGCAGACTGTAGATATGACAAGTTTTTATGATCCGTGAAAATTGTCACAGGATGACGAGCTCCCTCCAACAAGTATCTCCACTCCTCTAATGCTACTTTAATAGCCAGCAACTCCTTGTCCCCGATGGTGTAATTCTTCTCCGCAGGCAGGAGACCCCGATAGTAAAGGCACAAGGATGGAATTTTTGTTGCTCCGATCTTTGGGAGAGAATGGCTCCTAAGCCAACATTAGAGGCATCTACTTCTAGGAAGAAGGGAAGCGTCACATCAGGCTGTCGAAGAATGGGAGCAGAGGAGAAGGACTCTTTAAGAAATTGAAAGGCTTGGAGAGCCTCAGATGACCATTGCTTAGTATTGGCCCCTTTACGAGTCAGGGCCACGATAGGAGATGCAATTGAAGAGAAGTCTTGAATGAAGCATCTATAGTAATTGGCAAAACCTAAAAAACGCTGAATGGCACGAAGAGTAGTTGGCTGAGGCCAATGTAACACAGCATTCACCTTTTCTGGATCCATTTGCAGGCCAACTCTGGAGACAATATAACCCAAAAATGGAATCTGGGACAACTCGAATGAACATTTTTCTAGTTTGCAGAATAATGAATTTCTCCGGAGTCTGGAAAGAACTTCTGCCACATGTTGATGATGAGACGGCAGGTCCTGTGAAAAGATCAATATGTCGTCCAGGTAGACAACGACACATACATATAACAAGTCCCGAAAGATCTCATTAATGAAGCCCTGGAAAACAGCGGGGGCATTACATAACCCGAAAGGCATTACTAAATATTCATAATGCCTATCTCTGGTGTTGAAAGCTGTCTTCCATTCGTCACCGGACCAGATTCTAATTAAATTATAGGCACCATGAAGATCCAACTTGGTAAAGATCCGAGCTCCCTTAATGCGATCAAATAACTCAGTGATCAGAGGAATGGGATACCGATTTTTAATAGTAATGGCGTTAAGTCCACGAAAATCTATGCAGGGGCGTAGTGATCCATCCTTCTTTTTTACAAAGAAGAACCCGGCTCCAGCGGGAGAAATGGAAGGTCGAATGAATCCTCGCTGGAGATTCTCTTGGATGTATTCAGAGGTAGCTTGAGTTTCAGGTAAAGAAAGTGGACACACACGACCCCTGGGAGGAGTCTTGCCAGGTAGAAGATCGATCGGACAATCCCAAGAACGATGAGGAGGGAGACGTTCAGACTGAGTTTTATCAAATACATCGGCAAATGAAGCATACTGAGGAGGAAGTCCCGGTGAGGAAGGTGAAATGGAAGATTGCTGTATTTTAAGAGGAATGACTTGGGAGAGACAACGATGATGACATTCAGCTCCCCAAGACGTAACTTGAGGAGTGCGCCAGTCAATCTGGGGAGAATGACATGGAAGGCCTAAAACAATCGGACTTGTAGTAATAGGAAGAATTAGAAACGAAATTTCTTCTTGGTGTAGAACACCAATCTGAAGCGTTACTGGAGACGTGCTCTGGGTGATGAGACCATTGATAAGACGTGATCCGTCGATAGCAGTCACAGTAATCGGTGTCTTCAGAGTAATCACTGGTAGGGACCATTGATTCACTAGGGATTTAGAAATGAAATTTCCCGCTGCTCCAGAATCAATAAGTGCTTGGGACTCAAAGGACTTGGTAGCAAGAGAAATCGTAACATCAAAAGCGCAGACTTTTAATTTCGTAGAACATGGAGAGGACTCCAGGGACCCTAACTTCACCTCTCCAGAACTAGTTAGGGCCTGGCATTTCCCGATTTCTTAGGGTATGAATTAAGCAAATGTGTGGAATCAGCACAATAGATACAAAGTCTATTCTTTACTCTTCGGTTCCTCTCCTCAGAAGTTAATTTGGAACGTCCGATCTCCATGGGGATCACAGGAGATAAAGCTGGACGAAGTTGAGGGGTTGAGCGGAGAGGTGCTTTAACTGAAGTTGTTTTTTCAGACTTGCTTTCACGAAACCTCATGTCTACACGATGGCAGAGGGAAATCAGATCTTCTAATGACGTAGGTAGTTCTTGGGTAGTAGGTGCATCTTTAATTTTATCGGAGAGCCCCTGCCAGAAGGCGGCAATTAAGGCTTCAGTGTTCCACTGAAGTTCAGAGGCTATTATCCTAAATTGAATGACGTACTGGCCTACTGTACAAGAACCCTGACGTAAACGAAGAATGCTGGAAGCAGCGGAGATTACACGACCTGGTTCATCGAATATACTTCGGAACATAGAAATAAATTTGGCACTATCCTGTAATACTGGATCGTTCCTCTCCCACAGAGGGGAAGCCCATGCCAGAGCTTGTCCAGAAAACAATGAAATAAGATAGGCCACTCTGGAACGATGAGTAGAGAAAAATGTTGAGGTTGGAGCTCAAAATGAACTGAGCATTGGTTGAGAAAACCCCTACAAGTTTTGGGGTCTCCATCATACTTTGACGGAGTAGGCAGGTGAAGCGTGGAAGCTGTAGACACCTGGGATGGCACTGGGGAAACGGAGGAAAGCACAGGAGCATTAGCATTAGCTGTGATATTCTGTCCAGATGTTCCTTAGGAGGCTAATGCCTGGTAACAATTTAATAACAGCTGTTGGCGAGCATCCTGTTGCTCCATACGGGTGACCAGATGCTGCAGCATCTCTTTAGCTGTAGGTTCCGAATCTGGGTCTGTCATGGCCTGATCTTACTGTCACGGGCACTAGGAGTCTTTACCCAGGGATCACCAGGTGATGGACTTACCAGAGCAATATAGGTGGTAATATGGTACTCCGGTAGCGGGGTGATCACGGAACAGGAGACAGCAGATGGTAGAGAATGCTCGTGGAAAGTCTATGACTAGCAGCACTGGTAATATATAGGTAATAGTACACCAGGAACTGAATGGACAACAGGAAACGTGAGGGTAGTCAGTGGTCTGCGGATAGCAAGTTGTACCACTGCTATAGTGAGGAGGAATGTCCAGAAATAACGAGGAGGTGATGAGAGTCAGCGGTCTGCGTTAGCAAGTTGTACCGCTGTCTAGGTGAAGGGATGGAACCCAGGTGGAGATATCCGGAGAGTCAGTGGTCTGCGTTAGCAAGTTGTACCACTGCTATGTGGAAGGATACTGGAAACAGGTGACACAGGGAACAGGAATCAGTGGTCTGCCTCTAGCAAGTTGTACCACTGAAATATATATGTGAGGAGGAGCACGGGGAGATACATGTAATGCAGAGTATACACGGGCACACTGAACTTGATCCCACGATGAGATGCACAAAGTATTAATAACTGAGCAGTACTGCACAAATATACAAAGTCACGGGAACTATCCAGACTACAAGGTAACACAGTCAAATGATGGCAATAGTCTCAGTGGATAGGCAACTCCAGAGAAGAATAACCCAGTCCAGCAAAGTATGCAATACACGAGCACAGTCAATGATAAGTATGCATACCGTGGTACAGAAGAGCAGGCTGTCAGAAAGGAGTGCAGGGATACCTGAGCGGCAGGAGTCCGGCAGGATGCGAAGTCCCAGGGAAATGGAAGCGGAATCCAAGTAGGTGCAGCGCACAGGTAGGTAGACCAGCAACGATGGAAACAATACTCAGGAAGCAGTAGTATATAGGACTGGTCGCCTGGAGATCACTGAAGAGTAGAAGTGGTAAGGCAGAGAAGACAGCAGCGGAGCGTTGATCCAATGGAGACAGGCGAGTTGACACAGGCAGGAACACTGTAGAAGCACGGAGAGCGGATCAGCTGGCTGCAGACACGAGGAGTACTGGAGAGTAGCGATAAGCAGGACACTGCAGATACACGGAGGTAGCGGATAGGAATCAGCAGGTGCAGTCACGATGAAACACGAGAGAGTTGAGGTAAGCTGGAACTGTTGAACACGGAGACAGCGGATAGGAATCAGCTGGTGCAGTCTTGATGAAACACGGGAGAGTTGAAGAGAGCTGGTAACTGTAGTGCACAGAGGCAGCGGATAGGAATCAGCTAGAGCAGTCACGATGAAACACGGGAGAGTTGAAGTGAGCTGATAACTGTAGTGCACGGAGGCAGTGGATAGGAATCAGCTGGTGCAGTCTCGATGAAACACAGGAGAGTTGAAGTGAGCTGATAACTGTAGTGCACGGAGGCAGCGGATAGGAATCAGCTGGAGTAGTCACGATGAAACAAAGGAGAGTTGAAGTGGTCTGGAAACCACAAGGGAGTTGAAGTGGTCTGGAAACCACAGGAATCAGCTAGGCTGAATACACGAGGAAACACAGGAACACCTTCAGAGGCTCATGGGGAATGAGACTCCAAGATCAGGCAACGAGGTATAGACAGCAGGTGCTTTAAATAGGGAGTGTTGCCTGATCAGCCAATTAACTAAAAGGAACAGATACTGAAGGTTTGAAAGGGCTGCACATGCGCAGACCCTCAGGATGGTGGACGGCCACGGTTCCTAAACATACGGGAAGAAGCACTCACAGTCTGGTGAGTGACAGAGAATGAGTCAGAAAGAGAGCAGTTGATCTTAATACGAGCCCCACACCCTCACCCCAGACTCATGGAAGTAATTCCTGATTGACTGACCCAGAGCCTTCATGTAGAGGACAAATATCAGCGGGGAGAGCGGGCAGCCCTGACGTGTCCCATTATAGATGGAGAATGAGTCAGAAATAGAGCCATTGATCTTAATACGAGCTGTGGGGTTCTTGTAAAGGGAGATAATCCTGTGAAGACAGACAGGACGCAGTCCCATATGCTCCAGCACGCCTTCTAGAAATTGCCAATTTACTCTGTTGGAGTCCTTTTTGGCATCAGTTGATAACAGTAGAGTAGGTGATCTTGGTGGTGTTGTCCCGCGCCTTGGACCAAAATCCACCTGATGACTGTGTATTAGACCTGGCATTTTTCCATCATTTTCGCAAAAAGTTTTAAGTTCACATATAACAAGGAGATCGGACGATAACTGGAGCATTGGGAGGGATCCTTTCCTTCCTTCGGTAATTGTGATGTGTGCTTCGAGTGACTGCCAGGAGAAGCTAGGTTTTTCATAGATCTCATTCATAGCCCGTAGAAGAAGAGGCTTTAACATCTAGCCAAACATTTTGTAATAGCCAATTGTGAACCCATTTGGCCCAGGGCTTTTACCAGTCGGTGTGGAGGAAATGGTAGATTCTAGTTCCTGCAGATAAAAAAGACAAAAATCTTTTGGAGCTAAAAAATGGAAATGAACAAGAGGACTAAAGCGCAGGGTCTGCGTCCCAGCAATCAAAAAATATAATAATCAAACAAAATGCAGTGAATCCTCAGGTCACTAAAGAACTGATTTTGCAATGTGGATCATAAAAACAATTGTACATTTTTTGTCAACAATTACATATATAAAAAAAAATAACATATATAATAACACCATTCGGTATGCCACATCAGTATAAAAACAGCCATCTGTATAGACGGAACTAAAGAGTATAGGTGCACTTGTATTGATGGTAAATATTGAATCCTTCCAAAAAATTGAATGGTACCATAAAATATCTTTAAGAACAAGTTCTTGACAAAAAGAAGAGGTCTTGATAAAAATCACGTAACTCTAGAGTACTCACAGTATTATAATTGGTATCGTAGTGGAACAAGCAATCATAAGTCACAAAGTTTGAACAATCCACAGGTATTAATAAGAAAAGCACTTCCTTACCAGTCTCTTGGAAATAGTGATATATCACCTAGTGTGTGCCTTGTCCGCCATGCTGACCGTACTTGCTGATCAGCGCTATAGCTAAAAAATCCTACTGCAACAGGTAGCTTGAAATAAAGTTCCTGTTCAATCACAGGTTACCATAGTAAATATCCAGCCTTCTATGGTCATTACTCGTGTACCGATGTTCCTGCTTCAATCCTACTTTATTAGCTGCAGTCTTTCCACAGCAACTGTAGCTGAGATGTTGAATAGCTACATTAATAGCAAACAGCTTAGTACAAGACCTCTAATGTGCACTTGCAGAGTTATAGCTGCTGTCACTCTAATCACTTAAGACAGCATACATATAATTAAATGTATAGAATGTCCAGAGGCAAACTTAAGCGTTTCGTTGCCAGTGGGCAACTTCATCAGAGATATATTCTTAGCTCTCCTCAGACAGTATTATATAGAGTCCACACTCATCTAATTAAATTGCATACACCTGCTATCCATTAAGCGGTAGATCCACAGTACAAACATCAGTTCTAAAACTCAGTTTAAGAGAGTAACCTTATAGTAATATTCAGGTAATCAGTGATTATCCATACCCTCTTATATAAAAAAAGTAAAAATCTCAATCGCTATCTATTATTTTTTGTTATTTTTTGTTATTTTTTGTTGTTGGTTTTGTATCTAGTTCCTGCAGGGTAAAGGGTTGGTCCAGCATCTCCCTGTCAGACGCTGAAGGTAGTTGCTAATTTTCTCTCGTTTTGAGCTTAAACCTATCTGCGGGGAGGAACCTGTCATTTTGTAAAACCCGGAGTAGTAGGAATGGAATGCATATTTTACAGAATGGATAAATGAGGCAACACGTTGGGTTCTTAAGGCTCGAGTTAATATTTTTCTGGCTTGTTACCCCACTGAAAGTACTTGTGTCTGCATCTGTCATATGCCAATCTTGTTCTGTCACCAAGCAAGTTATTAAGAGCTGTCCTAGCTTCTGTCAACTCTCGCAGTATTCCCCCAGCTAGGGAAGACTTATATTTAGTTTCCAGAACTCTGATTTTAAGTTGGAGATCTGCTTTAAGAACATTCTTTTGTGTTTAATAAATGGCCCTAATTGAATATCTTGCCTCTTAAGAAACATTTATGAATCTCCCAGATAGTCACCTTTGACATCTCAATGGAGTCATTATGGATGCTATAAAGTGCTCCTCATCTTACATCACTTGATGTGACTTAAGTGTTACATGACTGGGAGTTGGAGAGGAAAAAGCAGATGGCAGTAGAAGCAGAGTTAAGTATTGATTGATCACTGGTTATAGCTGTTACTGTCTTACATGCCTTTTGGTACTAATATAGCTGAAAAAACTATTCATGACATGATACTGCGCACAGTGCTAGTGTAGAGATGTGCCCCGCTGTGGCCATGAAGAGGGCGAAGAAAGAAGAAAACAGTGACTTACCATTCCTGCGTTCCAGCGCCGGTAAATATATATTCTTCTCCGCAGGTTTTGGCAGCAGAGGGAGGAAGAGCCAATCAGGGCTCGCCTCCCCCAGCTGGCCAATTGGCGGCCGGATGAGTGAGCCAATCCTGGCTCACCTCCGGCCATTTAAATTATTGGCACCATGGCGAGCCAATGGGCGCTCGTGACGACGCCAAGTGATGATGTCGTGCCGGCGGTTATATAAGCCTGCGCCATCTTGTCAGAAATCCGGTAGAGCAGAGACGAGAGGATGTCGTGGGACGTCCAGAGCAAAGAAGAAAGAAAACGCCGGCGGAGGTTGCAGTGTGCACTTGTCAGGGCAAGGAGCTACCCTGCCACAAGAAGAGACCACCGGAGACCTCGGCGGGAGCCCTTGTAAGGGCTAAGAGCGCCCCTGCCCAGAAGATCGCCAGAAGCCCCGCGCAGAAGCGGAGAAGAGGTGCTGCTGGCTGGACGCTGAGAATAAGACGGCAAGTCAAGCTGAGTATCCTGTGCAGAGCAGGTAAGTATAACCCCAGCAATTAGGTCATTCACAAGTCCCGTGGGCACGGTCGTGCACTAGGCCCATGGCCACAGTTAGGGATATAAGGCCCAGAATAAATTGGGCAACCCACTGGCAGTGCAGCATAACCCTTTTGAATTCCAACACTCAGTCTCGTGGTTCCATTTGAGTGTTCCAGTCCTAAGTTCCGGCAGGGTCCCTGGCGGTTCTGGATTGAGACGGTGTTCTGCTTGAGTGAAGGCAGCCATTTCGAGTTCCGATAGTGACGACTGGCGGTTCCGTGTGGCAGCTGACACTCCGGCGTAGCGCTGCTCCAATGGGTCTCATTCGTGCAGGCAACGACTGGTCCTTAGGGTTCCATGAGTGACCACATAGGAGAAGATAGTTTTCTCGGTACGACCTGTGTGAGGGTTTTAGGAGCAGCCCTCCTGAGTAAGACGTGGACACCGGCTGGTGTTCCCCGTAAAGTAGAGGGAGGAGGCTTAGGGAGTACACTACACCCAGTTTATTGCAAAGTTGCGTTCCTGACCATTACTTAGTTTGTTTGGGGTCAGGCCGCCTGTTGTTAGTATCAGTTGTGTGGATTGTACATACTAGCATCACTGGTAGAGTAGAGGGAGGCTGTGTTGTGTCTGTCATCCACAGGTGATGGAGATGAGAAGGAGAGCAGGGACTGGAAGTTGGTGTGCCCTGTGAGTATAACGTTCTAGTCCTCCTTCTGGTTAGGCCCTCACCGACAGGTGAGTGGAGTATTTGGGGCGGGACTGTTCCTGGCCCCAAATACTCGTAGTCCCGCACCCTTGGCAAGAACAAAACGAGATGGCGGCAAGCGAGATTGACTTGAGTGTCTCTGCTCATTGCCGTGGTCTCGGACAGCCCTCCCCTAGTAGGCACAGCCTTAATTTCTGTTTCTTCCGTAGAGGGAAGTGGAGTGAGGTGACAGAGGTTCGGTTGCTGGTCTGCTGGGATTGGAGAGTGGCTGGGGTGTCTCGGAAGCGGACCGGAGGTGATCATCATTTGTAAGGTAAGTTATCTCTGTGCGTCTGTCCTGTTCCCCGCAGGCGCTACACTAGGATATTGTTCACCGTATTTTCAGATGTTGTGGTGGTAGATGCTGCCATCAAAGAGGCTGCAGATATCAGAAAACAAAGAGGAAACAATAAGAATAAAATTTATCTCTATGGGTACAGCAGCTGAAATGAAAAGCTGTTCCAAAAGTTCTTCAAAAAAATCCTTGCCCTTCGTGTGATGACACTCCACCACATCACCTTTTAGTTTTCCACTGCATTCATATATGTGTTAACTATTTTACATTTGTCAGATGAAGCAGTTTACTGAACAGAAATATGTAAAAATATATGATGCTTGGGAATGTATGGACAGTTAAAGGCCTGTGGTGTACTACAATGAAAAACATTCAGATGCTGCCCAGGTACGGTGACCTTTTTTACTGCATGGGCCTAAAACTTTTGGAGCCATTTGCCTTGTCCTATCTACTGGCCAACACTGTTTTATATGCAGCATCCATTAGCAAAATATTGCGGCTGTACCCTGCACAATGCGTTTGATCTGGTGAATCCTAGTTTCTCAGGTGAATCTCTGCGTAGTCAGTTAATGTAATATTTCCCAATCTCAGCTAAACATTTTATTACTATAATTTGTTATATTTATTGCCAGTGAAAAAAATTAATTATGTGGCATGCTAAGTGTACCACCAAAGCGTTGCCTCTCTCTGCCCTAGGCTCGGTCACACCCGCTAATAAATACAGAATGGCAAGTTGAATATAACGTACATCACTAGCAATGAAACCCATGTTACTGGATTGCCTAGCTCATTTAATAGCTCTCTTTCATAAAACACTAATGATATGGATGTTTCACAAACTAAAAAATTAACCAATTCCATCTAGATTCCTGGGGATAAATGTATCATAGTCCGGTTATTGCATCCCGCGCGAGATCGGCGAGATAACTAGAGATGTGCACCGGCCACTTTTCTCGTGTTTTGTGTTTTGGATTCGGATTTGCTTGAGGTTTTGGGTTCGGATTTGTTTCGCAAAACACCTGGCGAAAGGTTTTGGTTCAGATTTAAGGTTTTGAATTCGGATTTATTTTGAAAAAAACATAAAAAGTGTTAAAAATCAAGTTTTTTTGGTTTATTTTCACTCCTACGCTATTAATAACCTCAATAACATTCATTAACAATCATTTCCACTAATTCCCAGTCTATTCTGAACACCTCAAACCTCACAATATTGTTTTTAGTCCAAAACGTTTCACCGAGGTAGCTTTCTGGACTGCATAGTGCAGTGGTCCCGGTACACAATTTGGTACCGGGGCCACAATATATCACCCTCAACTGGTCTGAATTCCACCCAAAAAGTATCTGGACTGCGTAGTGCAGTGGTCCCCACAATATAATAAAAAAACCCTCAACTGGTCTGAATTCCACCAAAAAAGTATCTGGACTGCGTAGTGGAGTGGTCCCCACAATATAATAAAAAACCCCTCAACTGGTCTGAATTCCACCACACAAGTATCTGGACTGCGTAGTGGAGTGGCCCCGGTACCCAATTTGATACCGGGGCCACAATATAATAAAAAAAAACCTCAACTGGTCTGAATTCCACCAAAAAAGTATCTGGACTGCGTAGTGGAGTGGTCCCCACAATATAATAAAAAAAAACCTCAACAGGTCTGAATTCCACCAAAAAAGTATCTGGACTGCATAGTGGAGTGGTCCCCACAATATAATAAAAAAAAAACTCAACTGGTCTGAATGCCACCAAAGAAGTATCTGGACTGCATAGTGGAGTGGCCCCGGTACCCAATTTGATACCGGGGCCACAATATAATAAAGAAACCCTCAACTGGTCTGAATTCCACCAAAAAAGTATCTGGACTGCGTAGTGGAGTGGTCCCCACAATATAATAAAAAAACCCTCAGCTGGTCTGAATTCCACCCAAAAAGTATCTGGACTGCGTAGTGGAGTGGTCCCCACAATATAATAAAAAAAACCTCAACTGGTCTGAATTCCACCAAACAAATATCTGGACTGCATAGTGGAGTTGCCCCGGTACCCAATTTGATACCGGGGCCACAATATAATAAAAAAAACCTCAACTGGTCTGAATTCCACCCAAAAAGTATCTGGACTGCGTAGTGGAGTGGTCCCCACAATATAATAAAAAAACCCTCAACTGGTCTGAATTCCACCAAAAAAGTATCTGGACTGCGTAGTGGAGTGGTCCCCACAATATAATAAAAAAAAACTCAACTGGTCTGAATTCCACCAAAAAAGTATCTGGACTGCGTAATGGAGTGGTCCCCACAATATAATAAAAAAAAACCTCAACTGGTCTGAATTCTACCAAACAAGTATCTGAACTGCGTAGTGGAGTGGCCCCGGTACCCAATTTGATACCGGGGCCACAATATAATAAAAAAAAAACTCAACTGGTCTGAATTCCACCCAAAAAGTATCTGGACTGCGTAGTGGAGTGGTCCCTACAATATAATAATAAAACCCTCAACTGGTCTGAATTCCAGGGAACAGATGGCGGACACCGGATGGACGTCTAAAACCAACATAGCAGTTAAGGGCGCAGTTCCTCTTTTTTGTGACTGCACAAACAATTAACGTAGTAATAGATATGACAGGGTTTTTTTTGTTTTAAATAGAGAAAGAAAGAAGGTAGTACTAGAAATGGCAGTTATTTAGTTTTTCTTAAATAGAGAAAGAAAGAAGGTAATAATAGAAATGGCAGTTGTTCGAATCCCCAGGAGAGTCTAAGTGTGGTGAGCCACAGAGAGATTATTTCCCTCAGTTTCTCTAACAGGTTGTCAGTGTTGTGCCTCTCCTTAAAACCTGTGATACATAACTACACACACTCGGCAAAGCTTTTACAAATTATCTGCGGCACAGGAGAGTACCACTGGACTGTACTTTAATACCAGTACCTATTATTTTTGGGTACAGCAACAGTGAATGATCGTAGTTAGACTTTTAAATAGCAGTACAAGCTAGATTTTTTAAAATTTTGTAATATTTTTTCCAACTATTTTTGGAAAAAATTTTATTATTTTTTTTATTTTTTTTTAAATTAATTTTTTATAATTTTTTTTATAAAAATAAATTCGTTTTTTTTGAACTTTTGGATAACTTGGAAATAACAATGCAGAACAGAGCACAGGACACAGGAAATACAGAAAGAAAGAAGGTAGCAATAGAAATGGCAGTTCCTCTTTTTTGGAAATGCAGAAACAGTGATGAAAATGAAGGTGGAGCTGGTGGCATAACACGGTCCTCTTCAGAGGACAATTTCCTGACCAGCAGGTCTTTGCACCGCTGTAGACTTGTGTCCGCCGGAAACAGAGACACAACATGCGCTTTAAACCGAGGATCGAGAACGGTGGCCAGAATGTATTCCTCTGACTTTAAAAGACTGACCACCCTCGGATCCTGGCAAAGCGTACGAAGGGCTTCATCCACAAGAGCTACATGCTTGGTGGAATCGCAATGGTGTACCAGCTCCTCCCTCACTTTCTCCAGCTGCTTCTGCAAAAGCCTGATCAGGGGAATCACCTGACTCAAGCTGGCAGTGTCAGAACTGACTTCTCGTGTGGCAAGTTCAAATGGCTGCAGAACCTTGCACAACACGGAAATCATTCTCCAGTGCGCTTGACTCAGGCGCATCCCCACTCCTTTTCCTATGTCGTAGGTGGCTGTGTAGGCTTGAATGGCCTTTTGATGCTCCTCCATCCTCTGCAGCATATAGAGGGTGGAGTTTTAGCACGTCACTACCTCTTGTTAATTTAGATTGCAAGGCTTCTAAATACTTTGAAGATAAAAAAGCAGGCTGCACAGACTGTGGAGCTAGAAAGTGAAATTAAATGGACCACGTTACTTTGGTGGCTATCTATGCCCCCCCCCCGCCCTACACTTGTAGTTGAATATAAAAAAAGCAGCCTGCATAGACTGTAGAACTAGAAATTCAAATATACAAAGAAATGGACAAAGGTAGTTTGGTATCTGTGTGCATCAGATCCCCTCTCCACTAGGAGTAAAATAGAAAACTATTCAGCCGTTATATAATCTAGAATATAAATAGAAATTGAGAAAGACAATTTGGTATCTGTCCGCATCATAATCATCAACATCCTCCTCAGGGCCAGCTACATCAATATCCTCCTCCCGGTGTACAACATTCACACCTTCATTAGCCAAATCTGTAACTGGACTGTGGGTGATCCTTCCAGCATATGCAGAGGGCGTGCTGCAAATGGTGGAGGGAGCCACCTCTTCCCATACAGTGATGGGAAGGTCAGGCTTCGCAACCACCAACACCCTTGGACTCGCCTTGGGGATTTGTGATAATTTCTCTTTAGAAGGCAGAGTTGTTTGCTGTGTTGTTGCTGACAGCATAACTCTTTTAAATTTTTTGTAGGGGGGGAGGAGGGCTTAGTTCCTTGGGTGAAGCTGAACCACTAGTCATGAACACGGGCCAGGGCCTAATCCGTTCCTTGCCACTGCGTGTCGTAAATGACATATTGGCAACTTTATGTTTCTCCTCAGATGATTTTAAGTTTCTCTTTTTGCTACTTTTACTGAACTTGGGCTTTTTGGATTTTACATGCCCTGTACTAGGAGATTGGGCATCGAGCTTGCCAGACGACGTTGATGGCATTTCATCATCTATGTCATGACTAGTGGCAGCAGCTTCAGCATTAGGAGGAAGTGGGTCTTGATCTTTCCCTACTTTATCCTCCAAATTTTTGTTCTGCATTATATGTAGCACAAGAGAGTGTACCCCAAAGCCACACACACTCGGCAAAGCCTTTAAAAATTATATGCGGCACAGGAGAGTACCACTGGACTGGAGTTATACAGCAGTACCACTGGACTTATACTGCAGAATCAGTGAAATTTGTAATATGGCAGTAACAACAATGGACTTATACTGCAGAATGAGTGAACTTTGTAATATTGCAGTGCCACTGGACTAATACTGCAGAATGAGTGAACTTTGTAATATTGCAGTACCACTGGACTTAGAGAATGAGTGAACTTTGTAATATTGCAGTACCACTGGACTTATACTGCAGAATGAGTGAACTTTGTAATATTGCAGTACCAATGGACTTATACTGCAGAATGAGTGAACTTTGTAATATAGCAGTACCACTGGACTTATACTGCAGAATCAGTGAAATTTGTAATATGGCAGTAACAAAAATGGACTTATACTGCAGAATGAGTGAACTTTGTAATATTGCAGTACCACTGGACTTATAATGCAGGATTGTTTTGGGATATTTTTATTTTTTTTATAATTACTTTTTTTGTTATTTTTTTATAACTTTTTTTGAAATTTTTTATAATTTGGGAATAATGGGGAAATAACAATGTCCTTAGAAGGACAGAGCACAGGACACAGCACCACTGGACTGAACAGGACACAGCACAGGACCCAGCAGCACCACTGAACTCAGAAGGACAGAGCCCAGGACACAGCACCACTGGACTGAACAAAACACAGCACAGGACCCAGCAGCACCACTGAACTCAGAAGGACAGAGCACAGGTCACAGCACCACTGGACTGAACAGGACACAGCACAGGACCCAGCAGCACCATTGAACTCAGAAGGACAGAGCACAGGACACAGCACCACTGGACTGAGCAGAACACAGAGCACAGCACAGCACAGAACTGAACAGCACGAGATATAGCAGGACAGAGGACCACCTAACACACCCTCCCTCTACCCTTATCAATGCCCGAGTGAAGATGGCGGCGACTAGCGAGGAAATTTATAGGATCCGAGTATCGCGAGATCCGACAGCGGGATTATGACTCAGAGCCTCGGTTTCAGTTTTGCAATTGGCGGGAATACCCGGATCTGTCTCGGATCCGGCTCGGATCCGCAATGTTCGGGTTGGCTCGGATTTCAGAAATCCGAGTGCGCTCATCTCTAGAGATAACAGCTAAAATTTAAAGCGGCGCTGCCTTGTAAAAGCAAGTTTACCTTTACAAGGCAGCGCCGCTTTAAATTTTAGCTGTCATCTCGCCGATCTCGCGCGGGATGCAAAAACCGGACTATGATACATTTGCTCCCTGGTGTTCTAATCTACATCGGCTAGAAGTACCTCAAACAGGTAAACTCACCATCAGATGAATTTTTATATTTCTCATTGCCAGTTCAAGTTAGATACCTTAGATCTTATTAGGTCCTTGAATTGGAGTCACAAATCCCCAGAACTGGTCCCAGTGAATGGTCATCACTGTATGAAAGCTAATTAATATGTACATAAATAATCAATGAATGCCAGCCTCCTTGCTATTCCATAAAACCCCCCTTCATTATCCATAATCAATCAGCGTCACTAATTCTTTCTAATACACTACAGACATGGAGCATACTACATTGTATTTTCTTATATTCCCACTGGTGATATGATATTGCATGTTTTTCTCATACTCCTACTGGTGATATGGTATTGCACTTTAACACATTACACTTCAAACAGCCAATAAAGCAAACATATGTATTATCCTTGAAATTGTCAAGTGATATATTTCACTGGTTTAACTGATTTCAAAAAGCTTAAAAATACATTGAAAATAATTATACAAGATAATAAAACGGACTGGTGTCCCGAGATACAAATTTGTCAGAGATCTCAAATAGTTTAGGCAAAAATAAGAAAAAGGATGTCATTTTCAAAAAATCATCCACATTACCAATGAAGGCAACCTACCTAACTGGTACCCTGGCATAACAAAAGCTACTCAATATGAATCTCAACAAGAGAACTACAAACATTAATGTTTAATGCTGGCTAAAATTGGCATGACATATACAATCTACAATATCTACAACTTATCTTTTGAATGGATTTTACTTATTCGTATTATTTATATTAAATTTTTTGTTTGTTTTTTTCCCCATGATACTGAAAATTATTAATTTAAGAAAAGCCTACCGCATGTTATTTTAATGAATTTCACTCTGCTATATTTTACTTTTCTTTATGGTACGATAATCACATTGTGTTAACAGTATCATACTTACATTTGACTAATATAAAGTTACATTTACCTTTTTTCATTTTAACTTTTAATATCTTAACTGTCAATATGTCTATGTAAATCTCTAAAAATTCTGTTTATAATTATTATAAAATAAAAACAGCAAAATATATGCAATTCCTATTCATACAATTGACCCACAGTTCACAGAGAGTATCTACATTTTAGTTGAAATGTATATGTGGAAAATGAATAATAGAGAAACCAACATTACTAACAAAACTTAATTTGCTCACTTGTTCATCTTATACTGTAATAATGTATGATCTAAGATGCCTGGCCTAAGTACACAAATACTGACTTTTCATTAACTTTCTTAAGTTTCATAGACTCCTATATACTCTTACATGTGTAATAATAACTACCATTAGATTTGTTGCTGATGACAGATCAGGTTTGATCTTTTTGAGATCATATTGTGACAGGAAATACAATTGTTTATAAGCTCTTTCTGCAGAGTTCTCATTACTATTGTTTCATGTTTGTGTAAATGTTAAAGCATGTAATTGTTATAATGCCTTGTATGTATTACTTACTCCATACAGTATTGTGGAAGATGTTGACACTCTATAAATAAATACAGATACTCTGTATAATTATCCTTTGGTGGGTAAACACACCAAAAAAATTACAAATGTAATAAAAAAATTATAAAAACAAACTCAACAACTAATATGTCCACTGCCTCACATTCTAATGGTTAACATGATACAACTGTTTATTTATCTTACATTTAATTGGCCTAAATGGGTACTTGCCAGCCATTGCTCGTATATATTGTATTAATTAGTTTAATGTTCCTGACTGCTTGAAATCCAAAATATTCAGTCCATTCTCTTTAAGACAGTTTCAGGTATCAGACTGTCTCTGAGTAAATTGTAGGGTATATTTTGAAGTGGGCTAATCTCATCAAATTAACTATTGATAGACGCAAAGCAAGTGTAAATTGTTTGTCGCTGGAAAGAAAATTTTGTTGCAATATTTCCCTTTAGAAAGACAACTTTAGCAAAAAAAAAATCCCAAAACATGCACACAGGAAAACTAAGCAATAATTTAAAAAAAAGTTTTTTCAAATGTTAAAAAAGCATTGCAAAAATAAAAATACTGGTCTGGTAATTAAGGTGTAAGATTCCTGTCAAGGCTCATTTCATTGCTAAAGAGAGGGGTTTTGAACATTTGGACAATCACTTAAATTTAGGGATAACTCCCCCATGTGTTCTATTACTGAGTTCCAGCTGTGCACTGGTGAGCCTAACAGCCAGGAAAGGAGATGGTTGTCAGAAATGGTTGGGAAAACTGGACACGACATTCAAAATCACGTTCTGTATCTACAGTGAATGCAGGTCCTAATTACACAGATACAGCTGGAATAGTGGAAAATACTTTGTTATTTTCTCTATGTAGACTCTGATTAGAGCATGATTCACTTGCACAAACCTGAGTTCTGGATAGCAGGTCTATGGTAACTATTTAATAACCAGACAAAAATTTTAAACCTCTTATGAGCAGAGTAATTTTATGTTTTGGTACTGTATTACTTCCACTAGGGAATAATATTTCTATGTTATTCAGGGCCGGACTGGGACTAAAAATCAGCCCTGGCATTTAAAGCACATAGGCCCACGTGTTGTGGGCTCCATGTACTATATTGTTGCACACTGATGCTGGCTCAGTGCACGTTGCTGATGCAGTACAACATGATGTACTATGAGTGTGTGTGTGTGGGAGAATTATTTCTGAGTACAATAAGGGCTCCACTGGACAATCTCTCCTTTTATCCAATCTATGACAGGGTTATGGCGGAATAGCCAAGGGTGGCCCAGAATCAAAGGAACTGATGGGCATTCGATAAGGCGGAAGACTATGAATTCTGAGTGGAGAGCTCCGATGTTCAATTGTAGTGGCGGGGTCTCCCAGGTAATCTTACCGCCTGGCAATGGAATGCCATCTAAACCACATACCGTGATGGCAGATTTGAGTTTAACCCGTGGAATTCCAGCAGAGCGGGCAAACTCGAAGTCAATGAAATTACCTGCAGCTCCACTGTCAATGAAGGCCGACAGGTCCACAGAACGAGCACTGAACGTGAGCTGTGCAGGGATCAATACAGCATTTTTCGGGGAGACAATCTGCAGACCTAGGTGAACTTTCCCCTCGTTCCCTAGGCATGCTCTTTTCCCGGATTATTTGGGCAGGAATGGGAGAAGTGGCCTTTTGTGCCGCAATAGAGACATAAGCCCTGTGATCGTCTCCTGTCTCTTTCCTCAGGGGAGAGACGACACGCTCCTAATTGCATGGGTTCCTCACCATCCGTGGAAACAGGAATGAAGGCGGATGGAGGTGAAGATGCCTCCTTTTCGGTTTTCCGCTCTTTAAATCTCCTGTCGATTTTAATGGAGAGGTGCACCAGATCCTCCAGAGAGGTAGGAGAGGGGTATTGCACCAGAGAATCTTTAATCTGTTCCGACAGGCCGAGACGGAACTGGCTACGTAAGGCAGGGTCATTCCATTCACTATCAGGTGACCATCTACGGAACTCAGCGCAATATTCCTCTGCCGACCGCCGGCCTTGTTTCAAGGCCCGTAGATGAGCTTCTGCAGAGGCCATTCGATCTGGGTCATCATATAGTAGACCTAATGCCTCAAAGAAAGCGTCTACGGACTGCATGGCAGGACTGGTCTGTGGCAAAGAAAAAGCCCAAGACTGGGGGTCACCTTGTAGGAGGGAAATAATAATCCGACTCTTTGTTGCTCTGAACCGGAGGAGCGGGGTCTCAACCGGAAATAAAGCTTGCAGCTCTCCCTGAAATTCCGGAACAGGGATCTATTTCCGGTGAAGCGATCCGGCAAATTCATCTTAGGTTTGCAGGCGGAACTCTGAGTGGGTTGTGAGGACTTCGCAGCTTCTTCTTGAGTGGACAATCGCTCAGACAATCCCTGGATCATTTGGTACAGGGATTCCACATGGCCCGCTAGAGCTTGCGCCGGAGACGGTGAAGTTCCACTTCCTTCCATCTTAACTTTGTCTCCGGAACGTCTGTTTATGGCCGGTTATAATGTTAGGAACCCCTCCAGCCGGCACAACACAACCCGGAATCTACTCTGCCAGTCAGGTGTTCACTGGAGCCCCTGATGGTGGGGACAGACTGGGCCGCAGACTGACAGAGGGTCGTGAAGTGCGTACCGGCTGGGGAGAACCCAGGCAAGAAGAGTCAGGTCCACGCAGAGGTCAAGGGCCGGCAGCAGACAACAGTATCGATTAACAAGCTGAGGTCAGGGGTCACAGGCAAATAGCAGAACGGGTAAACAGGCCAAAGATCAGGGTCACAGGAAACACGAGCGAAGTCCAATTCAAAGCCAAGGGTCATACACGGGGAGTCAAATAGAGATATCAGGATACAGGACAGGAACTAGCAGGTCAGCAGACTGGAACACAGGAGCTATAACCGGCAATGAGGCAGCAGACCTCATTGCCTTAAATACAAGTACAGACCAATCAGGAGTAGAATACACTGCTGCAGACTAATTGCTCATACAGAGCAGGGCCAATCAGGGCTTGTCCCTGAAAATACCCAGATGCAGACTAATGCCTGTAGACCTAGACTAATCAGCCTACAGGCTGCCTGACATGCGCATGCGCCCGCCTACCGCCGGGACGCAGTGCTATAGCAGAGGCGTCCAGCTGTTGCCATGGTGACGGCCGGGCAGGAACAGGAAATGACGTCCCGGTCGTCAAGGTGACGGCCGGGATGCTGGAGCGCACGAGAAGCGAGCCACGGCGGCTGTGAGTACTGCCGCGGCTCGTAACAATTATGCCACACCGTAGTGTGCCCAGTTCATATTATGCCACATCGTAGTGCCCCATGGTCATATTATGCCACAATAGTGTCCCCAAATAACCCTATGCCATAGTAGTGCCCCTAAACCATTAGTAGTGCCCAGACAAAAACTAATTCACAAATAAAAATTGGTACAGCATATCAGATACTGAGTGTGTGAGTCCCAGGAGCAGCTTAATACACCATTTACAATGCAAACAAAAATAGATATATTGACACAATCATAGATAAAATTTATGACAAGCAGCGTTTTTTCCTCTTAATTAAAAATCTCTGTACAGATAAATATGCAAGAAACATTACAGCACAATAATGAGCAATACATAGTGTTTTAAACATCATTGGATACACAGTAGAGCCTCCAGTTCATGAAAGGATGGTTAAAAACACATTGCACACGAGAAAATATATGAACTTTCCTGATTATGGCATCCTGTGTTCTGTTCTCCTTCTAGGTGCGCTGGGCGAGGAAGGATCAGCAGCTGTCAGCTCACACAGGCAGTCGGGAGCAGGAACAGAGGGCAGTGGTCAAAGCAGAAATTTAGAAGTGGGGGTATGGAAAATATAAGTGAATGGAGTATTAAGGTTTGATTTTTTTATTTTTTTTAACACTTGTCCCCTCTGTGCATTCCCATTCTTCATTATTACTTGTGTTTTATGATGGCTGCATCCCTGACATTCCCATTCGTAAGATGTCTCTCCCTTTACACTTTCTTTTACCTATGCCCCTGCACCATCTTCTCCTTTGTCCCTCTCACTTATCCCCCTATACCACCTTCTCCCCTGGCTCTCTCACATGTCTTCCTGCACCACCTTCTCCCCTGGCGCTCTCACACGCCTTCAAGCACCACCTTCTCCCCTGGCACTCTCACACGTCTTCCTGCACTGTCTAGCCCCCTGGCACTCACACGTCTTCCTGCACCCTCTACCCCCTGGCTCTCTCACCCCTCTTCCTGCACCCCCTGGCTCTCTCACCCCCTCTTCCAGTGCCCCCTACCCCCTGGCTCTCTCACCCCCTCTTCCAGTGCCCCCTACCACCAGGCTCCTCACCCCTCTCCCAGCACCCTCTTTCCCTTTGGCTCTCTCAACCCCTCTCCCAGCACCCCCTTCCCCTTTGGCTCTCTCACCCCCTCTCCCAGCACCCCCTTCCCCTTTGGCTCTCTCACCCCCTCCCCATTTGGCTCTTTCACCCCCTCTCCCAGCACCCCCTTCCCCTTTGGCTCTCTCACCCCCTCTCTCAGCACCCCCTTCCCCCCTGGCTCTCTCACCCCCTCTCCCAGCAGCCCCTACCCCTGGCTCTCTCACCGCTCTCCAAGCAGCCCCTACCCCCTGGCTCTCTCCCCCCTCTCCCAGCAGCCCCTACCCACTGGCTCTCTCACCCCTCTCCAAGCAGCCCCTACCCTCTGGCTCTCTCACACATGATCCCTGCAATGATCCCTGCAACTCACAGCACCCCAGCGCCCCCCTCTTCCCCCCCCGCAAAAATCGCACCACCCCCGCGATCCCCCTTCCCACCCGCGAAAATCACGGCACCCTCGCGACCCCCCCTCCCCCCCGACGAAAATCACGGCACCCCTGCAACCCCCCCTCCCCCGAGAATCGAGGCACAGCATAACGGGGGAGGGAGTTGAGGAGGGTGCAACAGAGGAACCAGCCACCAAGAAGACAGGAGGAGTCGGGCCGGCCCATCTGGGCATCGGCCCTTCTGGCATTTGCCAGAAGAGCCAGATGGCCAGTCCGGCACTGATGTTATTCTATCTAGGCAATGTTATCTTGTTTTCTCAGGACAGGCAGAGATGGATTAAGACTCTGGGGGGCCCGGAGCACTTAAGACAGAGGGGGACCAAATGGTGTATTATGGTTATCATTTTAGACAAGTTTTAGAGAAATACACAGGCAATATAAATTCAAGAGGAGTACAGTGTGAAGTGCGATATTCTGTCCTTGCAGTTAGAGCAAATACTAAGCGAGGGACTGTATCTCCAGATTCAGTACAGTTGATGACTGTGCTACTCTCTCTTAACTGTTCTTGTAACTTTCATTACCTGTGGCTGCTGGTTTCTTTAGTTCAATTGCTGCTTGTCTGGATCCTGAAATGTTAGGGCCTTATTGGGAAAAAAATGGGTACATGACATATAAAAAGGTCCAACCAGCCACAATGTAAAATCAATTACACCCACATTTAATATTTAGGCCTCCCTCCAGTCCCAACATTAAAATAATAGTATTCACATTTGATAAATAGATTTATTTCCCTCCAACCTGTCCTGACATTAATTTAATAGCATAGATATTTAAGATATATAGCTTTTTTCCCCAACCAGCCCCAACATTCAAGTTAGTGTATTCCCATTTAATAAATAAACATATTTCCCTCCCTCCAAACAGTCCAACAATAAATTAATAGCATTTATGTATATTAAATACAGCCATATCCCACAACTATCCAAAGCATTAAATAATTCATATTTACCATCACCATCACCCCATAAAAAAAATGCACCCACCATTAAATAATTATCTCCGATCCACAGTTCACCTCTAAATCAATAGCCTACCACCCACCTAAATTACAGTAGAGACCAGCCACGCCAGTAATAAATTAATAGCATTTATGTTTAATAAATTAGTCTATTTTCCACAACCATCATTGGCATTAAATAATTAATATTCAAATGTAATAAATAGACCTCATTCTCCCCAGACAGCCCTACATTCAGTTTATAGCCCCCAAACCACCCTAATATTAAATTAAAGGTCCCATCACCCCATCTTAAATTAGTAGGCCCTACTATTAAATTAATAATAAATTAAATTGCCCCACCATCACCCCACAAGTAACCTATTAAATAATTAATCCCCATTTCACTACACCAATAAATGAATTGCCTACCTTACACCTACATTATATTAAGACCCTCCTTCCCTTCCCTTAGACTTACCGTGTTCCTTCTGCAGTATGTTGGAGAGGTAGACTTTTCTGTTTGCCTCTCTAGCAACTCTGCACACATGGGAAAACACCTGTCATGAGGTGCTTCACTCATGTGACATCTGTCTCTTACAGGGATAGGAGAAGGCCACACATAGGGGAAAGCAGGGATGGATAATATTATCCACAGCCAAAAAGCAAGGTAGGGCCCAGCCACCCACTACCACACTGTCCTCACTGGCATTCCTGGTGCAGAGAGCCTCCAGGTAGAGGGGGCACATGGAATGTTGGCCCGGGGAATGTTCCCCCAGTGCCCCCCCTTAATACAGCTCTGTGGACATGTGGGTGTTCATTTGATATCAAATTGGAACAATTTTTTTTACCTAATTGGCTTTATATAGGAAAATGGACTAAAAAAATACACACTTCAGGGGGTTCATGGTTTGGAAGCTGAACAGGAAGAACACAAAGGGCTTGAGTCATAAAGGAGAGCAAAGCAAAAAAAAGGAGTAACTGTGCACCTTGACAATACCATGTTTCATTGGAGGGGGAGGTAAATTTTAAATGTAGGTACAAATTTATAATTGTGGTAATGCATGTCCTAGATCAACTTTAAATTAAGTATTTGTGTGCTACATAAAAAAGCAGTCAATATTTTCCTTATGTTTAAAATAACAAATTAATTTGCACACCTTGCATTGTAACATGATTTGTCCAGGTTCAAATTTACTCCTTTATTTGTCTTGCTCTCCTTAATGAATTAGCCCCAAAGTGTATAGACTTCTGCTTCTGAGAACAAACTTATTAAATGTATTTTTTATTTTTAAATTATTATTCCTGTGGTTTCGTCAAACTCCACTGGAAACTAAATTGTGAAACCGTAGTTTAACAAGTATGCCAAATCATATATCGGCAACAGATCAGACGAGAATACATCACCAGAGGGTGGCTCCAGACAGCGCAGTTCCACAAGTAATTCAGATCTAGATGCTGTAATATCATTTAATAACAAAATAAACAGCAGTGACAAAACAATACAAAAGGCTAGAATAGACTCATCTGCTTTCCAAAAACTTTGTAATTCAAGGAAAATCGTGTGAGGACTGAGGCCTCAGACACCAGTTGTGGGAGGAGAAAAATAATTGAGGTCCAGGCAAGGCATCATTAAAGAGTATTATTGTTCCAACTGGTGCCAGATTCTATAGCATACAAGTCCACTTTGTTGTATCAGTGGATCCCCAACACCTCTCTGTTCATTGCCAATGTTATAGTTGTAAATCTCTGTCTCATATGCAAAAGAAAGGATTCCAATGGTGTGTAACGTTTTATAAAATTTAAATATTGTTGTGATTTATTGCAGCTCACCTTTTTCTTTCAAGGTAATTAGCAGTAAATATTAATTTTTACTGTTCCTCTTTGGCAAGCAATCCCATCCACTCCCATTAGTTTTCAGGTGTTTGCAAAATGATAGATGTCCTCAGAGAACTTCTCACACCAAACTTATTCTAGACAAAAAATACTAATATAGTGCATTGCCACACTATCAAGTTAAATTCATACACAGATTGCACTCACTTAGGCCCCGGGTTAAAGTCACTCAACAATATGGACTATACAGAAAACAAAATGGAACTGGTATGTTTGCATAATGATAACAGCTCATGAAAACTTATAATGAGAAATGATTGAAATAATATTAATATGATATACTTAGAAGATAAGCCTAGGAGGAACAATATCAAAACCAGAGAAAATCTACACACAAAAACTAATTCTGAATTAAATGACTGTGTTACCTCATTATTTAAAAAAATAGCTTCTTAAGTGCATAATGGAACATTTGCTACTATAACCTCCTTAGAAGGCACAATGATTGTTAAAGAACTGGATGAGACTGGAGAATGGATAGTAGTAGGCAAAATGCACTAAAATTTATTATTGGTAAAATGTCAAAAATATTCTTTAACTCTTCTATTCACAGAAACTAGACCTCACCATACTGTGAGTAACCTAAGCTACATGTCAATCCACTAATTGTACACAATTTACAGGTTATATTGACTTATTTTGTTTTGATGACAAGACAAGATTATCTTAAAATCTTTGGGGTATATTTACTAAACTGCGGGTTTGCAAAAGTGGAGATGTTGCCTATATCAACCAATCAGATTCTAGCTATCATTTTGTAGTATGCACTAAATAAATGATAGGTGAAATCTGATTAGTTGCTACATCTCCACTTTTTCAAACCGCAGTTTAGTAAATATACCCCTTTGTCCCTTGAGATATTTAAATATGTGTTATTATATATGTTTTGTCACGTATGTTTTTTCAAAGTAAGCAAAACAAAATTTTTACACTAAGTAAGTGGTGGGAACTAAGGGCCTGATTCATTAAGGAAAGTTAAGCAAAAGTAAGGAAGTAAGTCAAAATCATGTTGCATTGGAGGTTTGGTAAATTTAACATGTGATGGCAGATTTATATTTGTGGTAGGGCATGTCGCATTTTAAATTTCAGTGTACAAATAAGCTATCAAGTATTTGTGTGTTACATGAAAAAACAGATAGTATTTAACTTATGTGCAAAATACAAAACTAATTTGCACCCCTTGCAGTGTAACTTGGTTTTGTCCAGGAAACTACTTACTCACTCTTTAACTTAACTTTCCTTAATGAATCAGGCCCTAAGTCTCCACCCAATGATTGTTAAATCACCCTTTCGACAAAAACTGTAATTCTCATATTAGAACCCAATAATTCACCTTACCCTTCCTCAACCATTCCACCCGAAACTAAATTGTCTCCCCATTAATGTAGATAATTGGCATCATCAAGTTCTCTCTTTAACAGGGAAATACAAGCATTGATCACTATAAGTCTTAAATATATTAAAGTTTTGAAGTTGCTAAAACGAAATTGAAACTTTTAATGCCCAGGATTTTAAACCCCCTAATAAACAGAGACTTGTCCTAAAAACCTTCTGTGACAGGATGGACCGCCTATGCCACCCTGTCTGTTGTTGCTGGGAACCGGGTGGCCACCGTCCCCTTTCGTTATTCCAAGTATGCCCCTCCTGCTGCAGTAGGAGGAGCCTGCTGCCACCACTGGGCTCCTTTATGGTGCCCAGAACCACATTCCTTCTGGGTAACTGTCACTGCTAGTGTACTCCCATTCTGGCACACTTGGGCTGGTACACTTGACTGCTTACTATGGATCAGGGTGCTGTGGATGGATCCCCCCTGGCCTATCACACTGGCCAAAGCTGCTGGGTAGCGGCAGAGCGGTGGTACTGGAGAGCTGGGTCCAAACCTAAGAAACAGCCGGGAATGGATTAGATTTTGGGTTTAATCTGTAGGTCACAGGTTTTTCAGCATGGAAGATATCTTCAAGCAGGTCTTTGAAGCAAATTATGTTTATTTGCAGTCACACTGATTGGAGGTACCAGTACTAAATTCAGAGGAAATCAGAAGAACAACGTTTAGTACAAAACAGTGCTGTTTTTATACACATTTGAACACAGCCTCACTGGGTAAGCCAGCCCCCTTGAGGTCTGAGCTATTTTTAGAATCAGGATGTAACCTGTTTACCAAAACATGGATTTACCTGCAAAGCTAACAATATTTACACTTATCTTAATATCCTAAAAACCTTGCTGTGATTTCCTGCTTCTTATTTCAGAGGCAGGAAATCTAACAAGTCAAAGGGTCTAATTAACATGAATCCTTTCTTCAGGCAGTTGGAGAATACACATTCCAAAAAGAAAGGTGCAACCCCAGATAAGCCATTTCCCCACATCACAATACACAAATGTTTTCCATCCACAAAGGCTTATTGTATCAGATATATACCTCCAGAAATAATGCATTTCCTCTAGAAAGGTTGAAACAGAAAAAAAAACTAATTTTCTCCCCCTGGTCTCAGAAATTAAAGATTTCCCTTACCAAAATATACACAATATCAAAATATGTGCATGTACAATTATATAAATAAGCACTCTGCCCTATTTCCTTTAAATAGATTTATAGAAGTTATTTATACGTGATCCAGTCACACCTTCTCAGACCTTAAAGCAGATGTAGTAGCAGTACAAGAAATTAATTTCTCTTGACTCTCTTCATTCATATATTAATCAATGCAAAAGCTCATTCCCAGTAGAGCAGTAAATAACTGATAAAAATGGGAGGATAAAATAAGAAATTCACCATAGCCTCAATCTATGCAACAAACTGTAGACAAGTTCCCTTTATGAAAATAATCTGTAACAAAATGCTAAAAATTAGAAATGTTCACTGATCCCTGTGTTCTGGTTTTGGTTTTGGATCCCTATTTATTTCTAAAATCCCTATATTTTTTTTTGCTAAAACACACATAATTTTGCTCTTTTTTCCCCTACATTATTATTAACCTCAATAACACTAATTTCAAGTAATTTGCAGTCAATTTTGACCATCTCACTGATCACAGTATTATTTTCATACACTTTTGGACAAAGACTGCAGCGACCTGGCTTGATGGTAAGCGTCAGAGCAATGGCACAAACGCATAGCAGTTCATAGCCCATCTAGGAAACATTGCCACACAGCAGTGGCAGAAAAGACAAGTGGTGCAAGATGGAATGTCCTTGGGCCTTCTCAAACTCCCTTATGTAAGATATTGAAAGGGACATGTACAGTTTAACAAATCAAGCACTCAAGTGACAAGCAGTGCCACTATTTGGCTTGCCAGGAATCACCTCATCTTGAAAAGGGATAATATGACCATCCATGATTGTCTCAGGTTTATCCACAGCCTGCTAAAAGACTATAACACCATTTACAGTCCTGAGGAAGAGGAAGATGATTCATTTTCGGTCTCCCTCTTCTCCTTCTCCCCCCTATCTATCTGTTTATTCAATAAAACCTTGGGCTTGTATGCCCCCTCATCATACCCCCTCTAACCCATTTCCCCATCACTGTTTGAAGTTTTGTCTTGTCTTGCCTTAATTTTTGCACCCTTCCCTATATTTGTGTCTGTCTCAATAAAGCTTTGGTCTTCTGTGTACTGCTGTGAATCCATTTTGATAACACAGTACAATGTGATTGCAAAATTAGACCAAGACTGCCAGCCCTATTATTTCTATTTCAGCAATGACAATTAGCAATGGAGCAATGGACCTCTCCTGTTTGTGTGTTAGCTATATAGCCCTGTACAATGTGACTGTAGATTTAAAAAAACCAAGCCTGCCAGCCCTATTATTTCTATTTCACAAAGGACAATTAGCAAATGCAGCTCTCCTGTTTGTGTGTTACCTATATAACACAGTACATTATGGCTGCAGATTTATACCAAGACTGCCAGCCCTATTATTTCTATTTCAGCAATGTCAATTAGCAATGCAGCTCTCCTGTTTGTGTGTTACCTATATAACACAGTACAATGTGACTGCAGATTTAGAAGACCAAGGCTGCCAGCCCTATTATTTCTATTTCAGCAATGACAATTAGCAATGGAGCAATGGAGCTCCCCAGAATGTCACTTGAGACTTTGAAGAACACTGCTACTCCTCTTCTTTCTTTTCTATCTATGATGCTGCCCAACTGCACTGGAGACTGCCAAGAGCTGTACTAGCAATAATGTTTTGCCTCATTTTCAATTTTGAGGGCGCGCAAATGTACCCAGTTGGCTCGGTACTCAGATCTGATAAGTTTGGATCTGTTCGGTTCTCGGGAAACCGAGCCTGAGCATCTCTGCAAAAAATACATAAAAGTTTGAGAAGAATGATGAAAGATTTCAATTTAGCTCCTGACCTTAAAATGGATAGAACCTCATCTCTAAACAAGAATACAGAATTACAAAATACTGTCCCATCATCAGCCTCTTGACAAACTATAGCAGAATATTAATAATTTGTATATGACTTATGGTACTAAAAATTGCATGCATTTCTTGATACAAAACTCATATTAATGTATAGATCGTCTATTAACAGAGAAATGGATTCTCCAGACTGTGTCAACTACTGTCTTGGACCATGCTCCATTGTTCATCAAGTACCCACGACATCCTTGGAGACCAATTAATTACCTCATATAACTCAAGGAAACTAAACAAGCCATTCAAAACTAAAAATGTATGTATGTATATCTTCTTCTTCCCTGATCTGCCTATTCTAAGTCGGCCACATCTCCAGATATGCATCTTAAGAGGTGTGAAAGTTGCGGCTACCCAAGCCATTGCGGAAAGATACATGCTGACGATGTAAGGCACATATTTTTGCTACTGAAAAATGTTAAATAGGTAAATATAATGGTATAAAGATCACCTGGCTATGCTAGGCTGGGCTGGTCAAACTAAATCAGCCCCCATATATTAGTGTCTTTTATAAATAACAACTGAGGTTTCATTAAGTCTGAGTCATAGTTTAGACCTGGTAGATGGCCGTAAAGTTTTAAAAACCAAAGATTGTTTTTGTTTGTTTTTCTGTACAGAAACCTATACTTTCAAAGTAACACCTTTTGCACCTTCCAGGTACACTTTTATTGGAAAGGAGCATTCCAGAAGCATTTAGAATAACGTAAAAAACAAAATACATTCAAGCCCACAAAACATTTATTAATTTATTATTATTATTATTATTATTATTATTATTATTATTAATAATAATAATAATAATAATAATAATAATAATAATAATAGTAATAATTTAACATATAAGTGTGGATAAACTGAGCAATATTTTAGCAGAAAAAGTATTATTAAATATATTAAATAAATATGAATAAATAATATTCAGTTAACCAAAATGTTAGTAAAATGGACGTGATGTTTATATTCTTTCCAGCTGGGCCTACTGATTCAAAAATGTCTTGCAGACTATTTTTATACAGACAGCTCCAAAAATTCAAAATGATGTCATCTTTGGCATACAGAAACTGGACATTTGTGCACATAGAAATGTATTGTATGTCTTATATCTTGCTGTTTGTAAATGGCCTTTCATTTGTAGGCATAGTGTAGGGGCTGAATTTACCGATGCAAGAGGAGAATTTTAAATGTTTGGAATTGATAAATTTGGAGTTGAAAAAATATCTTAATCACAATTTTATAAATAGGTAACATAGGCAAAATCATTAATTTTAATTATATTTTTCGAGAAAAGTCAACAAGATTTGTATATAGCCTCTTATTTGCAATTAGCAATATACAGAAATCAATAGTCAGGTAACATATTTCTTATTTTCATGTCTGAAATCCTACTTACATATTCATATATATACCTCACATATATAGGTCATGTGCAACATGACCAATAGTCATGTTGACTCAAGATTTTAGCCAAAAGACAGATGTTTTTAATGCATAGCTGTACCTATAGATGAGGCTGAGAATATGTAACTTTTCAAGCTTTTATTAAGTGCACTTGGCCGGTGTCCCATGTAAAACAATAGAACATTAATACTGGTGCTGGCATGCACAGTTCAAAGGCCAGCAGTCCAAAACGTATGTGCACTAAGCTTTTAACACATATTGATGGTTAGGATTTGCATATGATTTGCATGTGATCGCTTTCCTCCTTTTCTCTGCCATGGTGTTCTGGTTTATCTTGGTTACTTTCTTGACATCTGAGAGCGATCAGTGGATCAATTTCTGTTGGTGGAGTGCCCTCTCCCAAATCCCACTGGGGGTCTCTCTGAAGTAGGCCCTCATCTGTCCTGCTTTATATGCTAGTGACAGTATTTACACGCCATATTCCTGGTCCTGTACCATTTTCTCAAGCTCAACTAAAGTAGCTACTCTTAGTTCAGAATTTTTTCCACCCACACTGATGGACCACAGGCCTGTCTCAGTAGTACCACTGTTCTTTCTGAGTGCTCAACTATTTCTGCTTTTTTGGACTTCTTAGACATCAGCCTGTCTGCTTTCCTGCCACCATTTATACCAGAGATTGCTTGCTATTTAGAATCAGTTTCAGAGATATATCTGCAACCCCAATGTGTCAGAGGCACTTCTGCATTACTGGTGACTGTCTACTGCCAGTGATTTTCTGCTACACAGTGTATCTCCATATTTGGCTGCATATTCCTGTCCCCTTTTCCGCACCATGCTACTGTTGTACTTCAGGTATTGTCCTGCATGTCCTTAATGCCACTTCAAAACTGTGACTCTGTCGTTATTCTCTGTCTGCTGATGAGTCTCAATAAACCATCTTTTGCTGCAACATTAATTAATTATTCCCACCAGTGGATTCCTCAAATTTACCATATAGTGAAATTTACAATTAAAGATCCCCGTGAAGAAGTTGAGGAGTAACAAAATGCAATGAACTATGTGATCATTTAAGACACCCAAACATAGAACGCAAACTTGAAATTACTTTGATCTGCTGTATGAACACTGTGAGCTAGTAACATACAGGGGACACCTTCCTACTTGTATCCCTGCTGCATTGATAGTTTCCACATAGGACAGAGTGATTACTTTTATGGTCACACTGACACCCTTGGAACTGCACTGATAGGATAAGCATGTAAATAACTGTGATAAGGTCCTCTCAAGATTTTATTGGAACGTACAAAATCAAGTTGGACAAGTTGAACATATATTTTTAAACTTGGAATATATGTACTGAACTTATAAATTCACAGATAATGGACTGATATAGAATGTATGTGACAGATTCATTAATTTGCTGCATTGTACACATTTGTCTTTTCACGTTTGGTTACTATTTTAGCAATATGTTTTTAAAGTAAGAAGTTGTTTAAGACTATATTAACAATCAAAGGATTGTGGGCCTGATTCATTAAGGAAAGTAAGGCAAAAAAATGAGTAGGTTTTCTCCTGGACAAAACCATGTTACAATTTATGGGGTGCAAATTAGTTTTTTGTTTTGCACATAACTTTAATACTGTTTTTTTCATGTAGCGCACAAATACTTGATAGCTTTATTTTTATACTGTCATTAAAAGTTGATCTAGGACATGCTGTACCCCAATTATAAATCTGTCCTTACATTTTAAATGTACCTCCTTCTCCAATGCAACATGGTTTTGCCAAGGTTCTAAGTTACTCATTTTTTTTGCTTTACTTTCCTTAATGAATCAGTCCCTGAGTGTTTATAAGCTGTTTATATATAGTGACTATTTGATTTTGATGAGATAATCACAAGTTATTCTTAATAATCCAATATATACATATTTTGTGTCAAAGTGCTTTTTCTTTGGACAAAACAAAGCATACTTAATGTATTTGCTCAATGATATGTATAATAAGATATGTTTAACTCAAAAGCAACAGGCATAAAAATGTGTATATGTATGACCCACAATAACAATAGATGTGGTTTGACAGTGTTAGTAGCATATGCGGAAGTAGCATCAGTGTCGGACTGGGGCATGAAGGGCCCACCAGGGGACAGCAACGCTAGGGGCCCACCAGAGGGGGTGTGGCCAACCATCAAATAGGCGAGACCAGACACTAGAGGGGGAGTGGTCAGCCCACAAAGGACAGCTAGCACAATAGTGTAGTATATAAAGAATGCAGTGTGTGTAAAGAGTACAGTCTTGATCTGCACCTTAGATTGGGCAGAACAGTCACCAAAAATCGGGATTATCCCACTAGACCAGGCTTGACTAACCTGTGGCACTCCAGGTGTTGTGAAACTACAAGCCTTAGCATGCTTTACCAATATATAGCAGCCTATTGCTGGAAGGGTATGCTGGGACTTGTAGTTTCACAAAACCTGGAGTGCCACAGGTTAGCCAAGCCTGCACTAGACTCAGAACATTTGACAGACTGTCCTACCTGTTCTTGTCACCACCTGTGGCTGCTGGTTTCTTAAGCTGCGGCTTGTCTGGATCCTGGAATGTTGAGGGGTCCTATTTGGAAAAAATAATGGGTACATTTAGAAAATTCCAACCAGCCCCGGCGTTAAATCAATAGGACCCACATTTAATACTTAGGACTTCCTCCAGCCCCAACATAAAAGTAATAGTATTCCCATTTAATAAACCTATTTCCCTCCCAACAGACAGCCCCTGCAATAAATTAATCACATTTACATATAATAAATATACCTATTTCCTGCAACCGTCACTGCCATTAAATAATTCATATTCACATTTAATAAATATACCTCATGCTCCTCAAACTCAGCCCCACATTCAATTAATAGCGCCCAAACCACCTTATCTTAAATTAATAGTCCTCACTATAAAATTAAATTGCCCCATCTTCACCCTACAAAGAAAATAGCACCCATTATTTAGCCACCACCTACCACACACACATTACATTGCCACAAGCCCGTTGTGCCATCACACACACATTACTGCGCCCCTTCATCACCATGATGTGCCTCCTTATAATCACACTGCACCCTCCATGCTGCTTTTGCTCCCCCCTTCTCCTGGCTCCCCTTCACACACTGCCATACTGTCTGTGCTCCCCCTTCACACTGCCATGCTCCCCCTTCACTCTGCCATGCTCCTCCTTCACTCTGCCATGCTCCCCCTTCTGTTCCATGCTCCCCCTTCTGTTCCATGCTCCCCCTTCTCTGTTCCATGCTCCTATTTCTGTTCCATGCTCCCCCTTCTCTGTTCCATGCTCCTATTTCTGTTCCATGCTCCCCCTTCTCTGTTCCATGCTCCCCCTTCTCTGTTCCATGCTCCCCCTTCTCTGTTCCATGCTCCCCCTTCTCTGTTCCATGCTCCCCCTTCTCTGTTCCATACTCCTATTTCTGTTCCATGCTCCCCCTTCTCTGTTCCATGTTCCCCCTTCTCTGTTCCATACTCCTATTTCTGTTCCATGCTCCCCTATCACTTACCTTTTCTATCTGCTTCTTCCTTTTCTTCTCCTCTGTCTTGCCGGCGCTCCTCACTGAACGTCAGGCGTGATGACGTCACGCCCGGCATTCAGTGCGGACGGAGCCAGCGCTGCGGTCACGTGAGGTTTTTTTTCTTTTTTTTTTTTTCTATTAAAGTTTCTAGCTCCCCCCACCAACGAAGAGGGGAGTGATTCAGGGTCGGGGCCTACCGGTGGATAGTCCGGTCCACCGGCGGGCCAGTCCGACCCTGAGTAGCATTATTTTAGTAATACACAATTACTATGTAATGAAGTGTCATACAGAGAAAATAGTGTCAAAACTGTATTATTAATAAATGCAAATGTTGCATTTTCCATTTAAAATGTGATAAAAAAATATAAACAACTCCACATCTGTCATTTACCATTTAAAAATCCATTGGAAATCTTCTTTCCTGCAATAGTTTAAATGGAAATTACATATAAGTAATCAGAATCAACGACTGCTACTTGATATAATAAAGATTGAAGTACTTTCAGCTGGTGGATGTGTTGGTACAGTCCACTATTTTCTATAATATGTCATGGTCACTTATTTCTTACCACAATATTTAGTAAATATTCATACTGGATTGATGCTCTATGCTACACTTATAGTGCATGCACATGGGCGTTTGGTCTGCATTGTCCTTTTGCTCAATCTGCTTTACATTAAACTTATTTTGAAAGGAGACAAAGCTTCTTAAATGGCCACTGTAAGCTCCATTAAGAATTTAATCTGTGTTGCTCCAAGGGACTGCGAAAATGGCCCTTTTGATCACAATAGTGATCTATGATCCCTTTTTTGAAGTTCCAATTGAGCTGTATTCTACAAGTAACAGAACATAACTGAAGTGGATGGGCAATGCAGACTAAGGGGTAAATTGTGTGTTTGAAAAAGTGGAAATGTTGCCTATAGCAACCAATCACATTCTAAATACCATTTATTTAGTACATTCTACAAAATGACAGCTAGAATCTGATTGGTTGCTATAGGCAACATCTCCACTTTTTCAAATGTGCAGTTTAGTAAATATACCCCTAAAAGTCTGTGTGCATGCAGCCTTATATAGACAATATTCCTTCTCACTTATGGAAAATGTTCTCCTTGATTCGTCCACTATTCATTTAAATACGCCACTTTGCTTCTTTTGTGTGAAGTAGGTTATCATATGGAAAAAGTATTGTCAGCATTGATTCAGTGGTAAAATAGCTAAATTTTAATTAATCATTTCTGTGGGTATCAGATAAAAATGTGCAGTTCCTAGATAGTAATAAGAAAGTATAATACCGTACATGGGGTAGGAATTTCTAGTCCATAAGCCATACTGAAGATAATGTATTTCCCAAAATGAGTTGAATTATTTTTCATCTATGGAGTTACAAATTCTAATCAACACATTAGCAATAATACAAAGAGAATATAGCATAACCCAAAGATTTCACTCCCATTTTTCAGATACTATAGTCAGGGCCATCTTTTCCATTGGGCACGTTGGGCAGCTGCCCGGGGCCCCCACCGGCAAGGGGGCCCCATAGGCACGGCTCTTAATGAGAATAAATAATCCTGCATAAGAAAAAAAAATGCAAAAAAACCTACAAGGGTCACTGAGCAAGTACATCTATCTATCTCTATCTCTATATATCTATATCTATATCTGTATCTGTATCTGTATACATCTATATATCTATATCTATATCTATATCTATATCTAGGGGCCCCAGTGCACTGCCTTGCCCGGGGGCCCATAATGTTGTTAAGATGGCCCTGGCTATAGTAGTCAGAATAACAGAGATACCCCTTGCAGCTTAATACTGAAAACCAATAATAGCCCTTCAGACCATTTCTATCTCATTTGTAAAGTGAGGACTAGGGTTACTGTTGTGCTTCAGGTATTGTCCTGCATGTCCTTAATGCCACTTCAAAACTGTGACTTATTCCCTGTCTGCTGCTGAGTCTCAATAAACCATCTTTTGCTGCAACACTAATTAATTTTTCCTACCAGTGGATTCCTCAAATTTACCATAAAGTGAAAACTACAATTAGAGATCCCTGTGAAGAAGTTGAGGAGTAACAAAATGATATAGGTACTGATAAGTGGGAAGCATATAAGAGACATAAAGTGATGCACCTTATAATTTGTTTTGAAACTCAAATACAAAGTGCACTAGATGTACACTGTAAGTTGTTTCTGGTTTTGCACTTGTGTGCTTGGATGGACACCTAGCTCACTTCAAAGTGCCTACTTCCTGGTCTTTGGAGATACCTCTGCAAACAAGTGTATCTAAGTTTGAGGTAAGGTTGTAAAGTATGAACAGGCACACTGTGCAAGCATGCAAATGTCCAGTTTCCTGGAATTTTAGAACAATCTATATATTTGTATAATGTTTTTATTTGTCCCTAAAATAAAGTATGCTTTAGCATCATTTATGGCCCAATCTATCACCATTTCTGAGCTTTTGCAACCTTCCACAAAGCAAGGATTGCTAAAAAATTTCCAACTCTATCCCATTTTATAATATATGATAATCACATTTTGCAATATTACATTTTATATTTGCATTACCTTGCAAATCTAGACACAGTGGTCTATCTTGTGTAGTCCTTGCTGTGCTCAACTCCTCCCTTCATCTGATGCAAATTTCTGTTTCTCAACAAACCAATGCACTTTTGAAATCTAAGCAAATGGCAAATGTGCCATGTTGTGCCATGCTTCAGACATTTTGCTCTTTTTTTTAAGAAGGACCATTGCGGTGTCAAAGACATATCTATATAAACTGATGTTCATACTTCCAGCTTGTTTTCTACTTCAATAGTGATAACCTAGAGATTAAAATCATACCCATCCTCACCAAAGTATTCTAGACGTATCAACTCAGCATACAGCTATATAAAATATGATTGAATCACCAAGCCATTTCTTGAAAGATGGCACTATTGTTCAGACAGTACTGCTAAATGTTGAAAAAAAGTCATTCCAAGCTCAATCAATCATTGCCTAAATCATTTGCTTGTTTTCTTTGATCTAATAATTCCCTTTTATCTTTGTTTTTATGAATATGATTTTCATGGATCTAAAGTTTTCCCTTAATCATATTTTAGTTTTAAGCTGATTTAAGAGAATATTGAGGTGACATTTATTTTCCCTCTGACCTAATTATTTCTTTAAAACTGAAACAACTATTTTGTAGTTAGGCTTTGAAGGCTTAAAGGAACAGACCCTCAAGAGTACAGACGTCAAAGCAGGATATCAACAGTAACTTTATTGTGTCTCATCTTTTATTTAAAAATGGCTATAATATTTCTTTAGCTTTCTGCAAGCAAAATAGTTTCAGTTTCCATTTATATGGTTATTTGACAGACTTGCTCATTTCTTGTAAATCATAATTTTCTTCCTTTATCTTATAATAAAAGTAAGTTCAATGCCTCTTGTTACCTCATTACTGGGTTCATGCATTCTTGGACCTTGTGAAGCTTTATTGCATAGTTGAGCAAAATGTTCAAACCTCTTTTGCAGTATATTTGCTTCATCTTAAATTGGCCTCAAAATTGTGCATGTTTCACCAGCAGAATTTGAATGAAAGTGTTTCCAGACCTAATATAAACACATAACCACATCACGCAGCGGAATGTGACAATTTTCATCCCAGCTCTGTTCATAGATTATAAATTCCAATAAAAATGTGAATTTAAAAATACAGTGCGAATGATAAATCAAAAGCAGAACTTGATGATTTTATTGTCAAAACTTATACTCTGCAAACTAGCTGTTCCACTGTGAACGTTGATTCATGCAATATTTCACAGTTATTTCTCATGTCTACTGTAAGCTTGCCCTCTCACTATATATACACCGTATGTGTGTGTATATATATATATATATATATATATATATATATATATGTATATATATACATATATATATATATATATATATATATATATATATATATAGCAGTGGTGGTTTGAAGAATGTAATGGAAAGGAAATGTAAGTAAATGGATTTTGATAGTTTTATAATGAAGGCAGTAAGTGATCACTGTATATATGTATGTATGTATGTATGTATGTATGTATGTATGTATGTATATATAACCATGAACATTTACTTGTATTGAACATTTTGTATTTTTTTATCTTTATCTTGTGACATAGTTAGAATTGAGGGGATGGTAGGTGAGAGGGGTAGGGTGGGGACGTCACAGGCCCAAAGCTTTATTGAGGACAGACACAAATATGGGAAGGGTACATAAATAAGTAATGACATTTCAATAACACTTCAAACAGTGATGGGGGAATGGGTTGGAGAGGGTAATGCAGGGAAAATACAAGCCCAAGGCTTTAATGAAAAAAAACAGACATATAGGGGGAAATAGGAGAAGAGGGAGACAACAATCAATCATATTCCTCTTCCTCAGGACTGTCAAGGGTGTTATAGCCTCTTAGCAGACTGTAGATAAGCCTGCGACAGTCCTGGATGGTCATCTTCTCCCTTTTTAAAATAAGGCGATTCCTGGCAAGCCAAAAAGCATCCTTAAAACAGTTCATAAGGCGCCAGGCCTCCTTGATTGCCCCAATAGTGTGGGTCCCAGGAAATAATCCATAAAATACCAAATGGTATGGAAGGCAAGTCCTGGACACACTGTCAGGTGTCAGGTAGTTCATGTTCCAAGGCATCCAAAAGTACCTGTGCAGTGGGGCAGTCCCAAAAAATATGCTATGTTGTTTACCTTCTGGTGATAAAAAAAAGGGTCAGTGAACATATCTGCACAGGTTCCGGGAGTGCATGAATGTCCTGAGAGACAGACCCCCCTGGGTAGTCATCCATGCAATGTCACATGTTTTGCTGTAGCAATAGGGAGTCCTGGAACAGACTCTATAATGTCTTTCGCTCTGATGAGCTTGTGGACAGTGCTTGGCTTCCACAATTCTGGTTTAAATCCCTCCAGATAATGCTCCCTCACAAATTGTCCAACATCCAGGTAAAACCAAGGTGTAGTCCAGTTGTAAGGGATGGAGCTGTCCCACTTGTCCCAACCATAGGTCCTCCAAAGAGGCTGGAGGAAAATGTGAGACATGGACTTCCCAGCAGAGTAAATGTTTTTTCAATAAGAGTTCTGCAGATGCAGTTACAAGCAAATAAGGCTCGCAGCATGGTGGGGATATCCTAGATCCCTTTCCCAACTTTGAGGGGCACCTTGTACATAACTGTTCGCTTCACTCTGTCGATTTTGGAGCCCCAAATGAAGTGGAAGACTGTCCTCATGATGGTCTTGCAGACGGCAGCAAGAGGTGGCCAAGCTTTGGCCGTGTACTGCAGAACGCGAAGGATCTCGTTGCGCAGCACCAGTGCTTTCCCTTCAATGGTAAGGTCTCTGAGACTCCACAAGCCAACTTTATGCCTGACTGGCTCCAGTCTCTCTTTCCGCCTCCTCTCCACCAAACCAAACTCCAGGAATTTTGATGAAGTCCGATTTGATTGTGAAGGAGAATGCAGGGGGGATGACAGGTGCCACTGCCCAAAGAGTATTGCCTCTGATTTCTCGCAGTTGACCTTTGCGCCTGAAACTCGGTTCTCGCAGGTCTGGACGAATGCTGTCACCAAACGCTGGTCAGTGCAGAAAACAGTGACGTCGTCCATGTAGCGCTAACACTTTGCCTTTAGACGTTCTTGGCCTGATGCGGTGATGCCTCTTATCACTGGATTCCGCCTGATGCACATTGTGAACAGCTCTAAACAACAAACAAAAAGAAGAGGTGAATGAGGGCAGCCTTGTTTGACCCCATACATGATGGAAAAGAGGTCAGTCTTCCAGCCGTTCACCAACACCGAGCTGTAAATGTACATCAGGTTAACATAAGAACAAAACATATCACCCAAACCAAACCTGCACAAAACCCTACATCTAAAATCATGAGAAACACAATCAAAGGCCTTCTCCTGATCAAGACTGACCAGGGCCACGTGTGCATGTCGATCTTTGATGTAATGGACTGTGTCCCTCAGCAGCGCAAGGCTGTCTGCAATCCTGCGACCAGGAATGCCACAAGTGTGTTCCGGATGAACAATCTGCCCAATGGCAACCTTTAGCCTATTGGCTAGTACCTTGGCGAGGATCTTGTGGTCCATGTTCAGAAGAGAGACGGGTCACCAATTTTTAAGGTCACATCTCTCCCCCTTGCGCTTATACAGGATCGTGATCAGTTATATTATAGTTGTTGCTACTAGAACTTTCTGGAAATTTTTCACAGGTAAGTAGCTGCCCACTGCTGCCCCACCATGTCAGCAGTCAGAGCATGGAAGGGGGCATTGCAGTGACAATAAAGACATTGAATGAGTTCCAATTATGTAACTATTTCAGGCACCTCCTAAACCCTGGCCACCTGGGTACACCTAGTGGTGGCGCCAACCTTTTCCAAGTGGCTGTATTCTCACTTCCGCTGTGTTCAAGCTGCAGTTTGTGCCCCACCGTTGTCTATGCAGATTGGTGAATAGATTTTTAAAGACCAGTCATCATTTGCACATTAAATTTCTTGTTGGGTATTGGAATTCAGGTTATATGTGAAGTTATTTACAGAATTATTTACTTTGCTTATATTCAGGACTCTCGCCTTCAGGGTTTAGCAGCATTCTCTATCTAGGGCACACTAGGACTTAGCTCATTTTCACTCTAAGACACAGCTTCTCCACCATTCTACACCATTATGTCCTCATGCACTCCTTGCTTCCAAGTCAATAAATATTCTTAATATTATTATTGCAAATGTCAAATGTACATATTTACCAGTAGGAATGGTTCCTTATTATATATTAATAATAGTGTTATGGCAATTTTTTTTTAAATGTTTTAAGTATTTTTATTACCATTATATCAGATCATGTTTCAGGGGCTTATATATTATTGAGTCTCATTTTTATTGTCACTTATTATGGAAATAAAAAATCTATTATCCATGTCATTTTTAAAAATATCATCACGGAAGCTGAGCAATACACAGCTGCCTCCACTGTACTGGCCCAGAGTGATAACAGTTCATTTACTGCTACAGCAGCCCACTCTCGACACATGTGCAGTGGAAATTAAATCCCAAATTTGGGCTTTAGATCTACTAGCCACATGAATGAGACAGGTATTTCAATCTAGCACTATATATTTTGGTCTCACTGTCTCTTCAGTGGGGGCGATTGTCTGACCTTCTGGTACCTGCTTTACTTTAGTCCCCTGCCTGTTATTGAACTTTTGCTTTAGAAAATGGTTTACCCTTGAATTCTGCTTGGCCACGAATCTTGCATTGGAAAACAGACCTCCTTTGTATTCTGCCTACAAACGTATCTTGCTTTCAATAATGGATTACATTTTGCCTGTCAAACTGACTTACTTTATATCACAGATTATTCTTGTTTGTCATCTACAAGTGAGCACTGCTTTACTTGACAGACTTTCTCCAACTTGCTCCATTAAACTGACAGTGACTCTAACTGGGATTCCCCCATCTGCCTTCCAAAGTTTACTGAACATTTCCACCTGAGCCACCATTTGTTTCTATTAATACTATTATGATTTCTTGCATGCTAGTTTGTCTCATACTTATAAACTAAAAACCTGCTTAAGTAAGTTTGCACTACTGGAGTTTAAGTCCTGGGGCATCTGACTATGAGTGAGCACATAATGCTCTTATGGAAAGGTGGTTCCTATAGGTGTACACCTCCATTAGCAGTAAAGGTGTGCACAGACCCCCATGTTTTGTTTTTTTTATTTGGTTCTAAAACCTTCTTTGAGCTTTGGTTTTGGACAAAAAATCATTGTGTTTTGGTTTTGGATATGGACTTAATTAAAAATTGTGTAAAATAGAAAAAAAAATGTGATTTTGAGCTGCTTTTGTTTCTATATCTCTATTTATAGGTTTAACATTCATTCACAGTCAATTAAACTCTATTTTCTTATAATCTCTTCACAACTGCCACTCCACAAAAATATGGTTTTAGAAAATCACTGAAGCATAGAAAGTGTGGAATTTCACCTTGTTACTACCTCTTGCTGGGTGTGATACATATCTTTGACAGTTACATATTCAACATTTATATGGTCGACACCATAATATAGACAAGGTTGGAAAGTTGGCAATTATGACATTGACAATAATATTAGGTCGACAATTGAAATGTAGACAGTATTATCAGGTCGACAATTCAAATGCAGACAGTATTATTAGGTCAACAATAATATCCCTAACCCTAACCCTTTCCCTATCTCTAACCTTATCCATTTTAATTGTGAACCTATTAATACTGCCAACCATGTGAATTGTTGACCTAATTGTCAACCTAATGATACAATTGACATTTGAACTGTCAATAGAACTGTAGAGAATGTGAATTGTCGACTAAAAAATACTGTCGACACTTAAGTTGTCAACCTAATGTCGTTGACTTTCTGAATGTCGACCAAATCAATGTCTAGCTGTCGACCGCATACCCTTTTGCTTCAGTTGCTGGCATGGTAGATCATTTTTTAACAGCTGCTGCAATGATCTACATGTGGTCACTGGGGTTAGGTATGGGTGAGCAATGACCACCATGCTGACAACTGTGATTCCTACATAAACAAGCCGAAGGGAGAAAAAGACAAATGAAATACAAGCAGACTTACCTGAAAAACGATGAGGGAGATGTCCGAGGCCAGCGCAGGGTGACAGGCGGCGATTCTGACTGGAGACCTGTCCGGCACTGCAGTGTGACGTGGGCGCGACTTACTTCAATGGTAAGTTAAAGTGGCAATGTCCCAGCAGGATAACTGGTTTAACAATTAGCCTGCGGGGTGCGGACATTGCTGCTTGTGACCTGAGGGTCACAAGTTGGTTGCTGGCATTACAATTTTTTAGCTTTATGGTGGATCATAGGCATAGGGCTCTGCATAATAATGCAGATGCTCTGTCACGGAGAGATGCGCTCCCCAAGACAGTCAGTTTGCCTGGTTTGGCGAGACCATTAGAGCGGGAGTTGGCAAAAAGGAAATTTTTGCCAGGAAAAGGATCTGTTTTGCCAAGCATGGCAAAGCTAATGGAAAAGGTATGTGGAAAAGGTAACCTGTCGAGCAGGGAAAGGTACAGACAGGGTTATTGATCCTGCTGTTACCTTAAGAAAGAAAGGAGTTTACACACAGGTGTACGACATGGGTGTGGGTGCTGTGTTGTGTGTGTGTATAAAAGGATTGTTGGATCTGGTGGGTGGGGCTTCAGATGCTGGCTAGCAGACGGACAATAGTTAGGGATTGTGAGTGTAGTTAGTGTGTCAGAAAGCCGTGGAACATTTTATGTTTTGTGTTATGCTGTTTTATGCTGAAAATGAAACAGCTACTACTTAAGAAGCCTGTAGTAAGTAGTCTCTTATTTGGTCATTTTCACAATATGCTTAAGAATTACAGGATCGACATGTATATGGTTTATAATATGGTTTATTAGCAGGTTTATAAATACGACAGTATTGACATTGAAAGTATTACTAGGTGACAACTCAAATGTAGACAGCATTATTAGGTAGACAATAATATCCCTAACCCTAAATCTGTCGTTAAACCTGTCCCTAACCCTGTCGCTAGGCCAGTCCCTAGCCCTATCCCTAACCCCAGGGATGCCATCAGACATAGTGAGTTCCAGTACAAATGAAACAGGCTGCCCCCTACACACACACATGAATATCCTAACCCACCCCTTTATACAGGGCCCTCTTAAGAACCTCTTTGGCCCCCGGGCACAGCAGTGCACTGGGGCCCCTATATATAAAAAAAAATAAAAAAATGATTATATATATGGGCCCTGCAGCCCAGGGGGGCCCTCCGGAGACAGAAAAAAAAAAAAAGAAGAAAATACTTACCGTGCTGTCAGCTGGCGATCCGGCTCCCTCCCTGGTCTCCTCCTCTGTCACGCTCCGCAATGGATGTCGGGTGGGCGTGATGACATCACGCCTGACATGCACTGCCAGCGCGACGGAGGAGGAGACCAGGGAGGGAGCCGGATCGCCAGCTGACAGCACGGTAAGTATTTTCTTTTTTTGCAGGTTTTTTTTTTTTTCTGCCTCCAGAGGGCCCCCCTGGGCTGCAGGGCCCCCGGGCACCTGCCCAGCGTGCCCAATGGGAAAGACGGCCCTGCCTTTATATTGTCCAAGGGAACATTTTTCTTCTCTTAAACAGTCACCACTGTTTTCTCTAAGCTGCACATCCTGCAAATGAGAGTGCCAATTGCCCCTTACGTGTCTATCAGACCTCCTCACATGCCAATAAGATCTCCGTACAAGTCCCTTACATGGCTTTATATGCCCATCAGACCTCCCCACATGTCCCAAGGACCTAACCATGTGTCCCTTACATGCCCCTCAGATCTTCTAACATAACCCACAGACCTCACCAAATCCCCCTTCCACATCCACCAGACTTTCCCACTGGCCAGCTCCTCAGACTTCGCGATATGTATAACGGTAAATGATGACATGTTGTAAATGCATTCTTCTCTATTTTTTGTAACTAAGTTATATAGATGTCATAAGACTCAATTACCAATTCTGCAGCACGGTGGCTAAGTGGTTAGCACTTCTGCCTCACAGTGCTGGGGTCATGAGTTCAATTCCTGACCATGGGCCTGATTCATTAAGGATTTTAACTTGAGAAACTTCTTATTTCAGTCTGCTGCAAATTAGTATTCTGTTTTGCACATAAGTTAAATACTGCCTGTTTTTTCATGTAGCACACAAATATCAACTATAAATTTCAGTGTACAAATAAGCTATCAAGTATTTGTGTGCTACATGAAAAAACAGTCAGTATTTAACTTATGTGCAAAGCAGAATACTAATTTGCACCCCTTGCATTGTAACTTGGTTTTGTCCAGGAGACTGAAATAAGAAGTTTCTCAAGTTAAGATCCTTAATGAATCAGGCCCCATGGCATTATCTGTGTGGAGTTTGTATGTTCTCCCCGTGTTTCCGTGGGTTTCCTCCGGGTGCTCCGGTTTCCTCCCACATACTAGTAGGTTAATTGGCTGCTACCAAATTGACCCTAGTCTCTCTCTCTCTGTCTGTGTGTGTGTATGTTATGGAATTTAGACTGTAAGCTCCAATGGGGCAGGGACTGATGTGAATGAGCTCTCTGTATAGCGCTGCGGAATTAGTGGCGCTATATAAATAGATGATGATGATGATGACATATAAATAAATAGATTTTTACTCAATGCTTATCGTCAGAAGAATTAATTCAAATTAAGGGCAAAGCAAATAACTACTTTTAAAAACAAAACTGCTGCAGTATAAATTCTTTGGCTTCGAGCTGAATTTGCCATCAGTTTTTCATGTGCGCAGCTGCCATGGACAAATCAGTTGGGAATCAGGGTGTTTTTGAGTTTGCTGGAACCTCTGTAAGTACTTAACCTCTCTAATACCAGAGCAGCAATAGAACTAAGAACAGCTAATAATTTTGAGTACAAGTGAACAGATGGTCATTACCCTGATAACTTGCAGCCGCAAATAAATACAGTTATTCCTTTATGTATTTCCCTTTAACTGTACTGTAATCCAGCCACAAAAAAGACTATTTCCTCAGTCCGAGCAATGAGCAACAAGATCAATGTTCAGTTTGGCCACACATAAAAGACTGAATCCTTTCCAGTGTAACTGGAGCCTGATTGTACGGTCTGGCGAACATCTAGGCTGCTAGTGTTAAAATTCCGACTATATTTACTAGCATAAAGGATAATAACCTAATAGGTGAAGACAGGAGACTTTAACTCAGAAAAGGGCATTATTGTCCAGAAAGGGCATTATTGTCCACTATGCTTACTATTATATGCAAACACTTCCAGTTGGTAATATCTCTGAATTATATATAATGACATTGCCAGACAACAATACCTCTGGACAGATGACTCCGGTATGAAAGTTAGAAATCTCTGGCCCTCCAGCGATTGTGATGTCCCAGCATTCCCTATACATTTTTCCGGCCATTTGGTCTGCACAGTTATCTAATACTACATCTATGATCTCTTCAGACACTATACAATCATTTGCACAGCTGCACTGTATGCAATATCTACGTCACAATATACTTCTGCAATATATGCATTGCCTAGAAAATGAAACTCTATAGAACAGGCTAAGATCTCTTTTTTAAATATGTCTGGTGGCTATAGCGGGCAAAGTTATACTAAACAATAAACAGGAGACAGATAAAATTTCATAGTTAAACCAGTAAAGAGAAAAGTTAATTGCAAGTGCGGAACATAGGGAATGGTCAGGTCTCTTCCTGAACTTTAACTTACTGTTGTACATTGATGGAAAGATCAGCTAAGCGTCTGGGACAGTCAATTTCAGTGTTTGTGAACAGTAATTAATAAGTGATGTTCATTCTGGCGCTGTGTACAATCATGTAAGCCATCATTGCACAACTGGTTACATTAGCAATTAATGTCAGCCGTCCATTTCTGTAAACCTTTGTCTCACAGGTGCATGTTACTATGGTAAATGATAAAAACAGATTTTCGTTTCTTATGGGAATAGAACATTGTGGGTGGAGCTGCTATTAGTGTGAGCGGAGAGGTTTTCCCAAGGCAAGCTGATGATTAAAGAGCATCGAAGGGAAGATAATCAGTGTCATCACAGGTGATGGGCCCCCTGTTGACTCCAGGCCCATTGGTGGCGCTGGGCCCATTACATCAGTACCCACTGCCCCCCTTTGATAGCAGCCCTGCCTATCACTTACCCTACCTCTAATCCTAACACTAACAATATAATACTGCTGACATTTGAATTGTTGACCTAACAATACTGTTAACACCTGAATTATCTACCTAATGTTGTTGACTTTCTGAATGTTGACCAAATGAATGTATAGCTGTCGACAGCATAGCATTTTACACAAGATGATAGATCAAGGCTATAATGAAAAAGAGTTAAAGATGAAAAATGTCCTTGGGCCCACCCACCGACCTATATTTTAAAAAGGCTATGCATAGGTTAAAAATGTAAGCACTTCAGCAACAGGGATTGCTACTTTTGTGGCTCAAATGCTAGATTTGTTTGGGTCACCACAAAAGACAACATTTTGGTTGTTTGGTGATGAACAGGAGAATAAGTAGGGATTTTAACAAATTACTAATGGGCATTTGGCTAACAGTTGTCATCTTCCACTGTGTTGACAATGTCATCACACTCATCATCTTCCCAATCACTGATGTTAAGATCATTATCACACACTATTAGTTAATTCCCACTGAAATCTAGTGTTAAAGATTCTGTTTGTAGTTGGTGGCAACAACGGTATCACTCATACAATTTGTAGTTCATTTTGATTAACACCATTTTTTCTACATTTTTGGGGAGACAATTACTCACAATGTTCAAGGCTGTGTTTAAATATACCAGAGCTATTTTGTACAAAGGGCTGCAAATATTTTTCCTCCTAGAATTCAGGGGGACTGTCTGAGATGCTAATTTGTACATTATTATTCAAGTATTCCTCCACCATTTTACGAATACAATATGTTTCAGACTGAGACATGGTAGAGGTGTCAAAATATTTGGCTATTTCTTTTAAGCTTGTGCTGTGTTGACTCATCAGGGTGACTGTTAGAAAAGGTAAGTTTTTGCAGAAGTAGCTGAAACAGGTTTTATGTCATGTGGAATTTGAGATGACAGTTTGGTCACAAGGAGCTGTTTGCATGTGTAAAGATTTGTGTCATTTGGAAAGACATTACATTTGAATTTAACCTAGGGTCAAACCAAGGGTCAGACATGGTTGCTAAAACGTAGTGATCCAGTTTCAAGATGCTTCAAACCCTTGGGTACTAGTGAAGTGAATTTGATCTACAAGGCCAACATACTTTGAAGAATCACTAAGTTTCATCTCTCCCTTCAGCTTTTCAGCTGCTTTTTCAGTAGTTTGATTAGGGGTATGACTTGACTCAGACTGGCAGTGTCTGAGCTAACAACTTCATTTGTTACAATTTAAGATGGTTTTTAGCAGCTTTCATAAAACAGAAATTATTCTCCAGTGTGCTGGAGTAAGGTAACATGTCCCCACTCTCACTATCTCATGACATGATGTGTAGGACTTTATGGCTTATTGCTGTTCCTCTAGACAAGAAGTATATAATTGTGGAATTCCACCCTCTTACTAACTGTTGCTTCAGTTTTGTGACAGAAATTGTATGGGCTACAGACAGTATCTCCTGCACTGACCTCTCATTTGTTAAGAAATTCTGTACGACCAAGTTTATTGTGTGTGCAAAGCAGGGTACGTGTAGAAGTTCACTCCATTTTCAGCAATGAGGAATCTTGAGGAGAGTCTTAATGAAGTGAGCCATTTAGCTATGACACTCCTGAGTTTTTCCAATAGATTGACACTGGCTTGTTTCTTAGTGAAACCAGCAATACAAAGAGTAACTTGCCTGTGAATGACCTGGCATTGTGTGCTAGCACTACTATGCTGAAAGAATGAGGAAGATAATGATGAAGCTACGGACTCTGTTGCTGCTGTTGCTGATGGTGATACACCTCCCAGTTTGATGCAACAGTCATGCAGTCTTTTGTTTGACCAGTTGCACTTGTACACATATATAATGAAGTGGAGAGTTGGTACAATGGCATTTTATAGGGACTGAATTAATTTTCTTTAACCACCCCCAGCCCAACTCGGTACAGCTGAAGAACTTCTGTTCAGGAGAAATGGAATTAAGATGGATTTTGGTACTGTGGTCATATTCCCCTTAACTAATCTACTAAGACCTGCATTGTATTAAGGAAGTCAATTTGAATTTGAAAGCTGGATGCTGGACTACATAGTTATAATGAGGAGTTTGATAATGAAGGTGTTGATGGTGACGATTGCATTAGATCAGGGGTCAGGGAGCTTTTTTACCTTTTACCCCAAAATATATTCAGATACGCCGACGTTACCCCCTTCATTTGAAAGGAATGAAATCATTAATTATTAATTATTGGAATTCAAAATTTTATTGAATCTATTCAAAATTTCTTTGAAAGCTTCAACTTCAAAACTCAGGTTTTGGAGAAATGATGTTGCTTCATTGTTGATACGAGAGCATCAATATTGGGGCATTTTGATGTCAGAGCAATTTGTATACAGTCTTCAGCATCCAATCAATTTCTCTGCTTTGTTTTTATGTTCTTTAGAGGGGAAAATCCTTGTTCGCAAAGGTCGGTTTTTGCAAAAGGCAGCAACTTTTTGAATGCCTCCTCATGTGCAATTTTGAATGCCTTTGCAGCTGTTGACATCCAAAAATATGACAGATCTGCTTTGTTTTCAAATGCAATACATGCTTCATTATTGCATCGAAGCTCAAGAAGTGCCTCTGCCAACCCTTGAGGCTCTTCTGGTACAACAGCAATTTCACATTTAAAGGGGTCTACAATCCAACTGACAGCATGTGAATCGGCATCATTACCCCCAGGAATTTCCTTTTTTACCTCATTTTGGGTAATTTACCCCTGTTCCCTGACCACTGCATTAGATGTGTATCCACTAGGCTGCTAGTTGATGATGGGCTATATTTTACTGTACACAATTTTGAGAAAATGCTTGAATGAAATAACTGCAAATGATGTAACAAGGAGAAGGTGCCTAAATGATCTATGTCCCTACCTCTAGTTATTGTGGCATCAGCAAGTATACAGATACCTTGAAAAATGTTTTTTTGGGTTGAGATAAAAATATTTTCAAACACAAGAGGTGGTTTTTGGTATTCCCTGGTATGACAATGCACTTGTCATGGGAATGAAGTGGTACCACTGGTGGCTGCCTTATTTCTACACAATCAGCATCCTCTTTCTCATTATCTTGTTCAAGTACAAGAAATTCATTTTCAGATCCACAATTATCCCCTTCATCCTCTTACGCATTAGCATGTGCGTATTGGGCACACTCTTTTGCAAAGGGCACTCTAGTACCAGTACGTGAAGTTGGAGATTATTGTAGCTGTCACCAAACCAGGTAAACTCGCAATGATATAAGCAAAGGAGGGAATGTTACTTTACAATTCTTATGACCTTGCTTCACAATATCATTTAAATTTAGACAATGGGTTCTTGCAAAAAAAAAAAATCTTTTTATTTTAGGGAGGGTAATGCTCAGAGTCAAAGAGCAGCCTGTTTTTTGGCTGCTTAGTGCTAAAGATATCACTAATACTGCCCCTCACATAACTGCATTCTGATTGAAACGGTTGGGATTTTAAAAGCAAGAAATATATTTGTTTTTTGTGGTGTGCTGCTCACAGTGATACAGCACCCTGTTTCTTGTCCACTAAATAGTCAGATGTCACTGATACTGCCCCTCACACACTTGCTTTCAGATTGAATCTTTTTTTGTAGAGTGATGCTCAAAGTCAAACAGCACCCTGTTGTGCGCATTTTGTTGTACTTTGTTGTACTTTTAATAAAACCTTAAGGGCCTGATTCACAGTGAGATGTACACCAGTTTGCAAAGCATATATTTGCATTTTCTCGCACTGCGCATGCTCAGACAGTAAATGTGCGTAACTATAGCTTTTCAGACTTGTGAATTTTTGCCACTTATGATGCCTTACACCTGAAGAGGCATGATGGGGAGGGAAGAGGTTTTCGAGCATGGGCAATGTACAGTAATTGTTTTTAGCAATTGTGTAAGGATTCAGACTGGAGTGTAGTCACATTTGCGGCTGAAAATTTACCTTTATTTGCGTGTGGTCAGTGGTAGGTTTCTAGTAGCGGAAGATGATGATGATGACGAACACCCAAAATAACAAACTGCATGTAATTAGAGGTTTGCAAAGGATTCACGTACACTTATTGAGACTTTAGTAGTCGCTTGGCCAGAAATTAGGGTTTACCTGGTGTAGTGTATCAAAGACGTATGTCGAGAACTTGTTCCTGCTGTATTAGCTAGGATTTTCAAGTTTAAATTATGCTTTACAGCAATTGTGTAAGTAACATAATTTAATTATTTTTGTACATATTCGCAAGTTAGATATAAGTGTCAGTGGTGTTTCTAAAGTCAAGCTGATACATCTGCTACTCAATCAGACTTGGACGCATCTTCAACTCACAATACAGCATATATACGCATACACTTGTGATTTGCAAAGTCCCCCACAAGTTCTGCTTATACTTGCATCCCACTCTGACGCAGGCCCTAATTGTGCTTATAACTAGGTTGATTATATTTTTTATACACCCTATACACTGAGCAGTCGGTGCAACATGGCTAAGGATAGAGTGGAGAATATGTTCTCTCCTTTGAGTGCTTTCTCTAGTTAAGCTGTGAACAGCTTAGGAAATTTGAAATAAAACATTCTGTGCCTCAAAGTGACATTCACTCCCATATGTACATAGTAAAGGTGGAGAAAAGTGTTACACTTATCAGGACAATGACAACGTTTAATAGAAAGCGCAGCACATTTAAATTTTGCTTTAATTAAGTTCAGAAGTTTTTGCCTCCTCTTTGACAAAATTAAAATTCCCACATTATATATTGTTTGCCTTTTCTCTTCCCATTAATTCATGAGACAGAAACTATTGAATTGTCAATTTACAGCTTTGAAGCTTGCTTTTCATGACAGTTTAGTAGTATTCCAATTACTGCATTTGATTATCCTTTTGTAATTTTCTTTTTTATGTTACATTCTTGGTGACTTAAGTGCCTATAAAAAATGTGGTACAAAGACAGCAAATTTAGCTTGGAGGGTAGAAGAAGTAAAATCTAGTAAAGCTCAAAAACTACATTGGCAGTAAAACACATTTTACTTAACTTGAATAAGTGGATATATAAATAGTAGATGTTTTTAATCATTATTGTTTTTTATTTGTACAGAAAGTACCTATTTAAAATTTAAATTTCTTTCTAAAAAAACACAATTTAGTTTTTAAAAAAGTATATTATTAAGAACAAATGTACAGTATCACTAGGATAACTTTCCAAGGTCCTGATATAGTCAAATTTATTGCATTTATTAATCCTGTGTATTAAATCCATGACTTGCCAGTGTTTTACAAATGTACTTTACCTTAAGAAAGATATCCAGTGGTATGTACTTTCTACCACCCCAGTGGAATGATCTTTTTATGGTGATGAAATCAGTTTGTTTTAAAAATGTATTATTTTAATATTTTGCATATACTTCATTATATACACTCCACTTATGTCCGCTCTGAGAACAGTGGCAGGTGTGGAGTTTGACTGGGGCGGTACACCTGTCAAACTGTATTGCAGGTGTCCTTAGGCGAGCTCAGGGAGGACTGAAACCTCCCGTGGAGCAGAAGGGCTTTCAATAGATCGCAGCGAGATAGCTGCTCTGCTACGCACGAAACCCTGACCTAGAATCAGGTAGTCTACGAATGATTTAGCACCAGGTTCCCAACGAACATGCGATGCGCTGCGGGAGAGAGGCGGCCCACTTCCGTTCGCTCTCCGGTCATTTTAAAAATAAATATATATTGTATGTGCTTTGTGGCACTTGTTTGACCACTATTGACAGGTGTCTAGTAAGAATTGTTTACTATTATCATTGTTTGTAGTAATAGTAGAAACCTTACTAGTAATAAAAATTAGGTAGCAGTTCACTCCATCGGGACTCTAGGCATTTATAAGTTACAAGATGTTACACAAAATATAGTATGACATGGCAATTAAATTCCAGTATTAATATATGTGTTTTAATTTCCAATTGAATACTTCCAGAGACAATGTTTCTTGGCAGGTGCATACCTCCTGTTTGACTTAGAGGGGACAGTCCCAATCTGAGACACATTTCTTGGGGAAAGATAAGCTTTGTATATTTCATTCATTACAGAAATTTAGATGCAATTGATTTGTATGTGCATTTTATTTTATTTTTTGCAATTTAGTCTACTACCTTTATTTTATCTCTTTGCCTCCTGTAAGTCTGGGTGTACCCCATTTTGAAATAGGAGGAGACAGAACTATCTTTATCCAACCAGACCATCATAATGTTCACGCAGCACAGATTATTGCAATCTATGAATATGTTGCTCATATGGGATGCAATGATATGTCAACATGTGTGATTATGTTTCTGAGGGTATAGCTGCATGCAACTGTACAATATCATCATATGGAAGAATAATAAAGGCAAGCAAGTGTAAACTAGTTCAATTAGCCACAAGGTCCTGAAACACCCTTGTGGCTATGTTTCTGCGTAAATTATGGATAATTTCGGTAATAAAAAGTTTGCAAATTTTTGCTCACTCTCCTATGAAGTGTGACCAAAAATTAACAAGGATTATTTCCTACAACATTAAGTGGTATCATAGCCCTTTGGATAATTGAATTGGCCTCTAAAAGCAGTATCAGACTGACCCTCCGGGGTGCCAAAGAAATCCCTGATGAGCCCCACCATCTGAGGGTGTGGGGCCAATACATGCACTCAGAGCCGGCATTGAACTCCCTCCCCCAATACAGAGGAATTTCCTGCAGATGGAGGCAGCACAGCAGGGAGAGGTAAGTGTAATGGAACTTGTGTGAATGTGTGTATTAGATGTAAATAATTGCTTTAGTTATTGAAGAACTTTGAAACACATAGGGACAATAAAGCCATAATAATATTTATTGCTAAATTTGTGGTTATTGTAATATTAAACACCCTTCTGCTCCCCCTTATATCAATATATTCTCCCTGCAGGCTGCTGTGCATTGTGTTTAGGAAAGGGGTTGACTGCACCAGGTATACCATTAAACCTCCTCTAATTATATGAATCCCTCTTTCACCAACACGGTGTAAAATTCTAATAAGGAGGGGTGCACCCGATCATAAAGTTTAGTAACCTTTATTATCAGTAAAAAGAAAAGAAGAAATGACCTAAAGGGTCACTCAATATTGGGTATAAACATATATATTTTGTATTATATTGATATGTTTGGTATTAGTAAAATAAATCTTTAATTAGTATCAGGTTAAAAACAATTAGCTAGTAGTGAAATATTAAAAATGGTGATTGAAACATACATTGAAATAAACAGAGAATCTGTTAAGATAGACAGTGATTAGTTGTCTAGCCGCGAGGCTACTCTTATATAATTGGACTTGATTAGATAAATTCTGTCATAGGTCCACCTTATTGAATAAATCTAAACTCCAGACCTTATTCGTTACAAAATATAATTCCTCTGTTATTTTGATGAGGTAACACCTCTGCAATAGAATCATATGGATTAGATCCAGCAGTTAATTGTGTGAAGTCTAGTTAACCCTAAAACACCTTAAGGGTAATAGTAATTTCTGCAGATTTATAGTAATCCACTTGTGGGATTATGGGGTTAAGTATCCTATAATATTAATCTTAATGACTCCTCATACATAAGGATAATCATATGACATATCTTAACACAACTCCCTTTAATAATACCATGAGTAAAAAACATAGGGGGAATTAAATATAATTGCCTTGGGCCATCAGATAAATGTCCCTAAAAATTAGGCTATCTGTGTTAGATTGGTTAGGATACAGATTCCCTTCCTCCACTGAGTTACTCAAGTCTCGCTTTCTATTGCGGCACTGGTTAAACCCAAACGATCACGGAAACAGTTACTACTGACTACATTTGGATTGGTATCTATCTAAATATTCGGAGGTGTACATATAAATTAAAAGGTTCGAGAGTATAGTGAGTAGCGAACGCGGCGTCCACCGACGCAAGTTTCGCTAGTAGCTTTGACGAGGAAAATAATTATTCAATAAGGTGGACCTATGACAGAATTTATCTAATCAAGTCCAATTATATAAGAGTAGCCTCGCGGCTAGACAACTAATCACTGTCTATCTTAACAGATTCTCTGTTTATTTCAATGTATGTTTCACCATTTTTAATATTTCGTTACTAGATATTTGTTTTTAACCTGATACTAATTAAAGATTTATTTTACTGATACCAAACATATCAATATAATACAAAATATATATGTTTATACCCATTATTGAGTGCCCCTTTAGGTCATTTTTTCTTTTTTTTTTGCTGTGCATTGTGGTCTACTCCCCCTTATATCTATATGGTCACCAATCCTCCCCCACAAAATGCCGTGCATTGAGGTTTGTCCCCTCTTATATCTTTATGGTTGCCTCACCCTCTAGACTGCTATATGTTCTCCCCCCTCCCAGGCTGGTGTGCATTGTGGAACTCCACATTATACATATAAACCCCCCCTGCTGCGAACCACCCAATTTGCCACACTTCCCGCCTCCAGATATTGCATCTGCCCAACTGTAGACCACTCACATTTGCCACACTCCCCCTCCCTACTGATAGACTCCCCATCTGTCACACTCTTTTTTCCTGCTTCTAGGCACGATTTATACAACACGCCCCCCTCCCACTTCCAGACACCTCTTCTGCCACACGCACTCTCCTGATTCCAGGCACCCCATCTTCCACACTACCTTTCCCTGCTTCCAGTGATCCAATCTGCAACTCTGCCCCTCCCTACTACCAGTCACCCCATGCTGCCACTGGTCTCTTTAACACATTGTTCCTCCACTCTGCTATACATCCCTACTACTGTACATCACCTACCACCATTCTCCCTTTGATCTATGTAAGTGTATGTGCAGTATTTTTTTATGATTCAAAAATTGCCTTTTAGGTGCAAAATATTTAAATATAGATAATATATAACTCATATAAAATGTTTTTAATTTAAACTTATTTTAAAACATAAAGTTTAGTTTTTTCTTTTGGTACTTGTTTATTATACAGACACCACCATAGCTCGAGCAGCACTATGCTGCTACTTTCACTTGAGTTGCTGTTGTCAAACTCTTCCATTGCCTTGTTAGAAGGATGACTTCACTGACTTGAGGCCGGCAGCAGGAGATTTGAAAAGTACCAAAGTGAAAAATAAACTTTATTTTGAGTGCTGACCACATGCCTCTCTGGTGGCTGGTTACGCCCATTCATGGGCCCCTACCATTGCATTTCACCGGATGGCCCTTCCTGCTCCTGTCCAATACTGCCTATTATTTATATAATATAATGAGCAAGATAGAGGCTCCTGTTCAACTAACGTAAGAAGATTGTGGTGTCAATCGCATCTTTATATTAAATAAAAGTCATCCATCCAAAATATTTCTAAATTAATAAGTGAAACCTGTATCTTATTGCTATTCTGTTAATTGAGGACAACACTGGTTGATGTCTTTTGCTTTTTTCAAGTGAGATTTTCAGCTGCTGTATAAAAATAGATTCATTAAAAACTTCCCTGTAACTTAAATTTACTTCTCTTTTTATTTTATTCTGTGAACTGAAATAAAACAGACTGCAAAGATTAATTGACTCGTCTCTGTTAGTAGTAAAATGCAAACAAAACAATAGGGGTCCAGCATATTGATAACTACACGCAATGATCATTATGTTAGGAATGTTGATTATTTTTGTTTATTTTCTTCTTCAATCACACTATGCTATTTATACACTTCACAGACTCTTTATAATACTGTTTATGAAAGCCCCCAAAATGCTCCTGACTGTTTTCCATTATATGGAATTCAATTATAATAAATGCAACACAAATGTTGTTTTAATTATCTGCTTCATAAATGATGCTTTTAATATCACTTAGAATGCATCAATATACTTTTCTTATCAAATATTCCCATTGACACAGGTTTCGACAATTGACTCCAATGGAACAGATTTCCATTTTAAAGCATAGTATAATAAAAAAAACGTTTTTACTAAAATAGGAAGTAATATGCAACTGCGCATATAAGGTCTCATGTAGAGTTGGACGTAAGTTAAAAATGGAAGCGCAAAATGTGTCTTTCTGTACTGTGCAGGCACAGCAAAAAGGACTACATCTCAGTCTATATGCAGAATGAAACGTATTTACCTGTTACACCACTGTACCACTGTACGTGAAGTGAGGCAGAGTGGGAAGGGAAGAGGTGGGCTAGCATTACTTGAGTATAGTAATAGTGGATACGCACTTTACAAGGTATGTAAAAGAGGCAGCAGACACAGATAATTCTCTTAAGAGGCATGCTTTCTCTCTTGTGCATGATCCGTACTAATGACAATGATCATCAGCACGGACTTTGCAGTTTCTGTAAAAATAAAAATGAAAATGGTGTGTCTTACCCCCCCAAAGGCAAAACAAGCTCTAGTGTTGCCAGCCTAGACAGGTACCCCCAAAATTGACAAACAAGTATAAGGCTATGTCAACCTGTGCTGCTGGCACTATAGTGGAATACCTACAGCATGGGGTTCCACTGCTATGGTACCAAAACAGCCCTTGACCAGAAAACACAAGACTGAATTACCCAGTGAGTTTAGCCTGGCATAACAAAACATGCGCTTCCCCAAGCAGTAACCAGTAGTGGGTGTGGGTTAGTAGAGTAAAAAATAGATTAAATTCAGCAATTTGTCCATGGTGAACTACAAGTCCCTTTAATTTTAAGCATTAATTGTGTCCAACTCTACATAAGACAACAATCCTATATATATATATAATGTATGTTAGTGGGAAAAAATAAATCTGAGCAAATATTACTCTTTATTAGCGGCTATTCAAAAACACATTAGTGGCATGTTTGGAAATGGTTCACAGTCATGCAATGCATAGCCATTCACCTAATGGTGTATTTAGTTGGTATTTTTTTCCATGCTCCATTTGGTGAGGTGTGACCAGTGTCTATACCCCCACTAATGTGGTGGAAGGAGGACAATGCAGAAGCTACTAGCTTAGTGCCATGGCTTGTAATGTAACCACACCATGCGGTTGTGACTTGGTATAAAGTTTCTCTCATAATATTTGTTGCAGTCACAGGAGTGACCCAAATACCATAACACAACCCCCTGGTGCAAGCCATGAAGTCCTACTTAATCCACCGCCATGCTGAAAATCTGGGATCCCCAATTGTGGTGGAGATCTGGAATATACTTACTATGCCTCTGGATTCCTTCCCTTCTCCCATGTTGAGATGGGAACGTGTATGCAAGTCTCGGAATTAAAAAGACCCATGTCCCAATGGCAGAAGAGCCCTAAATGCAATCTCAACTTCACTGAGATTCCTGGGTTAGAGCCTCCATCACTAGACAACAGGAGTATACATTGTTCCATGCCCCAACACACCAAGAGGATTAAGTAGCTCATCATACTCATCCATCATAGCACCAAGGGGTTAATCAAATCAAGTGTCATTATGGCTGTGAACCCTATCATACACTCAACTTTTTGACACCAGGAGAACATTGCACCAGGTTTGAACTGGAACCCCCACCTCCCAAACAGGAAGTTTGTTATGTTAATAGCATTGCAGAAGACAATCAATGAGAAATAAGTTACCTTTTCTGCAAACTAGTGTCATTATTACTGGTAATTCACTGTATCACACTTTATACACCAAATGGACAAATATATTTGGATGCTTGACCATTACATCAACAGAGACTGTAATGACATTACATTCAAATACATATACTTTAATATGGAGTTGGTCCCCCTTTTGCAGGGATAACAGCTTCCACTCTTATTGGAAGGCTTTCCACAAGATGGAGTGATGTGGGAATTTGTGCCCATTCATTCTGTAGAGCATTTATGAGGTCAGGCACTGATGTTGGATGAGAAGGCCTGGCTCGCAATCTCCATTCCAGTTCATCACAAAGGTATTCAATGTGGTTGAAGTCAGTGGTCTGTGTGGACCCGTCAAGTTCTTCCACACCAAACTCATCAATCCATGTCTTTGTAGTCCTTCCCTTATGCACTGGGGCACAGTCATGTTGGAATAGAAAAATCCTTCCCTAAACTGTTGCCACAATGTTGGAAGCATAGCATTGTCCAAAATGACTTGAAATGCTGAAGCATTAAGATTGCTCTTCACTGGAGATAAGGGTCCTAGCCCAAACTCGGATAAACAGCCCCATATCATTATCCCTTCTCTACCAAACTTCAGAGTTGGGATAATGCAGTCAGGCAGGTAACGTTCTCCCGGCATCCGGCAAATCCAGACTCAACCATCTGACTGCCAAACAAACAAGTGTGATTCCTTACTCCACAGAACATGTTTCTGCTGCTTCACAGTACAATGTCAGTGTGCTTATTTCACTCCATCCAACACTTGGCATTGGTCTTGGTGACGTGAGACTTGCAAGCCGCTGCTCAGTCATGAAAACCCATTCCATTAAGCTTATGCCGCACAGTTTTTGTGCTTACATTAATGCCTGTGGAAGTTCGGAACTCTTCACGGATAGAATCAGCAGTGCCTTTGCGACTTTTACGCACCATGCACCTTAGCAGTCGTTAGAACACACTCTGTTATTTTACGTGGTCTTCCACTTCGTGGCTGATTTGCTGTTGCTCCTAAACGCTTCCACTTTCTAATAATATCAGTTGACCACGGAGTATCCAGCAGGGATGAAATTTCACAAACCGTCTTATTGCAAAGGTGGCATCCTGTCACAGCACCATGCTTGAAGTCGCTGAGCTCTTCAGAATGACTCACTTTGTATTACAAATGTTTGAAAATGGAAACTGAATGGCTAGCTGCTTGATTTTATACACCTCTGGCAATGGGTCCGATTGATACACCTCAATTCAATAATTTACAGGTGTGGCCAAATACCTTTGTTCATATAGGGCCTGAGTCATTAAGGGACGCAAAATGAGCGCAGCGTACCTACGTGCACTAATGCATGCATTCTGAGGCTGCGAACGCTCAAAGTCATCAGGCTGCGTATGCACACATACGCAGCGTCATGACTTGCAGTGCAATTGCTCCTAATCTACCAGTTTCGGGGGTACACGCCTGCACATTCTTGCATGACCTGCAGAAGCGAACGCTACACTGTATAGTGCATAGTAACATCATTGGTGTATCTCTCAATTGTTGAATCATGGTGCTGGTTGTAATTAACCCTTAAATATATATTCCCCTTGTTATGCTACTTAGTTTACCCTTGAAATTTGCAGGCCTGAAGACAATAGAAATAAAGAACATATCACTGAAAGGGGAAACCATAGATGCATGAACCCCCTACATGTAAAAGAAATGTACAATACTGTTCATCAGAGTGGGAGGTGATAAAGGATATGGAGAACATTGAGGATGAATAGTATAGGCTACAAAAGGGAACTTCGATTGTATCACATCTGGGAAGTGTATATATCAGGGACAAGAAAGGATAAATGTTAATATATTGTTTAGTGGGTGATTTCTATTATTATTTATATGTATACTGCTTTGATCAGTGGCTCTCGTGCCTGTGGCCTAAGATCACAATCAACTTGTACCGCTTCCATAGAGGAACCTAACAGAATCCATCTTGAGCCATATTTTGGCTCAAGCTTTCACAGTGCACTGACTTCACGTGCAGAGAAAGAAGACAATGAAGACGGAGGGCGGTGCCCGCAACTGCAGCGCAGTACAACGAAAGGAGAGTGACACAAATAATAACAGTGAAGCAGTACAGAGCACTAAGAGGGGGAGAGGAGAGATATTTGGAATGCGAAAGGAACATTAAGGCCAATGGAAATAAAACTTAAAGGAGTGAATAAAAAGCACATATGAACAGAGCAAATGTCTAAGGAAAATTCTCCCCAAAATGCACCATCCCTACATTTCCTCTCCTTTTTTCTATTACACATAATGCATACATGCCCTTAAACGTGTTTATTTGTTGGTTTGAATTTCACTTCTCTCTGTGTTGAGGTTGGTGATGCTCTCTCCCACCTACAAAAAAGAGTGTCTTAAACTAGTCTTTTGGGGCTTCTTATATTATATACCGGATGTGAGGTGTGACCCTATTGGTTGGCCTCTTCTCCATTGCCTTTTAACCAACAGCGTGACTTAAATGTATACTGAAAATAATAAAATTTGGTTAATAAAATGCCACACATACCAGTTTTTATTTTAACAAAACAATTTTAATTTGCAACCAAAAACTATACAAAAATGTGAACAATGAAATATTTAATAACATGTATTTTAAAAAAAATTCAGATATTTTTTTTTTTTTTTACTTTCTTTTGCTTTTTGTTTATATTGTTGATATTTTTTTTTCTTCTTTTTTAATTCTGTCATAAGCCTCTGGCTGTGTCTTGGAAGACCCATCAACTCCTCTTCAGCTGCAAAAAACGAAAGACAACAATTTAGTTAATGCACTCTTAAAACATTAATGTGGAAATGCTCTAGGTTCCTGTACCTATGCATTTTTTAAGCTCGGTATAGTGCAAAAATGAATGTTACCCAAACACTGGGCCCATTCCTTTAATTTTTATAAATGTAGTAGTAATTATTATTTTTAATATTATTACTTATAAGGCGACAGAAAGGGTCTGCAGTGCCAAACATGTTGGAACACAAAGTACATGTCTGGTCTGTTTAAGATCAGAGTTTTCAGCATAGAAAATGAGTGGAAGCGTATTATTTTTGTAAATAACCAATTATCCAATTTTATTTGTGAAGTCTCTTTTGCAGAATAAATTATTTTATTACTTTATTAACCTATAACACCTAACCTAACACATAACCTAGGTTATGCCGCTAGCCCTGTTTTCCCTGTCACACAGGGGACAGGGTAAAGGAAATCAGATTATCTCTGACAGATAGTGAAATGGATGGTCGAAATCAGCAAGAAGAAGGGCAAAGCTTAAGAAAACAGGGAAAACATGCCTAGCGAAGAAGGGCAAGAGGTATGGAGGGTGAAGGAACCATAGAAGGAGCACACAACGAAAGAGGGCCAGGCGCATGAGAGCTTACAACCTAAAGGGAAGGGGGAAACACAACTAATGCGAAGAATATAGTATAAAAGTGTATTTTTCTAGACATGAACTTTTTACAAAATTGTGTCAAGAACAATCTCACCCTCTAGAGTGCATTTTTAAAGGCAGCCAGCTGAGTTGTCCTGCGCACAAGACAAGAATTGGCGGGGGGGCATTTTTCCCATTGTAGGAACTTAGGATGGCCTGTACTGTGAATGGGCAGTGAAAACTGTTTCTCATGTTCCACGTATATCTTGTAAAAAAAAAAAAAATACAACTCATGTATCGTAAAATTACCATGTAATGTACTTACTTTCCTCAACCAGCACTTCTGGTTGCTGAGAGGTGTGTTGTGGTGAGTCCTGGAAGAGCAGAGGTGATGTTGACAATTCATACGACACCGGCAACTGCGCCACCACCGTTGCCTCCTCCTGTGGCTGTTGGCTTCCACTTGGTTGCTCCAGTGGGACGACAGGTTGATTTGCCCATTGGTTTTGGGAGTTGCGTTGGCGTCCTGTTGGAGAGCATGATGTGTTATCTAAGGTGTATTTTTGTACTTTCTTTAACATACACAAGTAATACATACATGCAGCGAATGGTAGCTTTGAATAGTAAAATGGTACTCATGTCAATAACATGAAAAGTTTGTGAAAAAATTACACTAAGATTTAGAAAATATATATAATAGTAAATAATCAGAATAATAGTAAATAATAAGTCTAACATTAATAATATGTTTAGTATGATACTGGTCAGAAATAGGCCTTTTCTGTCCATATTTCATGTGAGCTGAAAATATTACATTGCCATATTATATAGTGTTTGAGGGCGACTTACTAGTGACAATTTCCGCCCTCAAATCTGCCAAAAGGTCAGGCTGTCTTCTCCTCAGATCACTCCATCGGCATTGCAGTTGCACGCTGGAGCGCCGGGTGCAGCCTGCGTATGCAGACGCCTGCGCACGGCTCTGTATGCCTGCATTTTTTGCTCATTTCCCACGTACCTCCCTGCGGGCCGAAAGCAACGGTCCATCGTTGCTGTAAGCACCCACAGTTAGGTACGTGAGAATGTTGTGGCCCTCATTTTGTATCACAAGAGCCAGTTTAATATCACACTTACCTATTTGTTCGCAGTGCACATCGGTGCGTCTGCACGTGCATCGCGGAACCTTTACTAAGATGGCTGACTGACCTGTCAATCACTGCTCGGCCTAGCGTTCTGGCACGTACGCAACGCACAGCCATAAAACCTCGTAATGCATGCGAAAGTTCGCCCTGACAATTTCTGCATGGACCAAGGAAACATATTACATTGTTTGATATTGCGGTAAGTAACATGGGCCTAGGTCTGCTACCTGACATAGCATAGAAGGAGAAGGAATAATTGCACTTTCTTTTTTTCTTTTTTAGTTTGCTATCACAGTTCGGAAAAACTGAACCAGAGAATCTTGCTCCATTTAGAGGTAAGTAACATGGGCCTAGGATTGCTACCTGACATAGCGTAGAAGGAAAAGGACATGTCTGAACAAGACGCAAATCAGCCATCAGGATCATCATCTGGTGCTGCCAAAAAAAAACGGCAGCCAATTTTTTCCAAAAATGAAATAGACATTTTGGTCGAATTGGCTGTTGATAGGCTCCACTCCACTCCGCGTCCACTCTCTGCACCATCCAAAGCCAGAATATGGGAAGAAATAACAAATGAGGTCAATGCTGTGGCTCCAATCAGACGCAAGGTTAATGAGGTCCAGAAAAAGTAAATATTGAAGAGTCCAAAAATTAGCTTTTTGTTCTTATGTAAAATGTGTCCAGATTTTGGGGATAATTTTATCCTGCTAATGTGTCTATTTTGCACACAGGTGGCAAGACTTTAAACGCCGCCTAAAAGACAAAATTTCCGAACACCGAAGACATGCCAGAATGACAGGTGGTGGACCTCCAGCAACGCTGGAATTGACTGCATTGGAGACCCAGGCATTGGCCTGTTTGGATGCGGAGATGGTTCAAGGTGTGGGCCGCATTTACACTGGACGTAGCCCACCCACCAGCGAGCCTATCACAGCTACAGGTATATACACACACATATAATATATATACATTGTCTACTAAAATATATATATTACAGTTAACCAATAATTGCCCTATACTTTAACAGATTTGCAGCTACATATAGTGAGAAGTAAACAAGTTATATTTTAACCACCACACACAGTAAAGAAAAGTATTGGATTGACAATGTATTTTTTACAAACATGCGGACAATAACATATCATACAAATTTCCTAAGGACGGCATTCATTTTTAATTTTTTTCCCTTGTAGGGGCCAATACAGCGGAAGAAATTTCTGAGGAGGAGCTGGTGGAGGAGGCACGTGATGTGGAAGAGCATCAGATGAGTGAGGAGGCAGAAGTCAGTGAACAGGAATCACTGCACGCCTGCTATCACAGTATTAGAGACACAAATGCCACTATTCAGTCCAATACCACAGATATTTCCACAACCCTCACCCGTATGGAGCACACTTTACACAGTAGCCTCACCCGTATAGAGAACACTATGGACTTAAACCTTACCTCTATCAACACTACCCTTACCCGTCTCACTGACCTTATTGCAATGTATATCACCAATCCCCAATCACGCATATCACAGGGATCTTCTCCTACTTCTTTCTCTCCATCTCTCAGTCCCATGTATCAATCATACTACACTTCACCCGATTATCGTTCCACAAGAAGGCCTTATCGCGCGCACCCATCTTCACATATTGAACAACTCCACTCTCAAGGTTCTATTGGCTCTAGTCTAAGACCCCAAATGCATCACCATCATTTCCAAAGCAACTGATATGTTGACATTGACCAATATTCACATTCTAATCCGCAAAACAACTATTATTTACCTCCACTTGCCCCTTCTGCCATCTCTGCCATCTCTGCCCCTTCTGCAATCTCTGCCCCTTCTGCCATTTCTGCCCCTTCTGCCATCTCTGCCCATTCTGCCCCTTCTGCAATCTCTGCCCCTTCTGCCCCTTCTGCCATCTCTGCCCCTTCTGCCCCTTCTGCCATCTCTGCCTCTTCTGCCCCTTCTGCCATCTCTGCCATCTCTGCCCCTTCTGCCATCTCTGCCCCTTCTGCCCCTTCTGCAATCTCTGCCCCTTCTGCCATCTCTGCCCCTTCTGCCATCTCTGCCCATTCTGCCCCTTCTGCAATCTCTGCCCCTTTTGCCATCACTGCCCTTCTGCCCCTTCTGCCATCTCTGCCCCTTCTGCCCCTTCTGCCATCTCTGCCATCTCTGCCCCTTCTGCCATCTCTGCCACTTCTGCCATCTCTGCCCCTTCTGCCTCCCGTGCCACCCCTGCCCCCCGTGCCACCCGTGCACCCCGTGCCACACAATCGTCGGCTGCTGCACAGTCACTCACTGCTGCTCCACTGGCCTCTGCTTCCTCCCCACTGTTGCTTCTATATCACGGGTTACCAGAAGCCAGACTCATCCTAGAACAGATGCAACCATTATTCCAGCAAAGAGGCCCCGTAAAAACAAGTAATTGTTTGTTTGATGTGTTTTTCTTATTGTGTAAATAAATTCTAAAATGATATACTTATTAGCTATGTATGTTGTATTTGGTAAAAACATAACAAAAACACTTACAAGAGAAGTAGGTGTCCAGGACATATTGCTTAAAAGACATAGCATAAACTGATTCTGGAGGGCTGGGGTCAGCATCTAACACTTCCTGGCCAGCAACCTCAGCCTCCTCCACTCAAGGAACCCCACTCCTAATGGCGATGTTATGGAACACCACGCACAGAGCTATGATATCACACACAGTGGTTGGAGTATACATTAGAGCACCACCAGACCGATCTATGCATCGCAATCTGGCCTTTAAAAGACCAAATGCCCACTCCACAACCGATCTAGTGGCTGTATGTGTGGAGTTGTATGCCATCTCCTGCTCCGTACGTGGGTTTAATAGAGGAGTGAGGAGCCAAGGGCGAAAAGGGTATGCATTATCTCCTACAAGGGGTGACAAGAAGGAAAAAGTTCAAAAATATGAGTAAGTGTCATAATTGTAGGTTGATCAACAAGACAGGCAACATGTTGGATGACAAATAATGGCAAAATAAGCAATGAGACACAGATATTACTCAGAGAAGCTTACATAACATACTTAATGTATTTGGACCCAAGGTTTAATTTTTGGTAAACCTTTTCATATGGGCAGCTATCCAGGTAGGATTTTAAGGTAAACATCACAATTAAATGTACCTTGGAATGATATTGCAATGTGTCTTTGTCTACTTAGCTATCAAACATAAGACATTACTATTTCCACTTTAAACTACTACATACATGACATGTTTGTGAAATAATAAAAATACCTAATAGCCACGCGTCACCATTTGGCCTTGCACCACCTTGTCTCAGTTGCAATCTTTGCCACATCCCTGATTGCCGGAAGGCAAAGGAGTCATGTGTACTCCCTGGCCACATAGCTACCAGGTTACGAATCTGGAGAGAGGCGTCACATATAGCTTGGGCATTTATAGAATGGAAATGCTTGCCATTCAAAAAATTAGCAGCATTCCCATCGGAGGGGACTAAGGCTACATGAGTCCCATCGAATGCCCCTATGACGTGCGGGAAACAGGCTATGTTGGAAAACTGCCGTTTTATCGGCACCAGGGACTCCTTATTGAGTGGCAGATGTATGAATTGCCTTAGCCGCGACACAAACGCCCCCAGAACAACCTTCAACACACGACTGAAGGACTTCTGGGACATGCCTGAAGCGACTCCCACAGTGGTCTGAAATGACCCTGTGGCGCAAAAGTGCAATACCGCCAACAGTTTAGTCAATGGCGGTATTGCTGTTGGGCTGTTGCGCTTGGGCTCCAGGTCAATCTGCACTATGCGCAGGGTGTCCAGGATGACACGAGGCGGGAGCCGATAACGACGCACCACCTCAGCATCAGACATGCCAAAGAGGCTGACACGTGGCCTGAACACACGCTCCCTGGGTCGGCGACGATGGGCTACTTGCAGATTTTGGAGGCGGCGACACTGGTTGCCCTCCTGTGCTGCCACATGTGCCTCGGCCATTTCTAAGAAACGCTATATTTGAAAGAGAAGGATGTAAAAAAAAAAAATGAACTCATAGTTTTTGAAATGTTACTCCTGTTTGCACAAGATTTACAATATGCTTACACCAACTAGTGGGTTGGCCAAACTCATAATATGGCTAAAAAAACAAAAAAAAAATTGTCAGAGGGTGAATAAGAAGTTATGGCATCTGCTTCTATGCTATGTCAGGTTGCAGACCTAGCCCCATGTTACTTACCTCAAAATGGAGCAGGATAATCCTGTTCACTTGCAAACAATTGTTAATGGAAAACTAAAATATAAAATAAAATACAATTATTCCATCTGCTTCTATGCTATATCAGGTTGCAGACCTAGCCCCATGTTACTTACCTCAAAATGGAGCAGGATTATCCTGTTCACTTGCAAACAATTGTCAATGGAAAACTAAAAAAGAAAAAATAAAGTAAACAAAAGCTAAAAAAAATCTAAAAAGTACTACACAGCCCAATACAAGGAAACTATTATCTGTAACTATTATCTGAAACAAAGTATAACACCCAAAATAAAAAAAAAGTCCAAGACAAATAAAAAAATAAAGCAATAAAATGTTAAAACAAATCAACCAAAGAAACCATAGTAATATCTTAAAATATATCAAGCAAACATACCAGTAAATGAATCAGCAGTGAACAGAGCACATCATTTACGCAGAGCTTTATAGCAGTGGTTAATTTGCTAAGAGTATGTAGGTGAGGGTCAGCATGCGTCATGATCATATGGCGTTCCTTTGGGTAATTAATGTGTGCTCTTGGTTCAGACATGAGAGATAAACTAGACCCTTGGCAGGCGCATAGAGTACGCCACCATAAACGCGATCACCTGCGTTCGCACCAGTATGACTTGGATGTAGTTAGTCGGGAACGCTCCTATTGAAAATTGACTACGTCACCACGCCCCAGAACCACCCTGTTCTCGCCCAGAACTCGTAGCTCGTTGCAAATGGCTTTTGCGATCGCGGCTGTACAGTTTTTGCATTCACAAAAGTGTGCAAGCTCTGCTACCGAGCATGCGCACTAAACTTTTGCGTTTGCTACGCACTGAAAAGGGACATACGTCCCTTAATGACTCAGGCCCATAGTGTATATGTATACTGTATATATATCCACAATTGTTCCAAAATTTACAACAGACCAGCACCAGTCATGAAAAAAATCTTTAGAAATTTAATGAAAATAATAAAATAAAGAAAATACATTACAATATAATGGCCTGCCCAACGATCATTTCAGTACATCATACTTTCACCAGGGGCATCTTATGTAATGAAATGATAATTAGGCAGTGCATGATAAAGTACCGTACTTTATTTATTTTTTCATTAAATGTCTAAAGGATTTATTGTCCATAAACAATGCACAATGGTAGAAGCAAGGAGGTTTCAATAGTCAAGGTGCTTGGCCAAAACTCAACACCTGAGAGTGCCCAACATACTTTGTCTACCATTGTATAAACGTCCCTCCCACCTCTTAACCTGATTGGTATTCCGTTCACAACAAGTAACGTTAAGTTAAATAATATCTACGTAATGAACCAAGTTCCCATGCACAATTTATTATCCTCACAGCTTAATATGTTTAGACAGTGGAAAAGGAGTTAAGTAAAGTAAACTTTAAAGAATTTGATGTCATTCATTCCTACAGGATTCTCTGTTTTTTATTTTTCTACCGTAAATCCAGATTGTCAATAAGGAAAAGATGAAACATCAGTTGCTAAACTGTAAAATCAGTAAGAGAACCATATAGAGTCTATTGTATAGCATATAGCTTTGTGAGTGCTGTGCATGGTGTGGCTTTTCTTCTCATACTCTGTGCTGTCTTTCAGACAAATGATTAGTATGCTGACACCTGGTACTAATCTAACATTCAAAGACAAGTAAATAATTAAAGGTCAATATACAGCTAAAGAGGTGGAAGAAGTTCGACAATGTGCAAAATTGCCTACTAAAGTAGGGAAGAATTATTTCCAAAAATGCATGCAAATATGCTTAAGAAACACATTATTTGACAGCAATAATGCCCAAATGTTTTAAACCTCAATTAAATCAGAATATATCTTATGTTTAGAGATGCATTGGCCCTTCCTGTACTTTTTAAACATAATTTGCCTATAACAAAATGTATTTACATTTCTCCATGACATTATTTACACATGCCATTCGGAAGTGACAAAAATATGCATTAATGAGTTGCATTCGCTACTGATATCTTTTAACCTCAGCACTTATATTGTTAGAAAGGATAGTAGAGAAAAACACATTTTTTTTCATGTTGCTTATTGATAAACAATAATTCTACATTATTCTCTGTAAGCAAAAAAAAATGCATACTTGTAATGTGCTAGCTAGCAGAATTTATAAATGGAAATTGTTGCTTATTACTGCTAATGTACCTGTGTTGCAAAGGTATTATCAGAGTACTGCAGATTTTTTTTCCATTCCATTAAAGCGCTGGGCAAAGACTATTTTGTTGTTTGCACTGAAAGCAGAGCACTAAGATAAACAGCTTGAAATCCTACTTACATTTTTTTTTTTGTTTTCTCATCATTCCAGCACAAAATACGGTTGCTGGAATCATACAGATAAAAAAATTCTTATGAACTGTTTAACTCTAATTCTTTTATGCTTTGTTTCTTTGTAAAGGAACAATAGCATATGGAAATACTATTTTTTCTTTTCATCTTTTCGTTTTGTATCAGTATGCAAAGGTAGCTGGAAACTCCATTTACCCTAACGTTGAAAAATTATTTTCTGGACCCTCCTGCAGTGGTAATATGAGAGAATACTGCCTGCTTATGTATGAATGTTTAGATTTATTCTTCTAATTGTCCTGAGCACAAGCAAATCTTATTTGTGGTTTTGAAATGCTCATACATACTGTAAATAAGTAAGTAACCTATTTGCTAGCGCATTGAATATTGCACCAGAAGACATATACCTCACATTTATCTATAAATATATATATATATATATATATATATATACACACACACACACATATATATATATATATATATATATATATATATATATCTATATATAATATCTATCTATATAGATACATATAAATATATATATATATATATATATATATATATATACATACACATATATATATATTTATATATATGTGTATATATACATATATATATATATATATATATATATATATATATATTTATGTGTATATATAAAACAAAAAGTGGGCGAGGGGGAGTGGGCTCTGATAGTGCAGTATTTAATATGTTATGTTTCAACAAAGTATAATATTGTATATGTGTACCAGATGGATATAGATATGAAGCGTGTAACAGTATTCAGTCATAAGACTCCCATCAAACTCCTTCCTCAATATCTTGTTGTCTCGTGGGAAAACAAACAAACAGAATCCACAATGGTATAGTATCATAGAATAGGGTAAATCCCAACACACCACCACACACCACTTGTGTTATTGTACATACCAAAAATATAATGGAAAATACACTCACAATGTAACACATAAAAAAGGCTTAACTGGAAGCAGCATGGCAAACTCAGATAGAAGACTCTCTGGCAGTGTACTCAAAGTTCTTGAGTTCCTCTGTTACCTTTTCACCATCAATCAATAAATATCCACAAGTAGTCCGCAGTAATTTCAAAGAGCATGCACGCTCTTCTAAATGGCATACAACCTTGCTAAGTCACATGATATTTTATCATGTGATAGCAGGAGTGTGTTACTCCATGCGGCGACCATGTTATTCACTAGCTACATTAATATATATATATATTAGGGATGAGCGGGCTCGGATATCTGAAATCCGAGCCCACCCGCACCCTGCCGATCCGAGCCGGATCCGAGAGAGATCCGGGTATTCCCGCCAATTGCAAAACTGAAAGCGAGGCTCCGAGTCATAATCCCGTTGTTGGATCTCGCGATACTCGGATTCTATAAATTCCCCGCTGGCCGCTGCCATCTTCACTTAGGCATTGATCAGGGTAGAGGGAGGTTGTGTTAGGTGGTCCTCTGCCCTGCTATATCCTGTGCTGTGCTGTGCTGTGCTCAGTCCAGTGGTGCTGTGTCCTGTGCTCTGTCCTTCTGAGTTCAGTGGTGCTGCTGGGTCCTGTGCTGTGTCCTGTTCAGTCCAGTGGTGCTGTGTCCTGTGCTCTGTCCTTCTGAGTTCAGTGGTGCTGCTGGGTCATGTGCTGTGTCCTGTTTAGTCCAGTGGTGCTGTGTCCTGTGCTCTGTCCTTCTAAGGGCATTGTTATTTCCCCATTATTCCCAAGTTATAAAAAAAATTAAAAAAAGTTATAAAAAAAAAATTATAAAAAAAAGAAATTAAAAAAAAATATCCAAAAACAATCCTGCAGTATAAGTCCATTGGTACTGCAATATTACAAAGTTCACTGATTCTGCAGTATAAGTCCAGTGGTACTGCAATATTACAAAGTTCACTGATTCTGCAGTATAAGTCCAGTGGTACTCTCCTGTGCCGCATATAATTTTTAAAGGCTTTGCCGAGTGTGTGTGGCTTAGGGGTATGCTCTCTTGTGCTACATATAATGGAAAACAAAAATTTGGAGGATAAAGCTGCGAGGAAAAAGCTCAGTTTTCCTAAAAGACCCGCTGGCGGGGATGCTGATAACATCTGGTCCGGACTGAAGGACCTGCCAATCATTGCAGACATGTCTACTGTTGCTGCATTGGATGCTGTCACAATAGAAAAAATGGTGGAGGATTATTTTGCTGACACCATCCAAATAGACATGTCAGACAGTCCATATTGTTACTGGCAGGAAAAAAAGGCAGTTTGGAAGCCCCTGTACAAACTGGCTCTATTTTACCTGAGTTGTCCCCCCTCCAGTGTGTACTCGGAAAGAGTTTTTAGTGCAGCGGGGAACCTGGTCAGTGAGAGGCGAAGGAGGTTGCTTCCTCACAATGTTGAAAAAATGATGTTTATAAAAATGAATAATCAATTCCTCAATGAAGTACAGCACTGCCCTCCAGATAGTACAGAGGGACCTGTGGTTGTGGAGTCCAGCGGGGACGAATTGATAATGTGTGAGGAGGAGGAAGTACACACTGTAGGGGGAGAGGAATCAGAGGTTGAGGATGAGGACGACATCTTGCCTCAGTAGAGCCTGTTTAGTTTGTACAGGGAGAGATGAATTGTTTTTTTGGTGTGGTGGCCCAAACAAACCAATCATTTCAGCCACAGTTGTTTGGTAGGCCCTGTCGCTGAAATGATTGGTTTGTTAAAGTGTGCATGTCCTATTTCAACAACATAAGGGTGTGTGGGAGGGCCCAAGGACAATTCCATCTGGCAACTCTTTTTTTGGCATTATGTGACCATTCAACAGTCGTTTGCCATGTTCAAATAGTAAAACAAAATGTCAACAAATTCAAAAAATTAAACCAAAAGTAAAATGCCCTGTCATAATTTAAAACCAGAGGTATTGACGTGCTAGAACTACTGTAGTGTTTATATGTTATAAACACTACACTTGGAAGTTGGAGGAGGTATTGTGGCCCCGGTACCAAATTTAGTACTGGGGCCACTCCACTATGCAGTCCAGATAGAGGTGTATCAGATATTAAACAACGTTGACTGTTGCTGCAAAATTTTTAAATAATATTGTGGGGAACACTACACTATGCAGTCCATAAACTTTTTTGGTAGAATTCAGACCCGTGGAGGGTTTTTTAATTATATTGTGGCCCCGGTATAAAGTTGTGTACCGGGGCCACCCCACTACGCAGTCAAGAAACTTTTTTTTGGAATTCAGATCCATGGAGGGTTTTTTAATTATATTGTAGGGACCACTCCTCTACGCAGTCCAGGTACAATTTTTGGTGGGATTCAGACCATTTGAGGGTTTTTAAATTATATTGTGGTGACCACTCCTCTACGCAGTCCAGGTACAATTTTTGGTGTAATTAAGACCAGTTGATGGTTTTCTTATTATATTGTGGGGACCACTCCTCTACGCAGTCCAGGTACAATTTTTGGTGGGATTCAGACCATTTGAGGGTTTTTAAATTATATTGTGGTCACCACTCCTCTATGCAGTCCAGGTACAATTTTTGGTGTAATTAAGACCAGTTGATGCCGGTTTTCTTATTATATTGTGGGGACCACTCCTCCACGCAGTCCAGATACAATTTTTGGTGTAATTAAGACCAGTTGATGCCGGTTTTCTTATTATATTGTGGGGACCACTCCTCTACGCAGTCCAGATACAATTTTTGGTGTAATTAAGACCAGTTGATGCCAGTTTTCTTATTATATTATGGGGACCACTCCTCTGCGCAGTCCAGGTACAATTTTTGGTGTAATTAAGACCAGTTGATGGTTTTCTTATTATATTGTGGGGACCACTTCTCTACGCAGTCCAGGTACAATTTTTGGTGTAATTAAAACCAGTTGATGGTTTTCTTATTATATTGTGGGGACCACTCCACTACGCAGTCCAGAAAGATACCTCGTTGCAACGTTTTGGACTAATAACAATATTGTTAGGTGTTCAGAATAAACTGTAAATTAGTGGAAATGATTGTTATTAGCACACGCGAACAACTTCTTCCTTTTTATGTAGTTTTATTGTCAGGATGGTAAATGTTTTGACACCATACAGTTTTCACACCAATTTTGGAGACCCTACACACTAGCTAGACAAAGAAAAGCTCTATATAGACCAGCCACGTTCCCCAGCATTGGTCTTACTGAACAATTAAAACAAGCAGGGTTTTATACCTGACACTCCTCCCACAGGCCTAGTTTGATGGGCAGGTGACACACCCACCTTCCCTTTAAGAGGAAACGCCCGTCAATGCTTCTGTTTGCACTAACAGACACACCCTGTCTGTTTGCTGTAAGGAAGGAGCTTCCAAACCATGTCAGTTAACCAAACTTTAAACTATTGTTTGTCACACATAGGTCTTTGCCTGGTTTATCATCAATCTAGGTGCATAATGGCACCAATGTTTTACTTATACGTTTTACAACATATATCCACATATACTATCTATAAATAACATATAATAAATCTGAATTACACAACCCATGCCTGGTAAGATAAGAACTTATATATTAAAACTCTTGTCTATAATTATTGTCTACAATGTTTTTTTCACTCTTTATTAAAACCTGATAATGAAGTTAAAACATTCAAAAGAATGGGGTGGTTTCATATGCCTCTTTCAGCTCTTTTGGGGATAAAGTGTTAAGTTCAAAAATCCAATACATTTCCCTCTGTGCAAGCTTCTTTTGAAGATCACCACACTTTGGTTGCAGGGTCACGTGTTCAATAGCCTCAAACGTGATCTATTGTGGATCAGAGTTGTGTTTTTGTAGGAAATGTTTAGCTACTGTATGGATCTCCACTTTATTTCTGATGCTCCTAATGTGCTCCTGAATATGGAGTTTAAGTACCCGTAATGTGTCTCACCAGATTATTGGCATATCTGTCTTTTGTTGTAAATTTATATATATATATATATATATATATATATATATACACTAATAAATCCTATTGTGCGCTCTTACCATTAAAATAGAATAACACTCTCGCAAGGGTCCTCAGCCACTAAATAGGACCTAAAACAGCATATAAAAAAACAAAACAAGAGAACACAAATAGTGCATAGTAATTTTAGCCAACCAGCTCTATTAATGCCTATAATAAGCTTACCTTTTTCTGATTTAAGAATGCATAATTATTGGCATTAATAGAGCTGGTTGGCTACACATAATACGGTATATACGATATCCTGCTCTTTTTCTATTTGAGATTTATTAATATATATATATATATATATATATATATATATATATCTATCTATATATATATATATATATATATATATATATATATATATATATATCTATCTATATATATATATATATATATATATATATATATATATACATATATACACATATATACACATATATACACACAGTGCTTCTTTTGTAAGAAAAATGGTACTGGAACTCACATCACGTAGTCAATCACTGTATACACACACACACGTCAGTTGTGTACCGAAACATAACGGTCACCGCCCTCAGTAAGCACTCAGCACGCGACCACATGACCAATCACAAGCTGAGCAGCGCCACAAGCTAAGCAGTGCCATCACAACCAGGGCCGGATTTACCGCTAGGTAACCCAGGCACCTGCCTAGGGCCTAGCGACTCTCGGGGGGCACAGCTGGGGGGGACAGGAGCAATTTTTAAAAAATATAAAAATTAAAAAATAAATTCGGCCCCTCCCCCGAAGGGGAGGGGTGTCGCGAGTCGGGGGAGGGGGGTCGGGTGCCGCGAATCGGGGGAGGGGGGGGTCGGGTGCCGCGAATCGGATCCCGGCATCCTCTTCTCCTCTCAGTGTCTCAGTGATAGAGAGAGGAGGAGAGGCTGCCGGGACCCGACGAGCGATCACGTGACTCTTTTTTTTTTTTTTTTAAATCTGGACTGACCGAGGAGGATCAGCGCGGCGGAGAAGAAAGGCAATAGAAAGGTAAGTAATACAACGAAGGGACAGAGGTGGTGATGGTGAAGGGGCACATGAGTGGTGATGTTGATGGGCACAGAGGTGTGATGGGCACAGAGGTGGTGATGGTGAAGGGCACAGAGATGGTGATTGGCACAGAAGTGGTGATGGTGAAGGGCACAGAGATGGTGAAGGGGCACAGAATTGGTGATAGTGATTGGCACAGAGGTGGTGATGGTGAAGAGCACAGAGGTGGTGATGGTGAAGGGGCACAGAATTGGTGATGGTGATTGGCACAGAGGTGGTGATGGTGATGGGCACAGAGGTGATGGTGAAAGGGCACATGTGATATTGTGAAGGGGCAAAAGTGACAATGAAGGGGCACAGTGTGATGATAGAGGGACAAAAGTGACAAGAGCACATACTTGGATTTATGTGTATTATTTTTGCAAACAACTTAAGTAAGTATTTCTGCCCTGACTTCAATATTTATTAAGTTGTTTTGACCCAACTACTTAAAAAAACGGGACTGCTTGGTAATTATTTAGGGGTGCCTTTTTCTGCAGCAGGGTGGCCTTGCTCTTTTCACATGTTAGGTACGCCCCCAAAGATGCAAGCCATGCCCTCACCTCCTTTGGTGGCGTGCCGGCGCTGCGCAGCGGCACATGCTTTCATATCTACTTAACTATAGGGGTATATGGTAGGCATGCGGCGCGCACATGCTTTCACTTCTACGTAACTATAGGGGTATATGGTAGGCATGCGGCAGCACATGCTTTCACTTCTACGTAACTATAGGGGTATATGGTAGGCATGCGGCGGCACATGCTTTCACTTCTACGTAACTATAGGGGTATATGGTAGGCATGCGGCAGCACATGCTTTCACTTCTACGTAACTATAGGGGTATATGGTAGGCATGCGGCAGCACATGCTTTCACTTCTACGTAACTATAGGGGTATATGGTAGGCTGCAAAAATATAGTGCTATGGATTGTTTCAGGGAGGGGGCCCAAAAACAGTATCCTGCTTAGGGCCCTATGAGGTCTAAATCCGGCTCTGATCACAACCAGCGTGGACGATGTACGCATGCATCAGACTCGACACACAAGCAGCCCCCATGCACCCTTTTAATGATTTTGCCGCCGACCTGCTACGCTCGACAGGGAGATTCAAGACCACGTTGACCAAACATCAAATGTTCAAAAGTTACTTTTAAAACTTGGAAATTTGTTGAAAAAGGTGAGTTCCATGACAAAAAAAGCACTGTGTATATATTATATATATATATATATATATATATATATATATATATATATATATTGTTTTAAGTGTTGTTGTGGCTGTTTTTCCACTTTACGTTATCTCACAAATGTATGTCTGTCCATACAGTTTAGATTCAAATCGAACATCCCAGTTTGGACTTTCCCCCTCATTAAGTTTTCCTGATCACGACCAATGAGCTGTACTTATGACCCTACTGTACATTGGTAACTAGATATTTTTTGCCCCATATCAAAATTTTGTAATGGCCCCCATGAACTGCCCAATGCTGAAAAACTCTCATATACACTTGGAGCAAGACAGGGAAGGCAGACCTCCTCAGTTGTGGGCAACATAGTAGCTATACCCCCTTCACCTATGGTAGTTATGCCCTTGTCTAGTGCGTCTGAGATGTCAAATCAGCACCAAAAGATGGTGCAAAGCTTTATGTCAGCAAAGCAAGGAGGCACTTGTCATCCAATCTCCATTCATTGTAGCACAGATTTTTTATTTTGTGTGCAGAAATGACCTGGCTAGTGATAAGATTCACACTGCACTTCTCACCAAAGGTCACAGTGTTATCATCAACATTCCTGCCATAAATCCTCTGTAAACAGATTATGGGCCCAGGCTGTATTTTCTGAAGTTAAGATAGCTGAAATTGAACCAGACATTGGGAACACATCCAAGACACAGAAAGCTGACATCTAACAGTGGAAGAATACTGCAAGTTGAAACTTTTTTGCAAAAAGCGTCTGATAGGCACTATCAGTTTAGCTGTGCTACAGCATATATATTCTGTCATTAGTGGAAAGGTGTGTAAGGATATGAATGAGTACATTGACAAAATGATATCTATATCACAGCAACATACTGAGATCGGAGTTGAAATAGATGAGAAGGAGGGAGCAATGGTTATGCTGCAATATTTGACTCTGGAATTTGATTTCCTGGTGGCTGCTTTAGTCATGTGTGACCATAGTTGCAACGAAAATCGTCTGAACCAAAGTCCTACAGTTTCAAGTGCACAATCTTATAGAGACAGTTGTATGTTCAACTAAGAATTAAAGGACACAGTAGCCACTGACATTGAGGAGGAACTAGATGTGCCAGACTTGGGGACAAATCTGAGAGTTGTGAGAGTAATGGATAAGAAGGGATTCAGAGTGCAGTTTTCAAAGGGACAATATTGTGCAAAATGGTGGAGGGACTGTGATAGCCATGGCAACCTGTTGACAGCAATTGTATGTCCTGGACACAGAAGTGTGTTGTGCAATGGCTGTCTCTTATGAGCAATGTTCCGTGGAGCTATGGTACAGAAGGTTAGGTCACCTGTGATATGATAACGTACAGAAGTTACTGAATGGCATAGTGACCGGAACAACTGTGAAAAATAATGAGAGACCAGTGTGTGAAAGTTGCATATTGGGGAAACAGACACGCTGTCCATTTCTGAAAATAGTGAGCAGAGCTGAGCAACCACTGGCATTAGTACATAAAGACATGTGTGGGTCAATGGAAGTGGAGTCATTCATACCGCTTTCATACTGCTGCCTCAGCAATATCCTGGTTATATGAACCTGGGATATTGCTGGGGGACAGAGGCTCCCACAGAGAGAAATTCCCGGGTAGTCCCTGTTCATACTGAACATGGGTCTGCCCGGGTCTCCATGGCTACATCACAGGAGGATCTCTGATTGGTTCCTCTTGTGATGTGTTTTTGGTATTTTTTTTCAACTTTATAATTGTGTTTGGTGAGACCCAAGTTGAAAAACCCGGGTCTCACCATTCATAGTGTAGGCGACCCGGGTCGGACCCGGGAATTACCCCATCAAAAGTCCTGGTTCTAATTTCTGGGTCATCAGACCCGGGAATTAGACCTGACACCATTCATACTGCACCTCAACCCCGGTCGTCCGAGCTTGCCCCGGCCAAAATTCAGGTTTTTGGCGAAGTATGAATGGGGTATCAGTGGGTTAAGATATTTCATCACCTTGATTGGTGTTGCAACACGAAAAATGCACATATACTTTATGAAGAATAAAAGTGAAGTGACTTGCAAAATTATCGAATGTAAAAACTTTGCGAAAACTGAAACAGGTTTCAAGCTAAAAATCCTCAAATCAGATAATGGAGGAGAGTATGAAAACAAAGGTCTAATAGCTTTTTAAAGAAGCATGGCATCAAGCATCAAATGACCATTGCCTACACTTATGTGCAAAATGGCATCAGTGAGAGGGCCAACAGGACAATTGAAAGATCGAACAATGCTCAATGACGCAGCTTTAGATAAAAGATTCTGGGCAAAAGCAGTGCATACCGCTATTTACCTAAAGAATCTAGTCCCAAATGTGGCGGTGCATGAGAAAATGTCAGAAGAAGTCAAATGTTGCACACTTAAAAGTTGTTTTGGTGTAAAGCTTTTTGCATGTGCAGAAAGAGAAGAGACATGTGTCATGTTATGTTATTGCAATGAGATCAAGGGCACTCTTCTGTGGGACATTGAGGGTAACATTCAAAGCCGGAGATGTAGATTTCACGAAACAGATCCTAAAGTCCAAACATTAAAAGTCAATGCACCCAACACTACACCATCAACAAAGGTTGTTATGCTGGACATGCAAATGAGCAAAAGCTTGGATATGTGTAAATCTGCCACTGAGAAAAAGGATATTACAGATGATATACAGACATAGAATAGTAGTTCATTGAGGGAAAATAAAGGCAAACCACCGCACAGGTACTCTGGCCTACCTGACTCTCACCTTGACCCTCTTAAGTCTATCTTCAATGCTGCTGCCCGCCTCATTTTTCTCTCCCGCCGCTCTATCACTGCTGTCCCCCCCAACAGTCACAACATTGGCTCCCCATGGCCTACAGAATTAAATTTAAATTCCTCACCCTCACCTTTAAAGCTCTTAATCATTCCTCCCCTCCCTACATCTCCAATTACATCTCTACCTACACTCCTAGCCACCCCCTCCGCTCTGCCTGTGACCGCCGCCTCACTACTTCACTGATCATCTCTTCTCACTCCCATCTCCAGGACTTTGCCTGGGCTGCTCCCCAGTTGTGAAATGATCTTCCACGTTCGATCGGGTTAGCATCTACTCTCAAAGGCTTCAAGCGTGCCCTTAAGACTCATTTCTTTATTCAAGTTTATCCGTCCTCCTCCTAACTCTCTTGTCCCTTCTCTCTCCCCCAGTTACCACCACCCTATTTGTGTCTCCCCCTATCCTTTAGGATGTAAGCTCTCAGGAGCAGAGCCCTCTTTCCTTGTGTGCTCCTTTTACTATTCCATCACCCTCTGTACCTCTTGGCCTGCTTCCCTAGCCCTGTTTTCTTAAGCTTCAGCCATATATATATATATATATATATATATATATATATATATATATATATAAATATACACACACACACATATACAGTATGTGAACCAGCTAGGCGGGTCAGGCATGTGCATATTCGTGGACATTTGCCTGGGGGGAGCGGTAAGTCTACTCAGCTGCCTTGCAATATTTTATTAGTAACTCATGATTATAGGAGGCTTTCTATCCCGGCAATGAATGTCAGTAGAAATCCATCCCTATCGAAACTTTTCAATAAATAAATTGAAAAATGTATAGTTCATCCTCATTAAACAGTAATAATAAACAGTTCTCATAGATTGCCAATCTACATATAACAACATTTTATTGTTAAACTAACACAACAATGTGAATCACATATCTACAAATAAATATAACATGCACAATTAAACACTATCTTAGGAAACTGTAAAACAATTCAATTTCTATAAACAAAAAAATGTACCTACGGGTTACCAAAATTTTAGCAAACATCAAAGGACAATCATCTCTATATAGAAAACAAATATTTCTACTTAGTACCCAAATAGGTGTAATCATATTAAAACTCCAATAAACAATGTATTGTAGTCAAGAAATCAATAACATTTTGCAGTTCCTTATATCAATATAAATAAACCATTATACTGATTGATGACTTTAGTTGTTAAATTAATGATGAATAACTTCCTCTGTTTGTAAGATGAATCAAAGTACATGTAATTGAATACAAATCTTAACGTACAATAGTTCCAATGATAATGATTTTGAAATGTGATCTCATAAAAATAGTTAATATGCTGTTCCCTACTAGCATACTTTGGCAAAAAAATATTGGGGAACAATGAGACTCCAGTACTCCACTTAGTATACATATACTGTAGTTGTTCAATAATACTAAAAGTTGTATCCTCCAAGTATTTATAGATGTTCCTCTGTTAAAAAATGGGTGAATACATTTTCTCATTCGTAAGGCTGCTCACCTTAGCAGAAAAGATTCCTCGGAAGAACCCGCTAACAGCTTTTTCCTACTACTTATGTATACTTGTGTTAATCAAACTGCTGTGGCTCTAAAACTTCATCATCTTGCGATGTACATATGTATACCATAATTTATAGCTTAATAAGAGTTGAAAGAATATGACTTTACCCTAGTTTTTCCCACTTATTTAAGGCTATTCATTATTAGCAAATAGTAGTGACAATAATTAAAAAAATTCTGCATAGTAAGGAAATTATTGACACTTATAAGTTTACAGTACAGGGTAAGAATTGAGAGGTGCATTTTTAAGGTTAAGAAACTGATGTAAAGTTGTATTTTTCCTATTAACCAGTTAGAAATGTAACCCTCACCACCAATTCACACATAGGGTTTGATTCATCTTGGAAAGCAATGTGAATGCAACTTGCATTTAGAAAAAGTGCATGCAACTTATTACGCACGTCCACCCGTATTCAAGTACAAGCGGATATCAAGAAATATTTCCATTTGAATAGGGGAATAATTACGCACTGGCTATATGCTACTTGCTACTTGCCGTATACAGACAGTCAGAATTCACAGCAGGATGTACAATATCAAGTCCCATTAGAATGCAAACAAAAAAAAATTCATAAATTAATTTACAACTCTTAATACTGTAATAATTAATAATAATACATTTATTTTTATTTATTTTTTAACATGAAATACATAAATCAAGATGTTCTTAATGCGTACTGTACATAAGATGCAGTTTTTTCGTTTCTCTTACTTGCAAACACATATACTGGCATGCATATGTGTAGTCATCACTATCAGTTGCAGTTACACCTGCCCTGTAGCTGATGCAAGTGATAAAGATAAAAAACATGTAACTCAGAGATGCCCAGATCTTGATTTGGACAAATGTGTGTGCAAGCAAACTTGGCATGCCCTTACTGTACATATCCTACGTGCGTCTGCTCCTTCCCTCCCCTGTTCTGCTCTTCAAGTTGTAGGCAGTGTTAAATGTTAATTCTGTTTGGACATAAAATGCGTGCAATTGCTTTTACTGGAGTAAGGTCCATTTCTGACCATGCACAGAGCAGTTTCCTGCAAGAAACAGCACGCAACGGGACTCATATTCAAAGATGAATCAGTCCTCTAACCTCTCCAAAACGGACTTTAACGACCATTATTCATTGAACTTGGAAGAGAGTGATGCTATATAGACAGGCTTGCAAGCATTTGCCCACTTATGAGTGCTGGATTGGTGTCTCAATCTGCATATAAGGTAACTGCCTGTTGCTCATATCATATAAGATAGCACTGCAGGATATGGAAATTAAGGGGAGCTCTGAATGGGGGGATAGGGAACTCTATCATAGCAATGTAGCTGCAAAAATATGGAAATTCAACAAATTGTGAGAGTAAAGGGATAAAAAATGTGGCTGTTATTTCATGTTACTTTTGTATACAATAATGCTTTTACTACATTAGAATTGCTGGGCATAAAAATGTTTGATATAAAGTGTGCCTTGATACTAAAGCAGGTTTTCTCATGCAAAATATAGGGCACTTTTATGCATTTGAATAATTTTTTCACGGGTATCTATGCCCATTAAAGCACTTACCTGCATCAAATGCATCTAGATGATATAAAAGATATACTATTAGACATGGTATAAAAGCTATCCTATTAGGACTGTTAAAGGACATTCTGAGTCCTTTAACAGGGCATAAAAGGCTCTGTGGCGGCTTGCAATTTAGGAAACACTTTTGTAATATGCCCACCTTACCCCTTGACTCTCACTTAAATATCACCAAACTAGAGCCGCCATCTCAAAGCACAGATTTATTTGCTTCTTATTAAACAGGGAAGTGTTGAGGTGCACATTCGTAAAATGACCCTGCAAAAAAGCAATATTGCCCTTTCCCTTATTATGAAACAACCAAACACCAACAATCACATTCAAATGGAATTACTTAACCAAAGGCACAGATTTGAGTTTCTATGTTAGTCAGCACTGGTTAAATATATGAAATGATAGTACAGGCCAAAGGGCATATGCATTTTTCTGATACTAATGACCTGATATTATGCTCCTAATGGTTGAAAAATAACATGGGCATTTGAAATTCTGAGATTAATATCCAATCTGAGCCTGAGATGGGACAATCAGATATGTTTCAATCTAAAGTGCTTTAAGATATATTTAGAGTCATTAAAAGTGAACAAGAAGAATGTAGATTAATCTAAAAATTGTCATTGCAATAAGAGAACCAATGTCCAGCAAGCCACTAAAGATTGCCAGCAAAGAGTTTATATTTGGAATGGTAACAGGCAGCAAAATTCCACAACTCTACACAACATTACAGAAGACCTGATAATCCAGCATCACAGGAAAAACCCATTTTGCATCAGGGTTATTAGCCATAATGACAGGAGAGACACTAAACTATTACATACCTCTATTAATTATTATTTATTATTATTATTATTATTATTATTATTATTATTATTATTATTATTAATATTGCTCTGTTGTTTATGTGTCTATCAACAATGAATCAGTTAGACCAAATGCAAGTGGAAACTGATGTTTGAAACTTCTTTTTTTTCTGGAGAGGTCCCGACATTACTTGATTAAGAAGTACAGGAAGGAAACAATCCAAATCAATGCTTAGCTCCTAAGTGACTGCAGAAACCAAGAGTAACTAAAGATAACTAGTCAAGGAAAACTAACCCCAGATACAGTGAGTATAGCAGCACAAATCTTGAAAAACTCAAGTCTAAAGATCAAAATGAGGCTCTACATGTGAAATATGTTTTGTAATCATAGTCTCTCTGAAAGCAAGAAGTGTTTAATTTTTTTCACCTATGAAGGAACATTGAATTTCAATAGGATTAACCTATAAGAATTAGGTCAAAACAATGGGAAAGCCATTTGACATCCCAGATTGAAAAGAATAAGCACCAATGAATGGTTGGAGATCCCCTATATAAGCATTGAATGTTGATTATTTTCATATGCAAGCTAATTTATAGACACGTAAAACAGCAAACATGTGTTTGTGAATTAATTCCTAGTAATACCTTGATATGACTCACAGGAGCTGTGTACAGCCATGAGTTAAAACCTTAAAACTGAATGGAAATCAATGTGTCCCCTTGATTATGTTAAACTCCTATATTCTCTCCAGAGGGTGTTTGTAGATAAGAGCTTAGACCCATGGTTACAGATGAATGTTCTGTATCAATTTATGGCACGGGTCACAAAAGTTGAAACCTTTGAAATATTTCTTTAAGGACAGTGATATGCAACACACATCTGGAATGTCTCTGTTGACTGCTGAGGCAAGCAGTTGGATTAAATGTTAATGACAAGCTGGGACACAGGAAAATATCATATCATATTTTCTCCAATATAATACTTACAGGAGGTATGTGTGGTATGCAGATGGAGGGAAACTTATGACCTGTTGTTTGGAGGTAAAATTATATTTGTAAGCCATTCTGGTGAAAAGTTAGGACGGGATGAATAAAATCGGACTTGAAAAGTGTTGTCATTTGCATTTACACAGACCTTCTAGTTATGACATCACAGGAAGGGGTGCCGTGGGACCTGCAGTAGTTTTAAAACTGTCCTGTAGCTTTAAGAAGTTGTTCACTTTTAGGGAGTCAATCTGATATTGAAAGTGTCCCTTTTTCTGCCTGTCGCAGCAACAGAAACTTGATCATATGTGAGTTTATTAATTCTGTGTTCTATCCTTTAAATTTTACAAGGAATCATTGCATTATATCTTTGTATTTCTGTTGATTAATTGTTTTATTTTAAGCATTGTGGATTTATTTTCCTTATTAAATTACACCTAATAAGTTCAGGTCTCTGTATTATTCGAATTCACGTGTCAGACAGTTTGGTCACATCGTTACATAGTTGAACCAGTGGAGATCATTTTGGGTTTATGATAACTCTAATTAAAGCAAATTGTTTTAGATTAGTTTTGATGGTGAATTGAAGGCTCCCTGAGTAAGAGTGTCAGCTCTTCACAAAAACCTTGGTGGTGGCATAATTGGTAAGACAAGACGAAGCTAGTGTGTGGCATAAATAGGGAAGGATTTATCCATTTTAGACAGACCAAGGGTTTTTTTTTATTAACACTTTGTCCCACACACGTCACGCAGGCTCAGGTGAGCTCTGGTTGTGACAGTTGTAGAAGTCATAAGTGTCATAAGACTGCTGATAAAGAATATATGGATCCTAGAAAACACCTGTGTATAAAAAGCATATACCATAGTAGACCATTAGACATGTGTCATATGTCTTTAAAGCACATTCCTTGAACTGTGGTTGCAAAAGCAATAATTCCAGACATTCAAGATGTCTGTCCTTAACTTATTTTTATCATTTTAAAGCGTTTTGGCCATATTAACATCACCTGCACAAAAGACAGTCAGAGATGTGTGTGATAAGAAGCTGCTGTTTTTAGAACCTGTAAAGAATAGGTTGTTGTAATTTAGATATTTAGCAAAATAACTGGGTTATTCTTCAGTTTACAAAATGTAAACAACCGGATCCATAATTACTATATGGGGTGACCCTCTTGAAAATGTATAATAATAAGAGTGATACAGCCAGCTAATTCAGGGCTTTTTCAATTACACTAGCTTACTTAGCAGATGTGTTTCCTAGAAAAAAATAATAAAAAAATAATTTAAGTTTGCAAATTACTATTGCTCTTTAAATCATTCTCTCAAACTCTCTCATTCCGTGATATAGATTACAACTCCCTATTAGCTTTTAGGTAGTTTATACTTAAAATGTTAAGAACCACTCTCACAGTGTACATATAAAACTGAAGATGTACAATTTTCATTAAATACGCAGTATTACATACATATAACTCCCTTGCAAAATAACTAATACCCTTTGCATAGTTCCTTAGGGTAAACAAATATGCAGCAGAATTATAGGTTTTCTCTGCTTTCCAAAATCACCTAAACGTAAAATTGAAAAATATGTAAATAAAATATGCAATTTTCCTTTAGCATCTAAACTATTTTTTGCATATCCTTGGTGTCAATTCATACTTAGCGGTGTCAATTCATACTTAGCACTGTTTTATAGGGAGTATAGAAGAAATGAGTGTAACTATTTCTTTTAACTATGAGTTTGGTCAGGTAGATCAGATCTATATCACACTTTATCTGTTTAACTTCCAAAAACTTCACTCTGGTCTTTTTCAGCTCTGGTGAAAAATCTCGGTACACAATTGTGACTGAATGGGCTTACTTTGCCACCCGGTCTGTAGGGGGAAAGGAGGAATGGAGGGATGTTGTTCCTACACAGTTTATTTTGGTTTCCTTCTAACTGTCAGTAACCAACAGAGTGTGACCACTCCTACTAGTGTCACCTTGCCACCAGACACTCGCTAACTGAAAATGCCAACAAAGCAAAAGTTATAGGAGAATTTGTCTGCCACCAGTGGGCTGCTGTAATGCCTATTTGTTGTGGGCTGGCTAGTAGCTCCTGACCAATTACTATAGATCAGGACTGCTGGGTAGTGAGTCGCACGTTGACACAGAGACGCTGGGTTCAACACAGGACAGCTGAGGAATGGATTAGAGTGTAAACTCTTATTTGCTTGCATAGAATACAGCAGGTAATAGTCACATGCAGAATCTTCAAGCAGTGATGGTTTATTGCCCAAGAGTCCTTTCCAGGAGTTTTACACACCAGTTTGTGGTACTGGTGATTGCTAAGAAGTCAAATGAAAAAGGATACATTACATGGTCAAACAGTCCTCCTTTTATACAGATTTACACACATACCCTGGTAGGAGGTAATCCAGCCCCCTGAATATAGCTGGCACTGTAACATCTGATATTACATCAGATGATTTAACATTAGAATGGGATATATCCAGTATTTTTTAATTTAATGCAATTTAAGTTACAAAAGTCAATCTGTGAGTACCTAAAACTTCCTGGGGTTTCCAGCATCCTGTTTTAGAGACATAAGACCTAACAGCGAGTCTAAATTACACCCTCCGGTGCCTTCAAGTTATAGGATGCTTTGGACACTCACACTTCAAAAAGTCTTATTAACATGAGATTAAAAAGGGGTACTTTCTTCAGACAGTTGCAAAAACAACATTTACTACACACACATGGCTATTGCATCAGAAATCAATACATAAATATGAAAATAAATTCATTTATACTGCCAACACAGGGACGTAGCCCTTTCTGGCACTGTACACCGGTTACTACCTGGCACCACAGCGCCCATCCATTAAATATTTACATTAAAATTAATAAATGTATCCTTTAATACATCTTTGATCCTTTAGTGATGAGGTTTAACCCATTTGATGCTCCCCCAGCCACAACAGGTTTTTTTTTATTATTGCTATAACAAACGTCCTATAAATTCCTCATTTTTTGCAGTGCAATTTCTCTGTCCTATAATTTAAAGTTTTCACAGGGATTGGATGTGAGGAGGCCCATGGTAGTAAAATTTTTGTTGGGATCCTATGGGATCTTTCCACAGAGAATGTGGTAATAGCACTATTTCTGTTAAACAGCCTTATGAGTTCATTTTAATTAATTGTATATGATTGTTAGCCTACACTTTTCCATGGAAACCAAAAAAAGGTATATTAAACAGGAGGCATTTTTCCAGATTATCAATGTGTGTAAGGCACTGAGCAACTTCCTGGGATAGTCCTTGATTACGTCCCAGAGATTGTAAGTTTGCGAGCAGGAGCTTCTAACTTCTTTGTCTGTATTATCCAGATTTGTTTTATTATTGTGTTTGTCTCTAATTGTAAAGCACTGCAAAATTTGCTGGCGCTATATTGATTTCCGAACATTGTTGTGCATCTAAGGAACTCACTGTAAGCCCCAAGCTATAAATTCTATAATTCAGTGGCTGTAAGTCCTATCTGATGTGAGTAATATATATTTTGATTTCTGCAATATTGTTATTCAGTGAGTTATGGCAGCTTCCAGGGCAGTGGTTCCTCCACTCCATCATGCCAGGCTCCCTTTGGCATATTTTATCTAGAAGTCAGGGATTGTAGCAAATTTTCATCATATTTTTGTGTATTATCTAACACCTCTGTTTAAGGGGCAATGGTAATGTGACCACATGTACTGCAGGCACCTATCTTGAGAATCTTGTCAGGGCTCTGTCTGCTCCTCCATTATAACTAGGTTCAAGCCACCCCCTATTTCCCTTTCTTGAGGTTACAAAGTGTGATTACCTCAATCTAATGCTTTGTCCTCCCATCCATCTTTTCTTTTTGATCACCATGACATCTTATAGCTCTTGGTGGGCAAATGTATTTCTTGAATGATATTTACATATTGAGGTAACTTGTTTTTACTACACATGTAAGAGAAATTTCCCTTTGTTTGTTTAGGCACTTTGTGGTTTCCTCAAAAATTTTAAGTGCAGGAATGTAGAATCACAGAGCAAATTTTAAGCACAAAACACATTGTGACTATACTATTTACACACCAGTTGGTGTACTATTACTATTTCATGGTCAGGTGAGGACTTGCAAATTTTAGCTCGGAGGACAAGACTCGACTCAGCAGCCTATTAGGAACATTTTAAAGGGAAACAATGCAGGTGGTCAAGTGATGAGCCCAAGGTAGCCCATTATCGGACAAAGCCTGGGAGGCAGATGTCCCCTTGCCCCCCAGCCCAGCCTACCCCTGTTCCTGGTGTTTGCAACTGAATCAATACATATATTTTTTGATCACTGGTACACCATATCTAGAGTGTACTGTCATTTATTAAAACATTGTAAGGGCCTGATTTAGAGCTGTAAAACTTGCAACTTTTGCATATATGCAAAGATGTGTCCGTACACTGACATTGCTATGGCTGCATTTTGAGTTCAGATATGCACAACTTTAAATCTAATGTATAGATTTGCTCAGCGCAAAAATGCAGCTGCAACTTCATCAACTATGTTACATGTGTCAGTCCTATGGAACATACAAAATTACACTTCCTATAAGGTGTATCCTAAAATAAAATCAGATGCATCGCTAAGGAGCATGGTTGACTTGCACCTCTAGGCCTGTACTGTACTGCACTTACATATAAATACCCCTGATCCACCTCTCCAACTGCAAGGGGACTAAAGTTAAAGATATGCCTGTCACAATACCAGGATATCCACAGGTTGTTTACCCTGGCCAACTGACTGAGGATGTCCATGCTTACCTGGCTACCATCAACCTATCAATCATCCCCAGCACTATGGAAGTAAGAATAAACTTTCACACACAGTCAAATATCCAGATATTGAATACTAAAGTTTATTACTACAAAAACACCAACAGTGATAAAGCACTTTTAAGCAAGGAATAACATAATCATACTACAGTGGTTGCAACAATAACACATAAGGCATACATGTACAGTACAATACCAATATTTTAGTAGTTGATCCTTGGGTATCCACTTCAGGATTAATCTGGGATAGCCAGGCTCTTTCCCATTACTGACAGCAAGGCAGTAATGGGAACCAACTGTCAACCATCTTTTGGCGAGCACAAAGATCCACAAATCGTGTAGTGAAGAAAGTAGATTTCCAGTCTTCTCAGTCCTTCACTGTATCCTTTATTTCTGCCTGTCCAGCAGAAGTTGTAACCTCTAGTCAGTCCTGACATTCACATTACTGATCACTGAGTCCTGCAAATACTGCAAAAATCATAATTGCAAACAGATGCATATGATAAAGTTGACGTTATAAGCCAGAAAAATTAGCTTGGAAGCTCTTGTCAGGACATTATCACAGCAATTACAATACATAATAGACAAAGTGATATTTGAAATGAAAAATTAAAGGTGGGGAGAAAATTTTAAGTGTGACCAAATACAAAACATTCGGGAGGTATTAGTCACAATGTAATTTATAGCATTTCTATCTTTTATTTTTTGTGCATACCGCTTGAAATTGTGAATGCTTTAAGTAAAACAATGTTATTGGAAGCTATATTGATCTTGTCAGTAAATTGTGTGTTTAATTGAGCTTTGCAATGAAAGTGGAACACTTAGTTCCCAACAAATCAATTGAATTGATTCCAGTGTATGCAGATGCACTAGGTTTAAAATATTTGAAGGTCTTATCAGTCAAGTAGACTAAAGTTGAAGCTTCACACAACGTGATTTTTTCTAATAAAGACATTAAAGTTTTACTATTTTAAGTTGCCCTGAAAAGTGTTTTATTCACTTATGAATTAACTAAATCATTACAGATAGTTGTATATTTAGGATCTGTATTTAATGTCAAATAAACTACATCATATTGTATTTTCACTCCCAGTGTGATATCCTACATCTTAACAACCCTATCTTAAATCACAGTAAAATTTTAATAAATGTATTTAAATTATTTTGCACAGCAAATTGCAGCTAGATTTTAAATGTATCTAATTTTTAAAAATGTGGTATTCACACGATAATGATTCTTATTATTTAATTTACTTAAATATTAGACATACACAGGATTAAAATAATTATTTTTACTGAGTAGATTCAGACCAAAGTTGTTTTGTTCACTCCTCTTTCTCTATTCCGGAGGAACATTAAGCAATAAGAAGACATTTGGTGGTTTTACTTGTCCTTTCATTATTCTTTGCATTGTAAGTGTTGATTATAACAGGAATTTTCTTTCAATTTCCAAAACATCCTTTTTTTTCTTCTTGGAGAAGGAAGAGAGCTACATAAAGCTGAGGACATTCTTTGCATGATATTTAGTAGCTGGATAAACTCTCTTTTATTTTACAGAGTTAAAAATATGTACAGTTTGTTATATATCCATGAATATTTTCATACAACTTGTGCAACCAGCAGCCAGGATGTCTTAAGTGTTATTAGTAAATAACATAGACATACTTCAAACCTTGCAAGTCCCAGTGATATCTGAACATGCACACATTAGGTCCTGAAAGAGCTACCAAAAATATTAATTCTCATCTGGCAATTGCTAAACAAAGAGAATTTGCTGGTGAGAGACAGCAAAACAGATTATTTTTTTTCAGGATTTCTCAACTACAGTTACCAAAAACAGGAGGAAGATTGCACTTGCTTGCAGAAAGTTCTATGAACAAAACATTATATCTGCACTTTAATACCCAAAAAATTGCAAATGCTCATTGATGATAAGTCAGTAATATTAAAAAAACCCCTAGACAGCCAGATTACATTTTAAAGTATCACATTCAGATAATGCCACAAGTCATCAAATCACAACAGGTGAGTTTTCTCACCCAGTATTCTGTATTCACTTGTTACAAACATAACTACACTGTTAAAAACATTGTTTCCATTTAAAAGTATTTCTTTTTTAATTGTGTTAAATACTTTTTATTCCCTCTGCCCCTCTGTTTAGGCTCCATATGGGCAGGAAACACTACATAGAGTTCCAGAGTGGTCTAATCAATTACAAATATTGTAGGAGACAACATGCTCAGCTTGCTAAGAAAAGCTGATGTCTCTGACTACCTCAAGTCAATGGGGTATATTTGCTAAACTGCGGGTTTGAAAAAATGGAGATCTTGCCTATAGCAACCAATCAGGTTCCAGCTTTCATTTATTCATAACATTCTACAAAATGACAGCTAGAATCTGATTGGTTGCTATAGGCAACATGTCCACTTTTTAAAACCCGCAGTTTAGTAAATATACCCTTATGACTCTTAACATCACTGCGACAAGGTATAGGATGATACAAAAATCTCATTCACATCACATAATTAACAATTAATTTACAATGAGTTAATTAACAATTACAACTGATTTGTGTCACACGCTGGACCCACAAACCAACCGATCGGCACAAGGCACACTCACCTGCCACCTGTCTGACCACCTCTCTCTCTGGCCTCAGGGTTCGCTTACCAGACTCACCTAGCACCCACTAGGAGGGCCGCAACCCGCTGTGAAGAAGCCGTGAAGTCCATACCTCCTTGTAGGGGTCCCTGGGGAAAACCATCTGCCTCATTAGACCTTTCGCCTCTGGATTGGATGGTGCCAAGCCAGTCAGACCACAAGGGCCCGACAAATCCTAGTGTTTTGTGACCATTTGTGAGATATCCATTGGAATGTAGTGGATATCAACACAACTATAAAAGAAAACATGTGGCAACACATCTTAAATTACTTAACCCCAATATCATATTGCTGCAGGAACACATTGGTTACATATTTACGACATGGTTGCCAGCAGCACGATCTAAACATTTGTAAAAGGACTAGTTCATCTTTCATTTCTCCATTTCTCCACCAACACACACATGGCAGTCACCAATGGCTGTATTAATATTGGTAGCTGATAATTATTATGTCTTACAGTACACACTGACAAGCTGCAATTCTTATTCCACTACTTTATGTATCAATTGTTTCCCACTCCTTATGTTTTGAGCTCATTTGAGCTGGGCCATCTTTACTTCCTGTTCATTTCATTGTATGTAATTTATTTGTAACAGTGTAACAGTAAATCATCATCATCTTCCAGTTGGATCCTGGCCAAGTTTTAGGGTCTTAAGTGTATCCAATACATATTTCTATATGCTAGTTAAATAAAAACATTTTAATTGTTGTCTATCAGAGTATTTTTTTGGTAGACCTAGAGCTTTTTTGGGTAGTATGTTTAAGTAAAGAGAACATTTTAATGAGCTTAAAAGCAAAATTAGTCAAAGACAGTAAAAAAAAAATAGTTTATTGTGAAAAACAAAAATATCCTTAAATGTATTTTCCTATTCCTCTTGTTTATTTTGGTACTCATTATATTTTATTTTTTCTAGTTTAGGGAATGTTATAGGGGCTAGAAATGAATATGTTCATTTTAAACTGTTTGTTAGGACTAACTGGAGCTAAAACAGTTAAAATATATTTTCTTTCTACTATTAGAGCTAATCTGGGTCTTCTCAAACCTAGAAGATCTTGCTTTTGCAGATGGGTCATTGTAATCTTGTGATGATGGGGGGGATACATGATGCAGAACTACCTAACAGTTGCTGACTGTCTCTCAGGAATCCTGGGGGTATATTTACTAAACTGCGGGTTTGAAAATGTGGAGATCTTGTCTATAGCTGTCATTTTGTAGAATGTACTAAATAAATGATAACTAGAATCTGATTGGTGGCTATCGGTAACATCTCCACTTTTTCAAACCCACAGTTTAGTTAATATACCCCCTGGACTGTTATTGACATTCACACATAACAGTGTGCAGCCACCATCCCTATGTGCCACGTTTTTACAGTGCATAATTAAAAGGTTTTGGGTGGTATTGGAAACTTAGTTTGACATTGCTAAAAAATAATGGTTGTGGAGGCATCTGCATAAGAAAGTGAAGTGAGAGGTGATCTAACATTCTCAACTTTTTGCTTTGACTGCCAAAACAACTTGTCCTGATACTATATAATGGCATAAGTGGGTGAATCAAGTAGAATCGGTTGGTATCTCTCCAATGCAACTGACATCACCATCCCAAAGCAACAGCAAAAGAGCTAATATAGTTATATGTTTTATGTGATTTGTTTTATATTACTCTCAGTTGTGCATTACAGCTTTCTCAGCATCTTAAACACATACACAACTTCAATAAATGTTATATGTATATTTTCTACAGTATATATAAACGTTACATATTATTGTTCAGGGTTTACTTTCAATCATATGTGGTTATATATTCTTGAAGCAAAAATTCACAATGATTTAAGTTATTGTTCAAGCTGAAAATATATTTTAGCACATGCGTCCCCTGTGTTCCTCTGTGACATCCCAAATGTGTTGGGCACACAGCCATCACAGAGCACAACTCTCCCTGGAAACACATCCTTTCAATCTGGCTGCTTTCTGTTAATGAAATGTGAGTCAAGAGCAACCTCTGGAGCTTTCAAAATGCTCCTGAATGACAGCACAACTCCACACTAATTACATCACAATAACATTGGTAAGCATTTGGTGAATATTAAATTTATGTTGAGTTCAGAATTGTAAATTGATCAAAGGAACCAAAAGGAGATAAAATACATTCTATAGTAATATCTTGCCACATGATAAGGAGACGGCTCATTATACAGCATAATGAAAATAAGATTGTTTAAAGAAAAGGTTGAGTGTTTAATTATTTGTACTACAGATGTATGTATATGTTTCATCGTATTAGGTTTAATATTAAACAAATAGTTTTTGGTGGAAGCAAATTGTTGAAAATATTTTGCTGTTCAAGTGTAGTGATTTCAATTTTGCATGTACATTTGATAATGATCAATAGTGATGTTTTTCTTTTTAATAGCTTAGACTATTTGGGGCTTATTCATGTTCAGTTGCAACCTGCATGTAAAATGAGCACGGAACATGACCGAAGTTCCGGCCATATTCAAATCCTAGTGGATCTCAAGATTGGGGGCAGCACGGTGGCTTGGTGGTTAGTGCTTCTGCCTCACAGAACTGGGGTCATGCGTTCAATTCCCAACCATGGCCTTATCTGTGTGGAGTTTTTATGTTCTCCCTGTGTTTGCGTGGATTTCCTCCCACACTCCAAAAACATACTAGTAGGCTAATTGGCTGCTATTAAATTGACCTTAGTCTTTCTCAGTCTGTGTGTGTGTATGTTAAGGAATTTACACTGTAAGCCCCATTGGGGCAGGGACTCATGTGAGTTCTCTGTACAGCGCTGTGGAATTAGTGGCACTATATAAATAAATAAATCATTATGATGATTTTAGTTTGAATCTGTGGCTATGGACGCTCTGCCGTATGTTAGTAGATAGAACACAGTGCAACATATGCACATGCATCTGATGGTTGGGCAGGGCCGGATTAACCATAGGGCTAACTGGGCTACAGCCCAGGGGCCTATGGCATCCAGGGGGCCCTTGAAAGTGCTCAGCAGCAGTATTGATCGGTCGGGGGCGGGGGCGCCCCCGGCGCAATCAGTGCTGCTGAGCACTTTCCCTGCAGTCCTTCTCTGGCGCGCTGTAGTCTCCTTACTGAGGAGATCTCGTGAGTCTCCCTCTCACGAGATCTCCTCAGTAAAGAGAGCACAGCGCGCCGGGGAAGGAGGTAAGTGCCGGGGGGGGGGGCGCGCGGGCAGCTCGGGCAACTCCGATCACGGGGGGGGGCCGCAATCAGCTCCGATCACGGGGGGCTCTCACGGGGGAATGGAGGCCCCCTTAGCCCAGGGGCCTCCATTCCCTTAATCCGGCCCTGTGGTTGGGGCATACAGAAAACGCATCCGACTATGCTATATATATATATATATCTTGTGGCAAGGGAACACCTCTAGTAAAATACAGTGAACATCTCTTGCTTTTTTACTTTGCTTTAGTGTCAGGATGGCAAAGTACTTGACAACATAAAGATTCCATACACTATTTTGTGACCCTTGTCATTGCTCAAATCTTTTATTTGTTTCAAATCATTCAACCAATGAGGTTTAAGCCTGGAACATTATATACATGTTCCTTATTTCAATGTTCACATACACATCGATACATACAGTGCATAGATTAGATATGTATGACCACATCTCAGTTTAGGCTGAGCTTCCGATCTGACAGGGTATCACTAGCACGGTCAGATATGTTTTCTGTCTGCCCCAACTATCAGATGCTATGAGGGATAGTCTTTTTGGGCCGATACACATTGCGAATTTTAGCTAATTAGGTCTAAGACAGCCTAAGTATGTTTGAAAATGGTAGTGTGCTTGGGGACCTTTGAATAAACAGGGCCTTCAGGCACAATACTCTGTATTAAAAACATATAGTTCAATACATGTTAAACTGGACAGCTTGCACCACTGACTTCCTCTTCTGGACAGACCCTGAATCAATTTAAACATTCATTTAATCAGAATTTCATAATATATGTAATGTAATGTACAAGATATATAGATTGACAGTATAGATTGGATAACCTAGATAACCTAGGTTTACAAACTGGCAAATAAGGTAGAAAGATCTTTGATTGTGAGAGCTTATAATCAGAAGGGTAGTAGAATATGAGATAAAATAACTGGACAGATATCTTATTCACACAGCGAATAGGTTTTTGTTATAAGTTTTTGTTTACTAAATCAGCCATATAAATATTGACATATAGGTTGACATTAGGGACTAGATTTACTAAGCTGCGGGTTTGAAAAAGTGGGGATGTTGCCTATAGCAACCAATCAGATTCTAGCTTTCATTTAGTTAGTACTTTCTACAAAATGACAGCTAGAATCTGATTGGTTGCTAGAGGCAACATCCCCACTTTTTCAAACCCGCAGCTTAGTAAATCTAGGCCTAGGTATGTATCCACAATGGTACTATTTTGCATGCAGACTTCACTGTTGTTTTTACTATGCAGACATTGCAGCCTGTTTATTAAATATTTGCTGTACTTTTTAACTTTTCTCCTGGTGATTTCAGCATTAAATTACATTGGTTATTCACATGCAAAAATTATCATCCCAATAATTTAAACCACTCAGTGAGTAAGTCTTATCGTGGGAGTGAGTATACATTACTTTGATAATAATAACTGTTTTTTTAGAGGCTAGTATACTAACGGACAAAGTTACTGAAAGTGGTGTAGTGCAATGATATCATTCTCATATGTATTTAGAATGACATTGTTGATCTAATAACTGCTAGAGATGTTGGGAATCATGGATTTGATACAGTGTTTTGCGAAATCTAGCCATTTTTCCATGGATTTGGACAAAGCTTTTCGCAATGTGGAACCAAATGCAATCTGCAAGGCGATGATGAAACACAGCAAGTATAGTCTATGGTGGTCACTTCCCTGCCTCAGCCATAGGTCTCCACCACTTGGGCTCCCATCTCTAAAGCATCATAGTTTGCTTAATCGGGATATTAATACTGGATAATGCCGTACTATTTAGGAAGAGCAAATTGAAGGAAAGTTGCTTATTCTGATGTATTGCAAGGCAGAACCAAAGGGGTACAGACCTGAAGGAGAAAGTGAGGATTGTAAAAGTCCAAAGGGAGAATAGTATGCGAAAACACAGCCTTAAAACATTTAGAAAAGTGTCAGGCGCTGTCTCCGCACTGACAATTGGTGCAGGAGACAGACGCCTGCACCTTCTCGGCAGCCACGTCCCATTGCCTAGCAGCGGCATGCTATCTCTGCAGTCAGCATGTCTGACCGCCAAAATCTCCCTAACCCAATCAGGATGCACCTTATGGTATATAAAGCACCCTCTGACACATGTTTAGTGCCAGAGTATTGGTTCACTCCTGCTCCAGCGCTTCCTGAACTTCTGATCTAGTGCTCTTTGGTTCTAACTCAGCTTCCTGTTAATATTCTCCTGTGTTTCATTTTGGTACCTCGCTGCCCAGCTGATTTGACTGGTAGGTTAATTGTCTTCTAACAAAATGGACCGAAGTCTATGTGCATAATATGATTTTATAGAAATAAATAATTGAAAATAAATGAATAAAATTACCTGCAGTGTGGTTATCCAATTTGATGTAGAGTGCAATGCAATAGCAAGCACTATCACTGATTAAAACACATGCTTTTACTGGCAATAGTGCTCTTCGCCCTTTGAGAAATAGAATCCTCAAAAGGGAAGTAATTTCATGATAGGATGGCAAAAAAATGTGAAATCCAAACAGCACTTCACTTTTAATAGCTGCCCGCTGGAATTCAAAGGGAATATACACAACTTCCCAGTAGTTTACAGAAAAAACATAGATTTATGAAAACCTACAGGCGCTTATAAATATTCTTTATAAAGTAGATAGTATAGTGTAGGAACAAAAACAGACATAGATCCTCTGCACTCACCATGTACAGACTGGGGTGCAAGAGGGGGTGGCCCACATTGTATAGGCAAGAAAACAGGGATACTCTGCACTCTCCAAACACATAATTAATGCTGTACCAAGTACTGTTCTATATTAAAAACAGGGAATGTTAGTTCCACATATTGCAAGATATATTAAGCTGACCAACTCACGAAAAAGTTTTCCCATTCTGGTCAGTCCTAACATGATCAAATGCTATGCTATTTTATCTGGGCTTAAGGCTTACCTGCACACAGCTTTTAAAGGCAAGTCTTTCTGTAGCACTAGCAGCCATGGGAGACCTGGGACTCACCTGACACAAGTTGAAATTAATTAATGTAAAGAATGGGGTGCAAGAGTCATGGGACTTACATTGTATAAACAAAAACAGACATAGATCCTCTGCACTCACCATGTACAGACTGGGGTGCAAGAATGGGAAGACTTTGGCGTGAGTTGGTCAGCTTAACATATATTGCAATATGTGGAACTAACATTCCCTGTTTTTAATATAGAACAGTACTTGGTACAGCATTAATTATGAGTATAGAGTAGCAGAATACTTAAATTTGCTGATGGTAACCCTCCGATTCTTACTTCTCACAAGTTGTTCATGTGGTCATAGAACAAAGAGAAAAGGGCAATATAGTGTAATACAATCAAAATAGTACATAGAATAATAAAACTATGTTATATTCAATTGACACAGAAGATCTTCTTTATATGTAGACACCCCCTTTGGTGGGGTACTCACAAGAGTTAGATGGAATACGGGCTCATCAAATTGTAACTTTTCTTTTCATAAGATCTTTATCCGTGAGTTGTTTCCTTTGACATAAGTCATAGATGTTTCACCAGCAGAAAAAAATAAATTATCTCTAGTGGGATATTGCTTTGACAAAATTAATTTATTCAATCACAAAGATATAAAATAATCAAACAAGGTGTATCTACTCATACCAGATAGATGAAATATTCAGGCAGTTGGTAAAATTCCACAGAGCTTCCAGACTGGTCACAGTGTAGAACAGGCCGAAAATAAACATCCATTCAGTGGAAGAGATATCATAAAATCATCAGTAAACAAGCTCCAACTGCCTGAATATTTCATCTATATGGTATGAGTAGATATACCTTGCTTGATTATTTTATATCTTTGTGATTGTATGAATAAATTTTATCAAAGCAATATCACACTAGAGATATTTTATTTTTTTCTGCTGGTGAAACATCTATGACTTATGTCAATGGAAACAACTCACGGATAAAGATCTTATGAAAAGAAAAGAAAGATTACAATTTGATGAGCCCGTATTCCATCTAACTCTTGTGAGTACCCCACCAAAGGGGGTGTCTACATATAAAGAAGATCTTCTGTGTCAATTGAATATAGCATAGTTTTATTATTCTATGTACTATTTTAATTGTATTACACTATATTGCCCTTTTCTCTTTGTTCTATGATCACATGAACAACTTGTGAGAAGTAAGAATCGGAGGGTTACCATCAGCAAATTTAAGTATTCTCCTACTCTATACTATCTACTTTATAAAGAATATTTATAAGCGCCTGTAGGTTTTCATAAATCTATGTTTTTTCATGATAGGATGATTGCTTGTGAACCTCCTGAAGAATGCATACAGGTTTACCAGAATAACCATATAAATATGGACATATATTAAATACACATGTTGACATACAGCACATGTATACAGCACTAGTAAATGAAACAATGCAGCATGTTTCTTTTGAGCCTAACTGCTGATCTAGCAAATTTATTTAAGCTACTATTAGTTATTTACTGTGTTCTCCCCATCTCCATCACCTCATCCATCACCACTCTTGACTTTGCCACCTACTTCAAATACAATATTGATTCTATCCACAATGATATCTGTTCTCTTCAGACTCGCCTTCCCTCCACCTGTACTCTTTATTGCTCACTCTGCCACTCTTGGCTCCTAACCTCCTATACCTGTGTTTGAGATCCTCATTTTTCTCTCCTCCTCTTCTTCTACAACCTTTCCTCTTGATCCTGTCCCCTCCAAGTTCCTCCGCTCCCTCTCTCCCAAAGACTTTCACCAACTTGCTCACCTCTTTAACCTCTCTCTCTCCAATTGTATCTTCCCCTTGGCCTTCAAGTATGCTTACATTTCTCCTGTACTCAAGAAACCATTCTTGATCCATCCTCTCTCTCTTCAACTATCACCCAGTGTCTCTGCTTCCCTTTGCTTCTAAAATTCTCAAAAAATGACTTGCCTTCAATCATCTGACCCACTTTCTCTCTTCACAACATAATTGTTAACATAATTCTTTCTCCTGTCACACAAGCCCACTGCCTTGGAGTCACCATCAACTCTGCCCTGAACTTTACCCCCTATATCCAGTCCCCCACCAATTCCTGCCACTTCCTACTCCATAACATCAGCAAAATCTGTCCCTTCTTCTCTCAGAAAGTAGCCAAAATACTGATCCATTAGATTATCATTTCTCGACTCGACTCTTGCAACCTCCATCTCACTGGCTTTCTTGACACTCACTTTTCTAAACTTCAATCTATACAGAATGCTGTGGGTAAGCTCATCTTTCTCTCCCATGACACCTCTTACGCTACCCCTGTGCATAAATCCCTTCATTGGCTCCATATCCTTGGCAGAATTCAGTTCAAGCTCCATATCATGACTTACAAAGCCCTTAACAACACTTCTTCCCATTTCATCTCTGACCCTGTCTCGAGGTACATACCTACCTGACTACTCAGCTCTGCCTCTGACCTCCGTCTCAATGCACCCCTCATTACCTCCACCCATGCTCGCCTTCAAGATTTATGCCGTGCTGCCTCCATTCTTTGGAACTCCCTATACTGCCTCACTCGACTATCCCCCTAACCTGCATTCCTTGAAATGCTCACTCAAAGCTCACCTTTTCAAGCTTGCCTAGCCCACCATTTTCTGACTATCATTTCCTTCACCTCCTCTTCCTTCATCAGCCATCTTCCTTTTAACCAAGTTGGTTCTACTGCCTCTCACCACACCTTCCTCTAGAACAGGAGTAGGCAACCTGCGGCTCTCCAGGTGTTGTGAAACTACAAGTCCCAGCATTCTTTGCCAGTAGATAACCAGCAGATAGGTGGCAGGGCATACTGGGATTTGTAGTTTCACAACACCTGGAGAGCCGCAGGTTGCCTACCCCTGCTCTAGAATGTAAGCTCTTGCAGGCAGGTGTTAGATTGACAAGAGGTTTCTGTCAGTCAGAGTTACAGCAGGCCTTCCCAAAGCGCAGAGTCTAACGGACCAGTTGGTTTTCACCAAGAACTTCTGCAAGACGGGATAGCATTTGCTGCTGGAGGTTCACAGGTTGTGGCCCTTAGGTTAGGCCTCTAACGTAATAGGTGGTAGATAAGTGGTAGTGGCAAAGGTCCAAATGCAAATCTCAAGTTGGCAGGTAGTGTATATTAGCAAGGCAAGCTAGACATAGGCCAAATAGGCAAATCAGATATAGTACACTTCAATAACACTGCACACAGGAGGATCCATAGCCATCGTCAGTATGGACAGGTCTGATATACAAAAGGAGTGTAGTACAAAAGGAAAATCCAGAATGCAAGGTCAGAGAAAAAGGAGAGTTACACAGCACTTACACAGCACGAGGAGAATCCAGAAGCAGGGTAAGACAAGACAAAAAGGTCATGCCCAGGCAGGCAGAGATTTTGTATGAATTTTGGGGAAGAGGATTGCGCTCTTTTCAAAGGGTGCAAGAGCAGCTCACACTAAGGATATCCCTCCCTTGAATTCTAGATATACAATACAGTTAGGCGCTCATTGACTTTGTTAGTCACTGGATATAATCCAACGTCAGGTATATATATATATATATATATATATATATATATATATATATATATATATATGTGAATAAACAATGTGGCAGGAGATAATGTAATAATAAGTAACTAATTTGTTTTAAATTAGGAGAAAATTCACTTGATGTGTGGGTATAATAATATATGGTATCTAGCCACACCTGAACTTTTAATCTATTATATTATATGGTATTTTATTAATTTGTACTTAAAGAATTGGTATAATCATACGTGGTGTCTAGTTCCACCTGGACTCTCAATCTATTGGATTTATAATGTTTTGTATTTACTACAGTTTAAATATGGTAGGTGGTACAATTTTTTTCAATGCAGGCATTTTCAGTATTATGGGACATCTTAGCTTCAAACAAGATAGTAGTCTTTATTACCATGAGACATAATTCATAAAATCCATTAAAATTATCTAAAACGACATATACAAAAATAATAATAGATTCCTATTTTTTTCTTTTTATTTAAAGCCTGAAAAGCAGTGCTCTCGTGCCCAAGTGTCCGAACAAACAAGTGAAAACTTAAAAAAATGTGCACAATGGTGCGGTACATGGCCCTCCTCGAAAAAGGAAAGGCCCTAGTCCCCGACCCCCGGATCCAAAAGGACCCTTAGGGGGCAAGGGTCTGCAGACCCCCTTCACCACAAGGCTAGGGCGGTCCCTTTAGCCCCTGGGAATCGCCAAAGCTTCACCCAGGGCTCAGCAACTTGTCCAACTCCCGGAAGGGAGGACCCACAATGGTTTTCAGGGGGGCCGGAACCTCAGGGCCACAGAACCCCCCCTAGATCTTCAGGGGGAGAGCCCATAAGGGCCTACCCGCGACCCCGAACCTAAAATCCGTAAAAAAAACCCATAAAAATAAGTGAAGCGACAAACAGTGAGAAAATAAATAGTGTCATGCAAAATGACCCTAGCCTTTCAGCCAAGATGTTAGAGTTGTTAACAATTATTCCTGCCTAGCCAAAAGGCCAGGGCAAGGAAGAGTGTGTGGCTGAAAGTGAGGTTTGTACAAAGTGCCATAGTGTCGAGTGAGGGTCAGGATGAGTTAATCAGGAATTATGACATTAGGTATCAAATTAACTGCAAATGCAATTTTCCAGTGATACAAAAATATTAGGATATTTCATACACAACTTGACTTTGGAAAAACACCTTAGCTTTTGCCTTTAACAATCCTCTCCTGCTATGTATTGCTATGTTTAGTCACTTTTAGTGTTAGTGATTATCAAACATATGCTTTTGATATTTGTTTAGTGATTATACTTTTTTGCTACATAGAGGTATATAAAAATAAAACTGTTTTAAAGGTAGAGTGTAGATTTAGTATTTCCATTTGACTATTCTAGCTCATTTTATTGTTTTTATTTATGAAACAACATTATTAGAATTGCCCTTAGACACCCAGGGCTGCCAAGAGGAATTCAGGGCCCCGGTACAACAAATTCATGGGGCCCCCCTTATAGTTGAGGAAGCAAAAAAAATTTGCGCCACCTTACGGCGGCGCAAAATTTGTCATGGGTATGGACACACAATTGGGGGCATTGGGGGCATGGCAATGCGCTGTTGGGGCGTGGCAAGCACAATAAAATCACTAGGTCCTGAATTCCGCGGAGCGTGACATTTGTCCAAGCACTCCTGACTTTCAGGACATAGAGCACCCTTGTATAGTATAGGAAGAATGCAGTGTGTACAGAAAGAGTTCAGTCTTGGCCTGCGCCCACTGGGCTCACCAAACATTGGCATTATCCCTACTAGAATCACAACATTGCACACACTATGCTGCTCTGTCCTACCTGTTCTTCTCACTTTTACCACATGTGGCTGCTGGTTTCTTTAGTTGCTGCTTGTCTGGATCCTGGAATGTTGGAGGACCTATTTGGAAAAAAAATGGCTACATTTAGAAAATTACAGCCAGGCCCACCGTTAAATCAATAACATCCATGATTAATAATTAGGCCTTCCTCCAGCCCCAACATTAAAATAGTATTCCCATTACCCCGCAAACAAAAGAGCATCCATTAATTAGCCACCATCTACCTCATACACACTACATTGCCAAAAGCTCTGTGCCATCACACACACATTACTGTGCCCTTTTATCATCACCACGTTATGCCCCCTTATGATCACACTGCGCCCTCCATGCTGCCTTTGCCTCTTTTCTTTAACCCCCTGTGCCATGCTGCTTTTGTCCCTCTTTTCTTTAACCCCAGTGCCATGCTGCTTGTCCCTCTTTTTTTAACCCCCTGTGCCATGCTGCTTGTCCCTCTTTTCGTTAACCCCTGTGCCTCTCTGAGTTTCTCCTTCCTTTCTTTAACCCCGTGCCATGCTACTTGTCCCTCGTTTTTTAACCCCTCTGTGCCATGCTACTTGTCCCTCTTTTCTTGAACCCCCTGTGCCATGCTTCTATTGTCCCTCCTTTCTTTAACCCCCTGTGCCATGCTGCTTGTCCCTCCTTTCTTTAACCCCCTGTGCCATGCTACTTGTCTTGTCCCTCTTTTCTTTAACCTCCTGTGCCATGCTGCTTGTCTTGTCCCTCTTTTATTTAACCCCTCTGTGCCATGCTGCTTGTCTTGTCCCTCTTTTCTTTAACCCCTCTGTGTCATGCTGCTATTGTCCCTCCTTTCTTTAACCCTTCTGTGTCATGCTGCTATTGTCCCTCCTTTCTTTAACCCCTCTGTGTGTCATGCTGCTATTGTCCCTCTTTTCTTTAACCCCTCTGTGTCATGCTGCCCCCCCGTTTTTTATCCCCCCCGTTTTCCTCCCTTCACCTTTACTTCTCTCTTCCTTCTTGTCTTCTCTGCTGCTCTGTGCTCCATTGCTCCAGACTGACTGAATGCTGGGCGTGACATGATGATGTTACACCCGGCACCCGGCACTCAGTCAGTCTGGAGCAATGGAGCACAGAGCAGCAGAAAGGAGAGACGCCGGCACCGCAATCATGTGAGTATGGTTTTGTTTTTTTTAACTACCCTGCTCCCCCCACCAACGACCGAGCACCCCCCCCCCCTCGCCGAAAAAAATAAAAAAATTAGATTTGAAAAAAAAAACAAAAAACGTCGGCGCGAGGGCCCAGGCCGGGCCCCCTGACATACCAGGGTAATTAGTACCCACATCCCCCCCCTCTCAGAGGCCCTGTAGACACCCAACTCTGTCCTCCAAGCCCCACCCCATCTCCTAGTCACACCTCCTTTACACCAAACATTTTCTAGCTTCTACCTGTCATTACTTCAGCTGATTTTTCTGATTCCTTTTGCTCATATTTTTTTGGTTATGAAAGAAAAAGAAGTTTGTCATGTGCTATGTGCAGGGAAATAACTACCTATAAGCTTCTGATAAGTAAACTATATATGATCTGGGGCTGCATGCAACTTAATAAGCAGTTGCATCTGTTTGGTGTTCATGTATGAAATGTTACCCATTCATTAAACATTTGTCTATGTTAGTGAAGGTGTATTACACACACTTTGAGTTCTTTTGACAAACACTCTTGTCTTACGTCTAGCATGTTCCACGAATGTATTGGACTTCCAGTTGTCATTTTAAATTCTGTGTCTGGAGGAACTGGAAATTTATGCCCATGAAGGAATTGGCCAAAAATGACAGATGAAGCACTCAAGTAGTTCAAGCATCTCTTTTTAAACTATTATTATTTTATAAAATAGTGAAAAAGACAACGGCGCTCAGTGTAAATTAAAACAACACGTGAACAAACGTGCTCATAGATACATAAAATCACATACAGTAGGTTGCTTCACTTTTGTACATCAGATTGCAGATGTAAACCTATAGAAAAAAATAGAAAAAGGAAGCGCCAAACATAGTGTATTATCACCAATTGGTTAAATGTGGAAATGATTATTCCAAATTAGCCCCGTACCAGATAGCAGATGATAAATTGCACATCTTTGTGATATTCCACTGGGATTCAAAGCTGGCCTCCGAATTGGATTCACACACTAGGGCTCAAAAGGAAATAGCAACACAATAGTGTAGTATATTCATGACAAGTGCGTTATTTTCATAAAAAGTAATAAAATTTAATAGACATGGCACATTCCAAAAAGACAAATAAATTGCCCGTACATTGAATAAAATATAAGCAGGCTTATCTGTGTCATATAGTTCCAAGTAAAACCAAGCATGGACCGGGAACTCCTTCTCCTGCTGCAGCTTAAGTTGAGGATACTTCTGTATTATCCGTGCAGTATTATTATTTTATATTTACATGTTGTGATAGCAATGTATATAGAGCTTAGGAAGCAAAAGATGAACTAAAGATTGTAATGTCAGAAATTCACACCTTGCAATAAGGCCTGTTGCCATCTCAACATTCAAAGTTTGCAACTCCTTTGCTTCTTTTCTGCTGAATTTCCCTGAACAGAGCAGCTGTTTTTTTTACATATTAAAGTACCTGTTAAGTGTACTGTACTATTAAGGATTGCAATTCTATTAGCAAAAAAGTAATTATGAGTCTAGCATATTTAATTATGAAGAAAATGGCCACACATGTGTACAATATACTATATGTAGGAAGTAATTTAGAACCAATGTAAGTTAAGTGAACTGTCTGTTTTAATTCCTTTGACACAATTACATATGCTCTAGTTTTCATAACCGTCCCCAATATATTTTTTTTAAGTTTAGAAGCATTTAATATTTGCCTTGATCAATATTTGATATCCTCAAATGATGTGACTGAATGGCAAATGAGGTCATGCATAAAACACAAATTTTCTATATTGATTTTCAGAAATACAAAATATTGTTTACCAATGGGATAAAGATATTTCTTTCATTTGAAAATGTGTCTCCTCAGGAGTGAATATGCCTTGATTGTAAATATTGCATACTGGAGATCCGTTTCCACTTGCTGATTTAATTAGTTGAAGACCTTGATTCTTTGTTGTTTATCAATAAGTTATGAGGCACACAACTAGTCTGGAATAAAATCTTTGTTCACATTAAAGAAACTGACAGAGGCAATATTTTCAAGAAATTACAGATTTGTAAACCTGTAGCTCCAAAAGCAACAACTCAGATAATCCATTGACATCAATTGAAATAAACCTGACAATCTTCCCAAAGGTAAGATTGAAAATGGTAAAATATTTTTCTTAAAATTCATACTAGACAATATTACTGTCATTGTTTTACTATGTATAGAGGATTGCACATTTAATATTTGTATATCCACTTGCTATCATTTTTGCGTTTTCAGCCTCTTGACTTATCGCTGTCATCTTATTCTTGTCTTTTCAATCTAGTGCTCGACGGGCACTTAGATTCTCATTCCTTACAAATTTAAAACTACTTCAATTTCCCTTGAAAATGAAAAGGGACCTATGCAGTCATGTACTCCTCTTCTATATTTTATGCAGAAATTGAATATTCATTTTCATACATGCAAACATATTTTATGATGACTTTCAATAATTATTTAAATACAATATATTAGTTAAACAACTAAGAAATATGTTTTAGTGCAAAATGTTACACAATACCATTAAAACATATTTATTATTATTATCTTTTATTTATAAAGCACTGACAAATTTCACAGAAAGACATAAAATAGAAGCTAAATATGGACCTGAGCAAATGAGCTTATACTGTTGGGAACAATTTATACATAAGTTAGTGGAATAACAATTGTAACTGCAGGCGAGGTAAGTGTGTGTGGCTATTGCAAAGCAGCAGTGTTATCTGCTGCCAATAATAAAGCAGACGTTGGTGAGATTACTGTACAGCTATCAGTAGTGCAGTGTTGTTGGAATGGGGAGAGACAGGAGAAGGCAGAGACACGAAACATGAATCAGTCACTGTAGAAATCTTAAAACAGTCAGCTGCTGGTTGTTACAACTGTCTTTCACCATTTATTCCAAGTGATCCTTCTTCCTGTTCTGGATCAAGAAAAGGATTTTGCGCTGCATGGGTAATATTGTGATTATAAGCTGTCTTGGAGTAACTGTTTGCCTGTTGGTTTCTGCCCCTATTTCCCCGATTTTCTGCCTTCTTCTGTGACTTGTGTTCAGGGACGGTTTGGACATAGACATTACCAGGAGATTTCCCGGTAGGCCGAAGGCCCCCCATAACGTTATGGGGCCGCTGCGGGCTGGTATGGTCCCAAATGGAACCATTTAGGCTGGAACCTATCTAGGCTGGACTGTGCTCTGTCTGTTGCGTTACAGAGGCAGCGTGCGGCCATTTAGACAGGCAGTTCTGCCTATTGGTAGGTGTTTCTGTGTCCCTCACGCCTACTTCCTCCCCTTCTTTTCAGTGACTTCCTCCATTGGCCGTGACTTTGCACAAGAAGGCAGAATGCATCATTCAAAGTAAGTCACTTATCCTCTCCTCTCTTTCCCCCCCTTTGAGTATATGCGTCTGTCTCCCCCTTTGTGTGTGCCTTTGTTCCTGCTTTGTGTGTGCGCACCTCTGTTCCCCTTCTTTGTGTGTGCCCCTGTTATGGCCCCTTTGTGTGTGTACACCCCTGCCCCTCCTTTTTGTATGGGCACCTCTTTCTCCAATTTTGTATTTGTGCCAACTTCTCGCCATCTGTTTCTCTCCATGTTTATTTCTCCCTACCAGGTCTCCCTAATTGTTGTGTGTCTCCAAATTATGGGTGCCTGTCATTTTATTTCTGCCCCTTTGTGTGTATGTCGATCTTTGTCCCCCCATTTCCTCTTTTGTTATGTTATATGATCTCATGCTCAAAACCCTAATAGTGCATGCGCTAATGGCGTTTCGAGACACTGCTGGTCAGGATATCTTATTGGAGATTTTGCATGCACTGAGACATTCATTTATTAAAGGGTGAAATGCTCTTTAATAATTAAATTTATCTTTTTCTTGTTTCAAAGGATTACTGCCGGCGATAATGCTGCTATTGCAGCACCCTACCAAAGGAAAGATTACCTTTGTGCGTTGAAGCCGATTTAACAAGAATCTCGGCGGCACTTGTACCACCACAATACCTGTTCTGTTATTGCCATCTCAGGCATTATCACAACTTTCCACTGTTGTGGCTAGTGCTAACGGTGTACTAAACCTGCCTGATTTGTGTTGGCGCCACCTACATTTGTTTTTGTCCCACCTACATTAGACAACGTTCAAAAAAAATTCAAGGACAAATTTAAGTTCCCAAATCCACCCTTGCTTGTATTATATTGAAAGATAATCTTCTGATTGCCAGCTCTGTAAGCATCCAACCAAAGTCTGAACATTTTTGACAAAGAATGTACAGAAAACAGAAGTGTCTGTATTTATAAATAATATTTAGGTGTCTAAAAGATTATTAGGACTATGAAGGAACAAAAAAGATTTTATTTTGTATTTAATAAAGTGAAAAAAAGCTTTGTGAAGTTTTTATTCAATTAAACTTTATTCTAAAATTAGGTCTGTGTGTATTTTTTTACTCTTGGTACAATTGGCAGGGACTACTGGGGTGCCTCAAAGGTCATTTAGAAAATCAGAAGCATTGGAATTAGGAACTACTACAGAAGGATAACACTTTAGTTGAATTCCTTACTAAGACACACAGAATAGTGTTTTGGAGAGCTAAAATATAAGTGATTATATAATTAGAGCTGATTCTAGTAATAGATAAGTAGACACACTTTTTTTCGCAAAGGGAGCACTTTGTTGTGCTTTTCATACTTCTGCTGTAATTCCATTATAATGTGCTCTGTTATTCAAAACCCAATTAAAGGGATTACCAGTTCAATTATCTATTTTCTAAAATGGCCATGTGGAGTAGATTATTAAAAACAAACAAATTCGGATATCAGAAACAGACTCATAGGCTATAAAAGCCACAGCATAAGTTATAATCCAGAGACAGTGGAAATTAACTTCAAATATTTTTTTTTTACCCAAACACTTTTATGAAGCTAATGTTTCTCCATAGATATATCTATATCAATATCAATCATCAAAGGTAGGTATTTAGCTAGTAATTTGCAGAGAAAGGATGCAAACAGAGTTACACATTTGTGCAGGAGTGCACCTAGCTTAAAGATAAACAAGTGGAGGACAAAGGTGTGACAAAGTCATAGTATAGAATCTGGTTTAAGTTACATGGTTTGAAAGTGTTTCTTTCCCACAGATGCAGGAGGCTGACAGGGTGTGTCAGCAGTAAGAGCAATCACCAGCGCTGCTGATGAGAATACTTTCTTAAAGGGAAGGTGGAGTGTCATCTGCCCATCTAGCTAGGGCTGTGAAAGGAGTATCGAGTATAAAAACTGGCATGTCTCATTGTTCAGGGTTACCGATGCTGAATAAGTCAGCTGGTGTCTAGAGAACTGTTCTCTGTTAATTTAGCATTAGTGTCACCAAAAAGTGTGTGGAACAGACAATAAAGCAATGTAAACAAGCAAGAAGTTGTTTATGTCTGCTTCAAGAGAAATGTGCTTGTTACCCAAGTGGTATGAGAAGTGCGTATGCTCAGTTAAGCAAGTTTCAACTCTCCACTGTCCAACCCACTTAGACTTAACATGGAGGAAAATTGATAGCCCTCCTGAATGTGGCTGCTACAGAGCAAGCTCAGGTGCTTGGAGTTGCAGAGGCACAGGAGGAAAACACCTGGCTCTAAAGTGAAGATTTTGTCTAGGTGAGGCATAACTGAAATGTACCACCTGGTTTGGCTCTGCAGAAAATGTAACCAGCTGATGACATAAAAGTGTGTCTGGTGTCCTTTGAGAGGGCTGCAAAAAGGGCTGAGAGACTGGCGTTATATCTAACTGGTGAAGCCAAGCTAGTTATATGGATCTGGATGAGAACCGGGCCTCTGATTATCCATTCTTAAAGAGATATCGGCTCGCATCGGATTTTTGAGGCCAGGCCAAACCCTGCACTATCATGAGAGGCACTATAACAAAGACAAACTGGTTAGAGCACAATTGGCTGAGCTTTCCAAAAAAAAAAAAATTTACTGCGGCCAATGAAGAATTAGTCTACTCAGATTGTCAAAGTTTTGGCAATAGATCATTGCATCTGGGGACTGGACCACAGCTGGCAAAGATGGGTGCTACAGTCAAAGCCATAGACTTATGAAGAGCTTGCCACAGTCGTAGAAAGGCTTTTTGTCTTTACAAGAAGTGACCAAGGCACCTGTATTGGTGTAAAGCTGATGGTACGTCAAATACCAGGGTTGTCAATCCTAGCTACAGGGCCCAATAGTACATCGGGAAGACTTTGTTTGTTCTGAGTGACTGTGCTTATCAACCAAAATCTTGTCTTTAGTTTTGGTTCATTAGGGAATGAGCTTACATTGGTTTCCAGCTCGGGCTTGACCAAAACCACAACTACTTGGTTGGTCAAGGTGAAGGTGCTATGCATGCATGGGACAACGGAGGAGTATAAGAGAACACTTCTGTAAGTCACACTTAAAAACCAAACAGTTATGGTGATGGCTATCATAGAGCCAAAAGTCCCATATCCACTCATTCTGGGGCAAGGCTTCACACTATTTAAAGAGGTCCTTGGTGAGCAAGTCCAGCCGGACATGCCAGCAACTGATTCAACGGTTCTAAAGGACCTGCCAAAAAACCCACAACATCTGGACCTAACGCTTTGGGAATGTGGAAGCATGGAAAGTCCGAAGTAGCATTGGCTAGTGACATTGTGGATGAACCCACCTAACTTGTGAGTGAGCATGTGGACTGGTCCGCAATACCAATTTTGATTTCTCTGCTGGGCTTTGCTTATGACCAACTTAACGATGCAACTTTAGAACTTTAGAACATGCTTTTAAAAGTGACTGAAGTGAATGATGTAGCAAAAGCCACGAATGTTAACCTTTTTTGGTGCTAAAAATAACTTTCTGGATAGCATTGCTATTGTACAGAGAGTGAAGTTAGAACAGTTAATGGGTCCTCAGATTCATGTACCCAAAGTGTTAAAAGCAGCACATACACAAGTCTGTTAAGGATATCTGGGGGAAGATAAAACACAGGAACAAGTTCTGCTAAGGTTTTACTGGCCAAGTGTACACATGGCAGTGACAAAGTTTGCTGGTCCTGTTCTATTTGCCACAGAACCTGTCACAAACCCATGTACAGGGCGCCTCATCCCAATATTACAAGTTCTCTTTGAACGGATAGCCATGGACCTTGTGGACACGCTGAAGAAACCCGCTCATGGGCACTAATATATCCTAGCAGTGCTTAACTATGCAATACTATATCCAGAGACAGTTTCGTTACGGAACATAAAGTCCATTACCATAGACAAAGAACTTACATTGATATTCACACACTAGGGAATACCCAAGGAAATTCTCACAGAGCAGGGCATCCCATTCATGTTCAAGCTGATGAAGGACATGTTCCAGTTGTAAGGGGTGACAGCTATTCACACCGCTGTGTATCATCCACAAATGCCCGGCTTGGTGGAGCACTTTAACCGAACATTAAATCGCTTGCTCAGGAAAACTGTTGCGTAGAAAAAAAAGATTGGAATGCTCTTATTCTTTATTTGATGTTTGCCATCCATGAGGTACTTCAAGCCTCTACGGGGGTTTAGTCCCTTTGAGTTAATGTTCGGATGACAGGCCTGGGGTGTCTTGGATATGTCAAAATAAGGATGGGAGCAGCAAGAAGCCAAACTGCCAAATCTGGTACAATTTGTACCCTAAATGTATGAGAGGCTAGGAAAGATAGGCCCTTTGTACAACAGCATGTAAAGGAGGCTCAGGAACCTAGGCAGTTCTTGTACAATACTAAATATCCCTGGCCCCCTCATTGTACCCCTAGCTGTATGGTACAAATGTTTAAAAGTAGAGTGTTACCCTATTGTGCCACTACAAATGCCAGTAAGCATTGACAGCCTACGAGTGTTGGTGTATGCCGGAGCTTGTAGATGTACTAGCACCAGCATGCACATGGGCACAAGAGCGTACTTACTTTTATCTTGGTCCGCCTTAGTCCCAGTGGGAAGCTTCTGGTCTATAAGGTTAAAAAATGCAATAACGAGCATATGGACCGATCTCAAGGACTATGCTCCACAAAATTATGCTAGCTCCAGTGAGCCTGTCTATAAATTTACAATAATGAATAATGCATAGCAAGTCAGGAGCAGTCTCTTATGCAGCTCAACCAATTCATTGATAGCCCTCGGTGAGCAGAATAAGAGTTGTGTCTTTAACTACAATAAAGGTTCTCATATTTATGTGATATTTGAAACAAGTGCTCATTATCAACTGGCTTGCAGTTGTAAATTTTTATCTACGGCATTTCACTCAAGAATGGTTTAGATCTACTATGAAGTTGTCACAATAGCCAGATAGTTGGAATGGTCTTGATTTCTGCTTAAGTGACATCTACCCCCAGAGAGGTGCGAAATCTAACGGAGGAGAGGTATTTACCAAGGATTTCTGCAAGGGAGTATGGTCTTTGCTGCTCTCAACCGCAGGTTACGGTCCTCAGGTGGTGCAGAGCAGATAATACAGAGAAACACAAAGTAACTGTAAGGCAGAATGTAATGTAGCCTCAGGTGTATGGAATTCCGCAATAGGATGAGTGCTGTGCGATAATCAGCTGTATAGCCATGAATTTAGAAACTAGGATAAGCTGAGGAGGAAGTACAGTCACAGGTCTAAACAGCAGAATAAGCTGAAGAGATATAGCTGTGAAGTGATGCACTGGGGTGAGCAGAAGTACTGAGATACACACAGGTGATATAACTCTGGAACAGGACCAATGATGAACGATACCCTGCAGTGAGGTCACAGGTCTTGATTTGTAGAATTAGCTGATCAGGTAATGCTGTAAAGTGATGAACTACTGAGAGAAAAAGTACTGAGATCCACACAGGTGTTATAACTCTGGAACAGGACCGATGATGATCAATGATTTGCAGTGAGGCCACAGGTCTTGACTGTGGAATAAGCTGAACAGGTAATGCTGTTAAGTGATGAACTGCGGAGAGCAAAAGCACTTAGATCCCCACAGGAGTTATAACTCAGGAACAGGACCGATGCTGCAGCCGATGAACGAACGGCCTAACTTGCGAAGACAGAAACAAAGGTAAGAATGAGCACAGATGGGAGTCAGAGGAGATGCTTCCTATCAGGTAGGAGACCTGATGAACTGACACCCATAGAACTGAGAAGGACCCTTATAAAGGGAACTGGATGGTGCAGAGGTTTTAAAAGGTTCCCGGGGTTGCGCTAGTGCAGAATGCTTGGCAAGATGGCGTCCGAAAATAGAGGAACGTCAGACTGTACAACAGATAGGAGTAACCACGGGAAACCCATGTATACAAGGCTTAGAATGGAACTAAACCGGTAAGATGCATGATAGAAGTTAGTTTAAAATGTGTTAGTATACAAACAAAAAAATATTCTATATGAAATTGCTGTCCCTTCCAAGAATATTACAGTTTGTTTTAATATGCAACAACTATTTGTTCTCTGACTGATACTGCTTGCAATTAAAAATACTTAAATGAATTGTTCTCAAAATATAATTGGTATCTATATTAGGCATAAAGATCTGTCATTGAGAGTAGGCTGTTCATGTCTTATGCTAAAAAAAATAATGAAAAGTTTCTCAGTTAGTGAAGATTCAATGTTTATTTTAGCAGAATGATTTTAGTATAAACACATACATAGGCTACATTAAGTTAGCTGTTCTTTATTGGCAAATTATTTCAGTATCAATATATATATTCCAATATAATTGGATTTAGGAAAAACACCTGTCTTACTTGAATGATTAGTTTCAAAATTTGAATGTAGAAACTAATTGAATATTTAGTGAACTTTTAACAATCGATCTTATCTGGCACATATGCAGATATCAACTTATTATTGCATTGGGGCCGCATTCATTGGTCACTTTTGTGACACCACAAGCACTCATGTTGCTGCCTGTAGTGCCATCAAAGTTTGACACTCTAATTTTCAAAAAAAAAATTCTATGGTATCGAACAACCAGAGACAACATGAGGGGCATAGGGCTATAAAGCATTGGCCCAGTACTTTTTATTTGAGAGGCTAGATTATTTTTTACACACCAAGCCCTAAAGTACCAAGCACAGAACTGAACAAGCTGGGAAATTTTACACAATGGCAGGGAGACACACACTCACTTTTTCCCTTTAAATAGTTTTAAAATAGCCTAGCCTGTGTAGCCTGGTACCGTTGCCCATTACCAGGGCTACCCTAATACTTTTTTAGCACCTTCAGTGTCAAACAGCACAGGCTAAATAGAGCTATACCTGTTTTCATATTTAAGGGGAGGGATACTTTAAAAAAATATATTTAATATTTAATCCTGTTTGACAGTCAAAGTAGCTCAAACAGCTAATTTTTTTTCTTACTATTCAGTGGCAGTTTTGCCATAGTGTGATTGCATGCTAAATGGGACGGTTTGTATCCCAGCAAGCTCTCGAAACGGCAAATGTGGTTCAAGGCCTTGCATTTTCAGATGTAATTTTGTCTTTAGTAAATTGCACAGTTTAAGAACCAAACATAAAATAGCATGAAAACATGTTCAGTGAGACTGAATGTTACTCAATATTCTCCTTAGTGTCTCTTTGATTATAAAAGCATCTTGGAAAGATTGAAAGATTGATTACAAAGCTGTTAAGCCATGGATGCTAACAGCTTAAAGTGACTGGTCTGATTGTAGATCTTTATTTCACTGTAACACAATCTTTTTCTACTTTTAAGAATTTCTGTTCTAATATATCATATGTTTATAGCTAAAACAGCACGTGAACTACAGAATTGTGATATCATCCATACGTCAGGACCCAATCCTTTGAGTGAATAAAAGAGAAGAGAGAACAGATCATAAGCAGTCGCAAGTGTCATTTATGTTCAGACACGAATAACAAGCAATTGCGTTCATTAGCACAAGGTCGGTTTCTGAGCATACACAGAGCTATTTCACGCAAGATAGGGCACGCAAATGAACTTATGTCCAAAAATGGATCAGGCCTTTTGTGTTTTCAATGTATGAAACAAAATCAAGTATTAAATAACAAGACATATGTAAAGCTGAAGAATTAGACATCTGGCACTAAAAGAGGAAATAGTTTGCATGACAATGATATGTATATGTGGACTCCAATACTGACATTTCAAAGCCACAAAGCAAAAGGAAAAGTATAATGAAAAATTCTGAATCCTCTAATCAGTATTTACTTCTTTTAGATCTAAACTGATACTCAGAGAGAGCACTGGGTAGAACAAAAACATAAGCAAAAACAATGAAATAATAGTGCAATAACCGACCATAGATTTAAAATTCTCATAAGACATAACTTACAATCAGGGGAAAAAAGTGTCCAAACAAAGATGTTCAATTCCCCTTGCATATCTGAACTAGACGTCACATTGAGTTTGCATATATACTCATTAACAAAAATGAATAAATAATAATCATTAAAGGAGGAAAAAACGCAAACCCTCCAATGCAGAATTACATGACAGTTATTGTCCTTTACATATTAAAAAGGATTCACCTTATTAACAATGTGTTAGACTAGGAGCAAGACCAGTAAGTTTGAATACTATGAGTATGTATGAGAATAAAGCTTATTTCAAAATGAAAATGTAAACCCAAAGGTAACCACAAGTGCCGTAATTGTAGTTGGTGTGTCTTTATTGAGATTCAGATATAGCAAAAATTTGTAAATTAATTTATTTTTCTTTTGTCTTTTCCACGCAACTGTGTGGTCTATTTAGTCTGGCTTCTGGCTAACCATTATGTGAAAGGCTCGGGTAAAGAAGCAGAGGTCATTGGGTCAGCAGGGTATGATCAAGGGTGTGCTGGAGGGCCTGGAGGGTGTGCATAAGGGGATGGAGGGAAAGATGCTTCTGGTGGGTAGCCATAGGGGGCCGGAGGTAGCCACAGGGGGCAGGAGATTAGACATTGGGGGATGGGAGCAGAGATCTGGGTGGTGGGGATGCAGAGTTGACTGGGGGGAGATGGAGTGGCATCCGAAAGTTTAATTTAGGTTAAATAGGCTAGTGAAGCAGCAGGGGAAAAGTGGGGACTACAAACAGGGAAAAATGGTGCATGATGGAGCAGAGGGTCTGAGATGGGAAAATTAGGGTGATGAATCGGAGTGAACAATTGGGATAATGGGAAAGGTGTGGAAAATTAGGACATATATTTTGGAAGGGTGGAAGTGAGATGTGGGGAAACGAGGTCAGTGAAACATGAAAAGATGTTGCGGATGTCTGAGAGTGAAATTATTGTTTATGAGGTTTCTGTCTAACTTGTGATTTAGCTAGGTAAGGGTAGTACAGATCTCCTGGGTAGTGCCTACAAGGTTCGAGTTGGATAGGTGCAGGTTCTCGTATAAGTGAATGATTGTCTGCTGCCAAATGACCTCTTCTTCCTCCTTCTGAGGATCCTCCACATTACGGGCCCCCACCACCAGAGTCTCCGGGATTTCCTCCACCTCCTCCTGAGCTGCAGAAAGATGAAAGACAAATGTATAGCTATTCCCAAGCAAACCAATATTTACAATACGTAAAACAATGACAATTGTTTGCAACCTATTTATCCGTGTACTAATTTTGAAATACTGCTTCGTATTTTTGGGGGGCATAAGTAAACATCAATGTATAAACCAGCATATATGAGCGGTGAATTATTAAATATGTATGATTTGGATCCTGCTATGGTTTTTAAAGTAGCTATTCATTTATGTTATGCACTGTGGAAATAAATGTACACTAGGATGACTATGTTGCTGAAGACGTGACAAGGATTTGTTATGTACATTAGAAATTTACAAATAAGTCAGATAATATTGGTGTGTGTGCGATATTGTTTAAGCCAAAACCAGAGCCGGACTGGCCATCTGGCTCTTCTGGCAAATGCCAGAAGGGCCGATGGCTGGATGGGCCGGCCCGACTCCTCCTGTCTTCGTGGTGGCTGGTTCCTCCCCTTCCTCTGTTACGCACTCCTCAGCTCCTTCCCCCGTTATGCTGTGCACTGTTACACTGGTGAGTTTCCTGTGCAATTTTCGCGGGGGGGGGAGGGTTAGTCGCAGGGGTGCCGCAATTTTCGAGGGGGGGGGCGCGGGCATGCTGCAATTTTCATTGGGGGGTTCCGGGGGTGCCGTCATTCTCACGGGGGGGTGTCAAGAGTGTGAGAGAGCCAGGGGTTAGGGGGTGCTGGGAAAGGGGGTGAGAGAGCCAAAGGGGAAGAGGTGCTGGGAGAGGGGTGTGAGAGCCAGGGGGTAGGGTGTGCTGGGAGAGGGGATGAGAGAGCCAGAGGGTGCTGGAAGAGGGGGTGGGAGAACCAAAGGGGAAGGGGATGCTAAGAGAGGGGGTGAGAGAGCCAAAGGGGAAGGGGGTGCTGGGAGAGGGGGTGAGAGAGCCAAAGGGGAAGGGGGTGCTGGGTGAGGGGGTGAGAGAGCTAAAGGGTAGGGGTGCTGGAAAAGGGGGTGAGAGAGCCAAAGAGGAAGGGGTGCTCGGAGAGGGGTGAGAGAGCCAAAGGGGAAGGGGTGCTGTGAGAGGGGTGAGAGAGCCAGGGGGAAGGGGGTGCTGGGAAAGGGGTTGAGAGAGCCAGGGGTGCTGGGAGAGGGGGTGAGAGAGCCAGGGGGTAGGGGGTGCTGGGAGATTGTCACTCACCGGACCGTGAGTGCCTCTACTCTGGTGCGAGGTCCTCCATCTTTTCTCGCTACACCTGCCATCTGCACATGCGCAGGTCTCACTAGTAGCTTCACCTGTCCATGGAGGTGATTGACAGGTCAATTACCTCACCCTATTTGAGGCACCTGCAATCCTAGGTAGGGGCCTGATCTTGAAGTCTCATTCCCGGTGAACTTTTATAGGTGTGTGCAGATCCCAGACTGCTTCCAGCTTTACTCGTTATACAGTTTCCCAAACTGTGTGCAGATTGTTCTTACTACAGCTTCCACGCTGCTCCCTGGTTCAACTCAGCGGCGGTTCTCACACCGCTACAACACTATCATCCCGCTGATCGTGTCACAGCTTCCACGCTGCTCCTGGCTCCACTCAGCAGCGGTTCTCTGACCGTTCCAACGCTGACATCCTGCTGATCGTGTTACAGCTTCCACGCTGCTTCCCTGCTCAACTCAGCGGCGGTTCCCATACCGCTACAACGCTTCATCTCCCAGCTGATTCCGGATCTACACAACTGGGTATGCATTACTACTATTGACTATTATCTATGCTACTCACATACCAGTTGCATCCGTTATCGTTTATTACGCAGGGTACAAGTACCCATATAGACTGTGTTTCCACTTTGCTCCAGTTAGGACTGCTGTCACTCAAGCTCGTTAGCTACTCACGCTACTACTTGGCGTCATTGTGCATAAACTGCTGTGTTCAGCTTATCCTCACTGCAAGGCACCAACTATATATACAGACTATTCATTGTGCCCTCCAAGACATTGCTATACTCGCGCTGTTCCCATACAGACACAGTTTGTCTTTCAACTTCACTCCCCTGCACCTGGACAAGTCCTCACTCCTTCCACAGCAGTGGTACAACTTGCTGCACGCAGACCACTGACTTCCCTGCTACATACCTGCACCTGGATCCGTTTCCTCACCATAGCAGTGGTATAACTTGCTGTACGCAGACCACTGACTCCTCCTTTACTTACCATCACATATCCACGTCCACTCCTCGTGTCTACATTATCTTCAGTCTCCAGTTTACAGCTCCAAGTCGTTGATTGCCTCAGACTATCTCTACTCTCCTGCTGTTGTGTCACTCCAATCATTCACCTGCCTGCTTTGAGGTGCGTGCCATATCCCCGCCTCTCCAGCAGAGTACCATCTGGTGAAACTCGGGTAGCAACTCCTAGTGCCCGTGACAGAGAAGGGGTGAGAGAGCCAGGGGGTGCTGGGAGAGGGAGTGAGAGAGCCAAAGGGGAAGGGGGTGATGGGAGAGGGGTTGTGAGAGCCAGGGGGTAGAGGGTGCTGGGAGAGGGGATGAGAGAGCTAGAGGGTGCTGGGAGAGGGGGTGGGAGAGCCAAAGGGGAAGGGGATGCTGGGAGAGGGGGTGAGAGAGCCAAAGGGGAAGGGGGTGCTGGGAGAGGGGGTGAGAGAGCCAAAGGGTAGGGAGTGCTGGGAAAGGGGGTGAGAGAGCCAAAGAGGAAGGGGTGCTGGGAGAGGGGTGAGAGAGCCAAAGTGGAAGGGGTGCTGTGAGAGGGGTGAGAGAGCCAGGGGGAAGGGGGTGCTGGTAAAGGGGTTGAGAGAGTCAGGTGGTGCTGGGAGAGGGGGTGAGAGAGCCAGGGGGTAGAGGGTGCTGGGAGATGGGGTGAGAGAGCCAGGGGGTGCTGGGAGAGGGGGTGAGAGAGCCAAAGGGGAAGGGGGTGCTGGGAGAGGGGTTGTGAGAGCCAGGGGGTAGGGGGTGCTGGGAGAGGTGATGAGAGAGCCAGAGGGTGCTGGGAGAGCCAAAGGGGAAGGGGATGCTGGGAGAAGGGGTGAGAGAGCCAAAGGGGAAGGGGGTGCTGGGAGAGGGGGTGAGAGAGCCAAAGGGGAAGGGGGTGCTGTGTGAGGGGGTGAGAGAGCCAAAGGGTAGGGGGTGCTGTGAGAGGGGTGAGAGAGCCAGGGAAAAGGGGGTGCTGGGAAAGGGGTTGAGAGAGCCAGGGGGTGCTGGGAGAGGGGGTGACAGAGCCAGGGGGTAGGGGGTGCTATGAGATGGGGTGAGAGAGCCAAGGGGTGCTGGGAGAGGGGGTGAGAGAGCCAAAGGGGAAGGGGGTGCTGGGAGAGGGGGTGAGAGAGCCAAAGGGGAAGGGGGTGCTGGGTGAGGGGGTGAGAGAGCCAAACTGGAAGGGGTGCTGTGAGAGGGGTGAGAGAGCCAGGGGGAAGGGGGTGCTGGGAAAGGGGTTGAGAGAGCCAGGGGGTGCTGGGAGAGGGGGTGAGAGAGCCAAAGGGGAAGGGGGTGCTGGGAGAGGGGGTGAAAGAGCCAAAGGGGAAGGGGGTGCTGAGAGAGGAGGTGAGAGAGCCAAAGTTGAAGGGGGTGCTGGGAGAGGGGGTGAGAGAGCCAAAGGGGAAGGTGTTGCAGGAAGAGGGGGTGAGAGAGCCATGGGGAAGGGGGCGCTGGGAGAGGGGGTGAGAGAGCCAGGGTGGTAGGGAGTGCAGGAAGAGGGGTGAGAGAGCTGGGGGTAGACGGTGCAGGAAGACGTGTGAGAGAGCCAGGTGAGTAGGTGGTGCACGAAGATGTGTGAGAGCCAGTGGAGAAGGTGGTGCAGGGGGTTAAGTGAGCCAGACAAAGGTGAAGATGGTGCAGGGGCATAGGTAAAAGAAAGTGTAAAGGGAGAGACATCTTAAAAATGGGAATGTCAGGGATGCAGCCATCATAAAACACAAGTAGTAATGAAGAATGGAAATGCACAGAGGGGACAAGTGTTAAAAAAAATAAAAAATCAAGCCTTCATACTCCATTCACTTATATTTTGTATACCCCCACTTCTAAATTTCTGCTTCGACCACTGCCCTCTGTTGCTGCTCCCGACTGCTTGTGTGAGCTGGCAGCTGCTGATCCCTCCTTGCCCAGCTCCCAGTAGGAGAACAGAAAACAGGATGCCATAATCAGGTAAGCTCATATATTTTCTCGTGTGCAATGTGTTTTTAACCATCCTTTCTTGAACTGGGGACATTATAGCGTACCCAATAATGTTTAACACTATGTATTGCTCATTATTGCGCTGTAATTTTTGTTGCATATTTATCTGTTATCAATTTAATATTTATCTGTACAGAGATTTTTAATTAAGAGGAAAAAACATTGCTTGTCATAAATTTTATCTGTGATTGTGTCAATATATCTATTTTTGTTTGCATTGTAAATGGTGTATTAAGCTGCTCTTGGGACTCACACTCAGTATCTGATATGCTGTACCAATTTTTATTTGTGAATGAGTTTTTGTCTGGGCACTACTAATGATTTGGGGGCACTACTATGGCATAATGTTATTTGGGGGCACTATTGTGGTATAATATGATTTGGAGGCACTGTTGTGACATAATATGATTTGGGGGCACTACTGTATGGTATATGTTTTGGGGGCACTACTATGCCATAATATGATTTGTGGGCACTTCTGCATGACCAAATATGAATTGAGAGTAATACTATGTGGCATAATATGACCATGGAGCACTACGATGTGGCATAATATGAACTGGGCAGACTATGGTGTGGCATCATATGAACTTCTGCCAAAGGCAAGTCTTTCATTGTTGAATATGATGGCAACCCAAAGAAGTTGCTGTATCGCGGCCCAAAATTCCTCTTGTCGGCCCTGCCTGTGAGTCAAGGGGGTAGACGTCTCCAGGTAAATAATCTAAATGTTTCCTATCTAATCAAAATGATGGATCACTTCCAATTATCTCTCACTCACCTCCTCTATCCCCCTTAATTTATATACTGTGTTATTTCAAATGAATAGAAAAGACGCATATCCAGTTACAGTAGTAAAAAAAATATTTTTCTCTGACATTTTGCTGTAGATGGAAATACTTTCAATGCGGCCATGTGGGTTCAAATGATCATTCAATAGTTATGTTTTTTTTTAGATATATGTTAGAGTTTTATTTCATGTGGAATGATTCATGAAAATTCTGCCATTACTATTTAATTGAGGGAATAGGATACCTGTTACCTATATGTGTGTGTAAATACTCTGTTGTTGCTATTTTGTGGGAGATTTGAAAAAAGCTAAATATTGGTTTCCTACAGTGGCGCCTGTATAATTGGTGGTATTGCTGTAGTATTGGGCGGCGTGCTGGTGGCAATGTTGTAGTGTGTTTGGGGCTTAGTATTACTAATAAGTAGGAGAGGGTATTGCTGTAATGTGGGAGGTGATGCCGGATGCTGTAATGTGGGGGGTCATGCTGGACGCTGTAATGTGGGGGGTGATGCTGGATGCTGTAATGTGGGGGGTGATGCTGGTTGCTGTAATGTGGAGGGTGATGCTGATTGCTGTAATGTAGGGGGGGAGCTGGTTGCTGGAATGTGGGGGGTGATGCTGGTTGCTGGATTGTGGGGAGTGATGCTGGTTGCTGGAATGTGGGGAGTGATGCTGGTTGCTAAAATGTGGGGGGTGATGCGGGTTGCTGGAATGTGGGGGGTGATGCTGGTTGCTGTAATGTGGGGGGTGATGCCGGTTGCTGGAATGTGGGTGGTGATCTGATTGCTGGAATGTGGGGCCTGATGCTGGTTTCTGGAATGTGGGGGGTGATGCTTTTTGCTGCAATGTGGGGGTCATGCTAGATGCTGTAATGTGGGGGGATGCTGGTTGCTGTAATGTGGGTGGATATCAATGTAGTATGAGTGTGTGTGGGGGGTTACTTATTGTTGTAATTTGGGTACTAATAATGTATTATCATGGTATTTATTGATGTAATTGGGGTGCTAACAATGTAATGTTGAGGGTCATTAGAAGAAATAAATGCCCCCCCCCCACACACACACACTCATACTACATCATGTTGTACTGCACCAGCAACGTGCACTGCGCCAGCATCAGTGTGCAACAATATAATGCATGGAGCCCACGTCACGTGGGCCTGTGTGCTTTAAATGCCAGGGCTGATTTTTAGCCCCAGTCTGGCTCTGGCCAAAACATGCAATTCGCTAAAACAAGGTACAAATGGTTACAGTGTACCTATTTGAGAAAGTGGTTTTAATAGGGGTGGGCTGTAGCCTGTGTCGATATGGCCCACCCCTTAGACACTGATCATCAATGCAGGCCAATGCCATGGTCTCCAGGGGAGACAGCTGGAGGTGTGAAGGGGGACCACTTTCAGTTCTTTGGGAGTGCCTGTTTAAAGTTGTGCCAGCTGTGTGAAATGCGAAAAGATAACGTTTTACAAAAGGCAAATGGATAATATTTGCTTTAAATTGTTAAAGAAACATACACACAACCAAATTTGGAGCTTAGACTTTTTGGCTAAACAAAAAAAAAAATTGTAACAATTAGCCTTCCTACAAACCAAAATTCCATTCTAGCTTATAAACATTTGATTTTTTTTGTTCACATGATGTGTACTAGAGTCTCAGATAAAATTTAAAAATGAGTAGGGTAAGCCAAACACAAATATATTGACGTGCATTGCAATATCTTCCCAGATTCTGACTGTGGTGCAGACCTCACAAGGAGCGTATCTCTGTGGAAGACAGCCTCTGTGACTATTTTGTCCACCTGATATTTTAAAGCCTGAGACAAGGAAGGTTTTATTTTGTTTTTAAATATCACAATCACACCTACCAACGCACTAGTTAGGGCCTTCTCTTTTCGACGCCTCTTCTCTCATGGTCTCCATTCTTACAAAAGGATGCCTATAAATCATTTCTAATGGTGGCTGTAAAACTTACAGACTTTACCTGCACAGTGGATTTCACTCTTAGTGGCCCATGGCAAAAAGGGATATTTGCCACAGTTCCCCTATAAGGGAACAGGTAGGAACACAGTTAGTCTACAGCAACAGGCTGCAGACAGGGTCAAGTTTTTCCTAGGTTCCTCTTTTAGCACATACACACACAGATGGTCCATATGGGTGTAATTGGTTTTGCTTTGCAGTGATTTGTTGTAGTGCTGGGGTGGAGGATAAAAGCATGGACTGTATGTGTTGGTGGGACCACCGATGCCAGTAAGTGGCCGGCTTGCAGACAGTGAAGTTATCTTTAGCCAGATGTAGGTGATGGGGCTTTTTGTGGTACTGTTAAATGGTTCAGCATACCTGTGCCCAATTCCTGTGAATGCTGTACCTTCTCACAATATATACTTATATATATGTATATAATGTATATATATATATATATATATATATATATATATATACATATACACATGCATATATATATATGCATACACATGCACATCTGCATGTGCCACCAACAAGTATTACTCCTCTGACTACAGCTATGTTTAGCGTAACAGTGAGTTTCAAGTTATGTAGACCTCTGCTGAGCCCAGCATATCATGATATAAAGCACACCCATAGACTTAATATATGTGAGCAAGCTGACCTAAGTTTAGTAAACTAATTTATCTTACTCTAACAGCTCAAGAAGACATAGCCAAGAGATAAGTCCATTGTACTCACCAATAATATAAAACAGTAAAGTAAAAGTGTGAAAGAAAAGAAATGTCTGAAGTGAACATTCTCAGAAGCCCCAGAAGTCACAAAATGGAGTGAGCCAAGGAGGAAGAGGAGGGCCAGGAGCAGCCTGAGAAGGAGAAGGAGGGCTAGGACCAGGCTGACATTGCAGAGGAGAGACATGAGCTGCCTGAGAGGAGGAGGCTGATGAAAAATGTAAGTATCTTTAGGTAATGTAGGAAATTTTGTGGGGTTGGATGGCTAGCATTAAAGTGTAGTTTTCAGAAATCCTTGATATCATACATGGAATTTACCCTAGACCTAAGCAATATTTTCCATTCCACAGGTTTCTAACATGATGGACCTAATAATTATTTGTGGTCAATCAACTAGCACTCTCCAGCCACCCCACAAATATTTATATCTGCATTTGCAACCAAAAAGTAATAGTACTCTGGCTACTACTGTGTTTAGCATAATATGACTTTGCAGAGAGTTTCAAGTTATGTCACACTTCAGAACTCTGCGGAGCACGGCAAATGTGTAAACAAAATATACCCAGAAAAGTAATATTTCTGGCTCCCCAGCACAAGTGTCCAGCACCCTAGACCCAGGTGAACATCTCTCATCCCTGCCTTTTCTGTTAGCCAAAATAAAACTAACTAAACAAATACCAAAAAAGAATAAAAATAAATGTAGAAAATATATATAATAGAAAAATGTTTTATTATATAATATTATTTTCAGGTTTGTTTGTTTATTTATTTAGCAAAAAGAATTGCAAAGTAAGTTCTTTGTAAATATATTATTTATATTATTTAAAATGTGTATTATTATGCATTGAAAATTATAATACATAGTTAAGTTCAGTAGTGTTGCGTTGTGTTCAGAGGATTTTAATTGAGTTGATTTATAATAATTAGCCTTGAGTTTACTGTACAGAAAAGGTCTTAGGTAAATACAATATTATTTACTTTATTTAAGGGTTGGAGTTTACACATACACTGTATATACATAATGTTGTAGTTACCTAAAAACTCTCCTCATAAGTAAACTCAAAGCTAATTATTATATAATCAACGCAACTCAAATCATCTGAGCACAATGCAACTCAAGTCAACTAAACTTACCTATTTGTAATATTACCAACGCATAGCATACTCGTGGTCTGTTGAGCCAGAAACGGCTTGATTCCGTGATCGGACGCAGGAATGTGCTGTAACACTTTTATGTCATGTAAATTGCGTATGAATGAATTCATCTTGCAATCTGTTCCTTTATTAATTTGATAGTATGCATGTCGGCAATACATGCGTATAATAAAACATTCTTAATACATATTTAAAGTTTTAAAATTCAATGGGGGAATTCAACTTACCTGACACAACTCAGCGTTAAGCATATTACCGTTAATACGATAATTTTAACACTGATTTCTGCTCGCGGCTCAGGGACCTGAGAGCAAAAAGCTGTTGTTGAAATTACCCTACTAACGGTAATTATGTGCACTATTACCGTAGTATCCGTAATACTGTTAGTACGGTAATAGTGAACAATTGAATATGCCCCTATAACACTATAATGCAAAATGAATTAAACCATTTAATATACAGCAATAGGGATTTTCCTTTTACTGGTTACAGTAAATTAATTAATGTATTATAAATTCATAGTATTGGCATATCATAATGAAAACAGTCAGATGTAACGTAAAAATGCTCACTTCTTCCATAAACTGTTGAATGAATACTGATAAATCGTAAAATATATGTACACTAAAAAAGGCCTGATTCATTAAGGAATGTAAATTGAAAGCAAAGTCCGATTTTTAAAAACAGACAGAAAATATAACAGTATTCAACAAGAAGAGGATCTCAAGAAAAGTTTTAGATGAATACAGGTCTAAGTATGCTCTGCTTATATGGCACTTGCTGCATTCAAACTGCACAATGCACATTTTTTAAAAAAAGTTTTTTGTTTTTCCTTTTTTTTTTACATGAAATGCATATGTCAGGATGTTATTAATGTCTACTGTGCCTAAAATGCATTTTTACAGTTGCTCTTACTTGCAACACATGTTCTACCCTGCATACATGACTGTCATCATTGTCACTCTGTACTTACACCTGCCCTGTAGCTGGTGCAAGAGATATGGCTGAATATCAAATACCTGACAGAGGTGGAATTGGACAGATGTATGGGTACTCAACTTTGGCACACCCGTATTGTACATTGACTACGTGTGTACGTCCCTTCATTCCTCTGTTTCACCCATTAGGATATCAGAAGTCAGATTAATTGGAAGCACTTGCATTCACTAGCATATAGTCCTTTTCTGAGCATGCGCAGTGCAATTTTATGCAAAAAAATGGTACGTATAGGCATTTACGTTCCTTAATGAATCAGGTCCAAAGTATATTTATATATAATTACCTGTATCCTGTGTTAGAAAGAAACCAATGTTCCTGGTTAAGTTACAAACATGTAGACTCCCCATCCTTACTAACATTCTGCTGACACCTATTACTGTCATCTGTCAATAGGTTCTGCCAATATCTATCTATCTATCTATCTATCTATCTATCTATCTATCTATCTATCTATCTATCTATCTATCTGTCTGTCTGTCTGTCTGTCTATCTGTCTGTCTATCTGTCTGTCTGTCTATCTATTTATCTATCTATCTATCTATCTCTCTTTAGGGCTTTGAAATTCTCATAGATACTGTAAATAAGTAAATAACTTATTTGCTAGCGCAATAAATATTGCACCAGAAGACATATACCTCACCTCTATCTATCTATCTATCTATCTATCTATCTATCTATCTATCTATCTATCTATCTATCTATCTATCTGTCTGTCTGTCTGTCTATCTGTCTGTCTATCTATTTATCTATCTATCTATCTCTCTTTATGGCTTTGAAATTCTCATAGATACTGTAAATAAGTAAATAACTTATTTGCTAGCGCAATAAATATTGCACCAGAAGACATATACCTCACCTCTATCTATCTATCTATCTATCTATCTATCTATCTATCTATCTATCTATCTATCTATCTATCTATCTTTATATATGTTAAGTTGTATCTATTTTGCTGATGTATTTATGACATGACAAGTCATTTGTAACAATGTACCAGCTATCCTTTTTGTAAAACATTTATACAATTTTGTTGCCAGTCTAATCCCATAGGAACAAAACAATAATATGCAACCTTGAAAACATTTGATTACATTTGAATCCATGAATCAATTTATGTATTTGAAAACACTTCAATATTTGTAGTCCTTAGTAGTTATTGTGGAATGACTATAAATTATATATAATGTGAACTTGAACAACAAAGAGCGTTTTAGTTCTGTATCAGCAGAAATAAATATCTTGGTTTCAAATAGAAAAATATAAAAGCAGCATCCCAGTAGACAAAGTATCTAAGTGGTACACCTGACTTGATGAGTTTGAATCATCAATGTTTTTGTTTGTTTTTTTCAATTTGGGATTTAAAGCCATGACTTACATTTTAATTACGGGATAAGCACATACTGTAAACAATTGATTTTTTTCTTACTCGGCTGTCTTTACTCAGCAAGGTTTGATTGCTAACCACAGAGGCACTTACGTGGATTTGGACAAAATGTACGTTTATAACATTAGCGTAAATTGTGTGCTTTAGTTTACTGTGTATTCAGGCCCACAGACTTAAAGTGTATCCTACATTAAAAGTGTATGATACATGTATCATATTGAATCTGCTATAATGTTTAAAAATAAATGTACCCCCCAAGCAAGTAGACAAAAGCGTTGGGTCCCCCAGAAAATGCTAATGCTAGCACTAGGATATGCCAAGCTGGGCTGGCGGCACTTTAGTAGGGCATGTGGGGTCCCCCTGCCATAGTAGCAGCCATCCCTAGGCGTGGCAGCATGGGGCTGGATTCTCTAGGAGGATGTACCTTCCCCCCAGGAATTATCAGCCTTGTACTGAATAGCATTGAGAGTTATTTACTCACACCTGGAGCCGTGAGTGTTGGCTAATAAAGCAAAAATTAAGTAAGCATTTTGTCCATGGTGCACTACAGGTCCCAGTATGCCCAGGCTGTCATTAAGTTATTGGGTATGTTGGTGCTTGTAGTCTCTAGAAGCATCAGCATACCTATGGCTGACAGGGCATGCTTGCACTTGGTGTACCACAAATACCAGCATGTCATGTCACCCAGAGCCTGCTGGGATCTTTAGTGCAGCATAGAAACATGTAAATAATATATACACTTTGAAAAAATTATTTTATTCCAATTAAAACTACCCTGCACATCCCTCATTTACCCTTTTTATTATATCACCTAAATCCTTGCTGGCATCTGTGGCAAATTAAAGTACAGATCAACAACTTGGTAAAATAAAAAAACATAAATGATGCAGCGCTAGCTCCACTAGGAGCCCCCATCACAAATGGCTTCTACTGGTTAGGCTGTAATATTTATAACTGGGGAATTTCCCACATCCTGACCTTAGAGCTTGGGAGCATATTAATTCCTTTGCTCCATGTTCCAGCTCTCTACACCTAGAGATGTACAACAGGGAGATACATCTCAGTAGGCTCTCAGAGTGAGAGGTAAATCTTTGCACTTCACATGTACAGTAAATTGCTCTTATGCATCAGACTTCCACTCTACATGACGTCCAGAATATGCAAATGTGTGGCACATTTCAACTTGCATATAGTTGTCCACTTAGCATATGCATTATAGCTCTACACCCTCCTCAGAGACTGAGGGTCAGAGCCGGATTTACACCTCATGGGGCCCTAGACAAGATATCGGTTTGGCCCCCCCAGTGGCCCCTCACACTACACATTTTAGTGCCCTGGGCGAGAGAGACCACTGGCGCCCGCCCCCCCAATCTTCATGGGTGTAGATGCTGCCTCCCGATGGCGGTGCATTACCAAAGGAAACGTCGCCATCCTACTCTGGGTTCGTGCCTAGCCTTTTACAAGTGCTATACAGTTCGCTGGACTGACTCAGGCATATGCCTATTCCCGTGCACCCGGCCCTGATATTAAATTAACAGCACCCATGTCTATTAATTAGTAAGTGAACACTTGAAGCCACCCTACCCTTCATCAGTCCTAAAATTGATTAAATAGCATTCGCAGTTAATAAATATGCATATTTCCTCCCACCAACCAGACATTAAATTAATAGCATTCCCAAGTCCTATTTCCTCCAACCAGACCCAATATCAAGCTATTAGCATTCCCCTTTTTTAACACATTTAATAAAGGCTATTATTGCTATTACAAACATTACCTCCTCTTGACTATATATATATATATATATATATATATATATATATATATATATATCTGTAAACTATTATTTATCTATATACCTTATCGCTGATACACTAGCTCAGCACATATTTTGTCACATTCTAAATTATTACCAAAGTGTCACTTAAGGTATATTCTGTATAGAAAATATTTTCACAGACGTTGTTGGCAGCAATGCCTCCCATGTTACAGTGTTTATAGACTATTGGAGAGCAGCAATGCAGTCACTCATTCTTGGCTTTTCCATATCACAAAGTAATATCTGCCCCTCTAGCATTGAGTGAAGACATGCCTCGAACTGCATTGTACAGTCACAATCCAGAAAACCTGTGATAACGTGGCTGATATGTCATAAGAAGTCCGTCACTGTGTGTCGTATGAATTTGTACTCTCCATTCACCACACCTCAATGTCAGACAGAAATCTTGCACCTTTGGATGGGTGTGTTACAAATTTGTCTAAAGGCAGATAATCCAGTGATTTGCTGTAAAAAATAAAAAGTTCATGTCTGATGAATTGTATCATTTTTTTTAAACTTCTCTGGGTTCTACAGATCTCTTTAATGTATTTTTAAGTGATGTATTTTATGCAGAATCAGCAAAGTACAACAATGGGCTACATTTAGAAACATGGAGCAATGAGGTACAGCAACAGAAAGCAACTAATCACATGTCTGCTAGTGTAGTGATGCTAAGAATATCTGAATTTGATAAAAGAATCAATAAGGAATGTCAGCTATCATATCACCTTACCCTTATATGGTGTATTTCTTCTCTGTTTTTTGTTTGTTTTTTTTAAAAGTGAATGCTTTACTTTATCCGTTATTTCTGCCTCAGTACCCTTTCCCCCGTCCCCCTCCCTCGATTCCTCCGCTCCCCCTTCAATTCTCTGGACTTACCTTGGGACTCTTCTCAGCGCTGCCCCTTCCTGGCTCCTCTTTACTGACAGCTTCATGACATCCTCAGCGAAGCTGCAGTGAGCAGAGAGCCGGACATAGTTGCAGTCTCTGTTTTGACGACAGGCAGGTGCTGCTCCAGGAGGGATTTGGTTTGGGCATATAGCAGGCGGCCGAGATGCCCCCATGGTCTTGTGGGAGGGAGGGAGAGAGATGACCAGCCACACTAGCCCCTCCCCCGTCTCGCGGCACCTGACCCCCCCTCCCCCGACTTTTTTTATTTCCTCTTGTCCCCCCCAGCTGAGCCCCTGAGAGCCGCTAGGCCCTAGGCAGGTGCCTAGGTTGCCTAGCGGTAAATCCGGCCCTGCTGAGGGCTACTTGATTTTTCTCCAGGCACCATGTTTAGTCTCACAACACAGGCTGAATACTGAAGCTTTGTATGCTTTGGAAGGGAGTGAACCAATAAGATGCTGCATTCGCGAACAATTCAACTTCTCAATGAAACTCCTCTTGCAGCAATTTTAAAGGGATGATCAAAAATGTTCACAACTTTAGGCAGTGCAGCATTTTTGCAAATGTTAATTTTTTTATCTTTTTTTACATTTGTAGAATATATGCAACATGTGTAGAAAGCAGGGCATTTGCAGGGATAAATAAACTCTGTGGTCACATGCTAACCTGGGAATGGCCCACGCAAATGTGCAATCTTTACTTCCTAAAGCTGATTTAAATATTTTATCCTACAACATTAAATCTTGTTTTTACAGGTGTCATAATGTGAAGCATATGAGTGTACTTATTCCGGATTCAGCAAGGAACAGCCCATCAGAAGGTATAATCCCCAAGTCCATGTGCTAAATTTATAAAAAAAAGCATATTCAAGATAAAAAGTACACAACATCCCCAGTGGGTGGGGAAAGAGCACTGAGATGTGATGTGTGTCTGCTCCCACCACTCCTGACACCAGGATCCATCTAGAGACTCCGGGTTCCATCAAGCATCTACTGTATTTATGCAGATTCTACACGAGAACATGTAAGCACAGCCGGACCATCAAGGACTGCACAGGTACCCTCGGGCTGGCTACCCATAGTGACTATTTGAGTACCTGTTTTTATTACTGTGAGTCAGGGAGCTGCAATTAGGAATTGTACACCAACAGTATGGGGATATGTATGCCTGTTGTATAGTTGGATTTATTTTGAAAATCCAACTACAATGCTTTATCACATTTGTTAGTGCAATGTATTCTTCCGTTTAAACATAATTGAATATGCATTTAGAAAAAAGGCAACTAGCCTGCTATAGAAATAGCGCAGCCCAGTACATTAGCCTACCTGCCTATCATCATTTCTTGAGCCATTCCATGGATATTCCCATTTGTATTTTATTAATAAATGTGAGGGCTTTCACCACAATGTAGCTCTTCTTGTTACTGTACAAGTGCATGTAGTGAGTGAGGGGGCGGTTTCTCGAGCCAGTTCTGCAGAAGGAGAAGATGCTACTACCTTGAGGATGATCAAGGATTGGATGGAGAAATGGGGCCAAGAGATAGTGGTGAGACTTATGAATTGACACACCTGGAGATATTACTTAAATTACTCTGTGAGAGACACACTTTAATCTCTGCACAGAAACCAGCAGATGTCAATTTTTCAATGTTAACAATCAAGATATATGTCATTGCTGTTGCCTTCTCTGTTCAGCTGTTGGACCCACAGAGCTCAACTGTCATTGCTGCTTCAATGGTTCTGAGTGCTCTATTGTGCTTGGCTAGTGTAGGTTGTGAAGTGTGTGCACTGCAGACACGGGCTCTTCCACCTAATGAAACTTGAAAAAAGTTATTCTTATCTGCACTTAGCCATGGAGCGCAGTCAGAAGTGGGTTCCCGATAGCTGTAGTGTCTTGACTGTTGTCTGTAGGGGATTGGTGTGGTGGCCAAAGCTTGGTCTGTTGATACGGTTTGTATTTTGTGTGCCAGGCTAGGGGTAAGTTGGGTAGAGTGAGTAGAGTTGTGAGTGCAAAGACCGTATAGTACAGATAGTCGAGGTTGTCTGCTAGAGAAAGGGTTGGCGGTGTGGAGAGACACAGGCCGACAGTGAGAGATGACTTAAAGTCAAGACTCAAAGTATATATTCACTTCTCTGTCCACCTGCATCTCCTACTCCTTCCTCCCTCACAGTCCATGATTTTGCAACCTACTTCAAAGACAAAATTGACACCATTTGACAAAATATTTACTTCTGCCAAATTTCAAACACTCCACCCACTCTACCAACAATCTCTTACTCTCCCCAATCCACACTAAAATGATTCTTTCCAAAAACTGAAAATGAAGTGTGTGCACTCATCGAATCATCTCACACTTTATCCTGTCCCCTTGACCCTAAACCCTCCCAACTTCTCTGCTCCATCTCCCACACTGCATGCCAACCTCTAGCTTACCTCTTCATTCTGTTTTTCTCCACTAGCACATTTCCGTTCTCCTTTAAGCATACGCTCATCTCACCATTTCTAATGAAAACATCCAGCATCTCTCTCCAATTACTGCCCTATTTATCTCCTCCCCTTTGTCTCCAAACTACTTGAGCATTTGGTGTACAACCTTTCTCCATACACCTCCTCCTGAAACTCTCTTCTGCTTTTAGCACTTGATGATCACTCTCTTCTCCTACACACCCTTCACTCCATTTACCTTCATGACACAGTTCTTTCCTGGTTCACCTACCTATCAAAAGGTTCCTTTAGTATTTCTACCTCTGACACATCCTCCACTCCATCACTACTATCTGTTGGGTCCCAAAATACTCAATTCTTGGACCTTTTATTTTCTCACTATATAACTCATATCTTGGGAAACTAATTTGCTCATTCAGCCTTCAATATCACCTCTATACTGACAACACCCAAGTCTATATCTCCAATATATAGACACCCAAGTCTATATATTGGAGGAGGGGTTGCAAAGTATGTGAAAAAAAGCATAAATATTACTTTAATAAAAAGTATTGAAGACAAAACTGAGAACCTTTTGGTGACCATAAAAACAGGGGACACGGCTATTCTTCGTACTGGGGTGATCTATAAACCACCAGGTCCAGAAGAGGAACTGGACAGGAACTTTTTGCAGATCATCAATAAAATGGCATTAAAAGGAGAGGTAATAATCATGGGAGACTTTAATCTACCTGATGTGAATTAGGAGGGGTCTTTTGCAAGTACCACTAGAAGTAGGGTGATTTTGAATTTCTTGCAGGGAGCATCCATCAAGCAAATGATAAGGGAGCACACTCGCAAAGATGCAATATTAGACTTAATTCTTACAAATAGTGACAGAATATTTGATGTAAATGTTGGTGCGAACCAAAAATCCAGTGATCATCGAACAGTATTGTTCATTATAAAGACAGAGACCAACCCATACTTCTCAAACTGAAGAGAAAATGGCCCAGCCAATGGGTAAAGAGGGCAAAACTTTTTTTAGGCATAAATATGAAAGGATAAAAACAGGAGGAACATAGGAATCATTATTTCAGGTGACTAAAGGCAGATAAGCAATGTAACAAAGCATTGAGGAAGGCAGGTCAAATGTTTGGTTGCATAGGGAGAGGAATCAGTACAGAAAAAAAAGAAGAAGTAATAATGGTACTCTATAGGTCATTGGTATGTCCTCATGTAGAATACTGTGCTCAGTTCTGGAGGCCCGATCTCCAGAAGGAAATAAATACACTAGAGACTGTACAAAGAAGGGCAAATAAACTGGTGCATGACCTACAGCACAAAACTTACCTGGAAAAACTAAAAGATCTTAATATATATATTTTGGAGCAGGGAAGGGAAAGTGTGGACATGATAGAAACTTTCAAATATATCAAGAGTTGTTTTTTTTTTTGTAATAGAACTTTTTTATTAGGTTTGCAAAGGCAAAATACAACATATATAAAACAATAGTCATATAGATATGATAACGATATATATCAAAACATAAAGAAAAATTATACAGTACCTTTTGTACCTTTAGTACCTTTTGGCCAAGTTATGGGAGAGATAGACCAAGGAGGGGAAGGGGATCCGAGTGGGTGGAGAAAGTAGAGGGGAGGTTTAATTAGTAGCCACAAAGTAGATTATCTGAGGTAGGGGGTAAAGGGGAAGGATCTGGTGATGGCAATGGGAGGGCTTGAGTCATAGTAATTTGTCCAGGGAGTCAATACAGTACGAAAATTAGATGGAGTGTTATGCAATGTGGACATTATGCTCTCCATATGATAAATTGCCCATATATTTTGGATAGTGTCTGATAGCGAGGGTGCAGTAGGTTAAATTAAACAGGTTGCGATAAGACAATTTGCAGCATTAAGGATATGGCAAATCAGTTTCTGTGTAGGGCAGGAGATGTCAGGAATAGTTCTAGATATAAGCTCATATAGCACAGTATGTTAACGTAAGTTATGTATGTTATAAGTGATTATAAGTGACATATAAGTGAAGCTCGTCAGTAAGGGCATAGCTTTGGGCAGGACCACTATATATGCAGCAGGGTGCCTCTATGACCACAGTCTTCTATCAAGAATTTTAACAAGGTTCAGAATGGAAACATTCTTCAACTAAGAGAAATATTAGAACACGAGAACATGCACTGAAACTGGGATAGACATAAGAATATCCTTACAAAGACTAAAGAACCAAATAGGGTTTGAGGTTACCATAGGTTAATAAAAAAATGGGCAGACTAAATGGGCCAAGCGGTTCTTATCTGCTGTTAAAGTCTATGCCGTATATTGCCTTCTTCTGTATAAATACAATTTAAAGATGAAAAATAGAGAAATACAGTACAGTAACTGTGCAACTTAAGAAATAAGTCAATGCTTTATCACTATACAGTAAGTTATTTTTATTTCTCCATGTAGTTGACTATCAGTACTGACACTTGCTTCTCTAAAAATATATCTTTATTGGAGAGTTGTTATTGGTTATTTGGTAGATTATTTTATGAAGTTCTGTAATTGATGAGTAGTGAGTCTAATATGACTCTATGCAACCTGGCTAGGCACCAAATGAATTCATTAACTTCACATCATTCATTGGAAAACCTTGCTGCTTAATTTGTAATAGCTGTCTATATATTTGACTGTTGTCAGCAGTTTCACAAAAAACACGTGTTTCTCTAGAAGAGACTACATAAAACTGCAAGAAGATATATTAGTATGGAAAAGTATTTTTAATTATGGTCATTATGAATGTTTTTTTCTACAAAAAAAAAGTCTCAAACATTTGTATCTAATATGCAGCAATCGACAGTAGTAGAGATTAGCAATGAGCAAAAATATAAGTGTGTTGAAGGTGAAAGTTTCTAATAGATGCTAAGTGCAGTGCTGATCCTTTCTAGGATTCTACTGAGAGAAGAAATATTGTGTTACTGGCATGACAGAGTTCTTCTGAAATGCAAGCGACCCTTACTGTTCTTCTGGTTTAGGATGTTAGTTAAAAAATCAGTTTGGATGTAATTTGCTTTTCATAGTACGGTTAGTATTGAGTTTGTTAAGACATGTGATGCATAATTTATCTGAGGTGCACTGTTTACCATAATCTCCAAGGTACTTTAATGGACCAGAATTCCTCAGTTATTGCTTGCCCCTCCCTGTGTCAAAGGGAAGGGCATTGACAACACAGCTGTTTGAAATTGGGAAGCAGTAGTAGAACACACTGTGGGCTAGATTTACTAAGCTGCTGGTTTGAAAAAGTGTGGGTGTTGCCTATAGCAACCAATCAGATTGTAGCTGACATTTTGTAGAAGGTACTAAATAAATGAAAGCTAGAATCTGATTGGTTGCTATAGGCAACATCTCCACTTTTTCAAACCCGCAGCTTAGTAAATCTAGCCCTGTGTCTTGATAGGATTGATGGATGCTGGAGTACTAGGCAAATAGCACACCCCAGCTAAGTAAAACACATTTTAAAACTGATGTCCTCTCAATAATGAATATTAAATATGAATTTCATATACAGAGTGCTAAAGCTACAATACAGTGTACTTAGCGGGAAGTGAATATATTAGGCACAAAGTTGTATTCTGGCAGATTTGGCAGATATGGAAATTTCAGAAAAGCCTCTTAATTTAGGGATATTCAGGATACATTCATCTGTTAAATATAACCATTAACTATGTAGCATTCTTGCCAGTCACAGTTACTTATTGCACAAAAGCATATTGTTATTTGTACTTGCCCATCTGCCTATGTCCAGGGTCCCAACACTCTAATTAATAAAGTAAGAATGAGACCAGAGCTCACACTATGTCCAAAGAAATAGCTAGCAATGATTGGCTAGACCCATTAGAGTTTTTAGTAACTGCTACTACCATGGTTGCCAATCTATCAGTTTTTTTAATGATAGTCAGTAAAATAAACAATTATATCTACTCTGTAAAATGTGTTTCAATCCTATGTACTCTAGTAAATTCCAAATAACATAAAGGAACAAAAGCAAATCACTGATTTGCGGCTTTGTCAGTCTGTAAATCAATTTACACTAATTTGGTGGTCTACATTCTGTTTCCACTTGTTTCATATAAAATTTTGCACTTATAATATGTTTAAGTGTTACATATGACACAAAGACACAATGTAATTTAAAATGTTCTTAATGTAAAATGACATGCCAGACGTATCAATAAAAATTGGGAATCCTAAGGGTCTCTAGATTATTTCAGTTTGAGTTGTTAGGAAAGCAACTGTAATGTAAATTAGCTTGTTCAAAAATCTGCTTGATTTTTAGATCTTTCCCCAAAATTCATTAACTTTAAATTATGTCTCACATTTCCAGGCTTGTGTAGAGATAATTAGTGTCTGGATGTATTTACTGGCCAGAGAGAAATTAATTTTGATGGGATGAATGTGACTGAAATATCTGACTATAACAAATATTTTGCAATGTTTTTCCTCATATTGTCTGATAGCTTTTGACCTCTTGGATGTGCTGTAGAAAAACTTTGTTCATTGATTTTTAAATACTACAGTTAGCTGCATTGTAATTAATTAAAATATAATTATGTTTACAGAAAAGTCTGCATTTTTGGCAATAATGTCACACTTTTTCTTTGTTCATTGTCATTCTAATGTTATCGTATAGCAATATATACAGTAGTTTAAATATGTTATTTTAGTTGTAAATGCTAACCAATGGAGCTTAGTGGAGATTGCACTTAGACAAAATATAATTAGGGAATGGCTAAATGAGCAATACTACTGGTAGTGGTTTTTGAATCAGTTTATGAATGCTGCAGGGGGTAATTTGTAAGCAAACCAAGAGTGCAAAGAAAAAAGGTTTTCCCATTTGGGAGTTGAATCTATAGCAGACACTAGCCTTTAATTTGACCAAAATGAGCATTATTTCCTGAATAATACCTGCCAAGCTATTCTATTGCAAAAACTAATTGGATAAAGTACTATGCTTCCTGTCGGCTCTTGCTAATTATGCCCATAGGGAATAAAGAATATCACCTAATCTTTTGCTAGGGCTGAATTGGATGATAAAATCTTAATTGTTTTTTGCTTTTCTTGAGCTGGGGGTTCATAAAAATTTTTTTTTAAGTGATATCATTTGCTACCTTCTTGTGCTGAAAGTGTCATAGCTGTCAGTTGGTGTTGACATGCATAATTCAAAATGATCAAAATAAGGACATTGTATTTTGTGATGCAGCCCATCTAAAGTGACAACTATCCAAACCCGTCTCAGCTAAATAGACCCCATGCTGCAAGTTTTCCTGCTATAGTGCTACCAACCCTGGCTGGCATAGCCTAGTGCTGATATTGGCAATTTTTGTGGGAATCCCATGCTTTTTGTTCTCCAGATTTTGCCAATGCTAGCCACGGCTGGCAGCACTAGAGCTTTTTTGGGGGGCGGTGGGCACACTCTTTAAAATGATTTTATTTTTCTGTTTTACGGCCCGTAGTGTATGCTACGTTTAAAGCGTATCTTACTAAATTAACGCATTTTTCATATTATTCAGAGTCATACGTATCTTAAGATACATGCAGCTCTTAATACAATGCAAACTATGGGATGCAATTTATGTTGTAAGCATAAATTGCATAAAACACTACATAAGGCACTCAATGAGAAATATAGAGAGTCTTGTATCATCTGTCATAAACATTACACAGTAAACTTCAAATTCCAAGGAGTATTTCTGTAAGAAAAAATAAATAAAGTTGGAGTTCTACTTTAAGAACACAAATATCTACATTAGTTGCATACTATTTTATTTATGATTTTTTTTTGTTTAAGATACAATGAAGCTATTATATTGAAATTCAAACATACATTTTTGTCAATAATATAGATGTAAAGTCTTACACTAAGCCTCCCTTTGAGATTTTATTAGTAATTTCATGCCACTTTTTCAAGCTGTGAGAAATTATAATTATACAGAGTAGTATTTCTTTTTTGCGGTAGGCATATTTGTTAAATTGCATTCAAAGCTTTTATTATACTTTGCAATATTATGAATTGCTTCGAGTACGTTTAAAAATGTTTTCTTTTTAAATCCTCTCCTCATGATGGTACACATATTTGTTTTCAGGGGATTGATGTTGAATGTTAAAATACAAAAAAATAAATCCATGAATTATTTTACTGAACATTATTTGGCTATGCTTTTCATACCACTGCTGATTGCCACATCCATTTTCTTCTTTGCATGATTTGTAGCCCTCAGGGTCTTCTTCCAATTACTTCCAAACTGCACGACTCTACTATTTTAATAATAATGACATTTTCACACATTTTTTGCAGCTTAAAATAATGGAACCTTAAAATTTGAACTTATGTGTCTGCTGATAATATTGAAGCACCTACATTAGCCGGAACACATTACCATCACTATCCATCACTTGTCTAAAATGCATTTAGCTTTTTTAAAATTTGTGAGCTGGGCACTGATAACTGAATATAGAATATATTATGCCACTAAATGAAGGTTTTCAAAACTCATGAAAAAGCATTGCTAAATATTCATTGTCTTTTTACAATTTGTTTTAAACAGCTCTCTTTCTCTTTTATATAGACGTGGCAAAATTTCATGCAATCTTTTACGGTTCCTGAAGAAGCCTTTCTCTGGTGATACTGAGACCTAGTGGGCCTGTGGAAAAGTTAATGAGAGCAATTTACTTTAAAAAAAGGGCAGCATATTTTTGCCCATATGCATAGCCAAACACATCTCAACATGCGCCTAGCTCCATACAGGCAGTGTATACAAAACATTTACACCAAGTGCAAAAATAATATATCTCTGTCCATATACAGAGATCTCTGACTTTGCATTGGAAGCATACGTGCCATGTTTATGACAGGTATATTAACACACAAGCAAAACCAGAAGATAAAAGCTTGTATAGCATCGATTAGGCTGATTATCTAATTTACACTGCTCACTATTATCAATTAGCTCAACTAAATATTATATTTTGGGGACATTCCTTATCTATGTATTTACCATTGCCATTGTTATGTGAGTAGCCCATTTAGATAGAAAAAACACTTTAGTACCTTCACTGGTAATATCTTAATAGGTACGTGTATACCCTACTGTCACTGCAAAACCAACAACCTAGTCACACTGATATATACAATTTATTAAAATAAATTAAGTATTTTTTAATAGAATAATGTAAAAACGAAATTTTAATGTAGTCCTCAATTAAGTCAAGATATTAGATAAAATTGCCCAGTTATGTCAATGGGTCATCTACCTATCAACACAGGCCTTCCAAATATGGTGGTAATTTGTCCTCACCAGCATCAGTGAAAGATTCAAAAGGAACATATTACCTGTACAGGGACCCAACAATCATTTATTTTCATTTATGAATCATTACATAAGTACACACTACATCCTCTGAATTGAAGTTAGTTGTTTGACATTTTTTACTCCTTTGTTATTGCCTATATTCTTTTGGATTATGCAATAAACATTTATTGCTGCCTCCTGGCCAGCAGCTTTGACCTTCATCTCAGGAGACACCCCACTTCTAATAGCGAGGTAATGAAAAATGACACACACGGCAAAAATGTTACACACAACAGCCAGCACATACATGAGGGGTCCTCCAGACCCATGAAGGTAACAGAAACAGGCTTTTTCTTATTGATTTATATTTTTTATGTAATGCAAAAGAAAGAAAAAAGGGGCACAGGATAGGGCAGTAAAATGTATTCTCCTAAATTAAAAATACCTCTAACACATGCATAATATCAGTGGTGGAAGTGGGGGTGTATATGGTGGTATGCCATAGCGCCACTTCTTCAACTGCTGTAATTGTAAAACTAGCAAATACCTTTTACTTAGATTTACTTACAGTCCCATTACATTTTCCATACCACCACTTCTAAAATTCCATACTGCTGCTTTTAAATCTCTACTTCGATCATTGCATAATATATGATATCATATTTGTGCTTGCTAGCAGAAGCAAGCAAAACAGCCCCTTTGGGACTTGTATCAGCATCTTTTGTTTGAGACTCTAAGCTGAGATGGCGTTATGCCAATCTTAAACCCAGAAGAACATCCAAGATTATCCAAAGTTATCTACCCATTTTAAAGCTCTGCTACTCCTATGTGTTTTGTCCACAAATGATCACAAGTATAGCCCAACAGCCATTTTATAGTAGCCTGGACCAATCATACCCCTATGCAACGAGCAATTAATACTCAGTTATAATGAAATGCATATGTAATTAGAAAAATGTGTATATAATATATAAATGACACATGACTAGGAGAAAAGTACGTAATAATTGCACACATTAAAAGAAATGTAATTAGAAGCAAAGCTGGAGTGCAATTTTACAGTAGCGTAGACCATTCAAAATCTATAAACATCAAACTGCTATGGACCACAAAATTACTACTTTGGTGTTTGTATATATATATATATATATATATATATATATATATATATATATATACATACACACACACACACACACACACACACACACTTAGTGTGCCACTTCATCAGGTTCACCTTCCAAGTATTGGACCAGACCCCTCATGCAGGGCTGCACATTGTCAATACCCAGCACATGGTCAATACCCAGGTGGGCTGGGTGTTGCTCCCCATACTATTACACCACCACCACTATACTGCACTATTGTAGGATGGATCCCTGTTGTTTACACCAAACTTTGTCCCTGCCACCTCCCTGTGCCGAGTGTAGCCCCTGCTACATGCCACTGTTGTAACTCATGGTTATTTGATTTACTGTCACCTTCCTGTCAAATTGAACCAGTATGGCGACACTACTCTGACCTCTTTCATTAAAAATGTGTCTTCGCCTAGAAAACTGCTGCTCTCTGTATGTTTTTGTTTTACGCATTATTTTCTGTAAACAGTAGAGACTTCTGTGCATAAATATCACAGGAGATCAGTAGTTTCTGAGATTCTCAAACCACCCCATCAGGCACCAACCATTATTTCTCATTCAAAGTCACTTAGACCACACTTCAATCTCCATTCTGGTGTCTCGTCTGAACAACAACTGAATTCTTTGATCATGTCTGCATGCATTAAGTTGCTGCCATGTGGTTGGCTGATTACATATTTGCATTAACAAGTAGGCGTATAGGTGTACCTATTAAATGACCACTAAATGTATAATTCGTAGATGAGAAAAAGAAGTGGCAATCACTATTGTACACCTTAAAAACAATGAACAGGATAATGATTACATTTTATGCACCTAAAATCAAACACTCTTAGCAATAGTGAAGTACATACAATTATAGTTCAATTGTAACTACCAAGATGTAGTAACCTTTAAATAGTATATATGTATCTAATAAGGATAATATGTGTGCAAACCTTTGTAATATAGAGCTAATGGGGAAACAACAAACATGAAAAAGACAGTGACGCTAAGGTGACAAAAGTGAACATAAAGTGTACAAAATATAAAATGATGAACACATAAAGTAGGCAGCTTCACGTCTTTTATCATCTTTTTGCAAATGAATAACCTAAAGAATACAAAAACAAACAGAAGAACCACACATAGTGTAGAAGATTTCCCAATGTGACATTGATCTGCACGTAGATAAGTGAATAGCCTTGTACCAAAAATATATAAATCAGAAGCTTATCTGTGAAAATGATGGAACGCCTCCATAGCAGTTTGCTAAACATCAGCAAGATGCTAAGACATGCCTGGGCCTCGCAGTTTCGGGGAGCTGTCCCCCGAGTTTTAGTGCAGATCCTCTGAGGGTGCAGCTGTAAAGGTTGGGCTTGAGGCGGCAAATTTCATCTCTATATTCAATTTTGTTGGAGGTATCTAGTGTGGGTGGCTTGCCGGCACTGCGGAGCCGGTGGGAGGGTGATCTGGGGGAAATTAGTGATAAGGCATGGGATATTATGTTGTGCAGTCCGAATCGGGTTACTGCATCGGTTAAGTTTTGTCAAGTTCAAATCTTTCTGCTGCACAGAGTGTATTTTACTCCTCTCCGGCTCTCTACATTTAGCGGGGGTCAAGTGGTTCTGTGTCCTAAGTGTGGGAGTGAGAGGGAGATTTTTTGGCATATGCTCTGGGAGTGCCCATTGGTTTCTTACTTTTGAAGAGAGGTGGGGTTTGTATAAATTGGTTGGAGGTGGGAGTGTCTGCCATGACACCAGGATTATGTATATTTGGTTTGGGCTTGGACAAGAACATCCATAAACTTATTAGATTGCTCATTAACACTATACTTATGCTGGCGAAAGTGGTCATCGCTAGGAAGTGGATGACTCCGGAGGAGCCGACTCTGAGAAGTTGGATTGATCTTGTTAATGACAGAGTAGGTCATGAGAGATTCATGTACACCAGTAGGAACCTAGTTGATAAATATGAAAAGATCTGGTACAGGTGGAGAACGTCTCTGTATGTTACAGAAGAATTAAGGGAGGTGGAGCTTTCCTAATGGAGTGTTCGGGGCAGACACCCAGATGCTTCTTTTAATAAGGTCAATGTTTTTGTATCTTCTGTCAATATTGCTGTGTTATTGCCTCATTGCATCTTGTATTTTAGGTAGTTTGTATAGTCGGCCTAGTCATCTACTTATCAATTGTATTTGTTGATTCTGGATATACATCTATATACGGCATAACGGATCTACTGTTTCAGGAACTATCTCCCGCTGCTCTTCGTTTTCTGCCCGGGTAGATTTTCTGAATGCACAGCATCAGTGTCACATGTTGGTAACTACCCAATCGCGGGAGAATTGCGGTTCATACCGCTAGGAGGACTCACTTACAGAAGAATCCCATCACTAGCAGCGGATAGCTGCAGGAGATCTTATTCCGGAGAGCTGCATATTAACAGCATAGAAGAGGACCGTGAGTACATATGGTCTACACTTTCTATTATATGCTGGACTTTACAATTGACTCTTCTATACCGGGATATCCTCAGTGTTTATTACCTCTATATTTTGCTCCCAGGACACATTTGGAACTGTGCCAATCAATATGACGAGTTAGTGTGATTATCCATGCCTAATTGTCTTCATTGCAATTAATTGTCAACAGAACTAACAGAATCATTTTTTACATGAGGAGTTATATCTCCGTATTTTACACTGGATTTCAATATATGCTTATAATAAATTGTTTTTATTTTATTTTGCCTTGGTCTTTGAACTTTTTTTAATTGGCCACACCTATATGTATTTCTAGCGCTGTTTTTTCTGTGTTCAGTTTGTATAGTCTGTCTATATATTGTGAGTTATAATGCATTTTGATTGTGTTATTTATAATTACATGACACTGCTTGTGCCCCGCGTGAGTTTTAGTTTGCTATGCTAGCCTAGTGTTTTGGGCTTTTTTCTTTTGTTTGTTTTAGGGAAGATAAAAAAGAAAAAAATGCAATAACATTTTACTTGATTTTTAAAAAAAAAACATCAGCAAGATAATCCAAAAGGGGTACTGCAAACTCAAAACATAGGAAATCCCATAGTGTGATATGTTTGGACCAAAGAACAGAACATGAACATCAAAAAAATATGTATTTAATATCTAAAGGCAATAAAATGCCAATACAAAGAGCACAACAATAAACAGCTTATCTGGTAACCACAAAGTCTCCTTCAGATGACTAGGTGATGAAACCTTTCTGGCCAAGAAAGAAATACATTAAACAGAGTAGAAATCAGAGAGGTACCAGATAGGTCCTTCCCTTAATGCGTTTAGTTTCCAGGACTTTATCAAAGGGGGTATGGACCAACATGATGTTCCAAGTTTATATAGTAATTATGAAGATTAGAATCTAATGAGGGAACCACACACACCCTCGTCAAGTCCCGCCCTAACGAGTTGCGATACTTCCGCCCAGTCCGTAACGTCATTTCCGGTAACGTATTAAGTTTTATAGGACACTTCAATATGATTCCACTATTCAATTCATTGATGAATTAAGGCGTTTGTTATATAAAGATCTGAGTGATAATAATATAGATAAGGATGAATTTCGTTTTTTTGTTGCAGGAGAATCCCATCATTCCTATTTCCATAAATCCTTGATAAATCCCACTGTGAGACAAATTATTGCAGGTTTATGATTTTTTAACTTCTCTTTAACTTTTCATGCTTCTGAATATGTTGACCTATTTCTCAAGAAGTATGTTTTTGAACTAGTGGCCTATTTGAAAGATACTACCTCTATATTACAATTATTAAGAGCAATAAATTGGAAAGATAGCTATAGATGGGTCACTATTGACGTTCAGGCTCTATACATCTTTATCAGTCATTATAAAGATATCACAGCTGTTAAATATTTTTTGTAACTAGACCCTAGTATAACCAGTAGTGATATATTATTTATATGTGATTTTGTAACATTCATTCTCTGTTATAATTATTTTAAATTTCTAGATACTTTCTATATTCAGACCAGTGGTACGGCTATGGGGACTATATTTGCACCTAGTTTTGCAAATCTATATATGGGCAAATGAGAATCAGATTTTATCCATAACAATAATCCTTTTGCTGAAAATTTAATTTTCTATAGACGCTACATTGATGATATTATCATTATTTGGAATGGTCCTGAAAATAGTTTTAATTTCTTTCAATATATTGGCCAAAATGAGTATAATTTAAGTTTCACTTGTGAAATATATCTACAGGAAGAATTAACTTGTCTCAGGTGCTTCACTTAGTTTGCTGCTGAGTATGTAAACAGAGGTATCACCAATCTCTAACAAGGTAGATATAATAGCAAAAAGGAAATACATACATCAGGTGCTCCCTTTATGCACAAAGACGGTATATCTTCTCTATTCAGAAAGTATCAAACAACAGGGAAGTTCTTATTCATGTGTCTGGATGCAGTTTCTTCCTAAACAAACTTGCAAACAGATAAACCTATCATGGTGAAGTATATCAAACACATAAACTCCAAAGAAAGTGGTCACATGAGAACCGATGATAATAAGTTGATTAGTAGTCTCTCTATTCCTTGCCACCATGTCAAAGATAGAATGATGTTCCAATCAAACACCCGTGTTCATCATGCACTTGTCACACCCCTTATGGTAATATGCTTACAAGAATGTTGATCTAGCGGATTATCTTCTTTAATACATGACATAAGAACATAGAAAATAAAATCAGACTCATACCAATTGGATTCAATACAGCGGAGTGGTCCGGTAACTGGCAGCTCATAAACGTCTGTAGGAATCACCCCCTCCAATTCCGTGTCATGGATCCAGAGAAAATGAGTCAGGTAAGTAAGGTAATCCAATGTGTTTCAACTTATAACAAATCTTTTTCAAGGCAGAATGAATTACTCCAAAATCGGGAGAGATTTATAGCAGTCCCAAAAGAGAAATGCCTATCTGTACCTTCCTAATGCGAAAGAGAGGCTTGAATCTCTTGTTCCCCGGATATACACCGCAATTTCAAAACGAGGCTTGGAGTTTGCCATGACAGCGGATATCCCCGTCTGCTTTCTATAGCTGATCTCCACAAACAGTCATGAGTTATATCAATCCCCACAATCCTACCTAATACAAATAATTCTATCTAGATGAAATGGAGAGGGGTCCAATCCATTTGTTCTTCATTGATAGAGAAGGATCAATGCCTCAGAAAGAAAAATACGGATTAGATACCACCCAAGTATTGAAAATGTTTAAAATCCATGCATAATAAAAACAAATAATAATTTAATGAATATCAAAAAGATCTGTGTCAATGAACATACCAAAGGAAACACATGGAACAAATTCTATGATTACATGACTGTCATAGAAACCACTTTATTTTGAAATCTACATTTAGACCAAACGGGACTAAGGTGTTTAAGGTAAAAATCCATCTAATTTCTGCTTGAAATAAGGAGGTAAGTGTGTCTCTGTTCCTCCAACTTTCCTCCACTTTTTGTATGCCCCAAAAACCTATAATATGTTTTGTTTGGCAGGAATGTGTAGTCTTAAAGTGATTAGATAATGAGTGAGTGTCTAGAGCTCTTTGGATATTGTATAGATGCTCACAAAGTCTAATTTTCAAGGGACCTGTGGTCCGCCCTATGTATATCTTATTACAACTACATTGAATGGCATATATGACATTCTTAGTATGACGTGTAATGAATTGGCCTATGTTGAACTCATGACCAGTCAGGGACAAGCTGGTGGTCCTATTCTTGTCTACTTTATATGTTATACAAGCCCCACATAGACCACATTTGTGGAACTCGATGGTTTGAATGGAATATCTTGTGTCTTCAGGAAGATGGCTCCTCACTAATTTATCCTTTAAGTTAGGGGCCTTTCTGTAGATGAAAGTTTGTCAGGAACTCCCTATTACACTGTCTTTTTTGAAGATATTCCAATATTTCTCAACAATCCTCTCAAATTGTCTAAAATTGGTGTTATATTGAGAAATAAATGTCCATTCGCACTCAGCAGGAGATTTAACAAGATTCCTATCTTTAGGAACTAATAGATCCCCTCTTTTAACAGTCATAACCTTATTTTCTGCATTATCCAATAAATCTATTTTATATCCCCTAGAACTGGAGGCCACTTTCATATCCCTTATTTGTTCATTAGATCGATTCTTCTGTGCAGTTGCACCTCATTGTTTTCATCTGGACTAAGGGCACATTGTTTAACCAAGTTTGATGGTGATTACTGTCATAACTTATATAGCCTATTGTATCAGTTGGTTTATGAGAGGTCTTAGTATGTAACACATTTTCCTTAATGTATACAGTAATATCTAGAAAATCTATGCTCAACCTACTCTGCTCAAAAGTAAGTTCAATATGTAGATTGTTCACATTGAGTTATTGACAAAAAACTTGCAAATCATCCTCCAACCCTCTCGAAATGAAAAAAATGTCATCTATTTACCAGTACCAGGCCACCAGGCTTGCCCCATAGTCATGTCCTGCCCATACACATGACTCTTCCCATTGAGCCATAAATATATTAGCATAGCTCGGGGCAAACCTGGTTCCCATTGCAGTACCGATACATTGTAGAAAGTAGTTACTCCGGAAGCTAAAGTAGTTATGAGACAGAATAAAGCCAATCCCTTCTAGAATTACTTCTTTCAGACCTTCCGAATAGGTGGTGTCCACCAAACTTGACTTAATCGCTTTCATTCCTAATTCATGAACAATAATAGTATACAAGGATTTTATATCCGCTGTAACCAAAATGAAATCAGTATCCCAATGGATCTCCGATAAATTCCGGAGAAAATGGTTAGTGTTCTTCAAATAGGACTTAGATTGCTGTGCTATGGGTTGCAGATAGTGGTCTATGACTTCTGATAGGTTGATAATGATTGACCCTGTACCCAAAATGATAGGTCTTCCGGGCAGGTTCAATCTGTTCTTATGAATTTTGGGCAAAGTGTATATCACTGGAATCTTTGGATGTGAAAAAGGGATATACAGTGCCGTATCTCCATCAAGAACTCCAATCTTTTCCTATTTTCCTACCAAAAGTTTCAGATCTGTACTGATCTGCTCAGTCGGATCATTTTCAAGTTTTTTATATGACCCTTTTGTATATAATTGACTATCGATCTCTTCTATATATTTATCGATGTTCATAACCACTACCCCCCACCCTTATCCGCAGGTTTTATAACCATCTGAAGATTGTCAGTCAAAGATTTAATAGCTTTCCTTTCCTTTAAGGTCAAGTTGAAAATTTTTTTCTTTTTCTTATTACATACTTTATTATCACTCTTCTCCTTATCTATAGACATCGTTGTGGGATTTCTAAGATATTTTTTCCTTTTCTTTTTTCCACCTTTTTCCCTCTTTTCTTGATTTTCTTTTTACTACCCTCCTGTGTTATCTCCATCTTCCCCTTAGTCTCCCTGTATCTAAAAAAGACCTATTGCAAGGACCTGCAGCATGCTCCATCTCCTTCTCCAATTCTGTAAATCTGTTTATTGTGGGCACTGAGATTTCTACTTTGGAATCCCTGTCAAAAATCCTATCCATCTCTTCAGCATTCCAAAGAGATTTCTTATTCCCATTTCTGTTCCGTGGACTATACATATCTTTCTCCCATTCCCTAATCCTATTAAAATTTCTATTATCCAAATTCAAATGGGAGATTGATGCAGCTATAGGTTTTTTATGCCTATTGAAAGAGGTCTTGTCACGGGCACTAGGAGTCTTTACCCAGTATCACCCGCTGATGGTCTTATCAGAGCAGTAGAGTTGGTATATGCTACTCTGATGGCAGGGTGATAATGGAACTGGAAACAGCAGATGGTTAGAGAATGCTCAGAAAGTCTATGACTAGCAGCACTGGTAAACAATAAGTAACTGAACACGAAGATCTGGATGGACAAGGACACGTGAGGGTAGTCAGTGGTCTGCGCACGGCAAGTTGTACCACTGCTATAGTGAGAAGAATGTCCAGGAGTAATAAGGAGGTGGAAGTCAGCGGTCTGCGTATAGCAAGTTGTACCGCTGTCTGTAGTGAAGGAATGGAATCCAGGTGAAGGTCACGGGGAAGTCAGTGGTCTGCGAGTAGCAAGTTGTACCACTGCTTATGTGAGAGGATATATGCAACTGGTGACACAGGGAAACAGGGATCAGTGGTCTACCTCTAGCAAGTTGTACCACTGAATATATATGTGAGGAAGAACACGAGGAGATAAATGCTATACAGAGTCTACACGGGTACACTGAACTTGATCCCACGTTGAACTGCACACAATGATAATAATGAATGAACAGCACTGCACAGATAAGCAAAGTCACTCAAATAGTCCAGCAAAAGGAAACACAGTCAATAATAGCAACAGTCTCAGAGGATGAAAACTCCAGAGGAGAACAACTCAGTCCAGATGGATATGCAATACACCAGCACAGTCAATGAGAAGTATGCATACCGTGGTTCAGATGAGCAGGCTGTTAGGGATAGCTGCAGGGATACCTGAGCGGCCGGGAACAGACGAGATGCGAAGTCCTTGCAGAATGGAAGCGGCAGGTAGGTGCAGCGCACTGTAGGTAGGCCAGCAAGATGACAAATACTCAGGAAGCAGTAGTATATAGAATAGAACAGCAGGAGACCACGGGAGAGTTGAAGCGATGTAGCAAAGCTGGAAGCCGAGGAGCATAGACTCGATGCAACAGGCGAGTTGACACAAATGGACACACTGTAGAAGCAGTAGGCAGCGGGTCAGCTGACGGCAGGTAGAACGCAGACTGGAGCGCTGAGACGAGCAGACTCTGTAGACACGCTGAAGTAGCGAACAGGAATCAGCTGGAACAGTACCGATGTAACTCAGGAGAGTTTGCAGTAATCTGTAACTGTAGATACACGGAGGCAGCGGATAGGAATCAGCTGCTGGAGTCACGAAGAAACACAGGAGAGTTTGCAGTAATCTGTAGCTGTAGATAAACGGAGGCAGCGGATAGGAATCAGCTGCTGGAGTCACGAAGAAACACAGGAGAGTTTGCAATAATCTGTAGCTGTAGATAAACGGAGGCAGCGGATAGGAATCAGCTGCTGGAGTCACGAAGAAACACAGGAGAGTTTGCAGTAATCTGTAGCTGTAGATAAATGGAGGCAGCGGATAGGAATCAGCTGCTGGAGTCACGAAGAAACACAGGAGAGTTTGCAGTAATCTGTAGCTGTAGATACACGGAGGCAGCGGATAGGAATCAGCTGCTGGAGTCACGAAGAAACACAGGAGAATTTGCAGTAATCTGTAGCTGTAGATACACGGAGGCAGCGGATAGGAATCAGCTGCTGGAGTCACTAGGAACACGAGGAATAGAAGTGGTCTGGAAACCACAAACGGCAAACAGGAATCAGCATTAGCTGAACACACAAGGAGGCACTGGAACACCTTCAGAGACTCATGAGGAATGAGACTCCAAGATCAGGCCACGTGGTATTGACCACAGGTGCTTAATATAGGGAGTGTTGCCTGATCAGCCAATTAAGTTAAAGGAACAGAACTGAAGGTTAACAGGGACTGCACATGCGCAGTACCTCATAATAATGGACAGACACGGTTCCTAGCTACTTTAGAAGTAGCACTCACAGTCCGGTGAGTGACAGTACCCCCCCTTTTAAAGGTGGGCACAGAACACCTGGAACCGGGTTTGTCCGGGAATTTGGTATAGAACTTCTTCAAGAGAGCTGGAGCGTTGAGATCTTCAGCTTTGATCCATGAACGCTCCTCAGGACCAAAGCCTTTCCAATGCACGAGGAAACGAAGAACTCCTCGCGAAATTTTAGCATCCAAAACCTGAGTAATCTCAAAGTCTTCCTCCTGATGAACTTGAAGTGGCCGTGGTGCTGAAGGAGGGACCGAGAAACGGTTGATGATGAGAGGTTTGAACAAGGAAACATGGAAGGCGTTGGAAATACGAAGACTCTTGGGAAGTAAAAGTTTGAAGCAAACTGGATTAATAACTTGAATGATCCTATATGGACCAATAAAACGGGGAGCAAATTTCATGGATGGAACCTTCAAACGAATATTCTTAGTAGATAGCCACACCCGGTCTCCGACTTTCAATGGTGGAATAGCCCGTCTCTTTTTGTCCGCAAAAGACTTATATCTGGCAGATGTCTTCTTTAAACAGGTTTTTACCTGAGCCCAAATATTTTTGAAGGTTTGACACAAAGTCTCAACAGCAGGAACTTGGGTGGGCGGGAGGGCAGGAAATTCCGGGAAAGACGGATGGTGACCGTAAACCACAAAGAATGGAGTTTTAGATGATGACTCATGGTACATGTTGTTATGAGCAAATTCAGCCCAAGGAAGTAATTCTACCCAGTTGTCTTGATTGGCTGACGAGAACATCCTTAAAAAAGTCTCAAGATCTTGGTTGACTCTTTCAGTTTGTCCGTTCGATTGGGGATGGTAGAAAGATGAGAGTGCCAATCGTATGCCCAAGGTCTTGCAAAGGGCCCGCCAGAATCTGGAAACGAATTGTACTCCTCTATCTGACACGATTTCGGACGGACATCCATGGATACGGAAAATTTCTCTAATGAAATGTTCAGCCAGGGTAGAAGAAGAAGGTAAACCAGACAAGGGAACGAAATGCGCCATCTTCGAAAATCTATCCACCACTACCCAAATGGTGTTGCAATTCTTACTAGGAGGAAGCTCAGTGACAAAGTCCATACTAATATGGGTCCAAGGCTTAGATGGAATGGGTAGTGGCTGAAGCAACCCCGCTGGACTTCTGCGGGGGGTCTTGAACTGGGAGCATAAATCGCATGCTGCGATAAACTCTTTGACATCTCTTCTCATAGAAGGCCACCAATAACTTCGAGAGAGGATTTCAAAGGTCTTGCGTTCACCAGCGTGTCCAGAGAAACGAGAAGAGTGAAACCATGAAAGGATTTTTTTCCTAAGAGCAGGAGGCACGAGGGTCTTCCCAAATGGTAGCACTTTAGTGGAAGAAGCAGCCAGAGAAACACATTTGGGATCTAATATAAAGTGGTTGGGATTCTCTTCAACGTCTGAGGACGCCACGAAGGCTCGAGATAGAGCGTCTGCTTTTTTATTCTTTGCAGCTGGTTTGAAGGTTATGATAAGATCAAAACGGGAAAAGAAAAGAGACCATCTTGCCTGACGAGGATTTAAACATTGAGCAGACTGTAGGTATGACAAATTTTTATGATCCGTAAAAATTGTCACTGGATGACGAGCTCCCTCTAACAAATATCTCCACTCCTCCAATGCTACTTTAATAGCCAGCAACTCCTTGTCCCCAATGGTGTAATTCTTCTCCGCAGGCAGGAGACCCCGAGAGTAAAAGGCACAAGGATGGAATTTTTGTTGCTCCGATCTTTGGGAGAGAATGGCTCCTAAACCAACATTAGAGGCGTCTACTTCTAGGAAGAAGGGAAGCATCACATCAGGCTGTCGAAGTATGGGAGCAGAGGAGAAGGACTCTTTAAGAAATTGAAAGGCTTGGAGAGCCTCAGATGACCATTGCTTAGTATTGGCCCCTTTGCGAGTAAGAGCCACAATGGGAGATGCAATTGAAGAGAAGTCTTGAATGAAGCGTCTATAGTAGTTGGCGAAACCTAAAAAACGCTGAATGGCCCGAAGAGTGGTTGGCTGAGGCCAAAGTAACACAGCATTCACCTTTTCTGGATCCATTTGTAGACCAACTCCGGAAACAATATAACCCAAAAATGGAATCTGAGGCAACTCAAATGAACATTTTTCTAGTTTACAGAATAATGAATTTTTCCGGAGTCTGGAAAGAACTTCGGCCACGTGTTGGTGATGTGAAGGCAGGTCTTGGGAAAAGATGAGTATGTCGTCCAGATATACTACGACACATACATATAACAAGTCCCGAAAGATCTCATTAATGAAGCCCTGGAAAACAGCAGGGGCATTACATAACCCGAAGGGCATTACTAAGTATTCATAATGCCCATCTCTGGTGTTAAAAGCTGTTTTCCATTCATCACCGGACCTGATTCTAATCAAATTGTAGGCACCACGCAGATCCAACTTAGTAAAAATCCGGGCTCCCTTGATCCGATCGAACAACTCAGTAATCAGAGGAATGGGGTACCGATTTTTGATAGTGATAGCATTAAGTCCACGAAAATCTATGCAGGGGCGTAATGTTCCATCTTTCTTCTTCACGAAAAAGAACCCAGCTCCAGCGGGAGAAGTAGAAGGTCGAATAAATCCTCGCTGGAGATTCTCTTGGATGTATTCAGCAGTAGCCTGAGTCTCAGGTAATGAAAGTGGATAAACACGACCCCTAGGTGGAATCTTGCCAGGTAACAGGTCAATCGGACAATCCCATGAACGATGAGGGGGAAGACGTTCAGACTGAGCTTTATCAAAGACGTCGGCAAATGAAGCATACTGAGGAGGAAGTCCCGGTGAGGAAGGTGAAATGGAGGTTTGCTGTATTCTACGAGGAACAACACGAGAAAGACAATGTTGGTGACATTCAGGTCACCAAGACGTAACTTGAGGAGTGCGCCAGTCAATCTGGGGCGAATGACATTGAAGCCATGGAAGGCCTAAAACAATCGGACTTGTAGTAACAGGAAGGATTAAAAACTAAATTTCTTCTCGGTGTAAAACACCAATCTGAAGGGTCACTGAAGACGTACTTTGGGTGATGAGACCGTTGATAATACGCGATCCATCGATAGCAGTCACCGTAACAGGAGTCTTCAGGGTAATCACTGGTATGGACCATTGATTTACAAGGGATTCTGAAATGAAATTTCCCGCAGCTCCTGAATCAATTAGAGCTTGGGACTCAAAAGACTTAGTAGCAAATGAAATGGTAACGTCAAAGGCACAGATTTTTGATTTCGTAGAAGATGGAGAGGACTCCAGGGACCCTAACTTCACCTCTCCAGAAATAGTTAGGGCCTGACATTTCCCGATTTTTTTTTTTTGGGGCATGCCTGGAGCATATGTGTGGCATCAGCACAATAGATACAAAGTCTATTCTTAATTCTTCGATTCCTCTCTGCAGAGGTTAGTTTGGAACGTCCAATCTCCATCGGTATTACCGGAGTTGAAGCAGGACGAATTTGAGAAGTGGGACGAAGAGATGTTTTAGCTGAAGTAGTTCTTTCAGAGTCCCTCTCACGAAATCTGAGATCCACACGATGACAAAGAGAAATCAAATCTTCTAAAGACGTAGAGAGTTCTTAAGTAGTCAGTGCGTCTTTAATTTTGTCCGTGAGCCCCTGCCAGAAGGCAGCAATTAACGCTTCAGTGTTCCACTGAAGCTCAGAGGCTAAGATCCTAAATTGAATGACGTACTGTCCTACTGTATGTGAACCCTGTCGTAAACATAGAATGCTGGAGGCAGCGGAAATAACACGACCTGGTTCATCAAATACATTACGAAACATGGAAATAAATTTGGCACTATCCTGTAACAACGGATCATTTCTTTCCCACAGAGGGGAAGCCCACGCGAGAGCTTGTCCGGAGAATAATGAGATGAGATAGGCCACTCTGGAACGATGAGTAGAAAAGTTTTGAGGTTGGAGCTCAAAATGTACTGAGCATTGGTTGAGGAAACCTCTACATGTTTTGGGATCTCCATCATACTTTGACGGAGTTGGCAGGTGAAGCGTGGAAGCCGTAGACACCTGGGATGGCACTGGGGAAACGGAGGAAAGCACAGGAGCATCAACAGAAGGTGTAATATTCTGCCCAGACGTTCTTTGGGAGACTAACGTCTGGTAACATTGTAGTAATAGTTGTTGACGAACATCCTGTTGTTCCACACGGGTGACCAGATGCTGCAGCATCTCTTTAGCTGTGGGTTCCGAATCTGGGTCTGTCATGGCCTGATCTTACTGTCTCGGGCACTAGGAGTCTTTACCCAGTATCACCCGCTGATGGTCTTATCAGAGCAGTAGAGTTGATATATGCTACTCTGATGGCAGGGTGATAATGGAACTGGAAACAGCAGATGGTTAGAGAATGCTCAGAAAGTCTATGACTAGCAGCACTGGTAAACAATAAGTAACTGAACACGAAGATCTGGATGGACAAGGACACGTGAGGGTAGTCAGTGGTCTGCGCACGGCAAGTTGTACCACTGCTATAGTGAGAAGAATGTCCAGGAGTAATAAGGAGGTGGAAGTCAGCGGTCTGCGTATAGCAAGTTGTACCGCTGTCTGTAGTGAAGGAATGGAATCCAGGTGAAGGTCACGGGAAAGTCAGTGGTCTGCGAGTAGCAAGTAGTACCACTGCTTATGTGAGAGGATATATGCAACTGGTGACACAGGGAAACAGGAATCAGTGGTCTGCCTCTAGCAAGTTGTACCATTGAATATATATGTGAGGAAGAACACGAGGAGATAAATGCTATGCAGAGTCTACACGGGTACACTGAACTTGATCCCACGTTGAACTGCACACAATGATAATAATGAATGAACAGCACTGCACAGATAAACAAAGTCACTCAAATAGTCCAGCAAAAGGAAACACAGTCAATAATAGCAACAGTCTCAGAGGATGAAAACTCCGGAGGAGAACAACTCAGTCCAGATGGATATGCAATACACCAGCACAGTCAATGAGAAGTATGCATACCGTGGTTCAGATGAGCAGGCTGTTAGGGATAGCTGCAGGGATACCTGAGCGGCCGGGAACAGACGAGATGCGAAGTCCTTGCAGAATGGAAGCGGCAGGTAGGTGCAGCGCACTGTAGGTAGGCCAGCAAGATGACAAATACTCAGGAAGCAGTAGTATATAGAATAGAACAGCAGGAGACCACGGGAGAGTTGAAGCGATGTAGCAAAGCTGGAAGCCGAGGAGCGTAGACTCGATGCAACAGGCGAGTTGACACAAATGGACACACTGTAGAAGCAGTAGGCAGCGGGTCAGCTGACGGCAGGTAGAACGCAGACTGGAGCGCTGAGACGAGCAGACTCTGTAGACACGCTGAAGTAGCGAACAGGAATCAGCTGGAACAGTACCGATGTAACTCAGGAGAGTTTGCAGTAATCTGTAACTGTAGATACACGGAGGCAGCGGATAGGAATCAGCTGCTGGAGTCACGAAGAAACACAGGAGAGTTTGCAGTAATCTGTAGCTGTAGATAAACGGAGGCAGCGGATAGGAATCAGCTGCTGGAGTCACGAAGAAACACAGGAGAGTTTGCAGTAATCTGTAGCTGTAGATACACGGAGGCAGCGGATAGGAATCAGCTGCTGGAGTCACGAAGAAACACAGGAGAGTTTGCAATAATCTGTAGCTGTAGATAAACGGAGGCAGCGGATAGGAATCAGCTGCTGGAGTCACGAAGAAACACAGGAGAGTTTGCAGTAATCTGTAGCTGTAGATAAACGGAGGCAGCGGATAGGAATCAGCTGCTGGAGTCACGAAGAAACACAGGAGAGTTTGCAGTAATCTGTAGCTGTAGATACACGGAGGCAGCGGATAGGAATCAGCTGCTGGAGTCACGAAGAAACACAGGAGAATTTGCAGTAATCTGTAGCTGTAGATACACGGAGGCAGCGGATAGGAATCAGCTGCTGGAGTCACTAGGAACACGAGGAATAGAAGTGGTCTGGAAACCACAAACGGCAAACAGGAATCAGCATTAGCTGAACACACGGGGAGGCACTGGAACACCTTCAGAGACTCATGAGGAATGAGATTCCAAGATCAGGCCACGTGGTATTGACCACAGGTGCTTAATATAGGGAGTGTTGCCTGATCAGCCAATTAAGTTAAAGGAACAGAACTGAAGGTTAACAGGGACTGCACGTGCGCAGTACCTCATAATAATGGACGGACACGGTTCCTAGCTACTTTAGAAGTAGCACTCACAGTCCGGTGAGTGACAGGTCTGTTTAAAATTCTTCTGATTGTCACCTTGTTTAAAAGGACCTTTCATTTTCCCTAAGGAAGGTTTGTGTGTACTAGACTAATTCTTATGGGATGAAAAAGCCCCCATATTCTTCATAATCTCTTCCGTTGTGGCAATTCTATCTCTAAGAAATTTTTGCTTTTTCCTACTGATAGTTTCTCTCAGATCTTTATTTATTCTTTTTTCAATCTTATTTTCTACATACACATAATCCTCCTGTTCTTTAAAAGGGTGTATCCTTTCTTCTATCTTTCAAAATAAGGTGCATCAGGGAAAAGGAACACGTTCTTAAAATAGAGTTTCATTCCTCTTTAAAAGAGGATGAAGTGGTGTTAAAAGAAGGTTGTTAATTGATGATCAAACCTCTAGGGATGAGTTGTTCAGCCAGATACTTCTCTAGGCTGACTACCTCCCACCAAATGCGCTTCTCCTTAATCAAAACCTTCTCCAGTTTATACATGATGTTAATATAATCATCATCACTGACATCAGTTGTAGGAGAACTCATGACAAAAGTATTATCAACTAGACTTGATCTATTATCTCTATGTGCAAACATAATGCAGCCCAAGACATGAAATTGGAGGGGGTGATTCCTATGGGCGTTTATGAGCTGCCAGTTACCCGACCACTCCGCTGTATTGAATCCTATTGGTACGAGTCTGATTTTATTTTCTATGTTCTTATGTCATGTATTAAAGAAGATAATGCTCTAGATTGTTTCTCATCTTTTTTCTTCTGAGTTCCACTGGTTCTGATGAGATCTGTTGAGACGGTCCAATGGGATAAAAATGTTTGGCTTGAAAAGATCAACATTCTTGTGAGCATATTACCATAAGGGGTGTGACAAGTGCATGATGAATACTGGTGTTTGATTGGAACATCATCAATGGTGTAAAATTTTTGCACAGTATTGTAGGTCTAATTATGAGATGTTGAGTATTTGGCAGACTAAGCCATGGAGAAACAGTGGAATGATTTTTAAAAAATAATTTCTGTATTGCCACCCACAGTTTGTCCTCACGTGCCCTTTTCCAATCCAATGATACGCCAAACATAATGGCATCATGATAAGTTTCGTAGTGGGGGAGTTGAAGACCACCCAGATTTTTATGTCTGAATAAAATGTCATGCTTAAAGCAAGGTTTCCTTCCACCCCACGCAAAGTATTGATCAAATGGTTTAGATCTAAGAAGCACTTACTAGGAATAGGTATCGACAAGATTTGTAAGAGATACAAGATGCATGGTTGAATGTTCATTTTGATAATACTTGTCTTACCTATTCAAGAAAAAATGTTGTTTCGCTACTCTCTCAGTTCTTTTCGTATTTTGTTAAAAATAGGATAGAAATTAGTATTAAAGAGCTGGAAAATGTCTTTAATGATAGAAACAGATACTTGATATGCATTGGATGTCGTTTAAAGGCAAACACATGCATTAGCTCCTCTATTACATTTGGGGGGGGGGGGGGTGAGATTTGAGTGCTATATATTTTGAGTAGTTTTTTTTAAAATTGGAAAGTACTCCAAATGTATGAAACTCGGATACTAACTTTGGGATGGAAATTACTGGATTAGTTATTGTATCCAACAAGTCATCTGTGAAATGTGCTAATTTATAATTTGATTTACCTATTTGAATCCTGGTAATATCATAATTCTTCCTTGTAGATCTTGCCAACACCTCAATGCACAACACAAATTTAGGTGGTGACAAAGGACACCCTTGGTTTGTACCATAGGAGTCTGAGAGATCACCATTTATTTTTATCTTAGCTGTGGGACATTTATATGGTGCAAGAATTATATGTAGACTGGCCAATATCCAATTGATTCAATACACCTCTCAGAAAGGACCAATCTGCTCTATATTTTATTCGAATGCCTTTTCGGCGTCAGTTGATAGTAACATTGATTGAGCAGAAGAGCAGGATGCCAAGTATATGAGATCAAAAACTTTAGTCCCATTGTCCCATGCTTCGCGGCCACATACAAAACCCATTTGATGGGAATGTATAATTCTCAGCATTATGGATTTCAACCTGTGGACAATAAGCTTTGCGTACAGCTTGACATCCACATTAAGGAGAGAGATGGGTCTGTAACTTGGACATCAAGGCGGGTCTTTACCTTCTTTGGGTATAACTGAGATGTCGGCTTCCAGCTCTTGTTTTCTAAAGTAAGCGCTTTTAGAGACCAAATTGAAATCCTGAATCATTAGAGGGATTACATTTTCTTTTAAGATTTTATAATACGAGATATCTGGGCCTTGGCTTTTTCCTGATGGAGTAGATTTAATAGCATACAATAGCTCCTAGATAGTGAAAGGGCAATCTATCATTCGTTTATCTGCTTCAGAGAGTGTGGGACAGTCCACATCCTTTAAATAGGAGGCAATTTTCCCCTGTTTCCGGAGAGTGTCTTCCTTTGCACATTGAGAGAAATTCTATCATTTAGAATAATAAGCGCTAAAGGTTCCTGCTTTATCAGTAGTAGTACGGCAATCTTTTCCATTATCATTTGTGATTGCCTGGATAAACATGGTGGCTCTCTGAGCACGTAAGGCCTTGGCTAACATTATCCCTGGCTTTTTGCCCCATTGGAAATAATGTCTTACGTATTTTTAGTTTAATCCTGTCTGACATAAGTTAATTGTCAGCCACTCTTGTTTCCATTAATTCCGTCATAATGTCAGCGGACAAGGTTGATTTATGATTTGTCTCAAAAGTTTTAAATTTGTCACAGAGAGAGATCTTTTGTACCGTTTTCTGTGCCTTCATAAAATAACTTAATTTAATAAATTTGCCTCATAAGACACAGTTATGTGCCTCCCATATTAAAATTTTAGAAGTTTCTGGGAGATCACTGCGATCAATATATTCATCTATAGACATCAAGCAGTGACCTAGAATACAGGTCATGCAATAGTGATTTGTTTAGTTACCAAAAGCAGGGTTTTTTATTACACTGAGAAATATTGAGTACGAGAGAGACAGGAGCATGATCATACCAAGTAAACTGAAGCATCTTGTATCAAGTGCAAAGTCTATCAGAAATAAATAAATAGTCAATTCTAGAATAGACTCCTTGTGGGTGTGAGAAGAAACTGTAATACTGATCAGTATAATGTCGAAACAACCAAATGTTGACCAACTGATGGTTATGTAATGTGTGTCTTACCTTGCATTACAGTTTGTCAGTGTACCTGTAGGTCCTATAGGAATTGTAAATTGTCAGTTTTTGGGTGCAGTCTATTTAATATTTCTTCCAACCACAAAGATGTCCTGTTTCAAAGAGTTGACTTGCGCCATGATTATTTCATGAAAGCCAGGTTGGCCCTGAGTAGGCGATTAGATATTAACAAGAGTGAAAATTTGGTTAAATATCTTATGTTTCAGAAGAATACACCTCTCCTCCACAAGCCTGTGCCTTTCTATGTCTTTAAGTGAGAGTTGTTTGGAGAGAAGGATGGTTACTCCTAAGGTTTTCCCTTTACTGGCACTAAAATAAGCATGAGGGAAATAATAGTAATGAAAATGGGAGTGCAAACCCTGCTTGAAATGTGTTTCTTGAATAAAACCCAATATTTACACTGTCTGCTTGGATCTCAAGTATTGCACTTGACCATTTTCTGGACACTTTTGAGTTTCATAGGCATGAATATTTAGATAGTTAGATAGTTAATTTACTTTTGTTATGACCTTTAGCAAGGAGAAGGGAAGCTATGTAAGTGAAGACTAGGCCTTGAGAGAGGAGAGGGAATGGGAAGGTATGATAAGGGAAGACAAGGAAATAGGGGCGAGGCATTGAAAACAAGATAGCATAATGAAATGCAAACCGCTCCTGACACTAAAGAATGATAAGGTCACATCCATGTTCAGGATTTAGTGTATGTGGCTAGAGGGGGTCACCAGGAGAAAAAGGTGTAAGGCATAAGATAATGGGCTGTAAAAAATCACAAGAAATCATGTATATTTAAGAAGGTGAAAACCATATAACCCATATTTTGTAATAATTTATGGACACAACTAACATTAACCGGGTGGGGGGGGCTCTCGTTCGTGAGCTTACCTTGGACGTCTGCGCTTGTCAGGGGTTTATCAGGGATTGGTGCTGCCGTTACAGATTCTTCGGATGTTCTGTTTGCCGATCTCTTTGTTTCTATTTTTGGTTTTGCCGTGGCGCAACATGTGGGTAGAGAAGAGGGGGGGGGGAGAGAGAAGAAGAGAGAGAGAAGGGGTGGGGGAGAGAGGGAGAGGGAGGATGTTGGGGTAATGGGGATATGTGTGTGGAGAACACAGATTTGGCTGGTACCTTTCAATATACTTATAGGGCTTCTAGTGGTTTATAGCTCTTTTGCTGGTGTGAGTTATTTTAAAGCCCTGTTGGCGGCCCTATTGGCACTGTATATTGTGGGGATAAGGTACCTCCTATGAGGGGTGTGGCTATATATAAATGGGGGGTATTTAAAGAGCTCTTATATGGCTAGAGCTGAAAAAAGAGGCAGATGGTGTGGGATGGCCTCTGTATATGTTTTATGATGCGATGTGGGTTATAGAGATTGGTGTAGATAGACTATGTGTGGTGGTAAGTGGGGATGGTAAAGTATAAGGTGTGGGTGTTTGGCTTTTGCTATGGAGCTCTTATAAGAGCATTTTGTAGCTTACAGGTGATCTTGTTTTCCTGTGGTTTGGGCGCTGCGGTCAGCGGGTTTTGTAGCATTTGCCGAGCGGTGTTGTGGCTGTGGATTTAAACGGGGATGTTTTTTCTTTTTGGTAGTCGCTTGTGCAGGACTTCCGGTTTTGGTGGAGCGCAGACTGCGTTCCACTGCGGTCTCTGTTTTCTTCCTAGTAAGCCTTTTTACCCCTTCGTTCCTGGAGCTTTTTTGTGAGAAGTGGTTCCAGGGTAGAGGTGGGTATTCAGGTAGTCGTTTCTTGTGGTGTGTGGGGTCCAACGCGTTTCGTCCTTAGACTTCGTCAGGGATGTGTCATCTTTGTGTGCTTGTGTTTTTATACTGAGAGGTATTCTGGAAAAAGAGCGGGAGGGCGGGCGGGGGGGGGGACGCTAATGGTTTATCTGGTTATTTTGAATATTGGAGCCAGAGTAAGGAGTTGGGGGTGTTTGGCTGGGGGCTTATTGGTGGCGTGGCGTGAAGATCTTTATTTGGACCTTGATGCATTATTTATCTGAGCGTGGTAGATGGGTGCGGGCTGGTCGTTGCGTGAATATTTTTATCTCGGATTATTATGGGGTGTAATAGGCATTATGATTGGTGTGGCATATTTTTCTTAATGCCTGTGGGGAAATGTTATGTGCTAGCAGCAGGGGCTGGGGATTGGATGGGGGATACAGTGGGCGGATACTTATGTTAATGCTAAGTTGGTAGTGGATTTAAGACGCGTGTTTTGACTATGAGGGGGTGCTAAGATATTTAAGAATGGGGTGCAGTAATGTGTATTAACTCTGGGTATAGGGTGGTTAGTCTAGGCTGTCGGGATGTATTTGATTATATTGGGGACGTGCAAGTCTAAGGGGAGGGGCTTATCACGGGGCTATATGTTGATTGGACGGATGGAGCGGGTCCTTATTTTATCGCCGCTGTCTCTGTGTTGGGGTGAGTATTTTTAAAAAATGACTTTGTGTTTTTATACTCATGTTTATTTATTTTATTTTATTTTATTTTTACAGTTTGGTTACTGCCTTGGGAGGTGTTATTTTAATATATTATTATGTGGTATTATGAGGCACCCCTATCTTAATCCGAACATAACCCAATAAAAATAATGCATCTAACTTACATAAACTTTAACCAGACACCACTAAATCAACTATAGAGTATACCCTATCCCAACTACCCCGCGCCCCTCCATAAATCCTAATGCTTTATCCCCAAAGCAATACCCTAACCCCCAAACCCAATCTCAAACGCCTTTCACATATAACATCCATCTTAAATAACATCTCAAAAACTAGGTCTCCCTAAGCACCAAATTATCCAATCCACCCCCCTCCACCCCCTAAAATCCCTAACTACCCACCCACAGAAACTCCAAGAGCCTTTACCACTCAAAGTACTTGCCCCCACCACATAATAATATATTAAAATAACACCTCCCAAGGCAGTAACCAAACTGTAAAAATAAAATAAAATAAAATAAATAAACATGAGTATAAAAACACAAAGTCATTTTTTAAAAATACTCACCCCAACACAGAGACAGCGGCGATAAAATAAGGACCCGCTCCATCCGTCCAATCAACATATAGCCCCGTGATAAGCCCCTCCCCTTAGACTTGCACGTCCCCAATATAATCAAATACATCCCGACAGCCTAGACTAACCACCCTATAACCAGAGTTAATACACATTACTGCACCCCATTCTTAAATATCTTAGCACCCCCTCATAGTCAAAACACGCGTCTTAAATCCACTACCAACTTAGCATTAACATAAGTATCCGCCCACTGTATCCCCCATACAATCCCCAGCCCCTGCTGCTAGCACATAACATTTCCCCACAGGCATTAAGAAAAATATGCCACACCAATCATAATGCCTATTACACCCCATAATAATCCGAGATAAAAATATTCACGCAACGACCAGCCCGCACCCATCTACCACGCTCAGATAAATAATGCATCAAGGTCCAAATAAAGATCTTCACGCCACGCCACCAATAAGCCCCCAGCCAAACACCCCCAACTCCTTACTCTGGCTCCAATATTCAAAATAACCAGATAAACCATTAGCGTCCCCCCCCCCCGCCCGCCCTCCCGCTCTTTTTCCAGAATACCTCTCAGTATAAAAACACAAGCACACAAAGATGACACATCCCTGACGAGGTCTAAGGACGAAACGCGTTGGACCCCACACACCACAAGAAACGACTACCTGAATACCCACCTCTACCCTGGAACCACTTCTCACAAAAAAGCTCCAGGAACGAAGGGGTAAAAAGGCTTACTAGGAAGAAAACAGAGACCGCAGTGGAACGCAGTCTGCGCTCCACCAAAACCGGAAGTCCTGCACAAGCGACTACCAAAAAGAAAAAACATCCCCGTTTAAATCCACAGCCACAACACCGCTCGGGCAAACGCTACAAAACCCGCTGACCGCAGCGCCCAAACCACAGGAAAACAAGATCACCTGTAAGCTACAAAATGCTCTTATAAGAGCTCCATAGCAAAAGCCAAACACCCACACCTTATACTTTACCATCCCCACTTACCACCACACATAGTCTATATACACCAATCTCTATAACCTACATCGCATCATAAAACATATACAGAGGCCATCACACACCATCTGCCTCTTTTTTCAGCTCTAGCCATATAAGAGCTCTTTAAATACCCCCCATTCATATATAGCCACACCCCTCATAGGAGGTACCTTACCCCCACAATATACAGTGCCAATAGGGACGCCAACAGGGCTTTAAAATAACTCACACCAGCAAAAGAGCTATAAACCACTAGAAGCCCTATAAGTATATTGAAAGGTACCAGCCAAATCTGTGTTCTCCACACACATATCCCCATTACCCCCAACATCCTCCCTCTCCCTCTCTCCCCCACCCCTTCTCTCTCTCTTCATCTCTCTCCCCCCCCCCCTCTTCTCTACCCACAGGTTGCGCCACGGCAAAACCAAAAATACAACTAACATTAACTCACAAATCGAAGGTGGGGGTGGTCGGAATCTGAATGATCATAAGTCACTAGTCCCCAGTATAAGCATCCAAAACTCAGAATTGTCTACGCTTTTCCACCTGTGTATAGAAAAAGAGTCACAAAAAACACACAAATGTATGGGCAATAATAAACATCTTAGAGAATATTCACGTTATTTTAGAGGACAGAAAAGGTTGGAGAATGTTAGGTTTCCTCAACATTGAGAGTACTCTGCCTTCTTTTAGCATTTCTCTTTGACTTCCCAACAACCTGCATGTTTTTGGCACTCATGGATGAAGCTGGTGGAAAGGAGAAATTGGTGGTGATTTTCCTATCTGTTAGTGTAATATTCTGCAGGCCAAGAGTATTACAGTAGCAAGCAGGTTCTTATGGCTTGCGGAGAATATATAAATGGTGATGACGATGATGATGATGATGATAAATCACAGAGACTCCACTGTGTAACCTATAGACTAAGTGGGAAACCCCAACTGTATTTGATGTTGTTTCTATGAAGATCATCAGTCAGAGACTTATGCATTCTGCACATCTGGGGAGTGTGCTATGTCTTGAAATATTTTTTATGTTTTAGTCATTGAATGCTATGACTTCCAGACATTTAACTTTTTTGAGTATTTCTTCCATCTGGGAAAAGTAATGAAGCCTACAAAATTACATCTCTAGGTTTTTCAGTTGTTGCGCCTCTTGTGCAGAGGGCTCTATGGACTCTGTCAATGTAATAAGTTAATTTGGATCCTGTTCTAAGATTTTGTTAAAGATTTTAGTTCAGATGTCAACCAAGCCTTGGGTTAGAATATCCTCCGGAATTCATCTTACATCTTGTTCCTGCGACCTCTGTTTCTATTTTGTAACAGCTTCAGTTCCATTGCTTGGTGTGTGATCACCTCCTTGAGACTATTGAAATTTTCTTCAGCTGACTATTCACTCTCTTCCAAGACTGACAGCCGGGTAGTTAGGCATGAGAAGTCTGTCTGGATGTTAGCCACCACCCTGCAGACTGTGATATTTTGCAATATTCTATATAATCTGAAAGTTAAATCAATATAATGGTATAAACCTTTATCCAATAATAACTATATAAACATGATACTACAATTACATAATTATGAACATCTAAACAAAATTATATTTATTAGCTTCCAAAATCAGATGACATTTTTAAATAACCTTATACAAAGAACGTGATTATGATATTTAATCATCCAACTCTCAGCTAATGTATATAATCTATTTTTCAAAACAGTATTACTCTTTGTTTGCTGTAAGAGACTGCCGTTAAGATAATGAACCCCAAAATTATTTGATCAAACAAGCATTAACAAACATCAAAACTCTGCTCTCACTAAGAGATCTTTAATTACCTCTTCCTTAGTATGATTCTGCTGTCACATAATTTTAAACATCTAGAAAACAATATTGATTTGCTTCCAGAAAACAGCTAACATTTCTAATTGATCTTATACAGGAATCATAACTATGAAATTTACTTATCTGTCCATTAACTAATACAATTAATATGTAGCTTTATTCTTCATAACAGTATTACACTTTATTCACCATATAGGACTACTATTAAAGTACTAGATGATGTTATAAGCACATTAATATATATAAAAACATTTTATCAACCAAAAATTTACAAACATCAAACTTTTTGTTTTCTGTAGGGTTCAAACTTTACTATACAAAGCAGTTCATTGTCCTATCGAGCCATAAGACTCTCAGATAATAAGTCTGACTAAAAGATCTTTAATAGCCTCTTTTTGATATAATAATTAGGATATTACTTCTTACTATTTTTCTCTTTCTCCTAACTTTTATCACTTAATTGTTCCAAAAAATCAACAATGGACAGACTCATAAACAAAAAGGAGGAATGCTTATTTAAAACATATTCAAATCCATGCAAACATTTAATCTATTAGGGTAAATAGAATCCATCACAAAGATCCATCACAACTAACCTCTTCCCATTTGAGTTTATGAGGCTCCTTAGTGAACCATTTATGTTGCAAAATAAGGTGATAAAAGATGGACCCATCCTGGAGATCATATGTTTATCCAATTTGAAAAGGTCAGCTTGAATGGCCGCAAAGAGAGATGGAAAATTTGCAGTGTATAATTAGTCATAAACATGTGTCGGATAGACCACCATGTATTTCAATTTCGTGGACTGCCAAGGAAAGTCGAACCTGGACTTAAGGCCATCAAGTTGCGCCAGAAGGATATTGAGATCTAACATTTCAGATTTAGAGGGATTTATATTGTAGTTGGAGAGATTGCCAAAAAGGGCAAGGACGTTAGTAGGTTAGCTAGAGATATGTGGGTATTGGCAAGGGTCACAACAATGTCTTTTGTATATAGTGAAAGCTTATATTCAGAGGGGCAAAGACGGATGCTCAATATGTGGAGGTTAAGCCTAAGTTTGTGGGCAAGGGGTTTGATCATGTTTCAAAATTAGTGTGGCTAATCAGTCTCAGCGGAGATTGGTGTAATGAGAATAATTTAACTGGAAGGGTTAGAGCAAGTGTGTCACAGGCTAACCTCCCCGCTGCGTTCTGAAAGTTTCGGGATGCCAATTGGAAGTTGCTTGCCAAAAACTGAAAGTCCAGCTGATGGAATTCAGATGGCACTGGACACCACAGCTGTGAAGCTGGTGGTAGTCCATGTGCTGCGGATACAGCAATCAGATGCCAAACACCTCAAAATCAAGGTAGGTTGCTGTAGCCTCTGATGGGGGACTTCTAAAGGTGTAGTGCATTGTGGGCACAGTAAGGCCAGGGAAAATTGTCAGCACAGGTTGGGGACAGAGCTGAGACTGCAGGGACACGAAGAGGTGGATGAGACAAGGGGAAGCTCTTTCTCAGCCGAAATTTGTTGAGGGTGTCCTGGTGAGTCACTATGTACCAGCCAAAGGGGACCAGCTCCAGAGGCAGTGACAGAGGCAGGCCACTATCACCATTAGGCAATCAGAGATAAAGCTGTGCCATGGCTGACAAAGCTCCAAGTGGCTCTACATGTGCCTGTTGAATTCTGTCACAAATATAGGTGGCTGTCACCGTGATTAAATTGGTGTAAAATGGGTTAATTACTGCAGAGCTCTCTGATGTGATGACTGTCCAAGATGGCGCCCAAACCATGCCCATAAGTTGAATTTATTAATTATTGCTTAAGTCGCACAAATACAGTCTCAGATATACAAAAGAAATGTATTTTTGAATGTATTTTATTTATTCTCATGCACAACTATTTCTTGTTTGAAGATGATATTATTTTTACAGATTATGGGAATGGCCATGGGAACATGGTTCATGCCCAGTTTTGCTAATCTCTACATGGAGAGGATTCATATGGTATAGTGCCTAGGCTGCGAGTCTGGTTTACTATAGATATTTCATAGATTATATTTTTATTTTATGGAATGGGAATGAACTGTCAGTACAATAATTTGTTGCAAACCTCAACACCAATTTTTATCCTTTAAAATTCACACACTGTTATCACAAATCCTCAATTTATTCTTTTGGATGTGACCCTATCTGTCCAAGGTATATGAATTATGACATCTACATTTCCTAAAAAAGTAAATCCATGTAATTATCTTCAGTACAAAAGTGGACAATATAAACCTTGCATTAAAAATATTCCTAATGGGCAATTTATGTGAGTGAAGCGTAGTTGTACCTAGGAAGATAAGTTTAAAGTACAAGCACATAATAATTAGGGAAAGAGGCTATCTGACCCCTCTCTGAACGGGTAGAAGTAGTGGAAAGGAAATATTTACTTACCCCAAAGAAGAAAAAAAGTTGTGAAATCTCTGAATTTAACATTTGGTCACAGAGACGATCAAATGAAATTAGAAATATTATTAATAAAAAGTATTCTGATCTTAAACAAGATAATCTGTTAAAACTACACTAAACTGAGAATTAAGTGGTAATTTTCAGCAAGGCCAACCACCTTGGGAGTATTTTGGCTCCTAGTTTCTTTGAGTCTAAAAAGATAGCTGGGTAGATAAACTGCATCAAATGCATACATCTAGTAAATTAAGTTATAGAATTTACCTCAATGTACATAAGAAAAAAAATTGTATTAAAAGCTCATCTGTAGAAATTCTCCAGCGATCAATCTCTCATATTGAAGATAAAATGGAATCGTAAAACCATAAAAAGTTCCTGTTTAGCAATAATTTTATAAAACCCATTGTATAAAACCACCATAAGATACCTATAAATATACATAACATGCATAATTGTTAAAAATACAAAGTAATAACATTTGGTCATAAATCATAGAAAGGGAGCTATCTCATAACTTTTATTCAAGGCCTTGCGGTGACAAAGTCCCAAGTTCATAACTCCAGTACATTTCTCTCTGGGAAAGTTTTTTCTGTAAGTCGCAACACCTCTCGATCCAAGTTTAATCTGTTCAATAGCTATAAAGGTCAATCATTGTGGATCAAGCATTGCCACCCATATAATCCAATTTTAGCATCCACATGAAATTAGCAATTGGCTCCTCTGAAAGGCTGTACTGGGATAACTTATAGTTTGAGGGTGGTGGACATGTAAGACTGCAGTGGAATGCTGTAATATCTACTTTTTCAAGTGACCATAATCTCCATCATTGTAGATATCTAATATGTATTAAGATGCGCAATGTTGAAGAATTCAGTTCAGTTTGCATTGCATCAACCTCACATATCCTAGTGGAAAAACAGTTTCAAAGTGCCATAAACCCAATTTGAATTCAAATTATCTTTGATATCTATAGCAAACACATTATATTACACATTAGTGCTTAATATACCTGGAATGCATTGTGTACTATTTGTGTGTCACTCAGTTCTAGTTTATGTGCTAAGGATGTATTTAACAGAAAAAATCTGTGATCACTAGGGTAATTGTCATGAACACATAAATGTATTTTTTTTTCGCAAGTATGTATGAGCTCTTAAGAGTTTTTTAACAAATATCTTCTAACTTATTCTCTCCTAATTTGTGCTTGGTTTACTGCTAAATTCCACAATACATTGCATTGGTTGTACTATACTAATTCATATATCATAATGTCTTATTATTAACTTGTTCAGTTATTTGTTTTTGTATCCTGAATTCATTTTTATTTGTTCTTTTATAGACAACATATTTTTCATTTTTTTCTATTCAAATTGCATAACCCCGGTGGCTCACTTAAATTTTTCATCAAGGAAAACTCTAGTATTTCAATAGTACTGATGAGCTTTACAGTATGTTTCTATTTGTGGAAAATGTGCTAGCTTTAAATTCTTCTACTTTCAGATTACATTAAGAGATGTATATTTGAGCTCTCTCTGTCATTAAAATCACAAATGAACAACATTAGCATTATAAAGGCTTTGCTCTAGGAGTGTTGTTTTGTATTTTTTTCCTGAAATATGTGGGTCTTATTTTTCATAGCTGTTCTCCTGCCAAAAGCTGATTAGATAAACCCTAATTATGAATAGTGAATGATCCAATCAATCTGGCAAAAAATTACTATTACTGCGGAATTAGAACTTTATGTAAAGTGGGAATCCAATATACAGTGCTAAGTTTTCAATGATGATTAAATTCATGAAACTTGACAGCAATGAAAATCTTATGCTAAGTGAAGGCTTTGCATTTTTTGTCAAAATAAAACCCATGGATTAAAAATGCCCTGCTGAGTTAAGGGGTTGGCATTATTCAGCAAAAACAGAAGGTACAGTTTGCACAGAGTAATAATAGAGAAGCTTATATTTATGTATGTTGAGTCACACTTATACTTAACTACACTTTAGAGATGTGACTTGACAGTGTCAGTTATGAATGTAAAAGTCATATGTTTTTATTCATACACAATACAATGTAATAAAGTGTTATATACACTAGAGAGAAAAATATTTTGATATTGTTATTAATAAATATGATATATGAAATTGTATTTTACATGTAAAATGTAATTAAATACAAACACCCCCACAGCCATTGTTTACCTCTGTATAAATCTAATGAGAATTTTTTTCCTGCAGTAGTCCAGTTGGAAATGACAAATGATTTATATCTCCAATGAAGTGTTGTCAGTTGGAGGGATTAATATGCAAACAGAAGGCCGGAAGTGACTAGAGAGGGCACCAGGCCTCTAGTATCTGAAAAAGACACACCTCCTAAGAAGCATATATGGAGATGCATTCAAGCCTCATAAGGTTGTATGACTGTATTCAAATTACACCTCCCTCCCCTGTTCCACCTTTCCAAGTAAAGGGAACCAAAAAAATCTAAATATGGATGAAATCTGATATGCATGTACTGTAGAGAAATGTATATTTTTACGCCCCCCCACAAATGGACTTGCATCTAATCCTTAATGAGGATTAATCAATGGCAACTTAGTGAGTACAAATGTGTATATTTTTTCTGCTTAGTACTTTAAAGGACGTGACTTCCTTCACTTTGGCCCATTACTCCACCCATTTATTCAAAGGTGTTTTTAATTATGGTGGCTTTCAGTTAGGTTCTACCTTATTATTATTATTATTATTATTATTTTTATTATTATTATTAATAATATTATTATTATTATCGTAGATTTGTAAGGCGCCACAGTGCTCTGCAATGCCATACAAAAACAGGAACATAGAAGGTAGACAAAATACATGCACATATGAAAACAAAGGGTGTGAAGCACCCTGCTCATTAGAGAGCTTACATTCTAAGTTAGGAGCACAGCTGAAACAAGAAGAGTAAATGTGGAGATTGGGACAGTTGCGAGGGTGCATTAGTGTGAATAGTGTTATCAAGTATAAGGTCACCTCTAAAAACGAAAAGAGTTTTCAAAGAACGTCTTAAGTTTTGTAGGCCTGTGGAAAGTCTGATTGAGCGTGGTGGGAATTCCATAAGTGGAGAGCAGCATGGGAGAAGTTTTGTAGGCGTGACTTAGAGGTTATTACCAGAGACGAGACAAGGTGCAGGTCAGAGGTAGATCTAAGAGGGCAGGGGGGAGAGCATTTTGATATGAGATTTGAGACGTATGCACGGCTAGTGTTGTTGAGGGCTTTTCAAGTAAGGTTGAGTAATTTGAATTTGATTCTGGGGGACACAGGAAGTCAGTGTAGGGATTTGCAAAGTGGTGCAGCAGATGTGAAACGGTGAGAGAGGAAGATCGGTCTTGCAACAGCATTTAAGATTTATTGAAGTGTGGATATATGGGTGTCAGGAATGCCAGATAGCAGGAGGTTGCAATAGTGACGGGAGATGATAAGAAAATGGATAAGAATCTAGGTAGCATTTTGAGTATGAAAAGGGCTTATTCTGACAATGTTTTAGGTGGAGTCGATTGGATTGGGAGAGAGTCTGGATGTGAAGTCTTGAGAGACTGAGGAAATGTGGTGTTATTGACAGTGAGGGAGATTTCAACGAAGGTGGTGACTCTGGCAGGAGGGAAGATAATAAGCTCTGTTTTGGACATATTGAGCTTTCGGTAGCATTGGGACATCAATGTGGAGATAGCAGAAAGACAGTTGGTTACATAGTACAGAAAGAGAAAGGTCAAGGGAAGAGATAAAGATTTAGGTGTCATCAGTGTAGAGGTGATATTGGAGACCGAATGAGCAAATTAGTGCCCCAAGAGAAGAGGTATATAATGAAAAACAGATGCAATAGAGAGGTATGTACACTGTTGAATGGTTAGTACAGGTATCCGTTTTAATAAGGAACAACTTGTCATTGTAGATGGGCATTCAAGATTTGATGAAAATGTGAACCTCATTATATAGCAATATTACAATCGAATACCAAAATGTTTCTTATTGAGATTATCATGCCTTTATTGTTTTAAGTGTGTTCCTGTGTTCTACATATTTGCTTAATCATTTTTTTTTTAATACATATATTAAGTTTGGCTATCATTGATGTCAACTGTTATTGCTGCCTAATATTGAAATAAAAAATAAACCCTTGATATGGCGCCAAATAATACACCAACTGCTATGTTGGTTAGAGACAGTATATGCTGAATGTCATGTAAAACTTACATAACATAAAGGATATTAAATAATAGATAACAGAAAGGCAAGCTGCTGCAGAACCAAGGTGGCTGTGTCCTAATATTGAAGTCTTATTTTTTTGGTGCTATCGCAAGTTGATGCTATTGACACAGTACCAAATTATTCACCAGTTACAAGTTGATCTGCAATGAACAAACAGGGAAATAATTGCATTAATTTCATGGAAAGATCAGGCAGTGACTGTGCATGAGGAGGACAAGTATATAATCCTTGTAAGGCACTGTGAGGATACTTGGGTAATGTTCAGTTCTGTTTGACCTGCTCTTGGTTGGCCCTGGCCTACCCAGAACCTTGACATGGATTAAATAAATCACCTGGGCAAATAGTGGGTGAAAGAAGCAATCTTTAATTATTTCAATAAAACCCACAACACATAAAATAATAGCAAATATGTGAAAATACCAGAGGATTCATCACACTACAAACCACACAGTCCGTGACCTGAACAGCATCATTGCCTCAGTCACTTCGATGCACAATCCTGGCTACTGAGTCACGCTTTTCACTCTTTTACCCACATGGTAGGAATTGAGCTTAATGTCATCCTGCTTTTTTCAGTTCCATAAATAAAGTACAATTTGCTGAGGCTTCAGTGTCCATACAGGCACAATACTGGACCAGTCTAACAGCAGTAAGGACTCCTAGGCAACAATATCTTGAAGAAAGGCCCCCACTGCCTGTGGACCTCCTGCAGTCCTCAGCTCACTTGCAGGCACCCTTCAGTGGGTGACTCCAGCACGTCTGTTACACAGGATGTGATTCAGTGAGATGCAGGCTGCCTGCGTATAGACGCAATTGTGAGGAGTCATATTACAGTACACACAAACAAAAGGCATGTTTAGACAATAGTAGCATTGTGGGCAACATCACATGGCAACTTTTAATAATATACAACAGTCATAAAAAACATACACACAACTATTCAAGCCATATTACCACAGTTTGGACAAGAAAGAGCATACAATCTACAAGGTGTGAGAAACACTTGATACATAAGGTAGTGGAATAACACTTGTAGCTGCTGGAGGCGAAAGTGTGTGAGGCTTTATTGTCTTTATTGTCTTAACAGCATTACCAGCCACCAATAACAAATTAGCCATTGGCAACTGACATTTCTGACCAGCTCTTGCTGATATGGTAAAGGTGAGATGAGCAGAGACAGTGCAAGGTGGAGACATGAAACATGAACTAGTATGCACTTGTATGCATGTGTTGACCTCTTGCACAAGCAGAGGTCAACACATGCGGCAGTTAGAAAAATGGGAACAAGCAGATGGCAGAGAGGGACATCAGAACTAGCAATGGTTGGTGCTGGTGGCAGATATAATAGTCGATGATGTTGGATCCAATCAGTCAGTTCTCCTGTGTCAGTTTAACAGTTTATGAGCTCATTAGCTGGAGAGAAATAGAACACATTGCAAGTTCTGAGTGTCCTAAAAATTCTCTGCTTTACTGTTTACACATTTTCATATTTATAGCACTCTGGTTTTACAGAATCGCACACTTCAGCAAACTGTGTTATCTTTGTCTTAACCACTCATCGTGCATGTTTTCTATGCACAAACCTTGCTACATTCTCCCAGGAATTCTCTCAGGGGGTTAGTGATTTATCACCTGTCTGCTATATTCAAGGCCGTGGGCACAGCTCCTTGCAAACAACAAGCGTCAGCTCCGCAGAATCACATTTCTAATTTCCCATTTTTTATTCATTATTTGCCCTAATACTACCTATCAGAGATCACATTCTTGCTTTAATGGGTACTTATACACCTACACCCTTATAACAGGACATGTGCATAGGGATGCCCAAAAATGGAACAACCCATCCCCCACCAAATAGCAAGTTCATGATCCCTTTCCTAGCTGGTATTAATATTAATAAATGATCAATGAGTCAACAATCGTCTTGCACCCACTGCATGTCCTTCTCTCTATTGGTTTCAATAGTTTCTGACAGATGGTACACCTAGATTGTCCTTCTGATAGGTGTAGCATCCAGAATTCGCTAGTTCGCTCTGATGTCAGGGGGTAAATGTATCAAGCTGAGAGTTTTCCCGGCGGGTTTGAAAAGTGGAGATGTTGCCTATAGCAACCAATCAGATTCTAGCTATCATTTTGTAGAATGTACTAAATAAATGATAGCTACAATCTGATTGGTTTTTCAAACACGCCGAAAAAATCTCAGCTTGATACATTTACCCCCAGATCTTTATCTATAGCTGTCATTGTAATAGTGTCTGCAGTTTCTGATTTCATCATTTGTTTCTTAAAAGAATAACATTTAAGTGCAATAACATCTTTATCAGCCATATTACAATTTTTACTACAACACAGAACAATAATAAGATAACTAAGCCTTTTACAAATAGCGATAATATACTAGATAACCATTCACCTATCCTTCCTAACCAATTGGCGGAATTGAGCCAAGATAGGCCACTGCCATCAAATCCCCACCCTGGCTTCGTATCTTCTTCAGAAAATCTTTCCTTAAATTCCCTAATCTCATCCATATGTTGTATGATAACATCTTCTGGATCTGCAGTGCTATTATCAGTAAAATAGGTGCAGCAGACAGATCCTGTGTGTGTGAAAAGGGTCTTTGTACTTCATTGTCTGTTTCACAAGTCTCAAAAAAGGGGAAGCATCATGAATGCTCTGTGCAAGGTGTCTGAACCCTTTGTTTTTTCCCATGCTAGAGATGCAGCATATATTGCAAGCACTATACCTATTGTCATTAATGATAATCCTATCATTATTGCCCATGCAGGTTTATTACATCTTACACCAATGTTTTTACACATCATTATACTTCTGAACCCGACTTCCCTTGTAAAAAATCTAGCAGTGGAAGGTGCAGTTGTCTTTCTCCTCGAGTTTTACTAAAATGGGAATTGTCAATAGTATCTGGAAAGGACCCTTGTATCTTGGTTCAAGGCTCCTTCTGACGTGTTTTCTGATGACCATCCAGTATTCTGGTTGTAGCTTATGAGTCCCTGCATCAAAATTAGTGTCTGGAATGGAAGAAAACACTTGACCATGTATTTTAGTTAGTTGTTTCTGCAATAAGGCCCCATGTGAATACTGTAGTTGATGTGGAAAATAACAACCTGTTCTGTGTGCTGTGCCAAACAGAATCTCATGTGGTGTGAGCCCTGTATTCTTCCTGAGTGTATTTATTACTGAGTGAAGGGCTATGGGTAGTCATGAAATCCATGGTAACCCTGTTTCAGCCATTATTTTCTGCATCTTCAATTTCAGAGTACCATTAAGGCGCTCCACACATCCCGAACTTTGGGGTCTGTAGGGGGTGATATGATTCCCATGTCTTTTAACAGTTTCTGGAATCCTTGAACTGTTAAGTGTGTCCCTCTGTCACTTTACCCCATATATACAGATTATCTCTCTCATAATTTTCTTGCTACTGTTTTAGCATTTGCTTTCCTGCACGGCCACGTCTCCGGCCAGTTACTAAAGAGGTTGAGCACATTCTAATAGCCTGAGCATTTGGAAAGTTATATAAAGTCTATCTTTGAAAATGATACTACATCTGGGCTGTGCTTTCCTTTCAGACTTACCCAGGTTATCCTGTGAACAGATTAGGCATCCAGCCACTAATGCCTGTGCACCCTAGTGCATCCATAACTTGTTAGTGAGTGCAACCATAGCATGTTTCCCCAGATGCACTTTCCCGTGTGCTATATTGGCCATAATGGGATAAAGTGCTTGTGGTAGACACAAACGTTGACCTGTACACCACTCTCCTAGCACTTCTAGTGCTCTGTGTTTTGCCCAAGCCTTTTCCCCATTCTCTGTTGCATGCTTCTGCATAATTTGGAGTGTTGTACGGTCAAACTTGGGGTCAGGGGTCATTATGTAAATAGACTCCCCTTGGGGTACTAGGTCTATGGCGACTTCTCAGGCGGCCTGGTCAACCAGACTATATCCTTCAGCTTCGGGGGTAGCGTCTCTTGAATGCGGTCAGGGTCAGACTGGCCCGCCGGGGAGCTGTGGTATTCCCCGGTGGACCGCAATGTCTGACTGCTCCGCTCTCTTCTGTTAGTGGGAGAAGCATGTACTTTTTTTAAAAAAATTAAATAAATACTTACCTCATTGCAGCATCAGCGCCACTTCTTCCTTCGTCCTGCTCCGTTCGCACTGACATTCAGTGAGGAGTGGCGCAGAGAGGAGCCTACAACCAAGTCAGAAGAGAAGAAAAGAGATGAAAGAAGCCAATAGAAATGTAAGTAAAGGAACGGAGGCAAGGGAGGAAAGCAGAGTGATGAAGGGGGGGAAGGAAAGCAGCATGTCACAGAGTGATGAAGGGGGGGAAAAGCAGCATGTCACAGAGTGATGAAGGGGGGAAGCAGCATGACATAAAGGAAAAAAGGGGAGGAGCAGCATGGCACAGAGTGATGAATGGAAGGAGGAAAGCAGCATGGCACAGAGTGATAAAGGGGGGGAAGTAGCATGACACACAATGATGAAGGGAGGGAAGAAAGCAACATGACACAGAGTGATGAAGTGGGAGGACAGCAGCATGGCACAGAGTGATGAACGGGGCGGAAGCAGGATGGCACAGAGTGATGAAGGGGGAGAGTAAAGCAGCATGGCACAGAGTGATGAAGGGGGGAAGGAAAGCAGCATGGGACAGAGTGATGAAGGGGGGAAGCAGCATGGCACAGAATTATGAATGGGCCAGGAGAAAGGGGGAGCAAAAGCGGCATGGCACAGTGTGATGAAGGGAGGCAAGGAGATGGGGGGGCAAAAGCAGCATGGCACATTGTGATGCAGGGGGGCCAGTTTAAGGGGGGGGAGCAGCAAGAAGGGTGCAGTGTGATCATAAGGGAGCACAGTAATGTGTGTGTGATGGCACAGGGGGCTTGTGGCAATGTAATGTGTGTGATGGTACAGGAGGCTTGTGGGAATGTAATGTGTGTGATGGCACAAGGTGCTTTTGGCAATGTAATGTGTGTGATGGCACAGGGGTCTTGTGGAAATGTATTGTGTGTGATGGCACAGGGGGTTTGTGGTAATGTATTGTGTGTGATTGCACAGGGGGCTTGTGGCAATGTAGTGTACATGTGTGATGGCACAGGGGGCTTGTGGCAATATAATGTGTTTGATGGTACAGAGAGCTTGTGGCAATGTAGTGTGCATGTACGATGGCACAGGGGGCTTGTGGCAATGTAGTGTACGTGTGTGATGGCACAGGAGGCTTGTGGTAATGCAATGTGTGTGATGGCACAGGGGGCTTGTGGCAATGTAATGTGTGTGATGGCACAGGGGGCTTGTGGCAATGTAGTGTGCATGTGTGATGACACAGGGGGCTTGTGGTGATGTAATGTGTGGTATGTTTGTGATGGCACAGGGGGCTTGTGGCAATGTAATGTGTGTGTGATGGTACAGGGGGCTTGTGGCAATTTAATGTGTGTGTGTCTGTGATGACGCAGGGGGCTTTTGTCAATGTAATGTGTGCTGTGTCTGTGTGAGGTAGGGGGCTTGTGACAATGTAATGTGTGTGTGTGTGTGTGTGTGTGTGTGTGAGAGAGGTAGGTGGTGCTCATTTGTTTGTGGGGTGAGGGTGTGGCAATTTAATTTAATAGTGGGAACTATTAATTTAAGATGGGGTGGTTTAGGGCTTTTAATTGAATGTGGGGGTGAGTTTGTGGAGAATGAGGTCTATTTATTAAACGTGAATATGAATTATTTAATGGCAGCAATGGTTGCAGGAAATAGGTAAATTTATTAAACTAACTACTAATAATTTATAGCTGGGGCTGTTTGGAGGAAGGGAAATTGGTTTATTTATTAAGACTGCGTACTCTTTATATATACACTGCATTATTTATATTCTACACTATGGTGCTCGCTGTCCTTCATGGGCTTACTACACCCCTTCTAGTGGATTGGTTATGCCTCTCTAGTGGCTGGCTACACCCCCTCTGGTGAGCCTCTACCATTGTATTCCCCCTGTGGGCCCTTCATGCCCCAGTCTGAAAATGAATGCGGTGAACAGCACCCTAATGTGTTCTGCATGCTTGACTGGTTTGCCTGCTGATCCCCTAAAGTCCCTACTTTTTCATATGGGACCATAGTCATGTGCATTCCAAGTGCATACCTTGAATCAGTGTAGATGTTTGCTTTCTGTCCTTCAGAATATATGCATGCAAGTGTCAGGGCCTTTAGTTCAGTTTCTTCTGCTGATATGTGACTCGGTATTTGTGAATTACTATTTCTGTGTGTGTTTACAGCCCATCCTGTATAAGGAACACCATCTATGTAGTAGCGTGAACCATCCTCAAAAAGAGTGATGTGTGCATCTGGTAATGGTGTATATTTAATGTACGATAAAACCAGGGATTCCTGTCTCAATAGTTCTACATAATCATGTTCAGAAAAATTTTGTGTGTATATTTTTTCTTCTTGTTCAAACTGGGATTCCTCCAGATCCCTTGGGAAATCTTGGTCTATACACCTCCCATCTTTTGAAACATGCGGAAATAATGTAGCAGGATTCAACATTGTGCACCGTTTAAGTGTAACATTACTGGGAGTTAGCAGTGCTACTTCATATTTGGTCATTCTGGCTGCTGAGAGATGTTTTGTTTGTGCTTGGTTGAGAATTTCTGTTACTGCATGTAGCACCATTAGGGTTACTGGGTGTCCTAGCACAATATCTGAACTTTTTTCAATCACTAGGGCAGTTGCAGCTACTGCTTTAACACAAGTAGGCGCTGCTCGTATGACCGGGTCTAATTGTGCAGAGTAGTGTGCAAGAGGCCTTTGTTTGTGATCATGTATCTGTGTTAGTACATTTTTGGCATTTTGACTGATTTCATGACAAAATAATGTGAAAGGCTTATCATAGTCTGGCAAAGCCAGTGCTGCCACTGAAGTTACTTCAGCTTTCAATTGGTTAAACATTTGGTTCTGCTCAGGGGAGAGTATAAATGGCTTGCTATCGTTCAAAAGTGCTAATGCAGGAGCAGGGATAATAGCTCATAAAGTCTTAAGTCTTTTTTTTCCCCTAAAACACAATAGTCATGACTCAGCAGAGTCTTTATCAGATAAATCTTTCTAATGTTTACTTATGTTTGTTGTGGACCAAAACATATTGCAAACTTCTATTCATTGACAGTTGGATAGATTCAATCTGGATTACCTAAAGGGTCTTTCTCTGTGTAGATGAAGACCTTCTGTGAAGAAAAAACTTTTGCATAGAGATTACTATTTATTCATTAAGGATTACAGCAACTGTCATTAATTCACATTTTTGTTATTCAATATTTTTCTGCTGCTCCCTTTTATAACTTTGTCAGCTTCTGGTATTAAACAATACCCCAGTCGGTGTGTGTTGTTGTATGTAACATGCTTGTCAGTATCAGTACACCATTATCAGGTAATCAGTGAACATTTTTGTACAGTGAACAGCTGCAAATAAGACACTTGTTTACATGTATCTCTGTGTAGCTTAACTGTGACACTATGCATTCCATGCCATGAAAATATGATTTCCTCAAAGGGGGCAGTGCCTAATCTCACAAACAGGGAAGATCAAAGTGACGTGACCTGGGTGAGTGTTCAAAGCCACTCCTTTCTCATCATCACCTAGCACAGCCCCCTTGAATGACTCCGATGTTTCCTCCTGGATTTCAATCATTCCATCACACATAGCCCTTTCAAAAGGTTCCAGGCATTCAGCCAATTTAAAGGCAACACTGCTCCTCTCATAAATCAGAGAACCCTTGCTAGACACCTCGCATTGTGTCTGCAAATCACTCAGCATTTTCTCAACAGAATCTCCCATTACCAAATATTCAAACATATTTTCAGGTTCTGTGATTTCCTTTTTGAAAGTTCAAATATATTCACTTGAACAAGTCTAGCTCACAGACGGCATTTCTTTATGGGTATAACAAACCCCCCTGATTTCTGAGCAATATTCATCAGCGCAATTTTCACACAGATTAAAACCGCTTGTAATAGCTGCATGTAAAAGCTCACGCTCACTTTTCTCCTCTAACTTAAAGAGAAAGCTATGTTTCTCAAATTGACACTTAAAATTATTCTGTTCAAATTCTTGGACCCCAGTCAGCTGGAGCTCAGTGTTTTCTCCTGACACTATCTATACATTATGTCCGTCCACTGATTCGTGCAGTGACGGATCAAAGATTTTAAAACTTGTTTTGCATCTCGTCAAAAGCTTATAATTAACCAATGCAGGCATTACATTTACAAATTTACAACTTTTTTACCTTAAAACAAAAACAGGAAAAATACCTCACTCCTTCACTTATATAGAGGTAGAAAAATTAACTGATATCTTCCAGCCTACAGCTGTGGAACTACAAGTCCCAGTATTGCCTTTATATCCCCTTAAGTCTGTCCTCAGTTCTGTGGATGACTGTGTTGTGTAACAGGGTCTACAGGATACTGTCCATGGGGAACGACATTTTACACACAATTGATCCTCTGCTGAATTGCAGTACTGGCAATCATAATTGAGGCATCTCTATCTCCTTTCCCTTGTCTGTTTTCTCATGCAAAGTGCACTAGGGTGTCCTTCAGTGTCAAAGTGCTGACTTAGAGTAGCTGCACTTATATTTTCCTCTAATGCCTGTGTCTCTTGTATGTTCAGAGACTTTCAACCAGTTTAGGAGTTTACCTCCAAGTTTGTGTTTCTGTATATAAGGATGATATGACTTGTCTAACTGTTGTATCTTTATGGGGTCTAATGTCCCTTCCTTGCCGATCCCCGCTCTTTTGAATAATTCTGGCATACCTTCTACTCCCCCATTTTCTAAAATCTTTCTACATCATTTCCATGGGGGAGCTGCATTTATTTATCTGTGAACTTTCTATATTTCCCATATTGATAGTTTTATCTTGAGTCCAACAGGTACTCTTAGTTAGTTTTCTGTGGACTGTCCTTGTAGTGGATGTCCGTGTAAAATAGTTTCTTTGACAGTATCTGGGATGAAGATCTTTGGAATTCTTCTAAATTTTGGGCAGATTACAGAATCTCCCTTCTTAGATATATTTCTGGTGATGGATTCTAAAGTGTTCACCCAATGTTCTCCTACACACGTGTCAATATATTTTCTTTCAATGTGACAACCTATTATGGCTGTGAATTCTCTGTAGCTGTGTTATGGGAGTGCATGTAAAACTTGATATTCATAGTATATGCCACCTCTAAGGTTGCTATCTGTGACTGCTATTAAATCAGGGCTCAAGAAGGTACTCTCTTTCTGCAAAATCAGCAGGCATTTACACCATTTACACAAATAAAGAGACATATGGGTTTCTTAAAAGAGTAAGTCCCCTATGCCTTCAATACCCGTGCAAGCTTTCCAAAATATGTACAAAACTCTAATTACAACTATGACTACAGCTAATGCTCTCAATTTCAATATTCATGAGCTTATGATGTTTAAAAGCAACTTATAGCAGCAAGATTTACAAGAAAAACACAGACAACCCCCTGGCCTCTGGCGCCTCATATGGGTACCAACGAGAAACCGCAGAGGACCCTGACCAGAATCAGTGGGCAATTTTATCACTCTTTTACCGTGTGCTTTAACCATCACTTTTTTAAATCCTCATATGAGCTAGGAGACTCTAAGTTTACCCGACCTAGTGGTCTCAGTTCTCGAGAGACGAGGAGAAGCCTCTGGTTGCAAGCGAGAAATGCAGTCTTTGATTGGGTATCTTATTCAGTCATTTTTCCTTTATACATCATATGACAGATACAGAAACATTCATACACAAAGACATAATTCATCTAGGACAAGACAGGGTTAGTAATTACTGTATAAATCAGAGACTTACAGATCTGTGTGCCTGATACCTTAGACGGACATGAGGCAGCTCTAAACAGTGGAGTTGAAAGCTCTACTCACCCAGGTAAAGCCAGAGTCCTGTGTCCAGGGCAACCTCCTGTTGTCTGTCCTTTGCTCAGGTCAGCAGTTCTTAGTGGGAGCTCCAATGATGTTGGATCCAATCAGTCAGTTCACCTGTAAGTGTCAGTTTAACAGTTTATGAGCTCATCAGCTGGAGAGAAATAGAACACACTGCAAATTCTGAGTGTCCAAAATATTCTCTGCTTTACTGTTTACAAATTCACATACTTATAGCGCTCTGGTTATACAGAATTGCACACTTAAGCAAACTGTCTTATCTTTGTGCATGTTTTCTTTAAACAAACTTTGCTACATTCTCCCAGGGGGCTTAGTGGTTTATCTCCTGTCTACTATATTCAAGGCCATGGGCACAGCTTCTTGCATACAACAAGCTAAAAATTTATAACTTCTACAAACTAGCTGTCTTTAAGCTGTAAAAGGACAAAATAGCTGACAGGTAACAAGATGGTGTCAGCTCAGTGGAATCACATTTCTCAGTAACTAGCGAGCCAGGAGGCAGACACATTGAATGGTAAAACACTAGCAGGTGCAGGAAGGAACATAAAATAGAGAAGAGATGACAAAGCTAACAAATGCTATAACAGGTGTCAAACAACTACACTTATACCCTAATAAATCCTAGTAGCCAATCCTAGCACTGAATGAGTCCAGCCTTCACAGATTGATGAACAAAGTACAACATCTAAGTGAGAAAATGTCCAGGCAACTAATTCAATTGGACCGAGAAACAATGGAACCCCTGAGACAGCCACAACTTGTGTTAGAGCCTGTGTTCATAGCCCTGACATTAGATAATGGAGTAACTGAAAACTTGTACCAAATTGTCAGTTTTGGTACCAAATCACAGTAATGGCAAAACCTCAGAGATAATAGTGAGAGTGACAATACATCTGATCATTTTTAAGCAGTCTATGTGGTTATATTTTGAGTAACTCTTTCATGCCAAAACGTTGGGACAGTTGACATTGTTCAAATAGTCAGAGTATAGTTGACATCCACTGCCCCAAAATAGCACATCTAGATATATAGACATCACTTTTTTAATCAAATAAAATACTGCAGTAGCTGTAAAGTAGGTTTTGTCTACTTTGCATGTCTCTATTGTACTGCATGCTCTGTTTCCCACTGTCTGGTGCTGCAGAACACTTCACAAATCAATGAAAATAATAATGCATATTTTTATTTCTAGTTGGGAACAGATTTTCATTCAAATAAATGCCTTGTGGGCATAGTACAAATTCATATACATTATACATAACATGCATTATTCTAAAAAGTCTTACAAATGTCTCCTTTTTGGGCAAGTAAATACTTCTAGGCATGTTATTCTAATTATTTTAGCATACTTTGTTTCTTTAAATATGTCTATTTTTCTGAAATAAACAATACAGTGCGTGTGGTTAAAACGAATTTAATGTAGTTATACCAACCATGCCGAAAATGTGTTTGTTTCATAAACACCTGTATTGCATTTCAATAAGTAGGTGAGGTGTAATACAATCCATATACCCATCATATTTATTTAATGTAACTCTTAAGCAGGTTGATCCCCCTCCCACTGAATTTACTGTAATCTCAGGTAACTGTGTAGTAGGCAGTGATGTCATTGGGTGGAGGTGTTTGGCGCGGTGCATCCATATTGTGTTAATAGCTGTTGCTGTGAGTGAATGGGCTATGGATTTAGATTCTTGAAAAGAGTTAAATGGGTGAAGAGAGAGCATGTTAATGGGAACTTTTTGTTGTGCGGAGGAACAAATGACCATTTGGAAAATGCAATATTGCCACAACTTAAACTGGCAATCTCATTCTGGCCATTGTAAGTGACGAGATTCCCACTCGCCGCCTTTTCTCTACTCGCAATTTCTAGTAGCCGGCTATGACACGTGTCAGGCATACTGTCTATGTGAATTATGTAAGTCTATATTTCCTTAATGTTGCCATTTTATTAATTGGCCTTTTTAAATCGCTCTAACTGACTCAGAGACTGGAAAGGCAAGACCATCCAAAATATAAGACAGTTGGTATTTTCCCAGTGCATATAGTCATTTTTTTTAATGGAACAAGGAAGACAGATCATCTGGAACCTGTGATGATTATTAGGATAAAAGAGAATTATCTTAAATTAATCACTGTACATTAGGATGAACATTCCATTTAAATTTAGACTTTTTAAAAAAAAAAATATACATAACGAATGAAGTTGAATTTGCAATGTTAGGTACTAACTTTAGCTTTTAGGCCTTTAAAAAATATTCTTTTTTTAAACTGGGAATATTTCTAAATAATTGTTTTCACATATGACTGTCTCAAAATTGAGAAAAAAAAGTTTTAATTTATGGGTACAGTAAAATAAAGTAGCTAGGAATTCAATAAACATGCATTTCCTGGTATTTTCATTGTTGTTTCTCAAACAATTTAAAAAGCTGATACTTAAACAAAAGCAGATTAAATGTAATCTAGCCTTCTTTCACTGATTTAATCTAATCAATTCAATTGCGGTAAAACCCACTGTGCTCTTTTCTGTTTTAACTACAGCTCATTTCTGTAATAAAATTAACAGTGACAATATAATATGTGTTTCCATATTAGGAGCATTCTGGTATCACCCTGTAAAATATATTTTATATTGAGAGAATTCAGAGGTTAAACATTCTGAATAACTTTTTTATTAAACAAGCACCTCCTACCAAGAATTTTCCACTTTGTTGCACCGAATTAAAAAATAAAGAAAATATACCTTTATTCTCCTGGTTGTAATCACCAAGACCGTGTTTGCTACCAGTCACTATACACATATACTTCTTAGCTGCAGAATCAGCTTAAGCACTCTTTCTGCTCTCTAACTGGTTGTTCATAACACCTTCTGCCTAAAATTCACAATGCCTGTTGCCTGCTCCAGCTTGTTCTATCAAGAGCTGAGAACTGTCTGAAGCAAATAGACATTGGAGGTAATTTACCAAGCGTACCTGTTGAGCACGCAAATCACCCTGGTAGTGCACTGTGCAATCCCCTCTCTTCCCTATATGCGCAGAGGAGCAGGAAATCTTCAGAAGTTCTGCTAATGCGACACTTAAGCCCAACATATTACTAATTTAGTACCATCCTTTTCAATTAAATAAAATGCTAATTTTTGCACCTAAAATTATTTATCACTTAAATAAAGTATGAAAGTGAGGAGAAATCAGGACTGTCTTAATTACATATGACACTTTTGAGTATGCTAAACATTCTATTACATTGGTAGAAGTGCAGAGGCATATATAAATATGTGTATATATATATATATATATATATATATATATCCATATATATATATATATATATATATATAGATAGAGAGAGAGAGAGAGAGAGAGAGAGAGAGAGAGAGAGAGAATCCTGCTCCTCCAAAAAAAGCTCTCAATCAGCCAGTAACCGGAATGATTTAGAGCCTCATTTACAGGTAGGCACATATAGCTAGACATGGTAAATTTGCACCTGGATAAACCATCTTGTGATGCGGGGTGTTTAATTTTCTCATGCAGTAACATACAACCTATTCAGCTAGTATGTGCCCCACTAAATCTGTTTCCACATTTTAGATTTTATTCCCTTGTAGTGCAACAGAACTTTACTAAATTCTCTTATAGCTGGCCTTACTCCTAACCCTAAATTAGGCCTTTAATTAGCAGTTATTTACAATAAAATTATATCAATGTTATATATATGTAACATGATAAAAGTAATTTTAAGCTCCAAAGTAACAGAAAATTGTAATGTATGTATTATGCATTACCTGACAATCTATCATTTGTCAGGTAAAACTGCCAGTCATGTAACATGCATTAGACTGCAAAGAACCATGCTTCATCATGTTAAGAGTTCTATTTAGTTGCGGAATTACCATTGGTGCAGCAGGTGCAGTGCACCAAGGTCCATGGAGATAATGGGGTCTACTGCATGGCAGATGCAAATGATCGGGGCCACAGTTCTCTCTTCCCCACCTCCCTGCACTGGGGCCCACAGCTCTGGTTCTATTTATTACTAAGCAGTGGTAACACTCATTATGTATCACTGTAAATCACAGCAATACATAATGTATTACTACTGCTGTTTACCTCGTTGTTTTTCTGCTACTTTGTTGACCTATAGACTATCAGAGCATTCTGGCACTTGTGAATCCCAAAGTTCCAGCATGCCTTGGCAGCCATAGGGATTCTGGTGCTTTTTGTACTACAAGTGCCACTATCACAGACACTTAATGGTACCCTGGCCATCATTAGACTTCAGTCTAAAAGTATTTATATTAGTTAATTAAATCCCTTTTAAACCCACAATGGTGAGTGAAAAGTATACAAGCCAAATACCTCACCCATTTCAGAGTTTATACATTCTGATTAAAAAAGAAAGTCCACCTCCTACCCAAACCATGTACAAGGCTCTTGTATTGAAACTTTCCAGAAAATGGTTGAAGAAGACTTGAGAAGATTACCAATCAATACTAAAAATAAGAGTAAAGTGTATAATCTGACTAAGAAAGAATATTTTGCTCTAAAAAAAACTGGGAAATGGCGTCATTAAACCCGCCGACAAATGTGAAAGGGAAACAATACTTGATAAGAAGGATCACCTGAATGAGATACAAAGACAACTTGAGGATTGTGTGACCTATGGACTTCTCAAAGGAGACCCAAAATTAACATATAATGCAGAGGAATATTAAAGAAATTGGAGTTTGATTATTTGTACAACCAACATCCTATAATTCCTGTTATTTATAGTCTACCAAAGATACATAAAACCTTGGACCAACCACCGGGTAGATCGATCATATTGGGTATTTGTTTCATAACATCTAGCATCTCGGAATACATACATCAGTTCCTGTAACCAGTGGTCACGAAGCAGAGAAGTTACCTTAAGGATAACACGCAGGTCTTGGATATGATCAGTAACATTAGCTGGAGAAATTAATGTATACTCATAACATGTGACGCTACTTCTCTGTATACAGTCATTGATCACTCTAGGGGTTCTGCCCATACTAGGTGTATCCTTACTGATGAGAATACTATTAAAGTTATTTCATCGTTTTCCAATTAACCATTGTCTATGCGATTTGTGTGGTTCCAAAGCACAAGCAATTTATTTAGCTAAAGCAAAAGAATAACAGTTCAATAAATAAGTGCAACCGATACATACACTGCGCGGTTCTGTGCACTGCTGGATCCAGCCATACAGTCCTTCAGTCCTGAAGACTGTGGTCAGAGTGACTGCAAGCTGATTCCAGGGAGCAATATATATACAAGTACTGTTACAGCAAATACAATACAGGTGACTTGGCATGTTTTCATAGGTTCAGGCTCCAGGACAGTCCAGTGTAATGCAGGTCATTGGCCAGTTCAAACGACACCCTCCAAGGCTGGTGGTCAGCTCTCCAAAAGTGGGGCTCAGCTTTCCAATAAGTTGCATACTGATCTTCCCGCCAGGAACTACTCAAATTGGTCTATTTACATTAAACAGACAATACCATTCAGATCACTAATTCCCTATATTCCATAACTAGCATACACGAAATGCGATCTTATAGCTGATGGAACCGGATCACTAAGGATAAATAAGGGATTAGAATGATACCAAACATGATATATTTACTGTAACCTGAACCTTATATCTCACTGAAGTACATATAACCTTATAATATTTAACTATAAACCAAATAACATCTGCTCATAAACAACTGTGGATTGGAACTATTATAAAAATGAAGTATATACAAGTGAATGTGTAAGTGTGAGTATATGCGTGCATTATTTATTGTGCGATTGCGCCATGACACGTAACTTGTGGCGTACTGATCGCAATCGCACGGTAAAACAATATTAATCAATATACTTACTTTCATCCAAATATTCAACTTTGACACTACCATCAGATCAAATTGACTTCATTGTAAAGGGCATAACCTTCATCCTGAAACACAATTATTTCTAGTTCCAAGATAGATACTACAGACAACTTAGAGGGACTTTGCACACAGTTACTCAACTTTTTTCTTGGTGTACAGTTAAAATATGAACATCTGGGTGAATAACACATATAAAGATCATCTACTCAAATGGCATAGGTACATAGATGACATTGAATATATCTGGACCGGCCCTCTACAAGAGCTTCATGAGTTTGTTATATACATCAACACCAACAAAAGGGTGAAGCTCCTGGGCCCTTAAATCTACGTGGAGGATGGAGCTTTACATACCAAGACCTTTATGAAACCAGTTGACAGGAACGTGTTCATACCCTCTACCAGTAACCATAATAAAAGGTGTTTAAGTAATATACTGAAAGGGCAATTGATGAGAATGAGAAGGAATTGTTCTGATATCTCTACCTTTGAGATACAACCACCTTCCATGAAAGAAAGATTCAGAGAGGAACTATGACAATGAGGTCATAGTAAGAGCTTATAGGGAAACCAAAATGAAGGAGAAAAAGACCATTTGGTACCGAAAATTAGGAATTAAAACACAAGGCTAAAGAAGTTTACTTCCTCGTCCAATTTAACAATGGAACAAGAGTCCTTGAAGGGATTTTAAAAAAACATTGACCCATCCTCCTAATGGATGAAAAGCTATTAACGATCCTTCCGGACAAACCAAAGGTGATCTTGAGGAAGGTGGCAAACTTAAAGGATATTTTGACCACCAGCTATGTCCCAATGGACACCATTGATAGAAAAGAGACATGGTTAGGAGAGCAAAGAAAGGAATTTTTCTATTGAAACAGATTTCAGGCTTGTAAGAGTCCAAAACTCAACCAAACCTATTACCACCTTTGTCTGTAATATTACTGGTAAGTATGAAAACAAGGAACAAATATATTGTGACACCTCAGGTGTAGTATATTTATTGGAGACCCCTTGTGTCCTACAGAATGAGAAACTTGATAGTCAGAATTGCAGAACGCAATATTAGGAATCAATATGAGGCACATACTGCATAATTTCTCCCAAATACACAACCATAACCATACTTTACTACGGTTTACTGGAATAAAGACAGTACTAAAACCATGGAGAGGAGGAGACTTTATAGCACCCATTTCAAAGGAAGGAGCTAAATGGATTTATAATCCTAACACTCTTGACTTAAAATTGATTTTGATCTGGGTACTTTTTTTTAGGAACTTAGAACACCATCCAGATCTATATTGCTTTTGATACTATGATATTTGTTCTGCATTCATTGTACCTTTAGCATTTTTACTAAGTATTCCGTAACTATAAACTGACTGCCCTATACCATTATAATAGACCCAGTGGCCTCTTATTCTCTTATCATAATATAGAAACATAAATTTAATCCAAACCCATATGTAGCTTTGTATAGTCAGTTGGCCTATAAAATCCTATAAATTGCATTACATGCATGATTTTGGATTTTTATATTGGGTTTGAAATTTGAGACACTTTTACCAGTCTCAGACTGATTACCTTCATGCTTATTAATGTGACCATGAATAATGGTGATCTAAAATTATCTTGTCATCTTTTTGTTATTCTGACTGTCAATATTTGCTTTGTATTTTCCTTTTTATGTAACTGCCATTGTTTTAGGTGATTTTGGAATTTGTCACCTGTACTTGTCATTAACATTATGCTTTGGAAAACACCCCCTGCTTATGGACCAATAGGAAGGCTAATGGGTGGTGCCTTATTCCTTGACAGTGGTTATAAAAAAAAAAGAAGAACATATAATTTATAGCACTGAGGAAGCTTCATTTTGGGGTGAAACTTATTGGCTAATTTATACCCTAACTAGTACACACGGGTCTTGGTACGGCTTGCTGTGTATGGAAAATGTGTGAGGTCAAAGCGCTCAATCCCAGATAGAGGATGTAACACTAACACAGTATAACTGAGTGGGTAGGAGAATTTAACTGCACGGATCATTCAATAATATGATAAAATAATTGTCATTTATAATAATATTACCAACAAGGTCTTCCGCACTCTGTAGGATGGACGTCTGCACATATAGTAGAAACATTAGTTAAGAAATCCATTTGTTTATACATTTTACCTGAAGGGTGGATCACCCGTATTAACAGCTGGTCTCTTTGATGTAAATAGGGGTACCTCGCATGGGTGCTTCCAATATTTACCATTGTAATGACCCGCTGTGTATACTAACAAGCTGACTTATTCATGCACAATGCTAGCTGCAGCGCATACGCAAACTTATCCAGAACCAGTGTAACTACAGCAGGATTATACATACTGAGGGATGGGAGTTCTATCTTTCACTCCATGGAGACTCTACGTCAATCCCAAGTAGAAGGAGCCTGAAAAGGACCGGGACATTAAAGTAAATCAGACCTGCATTGTCACCATTACCCGTCTCTGTTCTGGACTGTTAAAAGAGACTTTTGTTTTGACATCTATTTCAGTATACACAAGGGAGAGTGTACTGCTTTTAACTACTGTAAATAAAGAGACTATGGGGGGTATTCAATTGTTAGCGAGTTCGCTGAAATACTCGCGCTCCAAAAATATTACCGTTAATACGGTAATATCTCGCTGAATTTCAGCTCGCAGCTCCCTGAGCTGCGAGCTGAAATCCAGCGAGTGAATTACCGTATTAACGGTATTTACGCACAATATTACCGTATTAACAGTAATATTTTTGGAGCGCGAGTATTTCAGCGATCTCGCTAACAATTGAATACCCCCCTATATGTCACACTTTTGCTGAATGATACAGGATTTAGGACATTCTCCTATTAACTATAGGGAGGTCTCTACTTTATTGTTTATTGGAGGAATCTAACTTGATGTCTTAGCGACCATCATCTATCTGCCTTTCTTTGGACATGTGTTATGTATGGTAGTGTATAAGGAGGAATTAGAACCCAAATGCTCTTACCATGTACATATGTTCTATGTCAATGTTAAAGGACCTGTGGTAGCGCCTCACATGCGCACGCTATCCTTTAATTATATTCTTAGATACACTCGCTATAAAACTCGCACTTTTATGCACTTTTCCTTACACAGTGTTGCCTTACTCAGTCTTTTGACCACACTAAATAACACAAGTTTTACAGAACTATTTATCCAATAAACACTGTATCTCAGCAGTACTTCACAGTATATATTCGTTATAAATAATCAATACTCACAACATATGTATGTATTTAAATCAAAGTATTTTACTGTTAACACAGAAAAGCTTGTATTCACAATTCACACATATCATAACGTTGTTCAACATAACATAGTATATAAATATAACATTAACCCTATGTTCACCACCGTTATTCCTTACACTATCCTAGCTTTGCATATGTAGCCTTAATAAGAATCAGTATTTATAAAATTGATTTAACTATCACAGATATCAGACAATAGCTACACAGTTATATGTATATAAATAGTTAAATCCACATTACAAATACACATATAGCTCTATGGGTATATATATATATTATTGATACTTATCAAGTCCTTGTATCCTCGGTCCGATTCTTATCTGCAGTGTAGGGAACGTTCCTGTAGTATAGAATCCTTTCTTGCAGCTTAGTGTAATATATATATAGTAGTGTGTTGTAATCCTATAGATATTTTCTGCAGTGTAGTGTATCCCTAGTGTAGTGTATCCGTAGTGTAATGTATCCCTAGTGTATGTCCTGCAGTGTAGTGTAGAGCTCTTTGTCAAGGGGCAGCAGGCATCCAGAGAGAGAGAGAGGGTCCCAGGTCTGGACTTTTATAGTCCAAACTTGGAAACACCCAGCCTCCCAAGTAACAGCATGTGTGTGGTGATTCACCACACACACATGGAGCTTCTTGGGTCCAGGGATGATGATGTCATCACCACTGTCGGTTCTCCCCACTATGTATGTGTCCCTTCCAGTGTCCCAACACCCTCCTTTGTCTCAGGCTTCAAAGCTGTTATCTGAAACTGACCAGAGTTGTGTGGGGGGTTTTACAAACACATGCAAAATAGCTAATCTTGCCATGTGGCTGGGAGGATGGGAGATACTTTTGAACAATGCATGAAATGGCTTGAGAATCATATCATAGGAGAAGGTTCTTCAACAGTCCCCCTGTTGTCGGAAAACCGACACTACAAGTAAGAAGTTACCTGTCCCTAGATTTGGTGGTGAACTAAAAAAAAAAATAAAGAGAGAGGGAGAGAGAGAGACCCCGATAATTTTCAACTCTCTCTTCCTCTCCCTACCAACTATGGAGGAGATAAAAAAAAAACCTCTTATGTTATTGGCGCACAACAGGAAAAAAACCTCCTAGAGGGGGAACCATAGTGGAAAAAAAACCCACCCTTTCCCCGAGGGTGTGAAGAGCAGGAGAGAAGAAAGGAGAAAAAGGCACAAAGGAATAATAAAAAAAACAAAGACATTCATGTAAAACAGATCCCATGCCTGCAAAGTCCATGATGCCTGCAAAGTCCATGATGCCTGCAAAGTCCATGATGCCTGCAAAGTCCATACCCCCCCTTTCCTTAATAGTTCATCATTTGTTGTCCTTTAGTCTTCATGTGTTACTAATACCAATATAATGAGAACTATTATGGGATGAATGAGAAAATGATACTTTGGCATCATATTCCAGCTTGATTGTAGCTTGATTCCCAGAAAGTTTCTGCAGTATGTCTTCTTCCTTCCCGAAGTCGAGCAGCCAATTCTTGAGTTCTGGACCAAAACCGAGCAGGATTTTCTGAAGCCACACAGTAGTATCTGGATGGGTACCTAGTCGCTTCTCTGGGGTTGCTGGTGGTCTTCCCATCTCCTCCGCTACATCCACACCTACAGTGGGAGAAAGAGTAAAATATGCTCCTCGGAGGAGTGTCCCTCTTGGAGCGCTGTTAGTTGCATATACAGTACAAGATGTAATCAGGGTAGGGCTCTAGGATTTTCCTTTCCTTACATTTTGGTTCTCAATGATCAGTTAAAAAAAATTTTTTTTTATTTTATTTTATTTGGAAGGGGTATGACTTCTCAATCTACCCATCTCAATGAGCACAGAAGCACTCTATTGAGTTAAGGAGGCTTGCGTGGTTTTCACTTGATCAACGTGGACCCAGAGAACTTTACGTCTTCTCCGAGAGTCTTTCTTTGTAGTCGTTGGCCTTTGTACTTTTATCATTGTGTCACCCAGGATTTCAAGGACCTGATATGGTCCCTCCCAGTTTGCATCCCAGGGACCTGCCTTTCGGAATGTCTTGATCATTACCAGACTATCTACTGGAGGCATGGGAGTCTCCCCCTGTAGATAGGGTTTGTTCAGCCGGATGGCTGCGTATGGCAGCAGTTCTTTCAGGTTATTTTGCACCTGTTGTAAGAACACATCTCTGGCAATCGCCTCTTTGATGGGGTTTGACAACTGTGGTTCATTGGGGAAGCAAAGTGGCATTTTGCGACCAGTCATGAGCTCAAATGGGGTGATCCCTGTTGTCGTTGCCTCAGTTGCCCGAATACCCATCAGTATTGCGGGCAGAGCTGTCACCCAAGAGGAGCCCTTCTCTAACAGTGTCTTGGTCAAACGAGATTTGATTGTTCGATTCATTCGTTCTACTATTCCTGCTGATTGGGGATGATACGGTACATGAAATCGCTGTTTTATGTCCAGTAGTTCACAAAGCGCTTTCATGACCTTGCCAGTAAAGTGTGTTCCCCTATCAGATTCGATGATCCTGGGAACTCCCCAACGTGACAAAATCTGTTCCCATAAGACCCTTGCTGTGGTAGTAGCAGAGTCATTTACAGTTGGAATGGCCTCAACCCATTTTGAAAATACATCCACCACTACCAAGGCATACCGATAATTGCGACTGCCAGCTGGTAGTGGTCCTATAAAATCTATCTGTAGGGCAGCCCAGGGTCCTTCTGCAGGGGGCACACGCTGTAAAACCGGCTTGAGAGCTGGAGCTCTGGGGTTCACTTGTGCACACACAAGACACTGTTGTGTGACAATTTCCACTGTCTTTGACATCCCTGACCAGTATAATTTGTCCTTTAAGAGGGACATGAGCTTATCTCGGCCAGGGTGTCCGAGGAGCTGATGGTTGAGTCTTGTCAGCTCTACCTGAAGATGTGCAGGAACAACTGGCAGGGGTTCTGAACCCTCATTGTTCGTATGACACAGGATGCCCTCTTTGATTGACCAGGGATCTTGTGGCATGGTAATGTGGGGTATAAGAAGAGGATCCTTTGCTTGTTCCTCTTCAAATGACACTGGGCTTTCATCCAGAATCTTGTTTCGTATCGTCACTTTATAGGATGATACTTCCTTGTAATCTGGGTCTCTGAAAAACCCAGATAAAGAAGCCAGTTTGGCTGCTTCGTCTGCAGAGTTATTACCCAGGACAAGGGGATCATTCCCTTTCTGGTGAGCAGGAACTTTAATGATCGCAGCCTCTTTAGGATGCATCATTCCCCATTCCCATAACTCTTTGAGCACTGAAACGTGCGCAAGGGGTTTATTCTGGCTGTCCACAAATCCGCGCCTGTGCCAGGTATCCAAGTGTAATGTCAGGGACCGAACTACATATGAGCTGTCACTATATATAGTACGTGGTCCTGACGGTTGGAGTAGTAAGGCTTCCTTTACTGCCTCCAATTCTGCCCTTTGTGCTGACAGGTGACCAGGTAATTTAACAAGACTCTGAAGCCCTGTAGTCTTATCCAAGACTGCATAACCTGTCACATATTTCCCATTCGTGTGAGACCGAGACCCATCAACAAAAATGACTCGGTCACCCGGATGTGTTGTTTGTCTAAACAATGTCATTGTTTCATCATATGACATTTGTCCACAGTCGTGTTCCGTCCCTGCTGTGTTTAGCAGTTGGGACAATACATATTTGGCCTTGTGACTTACTTGGAGATTGTGTCCACTCAAATCCATTATCCATCTCCCAAACCTCTGTTGAGAGACTCCAGGCAACATGTCCCGGAGTAGAAGGGTTAATGGAGAGTGTGGAGTCTGTATAGTAAGTGGTCTAAAGCCCACAATATGTTCTGTCACTTTGACAGCATAATGTATTGTAGCCAGTTGTTTTGCACATTCATCAAAACCTCTTTCCACAGGAGAAAGAAGTCTTGAGAAATAGCCTAGTGGTCTAGTCTCAGATCCTACTTCTTGTAGTAAGACTGTTGATATGGTCTCTGGGCCAGCGTGAGCCTGAATTGCCAGCTCACCCTCTGGGTGTGAAGTGGCCAAAACTGGGGCAGAAGAGAGATCTCTTTTCAGAGTAGAAAATGCCTCTTCCTGTTCTTCTGCCCATCCTCTCAATGAAGGTTCCTCACCTCTGAGCAATTCATACAGAGGTTTCGCTTTTGTAGCAAAATCCTCTATGAACTCCCTCATGAAGTTTGTAACCCCAAGAAATTTTCGCAAATCTTGAAGGGTATTTGGTCTAGGTAATTTGACCATTGCCTCAACTCGGGCGGCCATTATACCTTTTGTCCCATGAGCGATCTTGACTCCCAGAAATATGACCTCTGACCTAGCCAGGTTTGCTTTGTGAGGACTCAGTTTGAGCCCTGCACGTACAAGGAGGGCTAGCAATTCCTTTAGGAGAGTCAAATGTTCCTCCATAGTCTCTGTATGGAGTAGTAGATCATCCACATATTGCAGCAGGCATTCTGGGTGTGAAAATACACTCAGTACTTCTGCTAATGCCTGATGGAAGTATGTGGGGCTACTGTGAAATCCTTGGGGCAATACGCAAAACATGTATTGCGTATCTTGCACGGTGAATGCAAATTTGTAACGGCAGCTTTCTGTCAATGGTATCGAAAAGAAACCATTGGCTACATCAATGGTAGAGAATACCTTACTTTTGCCGTTTATTCTTGCCAATATGTCTGGTGTCTCTGCTACCACCTGTGCTGACATGGGGGTATATTTATTCAAAACCCTGAGATCAATTGTGAGTCTCCAGGTGTTAGTCTCCTTCTTCTTGACAGGCCACAAGGGATTATTGCACTTGGAATTTCCCTTTATGACCACCCCCCTTGCTTCTAAGTCAGTCACAGCTTCTATCACTGGTTCCATAGCTTCAGGGGGGAAACGATATTGGCGTTGAGGTGGTGGATCTGGTCCTTGTATGTCCACCTGAACATCAATCATCTTTCCACAATCATTCTTCCCTTGAGCCCACAGCTCTGGGAATTTGTATACAATAGGTTCAAGGTCTGTGTTATGCGAGACCTCTGGCCATTTGTGTACAACCATGTTAGCTGTTCCAGCAATTTCATGTATGGGTGGTCCTAAGTGATGTTTCTTTATCACACAGACCTTTGAGTTTCGTGGTCCCTTCCATAGTAAACAGTTTGCTAGATCTAAGATCCAGCCATTCTGTGTCATTACATCAGTTCCGATAATGTTATCAGAACCTGAATAATACCACATAGGAATTTTTAAGGTGAAACCACTGTTGATTTCCACAGTGACTTCCTCAATTCTTTGGGCTTTTACCCCCCCTTGTTGGTGATCAAATCCAGTCACCACACACTGAGGGCTGTCTGGTAGTAAGTCATGTTCTACATTAGTGATTGAAATTTCTGCCCCAGTATCAAGCAGAATTTTCAGTAATTCATTTCTTATTTTGGCCATTATGTGGGGTCTCCCTGAGGAATCCAATATGATATTGCATATTGGTGCCAGATCCTTAGGGGTCCCTAACCTTCAATCTAATTGCACCAGATTCCCAGTAGGGATATCTGCTGTGCGAACTGCTACTTGTGCTTTCTGTACGTCACAATTGTTTACCTGTTCTAAAGAGTTCTGTGTCTGTGGAGTCACTGAGTTATGTAACTGTACATGAGACTGTCCTGTTTGGCCAGTATGTGTACTTACAAGCGACACACATTTTTGCATCTGATTCAGGTGCTGCAGTTTTGACTGGGTATGTGTTTGCTTATCTAACTCTCTAACGTGAGGCTTGTTTTTAAAGCCATTGTTATTGCCCAGGTGTTCAGAGTCCCTTATATACTCTTTGCGAACACCTTGTGGACAGTTACGTCTTACATGGCCAAAGTTTAGGCATGCATAACATTGCACATTCACCCATTTCTCCTGTGGAGGAGCTGTAGGTGTAATATGTGTCTGTCTGCGCACATTGCCATATGTTGTGTAACGGTTATCTTGTGATCTGCCATTTACCACAACATATTCCCTCATCTTCAGTGACTTCCTATTTTTCATCAAATCTTGTCTATACTCTTCTATAACCATTGCTGCATCTGCAAGCGTTGGTTCTTTAGCCGCACTTAAGCGAATTGCTGTGTCAATGTAAGGAAACTTTTCCACAAACATGCGTATCATGCCTTGTGGAACGTCTGCACCTTGATCCTTGGTGACTTTTCTATACATTGCTTCAAACCTACCACATAGAGACAATGGCTCATCGTGAATGGTTGGTTTAAAGTTAGATAGGATCTCTGGGGTAACTTCCCAATGGCCAGTTGCCAATTTCATGAGGACAGAAAGTCTCTCTTCCTCATCGTGAAATTGACCATTTTTGGGAGCAGTTTTTCCAGTTGCTGCATACCTCTGATTGAGGTGAGTGGGTAACCACAATTTAAACAAGTCCATGCGATGTTCTGGGGCGACACTAAATTTGTCACAATGTCCCTCAAAAATATCGCAGGAGGTAAAAGGGTCTATAATGGGATCATATTTTGGAATTTCCTTACGGATTTTCAACAGAAATTGAGTCTTCTCCATACTATAATTTCGATGGGAAACATGCAATCCTGTGCCATTACCGTGACTTGTTTGTGGTGTAGAAGCGGTATGTACAGTTTCCCAACCACTGCCTAGGCCAAAAACTTGATCATCCGCAAATTGCGCACGACCATTAGAGACATTCCCCATGGGTGTTGGGGAATAAGTTAATGTGCGTGCTACAGGGTCAGCCACTGAGGCTATTGGATTTCGCTGATCTATCACAGGAGAAAGTATGGGCATATGTATATTATGTCCTATACTCCCTGTTTCACTGCTTCTCTTATCTGTTATACATACCTGCTTTCTAGCCATGGATGTATTCTGTGTTGTGGAGAAGGGTGATAACTCATTGATAATTTTTTGCATATTGGTTATCATTTGTGCTCTATTGATTAAATCACTTTGTAATTCAGCAATTAGAACTTCATTAGATGCTACCTTATCCCTGAATACATTGATTTCTGTATACAGTTCTGCCAATTCCTTATCAACATCTGTGTAATATTTTTCTTTCTCTAATATTTGGGAATTGAGCATACAAATCTGTCTTCCCCTATCTATATTGGCCATATCTTTGTCTTCCAATTGTGCTTCAAGTATGGAAACACTTTTAACCTTTTCAATGCAGCACTGGCAATGAGAATTTGCATCAGTGCCCTTTTTGTTTTTAAGTATCATCTCAGCGTGTTCAGATGTCCAAATCCTATCTTCATAAGCATGTACCAATTTAGCTAACATTTGGAGACGTTTAGTTTTTTTGTTGAACACGGTTCTCCTATTAATACACAGCGCATCATGTGTATAAGCCTGTTCTAAAAGTGTTGCCCATAATGTTTCAGCAGATGTGTAGTTATTAGGAATCACTGGGTTAAACATACTATTTGCTGACAACTTCTCAATGGTAATAAAACTCATACTCGCCTGTCCAGATACAGAAGTCATTTTTGTTCTGTGTTGAGTGTTACTTCTCACTGTAGTAATACAGGTCCCCTTAAGCCTCTGAGACGTAATAATGCTGCTTCCAGAAAGATCCTTATCAGTTCAGGAACGTCTTTCCCCTCTCAGCAGGACCCTTCCAAATGACTGTTGCAACCTTGAAAAGTGAATCCACGTTTCTCACAAACGCTCACAGTGCGACGAACCGTTCCTTCTTAAAGAAAGAAATAAAACAACGAGTATCCAAGAAACTTTAAATTTTAAACTAGATTCGCTGTAATTAATTGTATTTCTTCTAGGCCTCAAGTAAAACAATGTTATCTGTCCAAACCTCTTTCCAGAGAAAGCGTACGCTAATAACACATAAGTATCACCTCCTTTGTGTACCTAAGCTATTCGTCCCCGCTCCTCTACCGAATTAGATTAACAATGTAACAATTTTCACTACTATATCCTAGTATATTGCAATTAAAACAGCCAGGGCTAAGCTCGCCAATGTTAAAGGACCTGTGGTAGCGCCTCACATGCGCACGCTATCCTTTAATTATATTCTTAGATACACTCGCTATAAAACTCGCACTTTTATGCACTTTTCCTTACACAGTGTTGCCTTACTCAGTCTTTTGACCACACTAAATAACACAAGTTTTACAGAACTATTTATCCAATAAACACTGTATCTCAGCAGTACTTCACAGTATATATTCGTTATAAATAATCAATACTCACAACATATGTATGTATTTAAATCAAAGTATTTTACTGTTAACACAGAAAAGCTTGTATTCACAATTCACACATATCATAACGTTGTTCAACATAACATAGTATATAAATATAACATTAACCCTATGTTCACCACCGTTATTCCTTACACTATCCTAGCTTTGCATATGTATCCTTAATAAGAATCAGTATTTATAAAATTGATTTAACTATCACAGATATCAGACAATAGCTACACAGTTATATGTATATAAATAGTTAAATCCACATTACAAATACACATATAGCTCTATGGGTATATATATATATTATTGATACTTATCAAGTCCTTGTATCCTCGGTCCGATTCTTATCTGCAGTGTAGGGAACGTTCCTGTAGTATAGAATCCTTTCTTGCAGCTTAGTGTAATATATATATAGTAGTGTGTTGTAATCCTATAGATATTTTCTGCAGTGTAGTGTATCCCTAGTGTAGTGTATCCGTAGTGTAATGTATCCCTAGTGTATGTCCTGCAGTGTAGTGTAGAGCTCTTTGTCAAGGGGCAGCAGGCATCCAGAGAGAGAGAGAGGGTCCCAGGTCTGGACTTTTATAGTCCAAACTTGGAAACACCCAGCCTCCCAAGTAACAGCATGTGTGTGGTGATTCACCACACACACATGGAGCTTCTTGGGTCCAGGGATGATGATGTCATCACCACTGTCGGTTCTCCCCACTATGTATGTGTCCCTTCCAGTGTCCCAACACCCTCCTTTGTCTCAGGCTTCAAAGCTGTTATCTGAAACTGACCAGAGTTGTGTGGGGGGTTTTACAAACACATGCAAAATAGCTAATCTTGCCATGTGGCTGGGAGGATGGGAGATACTTTTGAACAATGCATGAAATGGCTTGAGAATCATATCATAGGAGAAGGTTCTTCAACAGTCAATATTGATTGATTGATGATTTATGTCATTATTGCCATCTTTTTAACTTTTGATATATAGACTTGCTCATCATTATCATTATCAGTATTCATATTTATTTAGAGTGTGCCATGGGATTTGCATTTATTCGATCCTAATTTATTGGGAGTTTCTTTGGAATTCACTCCCTATTTTCCAATATTGACAGCATTACATATTACACACCATTCAGAACTAAATTTACCCAATTTATTTTTGTAATGTGAAATATTGCAGGTAACATAGTTAATCACAAACATGACTATTACCTAGCAGGTGTGGCACTTGGAGCAATAAAATTTATTAAAAACCATCTTGTTTTTTAATTGAGCATATGTTATATTTTTAATGGGGCAGTTAGATATGACAGTAAAATTAATAGAGACCTTAAGCAATCTCTGCACTCAATTCTGAGAGGAGCTCGGGTTTTCTACTCCTCAAATCGCTCCATCGCCGTTGCAGCTGAACGATGGAGTGCAGTTTCCCCTATTGAAACCATAGTGGCCTGTGGACAGCCTGTATAGGCACTTAACTTTTGTTCATTGCTAACATACCAAGCTGTGGGCTAAAACCAATGGTCAAGTGTTGCTGTCAGGACTCACAGTTCGACACATGCAAATGTTACAGCATGCATGCTTGCAAGTGCATGAGACTTTTGAAAACATGAGTTTACTGAGGAGAGTGTACCTGCATCCCCTATAAAAAAATGCTGCTGAGTCAATCAGTCAGCCCTGCCATTTTGTGCTTCTCAAAAAAACGATTGTGTTGCTGGGGGAGAGTAATAGCCTCTTGCATGTGATTTTGTAGAAAGTAACATGGTTACATGGCCATATGTGTGACACTTTACATAGCATTTAAGGAGAATAACTAATTGAGTTTTGTTAGATATATTTTTTACATTACTATTTCCAAAGTGTATAAACAGCCTCTCTTTCTGTGAAAGGAATAAGATTCATATTGTAGTAAGTAACATGGACCTATGTGTGACACTTTACATAGCATTTATGGAGAATGACCAATGCTTTATGGTTTTATATTTCTAGGCAATGCCTGTCAAAACAGCCTGGACCTAGTCAGGCCTTTGGCTCCTCCGCTGCAGTAAGTAAGCAGAGGCAGCCAAATTTATCACCCCAAGAAATACAAATACTAGTGGAGCTGGTGGTGGAGAGGCTACACTCCACCATTCATCAGCTTTCAGCCCCATCTAAAAATCAATGTTGGGATGAAATAACAACTCAGGCCAAAGCCATTGCTCCTATAAAACACACGATGACTGAAGTAAAAAAAAAGGTAACTATGGAATCGTGCACCATGAATTACTAGATATTACATTTTTCCTCTATAAATGATGAAAGGTATTTTTTGGTAATGTCAACATTGTTTTTTGGGAACTTATCTCTCAGGTGGCAAGACTTTAAGTGTAGACTAAAGAACAAGTTGAGAGACCACGGCAAGCACAATCACAGGACAGATGGTGGTCCCCGACTTCCTGCTGACCTCAGTCCCCTTGAGACCATGGCATTTGCTTGTATTGATGACGAGATGTGCAACGGTTGGGCTGCATTGAGACTGGAAGAAGCCCATCCCTCACAGAGCCTCTCACACCACCAGGTACATTTGAAGTGTCTATAGCTTTAAGTATAACTTTTTTGTCCTTAACTAATAAAAATAAGTCACATATATATATGCTGGTGGACATAGTCAGGTTTTTCACTTTCCCCACATACAAAATTAAATGAGTAATTTCTCTGGTCTGGTGGTAGTCATTTTCCTGATTACCACAAATCCAACAAGCAGGATCCCTACAAAAAAAAATCTGATTCGCAAAAATATGACTGCAATATTAGAAATGGGTAGCTTCGGTTTTTAGGTAAGGCTGTATTATATTGCAGTAATTTTTTTGCCAATCAGATTTTTTTTATAGGGATCCTGCTAGTGGGGTTCGTCGTAATCGGGAAAATGTATCCAACCCAATTTCTCATCCTAAAGTGGCACATAATATAAGATGCTGATAATAGTTTTCTGTTTGAGACTTTTTTTTTTTCTTGGCTTCATTTTAGGTGGCCATGCAGATACTTTACAGGATGAACTGGTGTAGAAGGCCCGTGATGTGGAAGAGCATCAGATGGCAGAGGAAGCAGAAGTCAGTGGCCAGGATTCACTGCGTGCCTGCTATCACAATCTTATGGAAACCACCACCACAAATCAGAGCAACACCACTGAAATTTATAGATCCCTAACCCATATGGAGCACAATTTACACATTACCCTCACCGATATGGAGCAATATTTAAACTGTAACCTGACCACAATCAACAATACCCTCACCCATCTCACTGACAATATTGCACAATATACCACTAACAACCACCCAGCACCAATTTCCCATGTATTCTCTTCTTCCCTTTTATCCCCAACTCTCAGTTCAATTCATCAACTCTACTTCACCACACCAGATTCCCAAAATTGTTTCCAAATGCAGCCTCATTACCATCACCCATTTTTCAATCCTGCACCACTCCCCTCTCCAGGCCCAATTTATTGGTTTGCAAGGAAACCATTTCCACACCACAATTAACCTCAACCCCCCAATAAAACTCACTCAATTGACATCTCAGCTGGTCCACTGGCCTCTGCTTCTTCCCCAATGTTGCATTCCCCATCATGGGTTACCAGAAGCCAGAGCCATCCAAAACCACCATCAAAATGCCAACAATGGTGAAGAGGACAAAAAATGTCTAAATAGTATAAGCTTATCACCCATTTATGACACATGGCCATTTTTGTTCTGCAATTTCTTTTACAGATTGTAAATAAAAAAAAAATTGTATACTTAACATTTCTGTATGAATTTGTTTTTTGTTGACCAGGACATATAATTTGAATGTGGCTGCATCAACAGATTCAATAGGGCTGGGATCAGCATCTTCAACCTCCTGGCCAGCACCCTTGGCCTCTTCCACCCAAAGAACCCCACTCCCACTATTAATAGCAATGTTATGGAACACCACACACAGAGCAATGATATCACACATGGCCCTTGGTGCATACATTAGAGTGCCACCAGACCAGTCGAGGCAGCATAATCTGACCTTTAAAAGGCCAAATCCCCACTCCACATCGAATCTAGTGGCTGTAGGTGCCTCATGTTCCATGTGTGATTTCAAAATAGGATTGAGGAGCCAAGGTTCAAAAGGGTATGCATTGTTTCCTATAAGGGATGACAAGAAAGACAAAGGGCAAAATATTAATGGAAAACTTCTAGGCCCATAAAAAAAAAACATGTTGGATGACAAACGGTGCCATATTTTCTAGGTCAAGATAGCAGGCTGATTCCTTCAGAGAAGCAAAGAGCAAATTTAAATAACAAAGAGGGGAGTTCTTTTTAAAAGGTTAAGACAGATTGTTTTGGGAAGCTGACCATGTGGTATATCTAGATAAACTTCACACAAAAAATTAAAGGGGAAATATTTTGTAATGTTCCATGCTAATCTGCCAGTATACTTAGCTAAAAAAACAAGCCTATGAAAATTTACATTAATGCATGCAATATGTTGCAAATAATGTAGTAATTATTAATTTATGGTATTGCTCCCAGTTTGAAGTACAACATATATAAAGTATTTTTTGAGAAAAAAAAAAACATTATACATTTTATAGATGGAAATAGCACCTAATAGTCAAGCATCATCATGTGTCCTTGTACCCCCTTGCCTCTGTTGCAATCTTTTCCATATCCCTGTTTGCCGGAATACAAGGAATTCATGTGAACACTCTGGTCACACAGCTATCGGGTCTCAAATGAGGAGAGAGGCATCACATATAGCCTGGACATTTATCTAGTGGAAATGCTTAAGATTAAAAAAAATCAAAGCATTCCCACCTGACGGACCAGTGTTCTGTCTACAGCTCCTATGATGTGTGGAAAGCTGACTATGGTGGCAAACTGCCACTTCCTTGGCACAAGGGACTCCTCATTGAGTGGCAGATGGTTGAGTTGCCATTCCCACCTGACGGACCAGTGTTCCGTCTACTGCCCCTATGATGCGCCCCTATGGTGGCAAATCTTCCTTGGCACAAGGGACTCCTCATCGAGTGGCAGATGGTTAGGTTGCCTGAGCCGTGACAGGAGCGCCTGCACAATGACCTTCAGCATATATTTAGAATGCACAGAGAGGAAAACAAAAACATGAACATGTGAAAAGCCAAAAGGCATAACTAAAATGTACATAGGTCTTTATAGACAAGAATGAGACAGTAACAACATATTTCCAATATAAAAGGATCCCCCCTGTTCAATGATGCAAGATTTATTTTACTGGCCAAATACCAAACATAAAAGGAGGTACTCAAGAATTCATAAATTTTGCAATATTCACAATTCACAATATTATGAAATCTATGAAAGCAATATACCTCTTAAACCGTGCTTGGGGAGAAAAGGGACCTTAAAAGTACTTTCATGCCATGGACAGTAGGATAGCACAGTGTAGAGCTTTAGTGATCCATTAGGCAATGTTCTTTTTAATTTCTTTTCCATATAATTCTGCACTCTCACCATCATCTCCATCTCCCTTGGACTCATTGGCGTGGCTCTTTTAACCTCCTCCAATTGCATCGCTTCTTCTTCTCCATACCACTCCACCTCTTCATCATTTATTTCATGCACCTGTTTCTCCACCATCTTATTATGTACCACTGGCGACAGACTAGCTCCTCTATCATTTTATAGATGCAGACATGGGCATTCACAGTTGGTACGGACCAGTCACGGTAGCTGTAGCAGCATAGTGGAGCATTGTGGGTGAATCTTCATTCGTCTACAGCCCTCGTGTTTGTATTTATGTCTGGAGACTTTTTGCTTAAGTTTCCGTAGTATACGAACGGGTACAACTATTTATTTACCTTATTTAAATGCTATTTAGCAAGGTAAGTTCTTTACAGCATGACCATCTGTGTATTTTATTTATTTTTGGTATGTAAATATTTTAGGAAAACATTAAAGATGGTATCTAACAAAACTTTAGAGTTCATGAATGACTTCATTGAGGCCTATAGGTCCCATACCTGCTTGTGGAAAACACAATCAAAAGAATACTCCAAGAGGCAGAAGAATAGCTTGGCTTTGGATGAAATGGTGAATGTGAGCCTTCCCTGTTATCCAGGGACAACTGTAGAGTGGGTCAAGGGGAAGATCCAGTACACGAGGCCTGTCTTCAAAAACGAAATTAATTAGTTGGAGGTATCCAAAAATCAAGGGGCAGGGGGTGAAGATGTTTATGTGCCCAAGTTGTGGTATTTTGACCTCCTGTGTTTCCCTTGTGATGAGGAAATTGCAAGACAATCTACCTGCAACATGGAGATGGAAAGGATGTGCATATTTCTGACGCAAATAATATCGAAACAAAGAATACTGACACTAAAATGTTGACACTTAAAATACTGACAAGTAAGAAATACACACCAACATGCAAAAAATACAGACAGCCTAAATACCTACATGTAACAAATCCTGACACACTTAACATACTGTCAGTGTGATTGCCGTCAGTTAAAATGCAGACAATCACACTGCCGAAATTAAGAGGGCAATGCGAGTGGGTCCAGCGACTATACAGCCGTTGGACCCGCCTGCTGTATACTGTTAAAAATAGAACAATTAAAAAAAAAAAAAGCGTGGAGCTTATATACATTATTAACCCTGACTATTTCATGAAAACTAGCAATAGGCTAACCAGCCAGGGTACGTGGCACTATACCAGGGGGCCACATGGCAGGGGTCCTTGTGCCATAATGACAACATCACCAGGCTGTTCAGCATCGGGCTGGATTCTGTAGGGAGTGAGGTCCGTAAAAAAATTGTCTGGGCCCCACTCTAGGAAGAACCAGCCTGGTGCTGAAAGCACCCCTGGGGCGGTGTTTGTACGGTGATAAAGTGAAAACAATAGAATAATAGAATAGAAGTATAAAACACCATTTTAGTTTGTGAAACTACAAGTCCCAGCAAACCCGGCTGCCATTAACAGTCTGGGCATGCTGGTGCTTGTAGAACTACAAGCACCAGCATACCCATGGCAGCCCGGACATGCTTGCACTTGGAGAACCACAGGTGTCACCATGCCCTGACATGCAGGGCTGGCTGCGACTTGTAGCAACACAAAATAAAATATGAAATAAAACACAACACCCTCTTTAATACCACATTACTTTAATTAAAATATAAAAAAAACTTAAATTACACACAATTCTAACCACATATATTTATTAAAAGTAATAAATCCCAAAATACTTACCATGTGATGTCTACTTCTGTAAGGGATCCAGTATTCTTGCAAGCTTGCAATCCAAAAAGAACCCCATATTGTATCCAAAAGTCCATGTAAATATCTTCTCTTCTTTTTTTTAAATTGTTCTATTTTTAACAGTATACAGCCGGCGGCTCCAGTGGCTGTGTAGTTGCTGGACCCGCTTGCATTGCCCTCTTAATGTTAGTGTAATTGTCGACATTTTCACTGTCGGCAATCACATGTCAGTATTTTAAGTGTGTTGGTGTTTCTTACATGTAGGTATTTAGGCTGTCTGTATTTTTTGCATGTCAGTGCTAAGGCTTTATACGCTACAAAAACAAAATTTAGTCCAAATTTTGTTTCGTGTATAGTGACAAATTCAGTGAATTGTTTTTAAGTTAGTCATGGAAAGCAGTCTGCTCCAATGCCCCACCATCTGACACTTTTCCATTTTTATCAATGTCCACAAATAGAAATTAATTGTTGACATCCTCTGTGGCTATCAGTATAATGCGGAAGAATCTTTTGTAGTTGTAGTAATCTGATCCACTTTTTGAGGGTGGCATAATTCTCACATGTTTGCCATGTATGCTGTTTCCACAATTTGGGAATTTCCAGTGTTTCAAAATCTTGCGCAACAAGTTGCCATTCCTCAACCATTGCAGGAAACTGTAAGAGAAAACTGTTGTAATGTTAAATCAATACATGTATGTATTATCATACTAACTAGTTTGCATTCTGGTTTTATTACACAGAGAGCTATTTTATTGGAAGCTGAATTCTGTGATGTGGCAGAGAAATGTGTCACCCAGCTGACAGAATACAACCAGAAAAACACAGATATACAGCGTCCACACAGACGGACCCACACAGAACACTGTTATAGTCATCGAGCCACAAGGGGTTAAAACTGGTAGTAGGGAAAAAAAGGGCATGCGACCAGAAAGAGTGCAATGCGCTTTGCTAATGACAGAGCAACACAAAAAAAATTGAAGGTTGTCTGTCGGAATGCGAATGAAGATGGAACATTTGGTTAACTATATAATTAATAGGGCATGGAGGGGGAGAATCTATCCCAGGACACTATATTGGCACAATCCCCCCACACACAGGAGCATGGGCATTTCCGACCGGTCCAATCTCAAACATTTCACCCACTACCACTGCACAGGCAACATCCTGTCATGGTAAGCCAAACAAGTGCCCCTCCTGCCTACAGGACTTCAACATCTATGGGAAGCACAAGTATGCTACAGTATACAGGAAGCCCGTCATCCTTGGAAAATAGTGAACATTACCATTATGAACAGCTGTGACAACTGGTTGGTTTTTTTTTACTAAATTTTTTACTAAATTTTTTATGTGTGTGCTTGTATACTTAAAATATTCATTTTGCTTCCTTTTTTAGCCCATCTCTGGTCTGAACTCCAGATCTGATACACCTTCCATCTATGCTGCTATACAGTGGAAGCGCATGTTTGCCCTCAATTCTCATAAGTATTCATTTTGCTATCCCATCTTCCGTACCCCTCCTGGGTTTAGGTCCAAACCTACACTTCTACTATATGCCTGCAATGTATATGCCTTGTTTGTATGGTTGTTAATATTTTCCTATGTTTAGTTTCTATTTTAATAAAAAAAAGTTTATTTGAAATCATACCATTTCTTTCACCAACCTCCATATATTGTCCATGCAGAACTTGTACAATAGTTTCACAGGTCTCAGGTATGATCAAACTCAGAGCTTGAGGGGAAATTGCTGTGCTGTATTTGAGATCAGACAGTGTCCTTCATATGCCAAAAATCATAGGGTAGAAACCAGTCTCTGCTCTGCTAATATTTCCTCTTTCTGAATGAGTGGGGTGACAAGGTGTAGCAGCTCCTGGAATGTGATATCAGTCATCTGTATTTCCTGTAGCAGGGGCATATGAGAAAATGAATCTATTCTCTGGAAACACTCCTTGGTCCAACAAGTCCAATTCTTTCTTCTTCATTCTCTCAGGATCTATGTTTTCAAAGCTCTTTCCATAGCGAGAAGCAACAAACCAAAAGCTTTCTGTTGATTTATTGTGGCCATTATATTAAAATAAATCATAGTAATTGTGCAATTGCAGTTGTGAACATATACTATACACAAAGCTATACAATAGAATGAATGGCAATAATGTATTTAATTTCCTGAATCTTTCTTTGTGGGTGCTGTGTGCGCTTAGGTTATGCCTTTTATTTACATTTATTTTGCATATTGCTGCTGGGAGGCCATATATCTGCATAGTGTATACTGAGTCACAATTGTTATGACAGACAAAAATTACAGCTCAAATGTTAAATCGTGTAAAAATCGTTTAAACCGTCTATAGTATAATCAGCATGTAGATTGGAACTTCAGTCGTTGGTAAAATCGCTAACAATATTGCAGACAGTTAGACATTTTCTGCAGTGTGTACCCAATCTAAGTAAGTAGCTTTCTACTAGTTATGTCAGTTTGTAAATGTAACTTTACTTGCATGTATGTATGTATTACTTTGCAGGTATGTATGTATGTATGTATGTATGTATGTACGTACGTATATATTTGTGTGTGCTGCTCATTATCTCTAATCTTTCCAAGAAGATTAGAGATACAGAATTTGTAATAATAATAATATTGTATTAATATCCCCATAATTTGTAGGCTATGATATTCAACTAATGTAAAATGGCTATTTATTTTTATTAAATTATTTTATTCTTGTTAAGTGGCCAATTAGTGAGGCTTATTTTGACTTTATGTTAATGAACAGCTGTCTGTTGCCTACTTTCAAATAAATAAACAGCAGGCAATTGCAATGCACATTCCCTCTGTGGGTCATTTTTAAGCTTTTATAGCAGCTCAAACTGTAGGATATTGCATCTTAGACCTACAGAAAGATGTTTATTACAAAGCTCTATCATGTTACCCGATACAGGATGCATTAATAACAGGCTATAAAATTGAAATTGACAAGATTTTTATTTTCACTATTGACATAGACAGTCATTTTGCACCTTTCTTTCTAATTATACTACTATTTGAAAAGCAAACTAAAGTTTTGTTGTTCTTTTTTGTTTTCAATTTACAGTAAATAGGAAAATGTTGAAATTTGATGTGAACAATAAATGACACTTGTAAAGATTTAATACAGTAATTGATTTAATTCTTTTTAATATCGTGAGAACTGTGTTTAGTACTATAGTTTATTGATATTTTGTTTCTCTCCTGTTGATGCTTCTTCTAACGATATTCACTTTTCCTAGATTCTAGTTTGATAGAAATATAACAAAGTCCTCTTGAAAGTGTTGACATTATCTTTATTAACTAAACTGCACTTGTTATCTACAAACCTTTTTTCTCCTTTCCACCTTACAGTAATATTCCATACATTGCTGCTATTGATGTATTGTCAAAAAGGCATTTGCTGTCATATTTTTGAAATAAGAAAAAATGAAAATACATAAAAAAAAGAAAATCTTTGTTGCCAGCTTCATATATACTCAGATGGAATTTTCTAGAAAATGGTGATATAAAAATAGGTTTTCTTTGTTTGAATAAACAAGATCTGCGAATCAGAGGAACACCATTGTTTTCAAGTCTTTCCCAGACATCGTATCCTTTGAGGAGGCCAAGCATCAAACATAGAGAAAGTTGCATCAGAATTAAGTTAAAAATGTTATATAATAAATAAATAAATAGTTTTCTGCTTGACAAGCAAGGCTAACACAAAGCTGATTTTAAATCAGAAAAAAATGAAAAAAATCAATAAGGCATATACCTGGTATTGTTAAACACATATAAGTAAGCAAAATTTTATTTAATTGGAACAGCATCTTTTAAAAATGAAGTGTAGGAAAGTATCAAATATAATTTGAACAACAGATTTAATACATTGTAAAACATAAAACTTTCTGATAGGACAGACCCCAGACACTAAATGAATTCCTAGAACTGGCTAGATGAAGTATTCACCTATAGCAGCCACTGTTCCCATAGATGCGCTTTATGTTCTTTGGTATTTGGATGCCCTAAGCAGGAATTTAAACATGTGACCTTTCTGTTAAGGCATGCAGGAGACTAGTATGGCTGTTAGCAGGACCCAGATGGTGATGAGTACAGGTGTAGGTCTGGTCTGCTCTACTAGAAAAGACACTGCAGAATACGTCCAATACATATGTGGAATATAAAATCACAAAAGAACGAACAGAAAATAAAATATTCAACTAATACTTTTGAGATGCTCAGAGCTTGGATAAAATGGTGCTGTGTTTGCTCGAGATTGACACGCCCTTATTGTACATTGACTATAGGAAAACACACCTTCCCTGCCCCATTATCGCCATTAAATCTTAGGCTGTAGTTAGTGTCCTTAGTGTTTAAAAATGAATTGAACATTCCTGTGTTCTGTGGCATCCGAGCCAGTTCTGGGTATGCACAGAGTGCTTTTGCGGATTGTACACACAAAATCGTTGTTTACATTCCTTAATGAATCAGGCCCATCGAGTTTACTTATTTTTTATTTAAAACAGCTTTCAAATCTTGTTGATCATTTCTACATGAGTGGGGCTGGGGTACTCAATTCCAGTAAGAAATGAAAAATAAAAGACATGGTTGTGTCGCTTTACGGGTGACATTATTTACAATCTGATAGTATGTAGACCGTGGAGTATTTGGCATCAATGCTGGGAAACATGAATGCTGTAAATAATGCAGAATTTGACATCTGAACATTTTATGGCAGGTTCACCAAGTGAAAGGATCATCATCCACAAAAAGGTCCCAAAATGAGAACAACAGCTAAGATTATTTGATGATTAGTCTATATATTGACAATGTGAACTGACTTGGTCCTGGTTGGCAATATCTGTGAGAGAAACGTAGCTTAGCATATATGGAGAAGAAAATCGGTATTTTGTTACTGGTAATGTTTTTGGGTAATTCATATAATTTTCCAGTCTTCGGTATTTGTGCTGAGGTTTGCTTCTCCAGTAGACTAAAATCTCCAGGTTTATCATAGAATCTTAGCTTTTGTTGTATTATTTTAACTAAATTTGTTGTAAGACATACTTATGAAACAGAACCTTCAGTAAATAAACTCATTGGCTATTTATATTCTAGAGAAAAAAATGCAAATGAGAGGACAAAGTGATTGATGTCAAAAACTATTTAATCTGTATATTGACTGCATCATGCATGTGGTAGCTAACACCATACAATTAAATCTTCATTAGGAAGATAGGCTAACTACTGCAGTGTAGCCAAGGTTCATGCTGAGAACAAATTAACTTTTAGTCCCGAACAGCGAAAATGCTATCTGTGTCCACTACCAGTAATAGCCATTGCTTTTCTAGACTCTAAATGGCAAGGACATAGATAGCAAGAGAAACCCTAAAATCAATTTTAATTTATAGTGCACAAATTGTAAAATACTTCACATTTGCATCAAGGCCATCTGTTCTTCTGGGATAATTTTTAAATGATTTTAGATGCATCTGCTTATTGCTATTTAGAGACAAACACAAGCCGGCATCACATAGCTATCTTTTAGAATCAGAAAGAGTGACAACATTTTTCTGGCATAATTAAATGCATTTATGTGGAGTAGTTTGTTCACTGAAGAGTATCAGAACTTTAATCTTCCAAATGCACATCAGTAAAGATGATATTGCTTTACTGCCTAAGATAGCATTTGTAATTAAAGATATTTTTAATTTACTTCTGTTTCTATATATTTCATATAATGAAATATTTTATTCCACATATTTTACAGATAATCTCAGGGCATTGTTTTCAGGGATGGTTAATAAGTTTAAAATCTGTATTATCTAAAATTATGTATTATCTAAATTAACATAAAGGGTATCGTATTGTATGAGCATATGTGCAGCATCTGACTACTGTGCAATGACAATTTTAAAAGTGTCCCTTGAAATTTTCTTAAGCTGGGTACACATCTATGTACTCATACTTCAGCTGCAACTTCTGTAATAATTTCACCAACTATTGAAAGTCCCGATGAGCATGCTGATTCATGCGTGTACACACCTACACAATTTTCTGTCATGGTTCACTGCAGGGAATATGGTTCCTGGGTTTGCCATGCAGAAATACAGGTACAGGTAAGGGGCTCAGTGAGCAGAGATCTTGTAAATAGTCACACTGAACAGCAGGCTGAGATGCTGGAAAGGATGGTAGGCTATGTGAGTTGATATCCAGGCCTGAGTAGAGCTGAGACAGATGTGCAGTAGGAGAGCTCTGTGAGCTGAGATCTGTAGGTTAGTCCCACTGAACAGCAGAGATGAGATGCTGGAAAGGGTGGTAAAGTCTGTGAGCTGATATCCAGGAAAAAGCAGAGCTGAGTCAGACATGCAGAAATACAGGAACAGGTAAGGGAGCTCTGTGAGCTCTAGATTAGACACACAGGAGCAGCTGAGCTAAAGTGCTGGATAGAATCTTACCTCTGTGAGTTGATAATCAGAAATAAGCAGCTGAGTTGAGGTGCTGGAAATGATGGTAACTCTGTGAGTTGATATCCAGGAATAAGCAGAGCTGAGTTGAGCTGCTGGAAATGATGGTAACACTGTGAGTTAATATCCAAGAATAAGCAGGGCTCAGTCAGTCATGCAGGGATACAGGAACAGGTAAGCTGGAGCCAGGGAGCCAAGTCTTCACACAGTCAGGATAGACAAACAAAGAACAGGCAACTGGGTGTTGGCCCAGGTGTCTTAAATAGTAAAGTGATGCCAGGCTGGACAAATTGGAGCAGAGAGGAGGAGTTCTATCTGACAGGACGGGACTGCGCATGTGCAGACCCAGAATCAAGATGGCCACCACCATTGTAAGGACGCGGCGCCCACCGCCAGCGAGGATCCCCACATTTGGCAGATGAGAGTATCGTGCCCCTTGTGTTGGGGCGATATGTAATATTTTCCTTCTGATATGTGACCTTCATCTATCACAACCATCTGCTGAAAAGATTGTGACTCCGTCCACACTCTGCAGATATCTGCCTACCCTGCTGCAGGCAGACGGACGTGAGTGCATACACACTTCCACATTTGGCCGGCATTGTTCCATCATTGATCTTGATTTTAAGAGCATTTAGAAAACCAAATCAACACATGCAATGTGTTTTGGTATGATAAAACATGATTGTGGGAGTATGCACAAACTCGCAAAATCTGACCACACGGTTGTGAATTGTGTGATCTGCAATATAATTGCCTACGTGTGTACCAAGCTCCATACTGACCGGCAACAAAGTATGGTTTTGCTTGCTTTGTATGGAATTATCATCTGTTCCAATTGTATATGCAATATAAATGATCATTTATTAAATTGAATATTTTTAAAAATTTAGAACTGTATTTTGATTATTATTATTATTAATTTTTATTTATAAGGCGCCACAAGGTGTCCGTAGCACCGTACAGGGACAAACAAATTACAATACAATGGGAGACAGCACAGTACAGTAAACAGTAAGCACAGTAACTCAATAAGCTCAATGCACAGCTAGAGAGGGCGGGGAAGGGGGAGGGAGGATCCGCAAATGACGGGGCCCAAGAAGGAGGGCGCGGAAGACAGGGAGACCCCCAGAGGGGAGGAGGGAGCGAGAGTGGACATGGGGTGGAGGACCCTCGAGGAGGAGGGCTAAGTAGCTGGAGAGCAGAGTTAGAAGTGGTGGAAACAGGAGGAGAGATGTCCCTGCTCAGAGGAGCGTACAATCTAAGGGGAGGGGTGGACAGACAGAGAGACGCAGGGGAGAGAGGGAGAGTAGGGGGACGGAGGCAGAAGATAAGGTAGGAAGTTAAGTAGGAGAGAGAAAGGCTTTATGAAAAAGGTAAGTTTTTAGGGCCCGTTTGAAACTGGACAGATTAGGGGAAGTTCTGATGGAGGGAGGGAGCTTGTTCCAGTGGAGGGGGGCAGCGCTGGCGAAGTCTTGGATACATGCATGGGAGGAGGTTATAGAGGGGGAAGAGAGGCGATGGTCAGAGGCAGAAAATCAGGTCTGGTTATTGTATCACGTAGTTCACTATGTGGGCATGTAGATTTGTTCACATCTGACACTCGCTCCGCATTACCCGTGGACATGTGGAACAGGAAAGAGAAAGAGCAGCCAATAGTAGGCCAAATACAGTAACGGCATGGTTGCATAATTATGATTGAGGCAGTGCAGCACAGAGATTCATATACACCTGTCACTAGCCATATCTCTTGCAGCTGATAGAGGGCAGGAACAAATACAGTCGGATGAAGATGAAAACCAGCATCATTAGGCAGTTGCTTCTGATTGGATAAGTGTGAATTCACCTCTCCAACTGAAAGTACTTGCTTCATTGTGTGTGGCTAAAACATTAAGCTATTTTTTCTGTAATAATGTCAGCCTTATTTGTCAGTAAATTTATTTATTAGTAACTTTTTGTTTAATTTTTGGCTCTCCTTTTTCTGACATATCGCACATTGTTTCTCAACAGGCATTTTATGTCATCCAAAAATGCTTCTGTTGTTAGTAGCATCAACAGCAAGGACCATGTCTACAGGTCACTTGTAAGCCTTTTTTGGGTGCCAGATACAGAGGTGATGTGCTGATTCCGGCTCCCACCTCATGTCATCATGGAAACTCTGCATATTGTGCAGACTGACCAAGATTCACAGCAATACCGCCACTGTTTAAATTGTTGGCTGTGTCTAGACTGCTTTTAGTCAGGTACTCAAATAAGAACTATGGGTATTCCTGTCTTGTAGAAAAGCAGTTTATTCATTTGTCATTGTTTCAGGAATAACCTTGTAGATAAAGCAGCAGTTTTACAACATTACTCAATTTTTGTGTGTCACAGAGGCATTGGATGGTATTCATTTTTATCCCTAGCATTGTTGCCAAATTTCTAGGGAGTACCAACTACTCGGTATGAGGCAATATCTATAGATAGATAGTATTCCAGGTTGAGTATATGCAGGCAATACGTTTTTTGATGAATATGGGAGGAACTCACGTGACGTTAAAACTGGCACACATGGCAGTGCTTTTTTATTTGCGCCTTCATGTGATGCATGAGCAGATGTACCTTTTTGTACATGCATCTTTATTTCCTATTGACAGAGGAACGCACAGATGTGCAATTCTTTCTTTATCCTCATTCTCCTTATTACATCTAAACACTCATGTTTCATGACATAAATATCTTTAACCCTGCATATTAACTCTTTAAATTATACATTACCACATCAACCTGTACTGTTACAAGGTGTAATTGCAAGATATTGCATGATGTCAAAAACCATAGAGAATAAATATCGATAACATAAGTACACATTTACTTATAGAAAATAAAACAGATACACAACGTTTTTAACTAAAATACTTTTTAAAATAAACATATAAAATAAACATTTCTATTTGATTTGATTTTAAAACAAAATTTAACTATGATGTTTTAATATTTCTAAATGTTTGAGTATTTTTTTCCCAAATTTTTTGATTAAAATTTGGGCTGAAGGTATATTTTTGCCACCTAGAAAAAAAGAAATAAAACATTTTAAAATCACAATATTATAACATTTTGTAAACATATCTTAGCTCTATGGGTGTAGATTGTCCCCTCATGTTTCTAGCTCAGAAGATGTGCTACATTAAGAGAACTTTGCTGCAAGGTCATTCTTTTCCTGAACACAGTACTAGCCAGAGGACTCCATTTTGGAGGCACATGCAGATATATTTCGGGTGGGGGATTACTTGGCAACAGATAATTATTAGGCCCATGATGTCAGACACCTGTTGAAGACACATTTAGTAAGGAAGGTCTACACTTTTATGCTGTAAAACAAAATAATTAATATTAAACTCTTCTGCAGGGACCTGGCATGTGCTTGCCTCCTCCTGCTCCTCCATGGTCTTTACTTGGGTCTCCTCCAGGGCACCTCCATTATTACTAGGAGTCCCTTTCAGGATGCTGTCAGGGACTCTTCCTCCGGGGTGGGGAAAGGGATTGTTGGAGGGGTAGAGAGAAAGATTTTTTTTGCGGGATGAGGAAAGGGATTAGTCGGGGGATGTAGAAAGGGATTGATTGGAGATGAGTAAAGGGATTGTTTGGGGTGGAGAAAGGGCTGCCTTCTTCGGGGCTCCTCCCTAGCCTGTTGATTCTGGTCGTATAGGCAGCGGAGGTGTTCTATTGGAAGAAATATGATACATTAGTTTATTATTGAATGTTAATTCTCTCTTCCACATACCTAGTTGCATACACATTATGTTAGGTTTCAATGCTAATATTCAATACCACACATAGATCATTGCATCATTGGCCAAGTAAAAACACCTCTACACCACTTGCATATGGACTTGACATAGTAGTTTTATATTAATCATATACTGATTCTGAAACATCCCTATTATATGGCAGGTCTTGTACTTTGTCCAGTGATGGTGAATACAAGCTACATTACTATATTCATAAAATACTTTCTCTTCTAAACTGCGATAGTTTAAACTGTAATCAATTTATTCACTTTTTTATTATTTGAGAACTTACGCCTTGCAATTTCATCTCTGAGTTCAGACAGAGCTGCGGTTACCGCCTTCACAGATTGCTCCAGCAGCATTACAGCAGCACAATGTAACTTCTGTTCCCCAGGCTATGCCTCAGATCAACTCTTACAGCACTGTGGGCTGCATTTTTCTGCTCGTTATTAATGTAATGTGCAACAGGACCAAGACAGTGGTCCATTAACCTGGTAAGGTCTCTCAGTTAAATACAGGTAAAGCTAGCTACCTTTTTTGCAAGTGAATTATGCTTTCCAACATTCTCATCACTGATTGGCTATGTGTAGTCATAGGTACGTCAGTCTTGGATCCCTTCGATACCATATCTAAAATGACTGATTTCCTCTTACCTTTCATTGGAGGATTGGATGATCATATGTAATTCGATACAATAGTGGCCTGTATCCAGGCAAATAGGGCATTCCAATGCCTGTGCATTCAAACACAACCAATGGCAGGAGAGGGCACTATATAAAGCTGGAGTAGCAATAATAGTAGACCACCATTTTGTTATCCAGGCTGAATAGTTATATCTATTTTTACTGGAAATTTGGTTATTTCTACTGCTATTTACTGTAGACATGTCTGCTGAGGAAGAGAGAGCTGGTCAAAGTAAGTCTATCTCCAGCAAGCGAAGGCAACCTAATTTTGTGCAATGTGAGGTGGAAATCCTTGTGCAGCTGGTGGTCGATAGGCTGCACCCTGCCAACCAGCAGCTATTCGCCTTGTCTAAGCACCGCATATGAAAGAACATCATGGAGCAGGTCAATCCGATGGCTCCAATTTTTAGGTCTGTGACTGAGGTGAAAAAACGGTGAGAATACGTAATTTTTTAATATATTTCAGCATATTGTGCTCTGCATACATTTGCAGATTGACCACCTTCTGCATTTCTCAACTGACCATCTTCTACATTTCTAAAATGGTCACCTTAATTTACTATTGTCAAACACATAAATGTTGAGCAAGCCATGGGAGACCAAGACCAAATCGTTCATAAATATAGCAATTTAAAAATGTGCAAGCGTATGTTGCAACCTGTTCTATGCTTTTAAAAATTATTATGGCTGTGTAGCATTCTGTGATTTTTGCGTGTCCTTTAGGCCCAATACATATATATCTATATGTTTGACTGCACAAGTATTTTAATCCTCATGGGCAAGCTCAGAGACCACAGCAGGCATGCTAGGGGGGCAGGCCCATGGCTTATTTGGACCTTAGACCCCTGAAGAAAATGGCCTTGGTCTGCATTAATAATAAGTTGGTGCAGACATATTAACGCTGGTAACAGCCCCTCTTTATCGCACTATAATCCCTCAAGATACATTTCATATCAGAATACATGTATGTAACATTTCAAATGACTGTAATGTTGTGACTAACGAAATCTAAACAATGACACCAACAATGTATGTATAATATGACCATTCAGTCAAGATAACTGTATTATCTTTGATGATCCCTTGGAGAGTAACAAAGTTATACTTGTGTGCACAGGTAAAATTGCCACCAAGTCAAAGATATGCAGTTTGCAGTTCATGCATATTGTCAAATAATTTGGTATATTATGTTCTCTACATGACCCCACACACCTGACACAAAAAAAAAATATGTATTTCACGTGTGAACAGACTAATGTATGTAATGAAATCTACTATATGATGCATAAATTAGTACACACAAACATACCTGCTGTTATTTCTTTCTTTCACTATGATAGCTGAACATACAGAGGAATAGAGTGAGCTGGAAGAGGACTCCACGGGGGACTTCACCCATGAAGAGGCAGAGGTATAGCAGCCCCATGAGGAAGAAGCAGGGGTAAGTGGAAAGCGGGCAAATTTTGAAGTATTCTATGATATAATGCATCAAAGTATTACAAGTTTGGAGGGACAAATGCAGGAAATCAATTACACACCAACACAATTGTTTCCTACCTCCATAATCTACCTCTTGGCCTTGTGTAACTTTTCTCTCTCCTTGCCTGGTGGAACAGTCTGTTCATTCTTCCCTGCTGTGCCACCTTATGCCCATCCTGCCCCTTTGCTGCCTTATGCCCATCCTTCCTCATTGCCACCTTATGCACATCATGCTCCTGTACTACCTTATATCTCTACTTCCCATTTGCCACATTTTAACAATCCTGCCCCTGTGACACAATTTTCCCCTTCTGCCCTTAGGCTAGCAGTTTACCCTCATTACCATCACCCTCCAGTTTACACTCCTTACCAGCAATCTCCAGTTTACTCTGAATATTATCAACCAACAGTTTATCCTCTTACCCCCTGCCATATTCTGCCCCTCCTATCTCTGTTGCCCCTCCTGCCACTACTGTCCCTGTAGGACCTGTTGGCCCTAGCTCCTGTGCCACCTGCTGCTCGGGTGACCTATGGGCAGCTCTGATGAATTTTGTGGGGGGGGTTTTGGAGTCACAAATTTGCCTTTTTTTGAGGACTAAAATTGTTGAACAAAAAAATGGTTTATTTGTTACTTTGCACATTTATTGTAATAATTCCATTTTGAGTTAACACAAAAGATACTTACATAAAAAGAAACTTGAAATCACATATGCCTTGCATGCCAAATATCTTGTTAATCTGGGGATTAACTGGGGATCAATTTCATGTCCTCCTCATAAGCAATCTTAGCTTCTTCCATCCATAGATGACAATATTGTGAAAAAATTCCCTTATGCATTGTAGAGTTTGAGGTCTCCTTTGGGGTTTACACATTATAGACAAAACATGCCTCCAGCTACCAAAGCATGGCTCATACAAATATAAAAATTGTTTCCTTTTGTGTTCCAAAAAAATAAAATATGTATAACTATATGCACACTGTCAACAGTTCAAATATTTTAATACATAATACCGCATTGCAAAATGTATGAGATTATGTTTAAACATTTGAAACAATGGAATATGAGAAGTCATTGGGTATATTTTAAATATGTCTCACAGTGAACATTTTAAAACAATGGGTGGACAAGTTAAATCATTCTCACATACTAATGCTATGCTTTGGAAAGAAAATAGATTTGTACCTACTGAGATGCTCATGTGAAAGTTTCACAGACCTCTTTTCCACTTTTCAGTAGGAAGTCAGCAATGTCTTTTCTTGTGCTTTCTGTTTAGAATCTAAATGACAAAATGGCATCTACCTGCCATGATATTATCATGTTACTTCAGGAGATGAGTGGTGTCAGCTATGTTTATAAATTGACAATCATGCCAAAAATGTGTGTGTGCATGTACATGTGTATGCTATGCCTAGTCATCACTATCACCCATCACTTACATTTGATCTGGAGTGGGTGCAAACCTTATGTCTGAAAAGGAATATAATTCTGCTTGTGCCTGAACTTGAATTGCCATTACTGCTAGGACCGCCTTTACTGTACTTAGGTTGCAAATAACCGCCCCTCATAGGCTGTCGCAGGTGTCTTTGTGCTCAAAGATAAATTGCATAGTCCTAACTTTTCTAGCTCTATCTTTGGCCCTCTGCTCTGTTCTTTGTTTTTTTTACTGGGTGATATTATCAGCTCCTTCGGCCTCCAGTACCGCCTCTATACTGATGACATCCAAATCTACCTCTCTTCTCCTGCCCTCTCCTCTTCCATCCTCAACAAGGTATCCTGCTGCCTCCCTGCCATTACTTCCTGGATGCTCTGACATTTCCTCAAACTCAATATGGCCAAATCTGAACTCATTATCTTCCCTCTCTCTAGAGGCTACTCCCCTCCCACCCGCTCCATCACCATTTACTCTATCATTATCTCCTCTTCATCCTAAGTTCATTACCTAGAGGTCACTCTTTACTCCTCCCTCTCCTTCACTCCTCACATAGATTTCTTTGCCCAATCCTGCCTCTTCCAACTCCACAATATAGCCAGGATTAGACCCTTTCTCTCCCATGATGCCACTAAACTCTCATCTACTCTCTCATTCTCTCCCGCCTAGATTACTGCAACCTCCTCCTCACTGTTCTCCACCGCTCCCGTCTTGCTCTACTTCAGTCCTTACTGAACACTGTAGCTCATCTTACCTTCCTCTCCCATCGATAGCCATCATCCTCCTCTCTCTGTCAAGCTCAACACTGGCTCCTCCCTCTGCTTCAGAATCCTCTACAAACTCCTCACCCTCGCCTACAAAGCCCTCTCGAATGCCACTGATCCTTATCTCTCCAACCTCATCTCCACTCATACTCTCTCTTGCCCTCTATGGGCTTCCAACGACCGCCGCCTCACCTCTCATCTGGTCACCACCTGTTACACCTGCATTAAATTTTTCTCCTGTGCTGCCCCCCTCATCTGGAATGATCTACCCCATTCTATTAGGCTCTCCCTCAAAGCCCATCTGTTCAGATTAGCCTATCTCTCCTCCATCTAACCCTCCCCTCCTCTAAACCTCTTCACTATCCCTTTACACTTAACACACTCTACCTCCCCCTCACTTTTTCTCCCTCCTTCCTACCTGCATTACTCTCTAGAGTTCTGGTCCCATCACCCTATCTTCCCTCTCTGTGTCTCCAGTCAGTCTCCCTCTTAGATTGTAAGCTCTATTGAGCAGGGCCCTCCATCCTCATGTCCTTTTACTCCAGTTTACCTCTCCCCCTGTCTTTTCTCCTTTTCGTCACTTGACACCAGCTGCTCTCTCTCCACTTTTCCCTTGGGTCTGCATGTCCACCATTGCCCAATTCTGCTAGTGGTACCCACACTTGTGGGCTGAGTCTCAGCCTCCTTGCTTCACTCTCCATCTCCCTCCCTCCCCTCCTACTCCTTCTGTGCACTGGTAGGCTCTCTTATCTCTTTGCCTTTGTGCGTGCTCTCTGCTAAGTTTGTACCTTTTACACTTTTACACTTTGTTATGCCTGTATACCGTGTATTGTTACCCTGTACTGTTGTACCTTGCTCTATGTACGGGGCTGCAGACCCTTTGTGGCGCCTCATAAATTAATTAATTAATTAATTAATAATAATAATAATTCCTTAATGAATCAGGCCTGTAGTAACTTTTATATAGTTGATAATGTACATACATCTTTATATACACACACATTTTTAACTAACCAAACTAGTAAAATATATATGGCAATTTCATTATGAATTTCATAGGTCATTTAAAATATTTAAAAAAGATGATACACAAAAATCCATTTTAAGTAACTATGGGAACTGTTGCATAATGTATGCAATATATTTAACACTTGCATGGGAGTTTTTTTGGGACAGTACAGAGAACTTCACCTAACACATATGAGGTAATTATATGTGCATGTGTGTATGTATATAGAGATGCCATTGCTGTGTAATAGTCAAACAATTATTATCTAGCCCGTTAGAAATCTAGCCATTGAATACTTGAAAATAAATATTTGCATACATCTTAAAAATATTACATATTAAGCTTACTACATTTTGTAATCAGTTAAATACCTCTTCTTGCTCTCTGTGACAATACGGTAGATGGGGTCACTGCATTGACCTGCTCCATGATCACCTCCCATATGTGAAGCTTAGCCCCAGTCATTAGTTGCCTGGTGGTGTTGTTCAGCTTCTCCACCATTGTCAGCACCAGTATCTCAACTTCAGCATAGCTGAAGATGGGCTGGTGGCTCTTCATGAGGAGATGGCTGGGCCAAAAAAAATCTGAATAAATCGTGTTTATTAAATGTGTTAGGTCATTTCCCAGAGCCAAAATGTTTTAACTTTTGTTCCAAAAACAATTGCGACTTGTTAGTATAATAAAACAATGTCTGAATAACGTCATGACCAATTAACATAATTTGGCATGACAAAGGAATATCAAGGTGGCATGTTTTGGGAACCTAATTTGCCCAAATTATAGATTTTCAGGTATTAACCGTTAAGAAGCAAAAAAAACCCATATAACTGTGTAAGATTAATATGCTGTTAAAATAAAAACTTACATCAGAATGTACACCTATTTGTATATATATAATTTAACATGTCATTAACAAAACAAATATGTTAAATGACCTACACATTTTGAAAAGTTAATTCACAGACAGGATGTAGAGAAAAAAGAAATGTGTTTGTTTCTCAAACCAAAATGTTACAAATGTTTGTTATGGTGCATGGCTGCAGTGACTAACTATATAAAACTATAGAATCTAATGAAAAAACTTTTATGTCTTTGACTCTAAAACATCTTCAAAACACGAGGCTTATAATGTTTTTTTTTTAAAAAAATACTGAGAAAGTGCATCTACCACAACAAGGTGAATGTATATAGACAGATACATTTAATAATTGAATTACTACAGTAGGTATCCACCATCTAAATGCTACCGCGTTGTGTGGTAGATGCACATTCATATGTTTTTCCAAATGGACACTAAGAACCTCATGTTTTACTAAATTAAATAGCAATAACCAAGTCTAAAACACAAATGTGTCTTATTGTAATTAGTATCCCCGATTCTGTAGGCAGAGAAGCCAACCCTGACTGCTGAGGAAGAGGCAGAGGAGGAAGAGCCAATCTTGGCTCCTGAGCCTGCATATCAGGCTGAAACTGTGTGGGATGTTCACGTAATTATGGAGAGCAAGAAGTAGTAGGCCTCCACAAAGAGGAATATTCTATAGTACGTATAACAAATAGCATAATTGTTAGATGTTGGATGCATGACACTGTATACATTAACTGGCAAACTGTTGCCCATCTTATAGGAGTGTCTATGTGTAATATCAGAAATAATGCTGCAGTTTATAGTTTCTTCAACATGACTGCAAAATACAAATTGCCCACAAACATTCTGCTAGATACTTTTAATTATTACAAGTAAACGTCAATAGACATTAGTAAGACACATTTGAAAAAGTAATTCAATCATTAGTCAGTGTATTAGGTCCACTGTGAGAGAAGTCTTGCATTTTGATATATTGTTATTATTATTATTCTTATCAAAGATTTGTAAGGCACAACAGTGCTCCTCAGCGCCGTACAGTAGGGAAAACAGGACATACATAAAATAAGGACATACAACTTAGACAAAATAAATGCAGACATAAAATTAAAGGGTATGGAGGACCCTGCTCATTAGAGAGCTTACATTCTAAGTGGAAAAGGGCACAGTTGAAACAAGAGGAGCGATGTGGCTTAGAGATTGGGAATGATGTGAGGGTGTATTAGTGTGAATAGTATCATCAGGGCTAAGGTAAGTTTTTAAAAAGAGATGGGTTTTTAGAGAACACCTAAAAATTTGAAGCTTGTGGGAAAGACTGATTTGTTGGGCGTGGTAGGGAGTTCCACAAGCGGGGAGCAGCATAGAGAAGTCTTGTCTTGTAAGCGCGAGTGAGGGGTGGTTACCAGAGACGAGACAAGACGTAGGTCAGAGCTAGATCTAAGATGGCGGGAGGGAGAGTATTTTGATATGAGATTTGAGATGTAGGAAGGGTTGACGTTGTTGAGGGCTTTGTAGGTAAGGGTGAGAAATTTGAATTGGATTCTGGAGGACACAATAACTTGGTGCCTTGATGCAGAAGCATATGAATTAAAAGTGATGAACAGAAAAGCTTGTGATGCAATAAATTGTAAAATTTTTCCCAAATAATTATTCAACTTTAGTACACACTTTTCTGCATTCATACTATGGTAAATTTAAAAAATAAATGTAAAATGTATGTTATTTCACTACAAAAATGCTTTTTTTGCTACTCAGGTGCTGCAGACACAGAGAACCCTCTGGATCCTGAGCATTGATAGGAAAATATCAGGGCTTACTTGAAAGAAAACTATCAACAAATGGACGTCATCACATTCACCCTGGGACAAACTATAGAGTTCATCAAATTATTTTAAAAAGTAATCTATCTGGTTCACTCAAAAAAATATATTTTACTGTTAATATACTTTTTATAGTTAGTTACATCTGCATATTATTTTTGTTTGCACAAATATTATTTTAAAATAATGAACTAAATAAATAACAGTAATACACAGTGTGATTACAGAGTTAGCTATTAATGGTAAATACTCAGTACACAAGTCATATACATTGTTAATGTAGCACTACCATATTCATATGGTACTGAGTATAATGTAAGGGAGTGTCATATATGGAAGGTAGAAAAGTGTATTTGTTGTGACTTGCCTTTATTGAAAAATATTGCATATGGTCCAGTCCAAATTCTAACTTGCCTATATGATATGGTAGCCACATCTGTTCTTAATGGGTGGAGTTGGATATAAATAAGTCTAAAGTAAACCTGACACAAATGCATGTAAATTTGTTTTTTACATGTATCTTTTCCTACATACATTCGGAGCGTAAATCTTTTCACTTCTAAATGAGCTCCAGAGTCTCCAGCATTCTGTATTCAAAGTTTACAGAATTTAAATTAAGTTTTATCTACTAATATGTAATGTATATATGCAACACCAGAATTTAAAATTGTAATCTATTACTTCATTTTTAATCACAGTTTGCCATAGGCTTAGTTTTGTAGATCTTGACGAAGCCTAAAGCAAATTGCTGCGAATTTTTCAGAAGCATTGCACTGTATGACAGCCTGCCATTCATGAAAGTCATGATTTTAGAATACAGGTATTAGAATAGCATATTGCATGTATATTTAAAATGAATAAATTATTGAGAAAGGAAAAATGTTTCAAAACTGTATTGCTCAATAGTTAATATATTACTGATCACAGGGCCATCTTAACAACATTACGGGCCCCCGGGCAAAGCAGTGCATCGGGGCCCCTATATATATTATATATATATATATATATATATATATATATATATATATATATATAGGGGCCCCGATGCACTGCTTTTTTTAAATGTACTCGCTCAGTGACCCTTGAAGTTTTTCTTTTGCAGGATTCTTTTTTGCAGGATTATTTATTCTTATTAAGAGCCTTGCCTATGGGGCCCCCTTGCACGTGGGGCCCCTGGGCACCTGCCCATCATGCCCAATGGAAAAGATGGCCCTGACTGATCAGACTAAATCAAAAGAAAAAATAAAAGCAAAACAATTTCCAAAATATAGACCCAAGCAGCAAGAAGATATTTTTATATATACATGTTTGCAATATGCTTCTCAGGTTACACCTGTTTTGATCCCTAAAGTTATTGCAGATCTACATCTTAATTTGTTTAAGTTTCATGGAATCCATTTTAAAAATTGTGATTAAACACAAATGCCCTGATTCAAGTCCGGACGAATGCTCATTTTCATAGCATATCTTGCATAATTTTGCACTGCACAGAATCCAAATTTATACAACTGTATACAATTACATGGAATTGATATCTGCGTGCATCAGACACTTACAACTCCTTACAGCTTGAGAAGCGGAACGGGAGAGAGAATGGGAATGTAGCGTAGGCCATGTACAATAAGAGCAGCTAGTTCAAATTCTGCGTTTAACATAAGTGCGCTTGTTTGCAGCCATATCATTCGCACCTGCTACAGGGCAGGTGTAAATGGTGGTTGATAGAGATGACTGACATGGCATTGTCTTTGCTAACTACCTTTCAGGCATGTATCTCAGTAGCTAGCACAGAACAAATGTACACATTGAAGATTAACTTACATTACATTCAATACATAAAAAAATTTACTTTTTTTGTGAAAGAGTGTAGGTTAGATACATCTTAAAGACATTTCCTTATTGGTATAATCTCTCTGTGAACGGGATCAGCACTGTGTTACCATATCTTTTTTATGTATTGTATGAAGGGTATTTAGGTAGAACCCTTTAGGATATAGGTATTGGCTGCAGACTTATTGTGTGCGGTTAGTCACCACAGTATTTATTTGTACATGCATTGCATTCATTGTACGTTATGCACAAGTTATGTAATAGTTATTTATTTAGTTATTTTAAAGCAATAGATGAAATAAAAATAAAATCTCAAATATTTAGATTTAGATATTTAAAAAAATTAAAGTTACATTTTTTCTTGTTTTGTTTAGTTCGTCTGCTATTATATTGTTACCAGATGTCAATTTAATTTATGCCCATAGAAAAGTTATGTTTTCTGATGTCATGTCATTATCAATCTGAATGTAATAAACATAGTGCAAATGCACCTAAAAAATATTTTAGCCTGTATGTGTCTCTATGCTTATGGAAAGTATGCATTGTTTATGCAGAGTGTATTTCCACTAGAGGCGGAACTACCAGCGGTGCAGCTGGTGCAGGGCAAGGGGGCCCATGCTGTTAATGGGACCCAGTATACTTCTCTCTGCTCGCTCTGCCCTGTTCCCTTCTCACTGACTTGAGAGATGTGACATCATCAGGAGCGTCATTTTCAGTGAGTAGCGGCGCAGAGAGGAGCCTGAAGAAGAAAGAAGACAGAAGAGAAAGGGAAGAAAACAGAAGAAAGAAGGCCAAGTAAAAGGTAAGTAAAGTGCACAGTCTCCAGATCTATCATTCTTTTCATTGCCGACTGGAGTTATTTTCACAGCAGTATATAAGAAAAGAGCAACTGTACCTGGATAGGGTACAGTTAACATTCTTCATGAGTAGTAGTCTGCAATAAGATACTTTTAGCAACTGAACTACAATAGTTCACCCAAATTGCTTTTTTTTAATTGATAAGAAATTATGCTCAATTTGCGTTCCGACTTGAATCAGACCCAAACGGTGCATTTCTAAAAAAAACAAAATAGCCTTCTGCTAAACTTTTGACAAACTGTAGTCAAATCTGATGCAAGGTAGGTGGGCCATAGAATTACATTATACCTCTTTTTACACCATTGTGACGCATATTTTTAAAGTAATAGTCATGGCATGGTGTACAATTGTCACAGGGAACTGTCTTCTTCACTTATCCAGCTTTAATATTAGGATGGTAAAAATTAAAAGCATAGACTAATTTCCAAGCTCTCTGCTTAGAACTTATAAGCTGTGATAGTCTGGGAATGCCTATAGCTTTCTAATAAGATGAGTGGTATGTACTATTATTTCAAACTCTGGCATGTCCCACAGCACCTGTCAGGTTTGGGAGCTAGGGGCAAATAACTCCCACTGGAAATGCTCTTAGCCCTAGCCCCTTCAGGTTTTGGTAAGTAAAAAAAAATGTAAATTCATTGCCAACTCTGGTGTACTTCTCCTATGCTATGTTTGTGGATGACACTGTTAGTATACTGACCACGAAGACCTCTCATATTGTAAACAATCCAAGACACATATCACATTAAAGCTAGTAGGCACTCACAGGTGATTGTTACTGATTAATATTTTATATTTTAACAAGTTAGCTGTGATGTTAGAAAATATAGGGTCTATTTATCACCCGCTATGATTTGCAGCAATAATAAATAAATCTTAATGCTGCAATTTATTAAAAAAAAATAATGCCAGCGATACTTAGCTGTCCTGACAATCATGGCCTGAAGGGGTAAGGGTTAACTTACAACTTCACCAGGTCAGTGTCTGTAGGCTTTCCAACTGACATATGCAGAGAGGAACAGGTAACAACTGTTTTCTCACACAATAGGGCTTTTCACTCTTTGATAAATCAGCCTGTGTTTTATAAGAAATGTCAACATTAAATCCTTTCTCCCAGGAGATCACTACTTGTGTTTATATTGTAGTTGCAAATCCGATTGGAAAACAGAGATAAATTTTAGGGCTTTCCATGTTAATCACGCTCCGATCAAGTTTGATATTCGACTTGGAGCATGAAAACCATGTAGGCACTTCATATATAAAACTGGGAAGTAATTGCTTGTATCTGATAACTGTCAGCTCCTGTCTGCCAGGAACTATGTTGGACCTTATATATATATAAATAAATATATATATATATATATATATATATATATATATATATATATATATATATATATATATATGTTCACTGTACCTCATGTTTTAGTTTTGGGTTTGGATCTGGATTACCTTTTGTTTTGTTCTTGGTTTTGGTTTTATCAAAACCGCCCTTGCTTGTTTTGGTTTTGGTTTTGGGTCCCAATTTTTTTCTAAAATCACATATTTTTTCTTTTTTTCCCACCTACATTATTATTAGCAATCAATAACACTAATATCAAGTCATTTGCAGTCAATTTTGACCACCTTACAGGTCACAATATTTTTTTCATACACTCTCAAACAAAGACTGCAACGACCTGGTTGGATGCCGAGCGACAAAGCAATGACACAAAAACACGGCAGTTCATAGCACATCTAGGGGACATTGCCACACAACAGTGGTAGAAAAGAAAAGTGGTGCAAAATAGAATTGTCCTTGGATCATAAATGTGGTAATTCTACAGCTAATACATGGTGACGACCGCTGACACCCCCCCCCCCCCCCTTCAGGATGTGTGTTTTTATCAGACCCAGACCAATCCAGGGTGCCAGACAATGCACTAAAAAAAGCCATTGTAATTCACAACGAAAAGCAAGTTCATCACTGAGCTTCGAATCAGCCCCAATTCCCAAAAAATTATACTATAGTTAGATACCTTTGACGTAAAGTGCAGATAGCAAACACTTTTTGCAATACTGATGAAACAGCAGCAAAGTGAAAGGTAATACATATACATGTCTATTTAGACGTCCATGTTTACATTGCTGTGACTTTACAAATGGTACAAATGGTTAGGATTTGGGTAAAAATAATTCCACACATAAGAGGTGGATTTTTTGGTCTTATGCCCAGGCATGACAATGGCCTTCTTCTTATCACGTGCAAGAACTGCTTCCACTGGGGCAGGACTTACACAAACAACATCATCCTTATTAGCACCCTTGTCAGCTACACAAACATCCCACTCATCCTGTTGTAATTCCAAAGTGGCATCCTCAATTTGTGTATCACCGTCTACACTTGGGCTGTTCATTCACACATCTGCAGAAATGCTGAAAGGGGCCTTCTTTATGTGAACAGACAGGTCAGGATTACACATAGCACTCAAGGATAGACTCTCCTCAGGGATTTGTGTAATTTCTGAATCTGAACATACATTTTCCGCTAATGCCTTACTCTTTTCTTCCAGCTCGGCTTTTACACGTAAAAATATTTGGACACCACTTTTGGAGATCCGATGATGAGGTCTTGCTTGGTCATGACTGACCTTGCAAGAAGATGTCTCAGTGACAGATGCAGAACAAGCACTCATAGAGAAAGGCAAAAGACTCATTCTTTCCTTGCCACTGCGTGCGTAGAATGGAATGTTGGCAATCCTTTTTTCTCTGCAGATAACTTTGCCTGGATTACAAGTCTATTTTTCAAGACAAGGTAAAGGGTGTTTTTTTACATTTTTGTTTCCCTGACTTAAAAACACAATGCACTTTAACATAGGCTTTAGCAGATGACGTAGAAGGATTACTATCATCATGACTGGTGCCAGCAGCTGCTTGGTGCTCCTGGTCTTCTTTGTATTGCTGTGAATCCATTTTGATAACACAGTAGAATGTGACTGCAGATTTAGAAGACCAAGGGCTAGATTTACTAAGCTGCGGGTTTGAAAAAGTGGGAATGTTGCCTATAGCAACCAATCAGATTCTAGCTGTCATTTTGTAGAATGTACTAAATAAATGAAAGCTAGAATCTGATTGGTTGCTATAGGCAACATCCCCACTTTTTCAAACCCGCAGCTTAGTAAATCTAGCCCCAAGAGTGCCAGACCTATTATTTGTATTTCAGCAATGACAATTAGCAAAGAAGCTCTTCTGAATATCACTTGAGACTTTGAAGAACACTGCTATCCCTCCTCTTTCTTTTCTACCTATGTTGCTGTCCAACTGCACTAGAGACTGCCAAAAACGGTGTTACTCCTTTTGTGTCCCTCTGTGAATATATATATATATATTATATATATTATATATATACTGTGGTACTCAGGCTGCTCTCTTACCTACCAGAGCTGACTCGTTACTCCAGGATGATTGACACCTGCCTATGGCCTACAAAAGCCTGTTTCCCAGCAGTCATGGCCAGATCATCTGTTGCCATTATCTGTGTTCTCTCCTGATTGATCTCCTGGAATTGACATCTGCTCATCGATCCATTTTTGCACCTCATCCTGTGACCCCTGGCTCGGTTTGTCTGCGACTCTGTACCTGCTTTCAGCTCTCCGGTGTTTCTGCATTATCGTGCTGCGGAGTATTATCAACAATACCTGCTTTCAGCTCTCCAGTGTTACAGGGGACTAACCTGTTGCAGAATGTTACCAGCAGTCTCCACTACCTCGTAGTAAAGTCTTGCAGATCATCGCAACCTGTGTCTGCTATCTTCAGTGTGTTGCTCCGCAGAACATCGCACCATGTGTGTTATCAGCACTACTTCATGGTAAACTCCTCCAGACCATCACATTCAGCATCTGTTGTTTACTGAGTTCTTTTGCTATTTCTCATTCCCTACCGTACTGTATCTTGAAACTTGTGTAACCGGTGTTTAATAAAAAACACTTTGTTATCTATACTCTCTCTGTGGTTTCATTTTGGGACTCCTGACACTAATCTTGTGTTAAAGAAGGGAATTCAGACTTACCAGCCCAACATACAGATAAAGCAATTGTCAAGTTTCTATAGCTGCCTGGATCTATGCTTCCTCTGTCCTTGCAAATACATTTTCAAAATATCCTATCCTCATAGCCACCTAATTGCTGGGGAGAGCTGGCAAATTTCAGCCTGGGGGAAGCCTATTTTAAAGGAAAAAATGCAGGTGGCCCAGTGAAACACGCCGCAGTTGCCCACTATGGGTTTGGCCTGAGTGGCAGATGCCTGCCCCTGCCTAACTGACTTGCAAGGTTGAATAGATATGGTCTCTAGCAAAATATTACCTGAACATGACAAATTTAAAAGCCTTCTATCTTCAAGGGGTGGGCATAATATTCAATACTACAACATGCCTGTCCCAAATGAGACATCATCTGTCTAATATCAGTAGTTTTGGAATAACCCTAAGTGAAGATATTTTAACGTCGTAAATGTCAAAACCAAAACTTTAAATCTTGCTCTGTTTGGTAGGGCTATTTAGGATTTCCGCATTGATCAACGCTATGTTTATGATTTTTATATAAACAAAAATAACAGAGGAAGGTGTCTGATATTGGTGGCATTGTTGATAGTCAGCAGGATAGTACTAGCTACTATGGGCCTGATGCATTAAGGAAAGTCAAGTAAAAAATTCAGTAAGTTGTCTTCTGGACAAAACCATGTTACAATGTAAGGGTGCAAATTAGTTTTCTATTTTGCACGTAAGTTAAATACAGAAAAAACAATAGGGAAGGGGCTGCTATAATTTGTGTGGGAAGGGAGGGGAGTGGGGCTGCTGTTATGTGTGATGGGCGTATGCTGCTATAATGTTTTAGGAAAGGCGGTTGTATAGTTAGATATGTTTCTATGAAGGGAATATTGGAAGGATGTGTTACTAGGCAACTAAACAAGTTTGAGCACAGAGGCATAAATCGGTCACAGATCATGCAAAAGGATTCATCTATTTTTATAACACAGGACTGGCAGCTTTATTCCTGAGTTGCTTTAGAAATGACCCACTGTGTATTGAGTCATCACATATAAATATTTCCTGAATGTTACTATAACCAAATTCCAGTAGGTCTAAATACTGCCTACATTTGTGTTGGCCCCACCTACAGTTGCCCACATGAGGTCACTTCAAGAATTTTTTCCAGGGCCACTTGAAGTACCCAATCTGTCCCTGATGAGAGTAGTGTAGGAGTGTTTTTATTTCATTTAAAATCAATTGTACACTATGTCTGTGTTATATTTACATTTTTCCTTGGTGTACTACAGGTTCCAGCAGGCCTTGGGTGCCAGGGCATACTGACAGTTGTGGTTCCCCAAGTGCCAGCATGCCTTATCAGCCATTTGTATGCTGGTGCTTGTAGTACTACAAACTCCAGCATGCTGAAGCACTTAATTGCAGCCTGGGCATGGTGGGACCTATAGTGCACCAGGGACAAAATGGATTTATACATTTAATTTATCATTTTTACCCCACACCCACCACCTCATGGGTGTGGAAAGAGGCCCTTGCTGACCAGCCCTATTAAATTTGGGGAGACTAGATCGTGTTGTTTGGGAGGGGGTCACACAGTTTTTGTTTGGTTTTTATACGTATATTGACGTTTTTAATGTTCACATCTGTTTATTTGTGTCAACATTTTGAATGTCGATCCTCTCCACATTTTACATATCGATATTATGAACATGAAGACATTATGACTGTCGACATTATAACTCTGTTTTGACTGCCGACATTTCATATTCAATCTCCTTAACATACTTTGTTTGACAAAAATACAAACTGAAGGATGTACAAAAATTTTGGCCTACTTTTTTACAATTAAGTAAACCACTAACTACTACGGACTGAATACACTTAATAAATGTATTGTGAATGCATATAACGTATGACCTGGCCACTGAAGGTTGCACTCAATTTATTTAAGCTAAAATTAAGTAGCATTGCCTATAAATAAATATATTATAAATATATATGTTTATCATGTCCTTAGATTCAAATTGTTTGGATTTAATGGCAGAGAATATCTTACATATCCTAAATGCAATGCAATGGGAGCTATAGAAAAATTACAGTATGTTGTCAGGAAGTATGAAAGTCCAGATACAGAATAATTATTAATAAATTACCTTTTTTTCCAGAAATAGGCAATTGCTTTCCAGTGCAGAAATAATTGATACTAAATTAAATGTTACATTTTATTTTATTTTCTGTCCCTAGTGTAATGCAAACAGAAAAATATTTATTGCAGTTTTGAAGCTTGTGCTTTTCTAAAATATTCAGCAACAAATTCATGTATTACAGATTTATTTTTACATATGTCATATTTCATAAGAATAGGAGGAAAAAAAGAATTACATTAACAAGAAACTATTAACTGATGCTGATAACAGAAATGACATCTTATACATATGACTGAATTGTAGTGAGAATTCATAGGCTCATTAAAACAAGTGCATACAATGTAATTAAGAAGATTACATATTAAGATGGAAAAATAGGCCCTATCCTATATAGACTTAAACATAGAAAGATTAAATGATCATAAATAGTTTAAATACATCCTGCTGATTTAAACATTTAATTGATTTTTTCAAACCTCTTGACTGTGAGGTCTTAATCCAATTTTTTCTTTCTTTTGCTTACCATGTGCTTAACAGAATCAGAGTACTTGTACCATAGGATGTGCATGTACAGATGTTGCAAGCATTTGATTGACACCTGATCAGTGGTGATTTTGTCGGCTCATGCCATTTATGTGTTTCTATTTGCATTGTATTACTATAATGTAACATCCTAAATCCTTAATACTGTTTGCTTGAAGTACAAGTACTGTGCGCTTGGGACTCTTCCTGCTTATTGCACTAAGGGCTGTATGAGGAAATTTAAGGATTGTTTATAGTAAATGAAATCTTCACACATGTGGTTAGGAATTTATGAATAGAGAGAAGATCATAAGCCCAGCAAATTATATGTTACATTTGTATCAGATAAAGGGGCTTTTATCTTAACAATAAGTGGACCTTATTCTTATTATTCTTATGGATATTGTTTGCTATATTTTTGATAATACAGTATATTGTATTACCAGACTGAGATCTCAATTGACATGTGCTTCCACAGATGTGTGCTGAAAACCTCATTCAAATTAATAGGAAACATCCACAAATAAATAAAAGCAGCAGCTTAGCTCCTCCATCCCTAGAAATCATAACCAGCTCCAGAGCTAGACAGATTTGGATGGTCACAATATAACAGGGTACCCAACAGCATGGGATACTCCTCTCATAAATTGATTGAGCCTTTAAAAACTATGGCTAAAGATTCAATGAGGGAATGACACAAAAATGAGTTTGGTCTTCATCCAAGAAGGTCTTCCCTGCACTCCAGTGGCAGGACTACCATTGGTGTGGCAGGTGTCATGCACCAGGGTCCATGGAGATAATGGGGCCCTCTGCATGGCAGATGCAGAGTGTAGGGGGCCCTAGTTACCTCACTGCATTGGGGCCTACTGCTCACTAATTATGCTTCTGCTTCACCCCTAATATCTCGATATAAGGGTAAAAGATGCTACTTAGGATCCTACGGTGGCAACCTTGATACAATAGTGATCCCACTATAATGGAATAATCAGTAACACCCATACCCTATTTTACTAATATATAATAATAAGTGAATAAAGCACTGATACAAGGGATAAAAATACCATTACATTAATTGTTTATGTTCATCCACCCATATATACATTTCAAGTAAAGTTAACTATTGTACTGCATTCCACAACAATCTGTATATCTCTTTCTGTGTGCACACCAATATCTAAAAGTACTAAATTGTATTTTAATTATGATATCATTCTATTAATTAGTTTCATTTCCATCCACCTAATTATTCTCCCATTTCCGCAGCTACAGTATTGTGATCTATAGTCATGCAGTCAAACCCCCATTCAAATGAAAGGACAAGCTCTATAATATTTAAATAAAATGCCCTTTCCGTATACATTTGTTGTCTTTATAGTGACACTGTACAGTACTGAATGTTAATAGACTGCTTTGAATATATAACATTTATAATTGATACAGTATTTTTTATTTATATATTTATTTATAGGCAATGTTACTTTTAGCTTAAATAAATTGAGTGCAACCTTCAGTGGCCAGGTCATACATTAGCTGGTTAAATTAATTTTAATGTGGCCATTTATTTTGTGTACTGTTATCCATTGTACATTATCCACAGTAAGGTGCTGATCTGCTTCTGTGTGCCCACGAGTCCCCGATCTGTAGCTAAAATGTGATAATATTTCACTAACTGGTTTTCTTTTCCTCTATTTCATCTTTATTTCTGAAGTGCACTGGTATGTCTGCAATATGATTTGTAATTTGTTTATTAGCTAAAATATGTAAATTGTTTATTTTATTCAGCATGTCTGAACCTGATTATAATTAATTTAGGATTAGTTGTTATGCCTAAAATGTTATTTTCATAGTAAATGTGTATCCTCCGTTGCAGTGCACTGGTGGCAATATTATCTCTTCTTAACATAACAATTAATTGACAAAAGACTCATAGAAACATGTTGAAGAACGTAAATTAATCCAATTTAAGACAGTACGGAGTACGCAATAAGAGACTTTCAATAATGCAAGTATTTTTTTCACATTCCTGTGGCTAGATCATTTTGCTCAATTGGAAACTAAAAATCTCATAATTGGGGATTTATTAAATTAATGTATGTTTTTTAGTTAGGTGATTGTGCCAAAATGTTTTAATTGCTGACAGCAGCTCTTTTTTGCTAAAATCAGAAAACTAATATGAACAGTTTTTTGGCATTATAACACAAGAATATAAAACGTGTTATAGCACATTAAAGAACATTACCATAATAATGTTCTAAACATCAACTTACTCAGTAGATGTGCTGACCTAAATGATGCAATTCTCCAACAAGAAAGATGCACTGTGCTTTTGGTCAATTAGTTTAGTACAATAGAATGTAATTTAAAGATACCCTGCTATCTCCAAAGCTTTTACACGTCACATTTTCATGGATATATTCTTTAGACATACTGTACTCTTTTGACACCTAGGGCTAGATTTACTAAGCTGCAGGTTTGAAAAAGTGGGGATGTTGCCTTTAGCAACCAATCAGATTCTAGCTTTCATTTATTTAGTACCTTCTACAAAAGGACAGCTAGAATCTGGTTGCTATAGGCAACATCTCCACTTTTTCAAACCCGCAGCATAGTAAATCTAGCCCCTAATTTATAGTTCACTTTAAATTGTTGCAATCACCAACAATTGGAAACCCATCAGTATCTAAAAGAGCTAATTTTTCAGACTACAGAAAAAGAACTCACAATAACAGCTATTAATGCATGGAAGTGACATTTCTTATACTGTAGGATTGTATTAGCAAACAGTCACATTTCCTACACTACAGAATATATTAAAAGACAACACATATGGACATTGTGCTACCTCTCAACCGAAAAGAGCTCCAAGACAAGTGTGCCATTCCGCCTCCTCCAGGGAGGCCACCTCCAGCGTTTTGTGAGAAGGCGTTAAATGTGCTGCTTTATGTATCTTTCTCCAAAGTATTCAGGCCTTATATTCTAATCCCTCTGCTAGGGTTTTGGTAAATGGGATGCTTTCCTCCCCGATCCTGATCACTAATGGCATTAGACAGGGGTGCCCTCTCTCCCCCCTGATTTTTGCCCTTGTGATTGAGCCCCTGGCAGCCAAAATTTGCTCCGCTCCCCCGCAGATATTAAAGGTGTCACTGTGGGTTCCGATGACTATAAACTCAGCCTATGCACAGTTGACATCCTCCTCACATTAACCTCCCCCCATAACTCACTGCCAAATCTTTTGCCACACTCTCGGTTTATGGTTCCATTTTAACCCTTAAAAACAACTTTAGCTTCTCCTGGTGTCAGTCTAAGTTAAAATACATAGATGTCTTTAGCACTTCCCATTATGATTCCCTGTATGCAGATAATTTCACCGCCATAATCAAAACAATTAAGGTGGATCTGCTCAGGTGGAAAAAACGTATCATCTCCTGGCTGGACAGAATTGTCACCCTTAAAATGAATATCCTGCCTGCTTTCTTTATCTTTTCCAGACCCTCCCGATGTAGGTGCCCGGGTCCACCCACATTCAACTATATCGCTGGTTCTCTCAGTTCGTGTGGCAGCATAAATCCCTGCTTACTAGTTTTTCCACTGTATGTAGGGCGACGGCTAACTGGGGCAGAGTCAAGCGGTGGTGTGGTGTACCAAAAATCAAGGCCCTAGGTGGATTGATTTGGAGTCTTCCTGCTGCCAGATGCCATCCCTGGGCTCTGCATTGGGAATCACAATGGGCAATAGACATCTCTCACTGCAATCTCATTCAGTTTCTTTATTCATCTGTCAGATATGGGACTACTGTAAGCTTAATTTTGAAACCACCTCAACTCACTTCCCTATAACGTCTCTCTGAGATAACCCAATGTCATTCTCGATTTAAGGCATGGCAGGAGAGGGATATCAAGATGGTGAGAGATGTTCTGACAGCAGACCAATGCATCTCATTACCGTTGCTACAAGAGAAATTTTATTTCCCTGCTGTTAGCCACTTTGCTTACCTTCAAGAAAGACACTATGTCGACTCCTTTTCTAGATCTGATGTAGCAGACCCCTTACTCCCCTGGAATCCTTATGTATCCAATCACCATTGCAAAGGGGAATAATTTCCACTTTATATAACCTTCTCATTTCCTCCAAACAACCCCATACCCCTATCCATGAAATTTGATGGGAGGCTGACCAGGGTAGACCGCCAGATGAGGACACATGGGAGATAATTAGAGAGAGGGTCTCCAAGACTTCCATCTCATCTCTTGTCAAGGAAAATATCTGGTGGTCCTGGCTGGGAGTAGCCTCTTTCTGGGATGATGTGGCGGCTTTGATTAGCGCCGTTACTATCGTCCAAGTTACAAAGTGTCCATGGTCCTTTCTTCTTGGCTCCCCCTTGGAGGTCCTAGACAAACATGCAGAGAAATTCTCTGTTCAGATCCTCAATGTAGCCAGATGCCTGGTTGCGACTCACGAAACACTGGAAAAGTCCAAACCCTCCCCCCAGGCAACAACTTCTCAATAAAATCTGGCATTTAGCATCCATGGAGAAAATTTCAGCATACTGTAATAAGAAAATTCATAAATTCACCGAAATTTGGGTTGATTGGTTGATCTACAATGGTCCTTTCAGTTCCAATCCACCACCTGACCAAACCAGGAATATCTCATTGCTTTTCCTGTGAATAGCTCTGCCTAGTGTGCTCTAATTGGTTTGACCTCTGTCCGACGAGGAGCCCAGACCTAGTCTTACAGTCCACCACTCTCCTCTCCCGCACCCTCACTATTGCATATAACGTCACACCTCCCAGCATCCCTTTATGGTTTCTCATTGTAATATTGTTGCAAAATTCTTCTACCTGTTTATGTTTTCCTTTTGCCCCAAGACTTGTTGTTTTTACTCTGTTATCCGACTCTCAATGTAACTTGGTGTTGCCCTCTTGGGCTACAGTTGATTACCTGTCTACTGTGTCATAAAATCTACAAATAAATGATTTTTTTTTTTTAAAACAACACATACAAATATTCATGGAATGAAAACAAATAATCTCTGTAACTATACAGTACCTTTAAAAAAAATCATAATTGGTTTGAAAAATGGCACCCCATATATGGGTTTCCAGGGGTTGTTTTGCTTGTGAGATTGATTTTTTTTCTAAATGTGAGCCATTAAAATGCTCCAAAGCCTCAAATGTTTCACATATAAATATCACATCTTTGGATTGTTCCCCACTGTCAATAAAAGCATGGACCTGCACTATCCTTTTCTCTTTGATCATATCCCATATTATAGGAATAACTCTGTGAGAAACAGCATGTGTACAGCATTAACAAGTTAGCATTGTTAACAAACGTGAATGTTAAAAAACGTGCATATTTCTTATATGATTCATTCTGTTTACAATAGTATTATACAGTACTACTGTAGAGTGTGACTGGTGAGTATAATTGAGTTGATATCTTAAACTCAATACGCTACTTTAAGTGATTTATATGCAACGCTGATTTTTCAACATTCTCTACACAAAGCTCATCATTCTCATGAATTAAAAGATCCACTAAATTCATAACTTTTATGTAAATAAACAAAAAAACAAATAAAGTTTCTAGATTAAAGAAAACCCATACTAATTTTATAATTTACAGATGTGTAACAGAGTGAATCCTTTAGGGTGGATTTTGGACAAATCGGACAGCAAGTTTGTCTTAACCCTTAGGCATTGTACCACACACTTCATTTGTTCATGTAATAACTGAAGCTTTGCAGCTATTTCTGAATTGTTGGTACAGGATAGACCATTTTTGTCATTGTTACGGCAGCCAGTGTGGCATAAACTCATAGAACTAGTAGAAGAGGTCTTCACCTTTAGCAGCCGCCTTTCCCGTAGAGACTGGTTATGCTCACAGGTACTCAGATGCCCCCAGGACTTAAGCTCAGAGTAGTTTAAGTTTATACTCACACGGCTGCGCACAGGTGCAGGAGGTAGCACACGGAGCAAAGGCAGGCCAGAGATCTGCGGACTGGACGGAGCACCGGAGGGGATGTCAGGTACCAGCAGGGTCAGGGTCACCGGCAATGGTTCAGAATCCAGGTACAGGCAAAAGATCAGGGTCACAGGCAATGGTTCAGTATCACAGTCCAAGGGAATAGCAAAAGGCCATCCAAAACTGAGCAATGAACTGGGACCCTCGATCCGAAACAATGTCATCCAGGAGGCCATGGAGACGGAAGATGTGTGAAATGAACAACGTGGCCAAGAGTTTTGCATCCTGCAACTTGGGTAATGGAAGAAAGTGGGCCATTTTACTGAAACGGTCAACAACTACCCAGATGGTGTTATGACCAAAAGGCCATGGGAGATAGACTATGAAATCCATCGAGAGATGGGTCCATGGTTTTCCTGAGGTTGGTAAGGGCATCAATTGACCAGAAGGATGATTCCTAGAGGACTTGTTTCTAGCACATTCCGGGCAAGCGCGGACATAGTTCACTGCATCCCTAGATAAGGTAGGCCACCAAACCCAGCAAGATAGAGCTTTGATAGTCTTATGGATTCCTGGATGACTTGCCAACCAATTGTCATGGCTTTCCATGAGGACTGACTTTCGGAGATGAACTGGTACAAATAATATATTAGCAGGAGTCTGAGCTGGAGCAATTTTTTGGAACTGACGAAGAGTAGCGCCAAGATTCTGAGTTAGGGCGACATGAATGAAGGATGAGGAAACCATAGGTTGCCGATCAGGAGACTGAGGATGACATGCTATGAAACTTCGGGACAAAGCATCGGCTTTGGTGTTTTTTGAACCTGGACGGAAATTGATGAAGAAATTAAACCAGGTAAAAAACAAAGCCCAGCGGGCCTGCCTGGGGTTCAAGGTTTTTGCGGTCTGGATATACTGGAGATTTTTGTGGTCAGTGAAGATTGTAATGACATGGGTTGCGCCTACTAACTAGTGCCGCCATTCTTCAAAGGCCCACATGATGGCCAACAATTCACAGTTTCCAACATCGTAACTGATTTCAGTGGGTGAAAATTTTCTAGAAAGATAAGCACAGGGATGCAATTTCTTATTCTGAGGATCTCTCTGAGAGAGAATGGCACCTCCCCCAACATCTGAAGCATCTACCTCCACGATAAATGGGAGTTCCGGGTCCGGGTGTCTAAGGTCTGGTGCAGAAATGAAGGCGGCTTTGAGGGCTGAAAAACTTGCCAATGCTTCCGGAGACCATTCAGCTGGGTTAGTGCCTTTCCGGGTGAAAGCAGTGATCGGAACCACCAATGAGGAGAATGAGCCTATAAATCTTCGATAATAGTTGGCGAAGTCAAGGAATCTCTGGATCGCCGTCAAATTTGTAGGAAGGACCCAGTTCTGAATTGCCTAAACCTTACTAGGATCCATAGCGAAACCAGATGAAGGGATGATGTACCCTATGAAGGCCACTTTGGAAACCTCGAAGTCACACTTCTCCCATTTTGCATAGAGGTGATGTTCACGTAATTTTTGTAGAACCTCGCGAACATGCTGCTGGTGCTGAAACAAGGATTGTGAATAAATTAAGATATCATCTAGATAGACGACTACTGTTTTTCCAAGGAATTCCCATAACACATCATTGATTAGGTCTTAGAAGACTGCCGGAGCATTACATAAACCGAACGGCATAACAAGATACTCATAATGTCCTGACTGAGTGTTGAAAGCTGTTTTCCTCATCCCCCTTTTTTTTATACGTATGAGATTGTAGGCACCTCTGAGGTCAATGTTTGAGAAGCTGGTGGCTGTTTGAAGCTGGTCGAACAAGACAGAAATTACCGGCCGAGGATATGTGTTCTTCACAGTGATATTATTTATACCACGAAAGTCTATGCAAGGCCTAAGGCTGCCATCTTTTATGGACACAAAGAAGCTACCAGCCCCTAAGGGATAGATATGGAATATGAACGCCCCTTGGGCAACTTAGAACCCGGTACAAGATCAATTGCACAGTCATAATCCCGATGAGGCGGGAGAGAGTCAGCTTTTCTTACAGAACACATCCCTGAAATCCTGATAGAGTGCGGGTAGCAATTCTGGACTAGGCTGGAGAGCTCTAAGAGGTAGTGTCAGAGAAGAGAAAGAACACTCTGGACTCCAACGGATTATCTCCCCCTTTTTCCAATCAATAAGGGGATTAGGGAGGGACAGGTTTTCAGCAAGAATGAGCGCTCCTCCGCATGGAGGGCTCCTACAGATAAGAGAACTAATGGAGTCTTAGCGAGTATTCTACCCCCAAGCAAGGGGTTGCAATCCAAGCCACAGGGGCAATGCTTGATTCCAACTTGATATCAGGAATGCCCAGTGTCCGAGTCAAGTGGATATCCAGAAAGTTACCCGCTGCACCACTATCGAGGAAAGCCAACACATCTGAAGCATGATCTCCGAAGGCTAAGCGTGCAGGGACTAACAAGGAATTTTTTGAAGAGATTATTTGAAAAACTAAACGCACCTCTTCGCCAGTGCTTAGGTTTAGGCGTTTCCCGACTTGGTAGGGCAGGCCTGAACTAGGTGGCCTGATTGACCACAGTACATGCAGAGACCCAGGGAGCGCCGTCTGGAGCGTTCTTCGGGAGGCAGGCGGTAAGCGCCCAACTGCATGGGCTCGGAGGTGTCCAGAAAGGTAGAGCAAGACTTAGGTGGTGAGCAAGGAGGTATAGCTGACTCTCTCAATTTTCCTCATCTTGATTCAGCGATCAATTTTAATAACTAATTGCATCAAAGTTTCAAGTGAGGTTGGTGCAGGATACTGGACTAAGGAGTTCTTGATTTGATCCGTAAGACCTAAATGGAGCTGACTCCGAAGTGCCGGATCGTTTCACTCACTATCGGTTGCCCACCATCTGAGTTCTGCACAATATTCTTCCACAGAACGACGTCCCTGCCTTAATGCCCAGAGATGTGATTCAGCTGAGGCCACTCTATCTGGGTCGTCACATAGTAGACCCAAGGCCTGGAAGAAGGCATCCACGGTTTGTAAGGAGGGGCTTGCTGCTTGAAGAGAGAAGGCCCAGGACTAGGGATCACCCTAAAGTAAAGAGATTACCACACCGACTCTCTGCTGTTCAGAGCCAGAAGAGTGTGGCCAGTAACTGCAACAGAGAACCTTGCTTTTGAAGCCCCAACATGTAACTTAGCACTTTGATTCCTGCACTTTAAATGGATTCATGTTTTCCACTACAGATGCATTAACAAACCACAGTGGTTTGTCCCTTGGACTCACAGAGTCAACTACCTTAGTAGCTCACTCTATGGGTAAGAGGGCATTTACCAGTCAATTTATGGGAAGCACTTGCTAAAAAATAAATGCAGTCTCATTTTGCAATCACTACAGAAGTAATGAACACAATGAATGGAATACTCAAGTTTTTGGTTGTTATAAAGTAATTGTAATGTTGTTTTCAAAGTTTTATTTATTTATTAGACATACCTGTACCTAAAGAACTGTAAGTGACTGGTTACTGATCCACTTTCCCCAACAGTCTGGGGGTGGAGACAGGCCTATCTTGGCCATTATCCTGAAGAAGGCACATTATTGCATTCTGGATGATCACAAATGACAGTATATATTTCTATATTAAAGAACTGTAACTAGCAGGAAACAGCCCAGCTTGGACACCAGTCTGAAGGAGGCATGTTATTGCATTCTAGATTATCACAAATGACAGTACTCTTCTATACAATATACATACTGTACTCATGCCTAAAGAACTGCAATTTGCTGAAGATGGGCTTGACTTGGCCGTCAACCAGAAAGAGTCATGTTTTTGCATTCTGTATGTGCTCTAACAGCAATGATGCCTGCAACATTAATATGCTAAGTGTTCATTTGTATAGTGATTATATTCAGCATATCTATTTACATTAGAGATGTGACTCGCGTGTTTTGGTTTTGGATGAGGTTTTGGTTCTAAAACGTCTACGGACCTGAGTCATTAAGGAGAGCAAAACGAAAAAAAAGGAGTAACTTTTCTCCTTGACAAATCATGTTACATTGCAATGGGTGCAAATTAGTGTATTATTTTGGACATAAATTTAATACTTGCTGTTTTTGTCATGTAGCAGACACATGCTTGATAGCTGTATTTTTAAACTGAAATTTAAAGCTGATCTTGGACATGCCCTACCCCAACTATAAATCTGTCCCCACATTATATATTTACCTGCCCCTCCAATGCAATATGGTTTTGCCCAAATGCAACATTGCTTTTTTTGCTTTTTTTGCTTTGCTCTCCTTAATGACTTGTTGTTTTATTTGGATTTTATTAAAAACTGTGATAAATAGGTAAAATATGTGATTTTTAGCTATTTTTACTCCCATATTATTACTTATAGCATTAACATTCATTTCCAGTCTATTTTCTAATGATCCCTTCACAGCTGTCCAAATTTTCACCAGTATTGACCTAAGTCTGTAGCAAGCTGGTTGGCTAAAATTAGTGACAGAGTAGTGGCACAATTACATGGCACAGGCATCACTTTTCACCAAATATCTCAGCTGAAGTGCAGTTGGAGTGTGCAAAATGAGTCCTATAATGTATGGAATAAGACTCAATCTCTGTCAAGTCTGAACTAGTTCAAAATCCAATTTCTTTGATTTAAATAATCTTGCTATGCACATTGAAATCTCATTTTACTCTAGCTCACAAAACAAGACACAGCTTTGGATAACAGTGTTCATATTCCTCAATGGTGACAAATGACAATGTTATCATCATCCTCATCAAAGATGTCTACATCAATTACGTTTTCATTTGAAAGAAGATTAACCATTAGTCAGTATGTGTGACACATTGGAAAATGTTAACAGCAACACTTTGGAGAGGAAGAACAGCAATATATTGAAGAGGGTAAGAAGCAATACATTGGAGGTTCAGCAGCAATACATTGGAGAGGGTCAGCAGCAATGCATTGGAGAGGGTCAGCAGCAATGCAATGGAGAGGGTCAGCAGCAACACACTAGAAAGAGACAGCAGTAATACATTGGAGGGAGTCAGCAGAAGCCGTATCAGAGATCATTAGCCACACAGCGGCGGCATTAGTATACATTTAACAGGAAATGATAGTTAATGTTAAATGGTGCAAGATGGCATTGTCCAACCAACCGGGTTTGATTATGTGTTCAACGGCTAAATGAGTAGCATAATATGATGGGCACTCTAATAGACAGGGTAGGAAAGTTGACAATAATGACATCAACAGTATCATTAGGATGACAATTGAAAGGTAGACAGTATTTATTAAGTGGACAATTCAAATGTAGACAGTATTATCCCTAACCCTAGCCCTGTCCCTAACCCTGCTGCTATTCCTATCCCTGTCCCTATCATTGTCCTTAACTCTACCACTATAGCTAGCTCTGTCCCTTTCTCCATCTCTATCCCTATCCCTGCCCCTAACCCTGTCCTTAACCATATCCCTAACCATATACCTAGCCCAATCCCTAACTCTGTATTAATACGATCGACATTTAAATTGTCCACAAATCATACTGTTCACCATATGAATTGGTGACCTAACAATACTGTCAACACCTGAATTGTTGACTAATGTTGTTGACTTTATGAATGTCGAATAAATTATCTGTAACACAAGCTGATAGACCAAGACCAAAATGTAAAATAGTGCAAGATGCTAAAAAGGACATGAACAGTTTAACAAACCAAGCACTTCACTTCAGGGGCTATCACTTTTGTTGCTGAAGTGCTTGATTTGTTTGGGCCCCCACAAAAGAGAACATTTTGGTTGCTGGCTGATGAACTGGACAGAATAGACAGGCATTTTAGTTTTTCAAACAAATTACTAATGGACATTTGGCTAATAGTGGTCATTTTCCTCTATGTTGACAATGTCTTCACCCTCACCATCATCCTCATCACTGATGTCATGATCATCATCATCACACAATATTAAAGTATTCCCACTGGAATCTACACATTCTGTTTGTAATTGGTGGCAGGAACGGTATTCCTCATACAATTTGTAGCTCATTTTGAGGTACACCAGTTTTTCTACATATATGGGAAGTAGTCTCCTCTGACGATCACTCACAATGTTCCCGACTGTGCTAAACACTCTTTCCGATTGCACACTGGAGGGCGGGCATTTTAAGTACACAATAGCTAGTTTGTACAATGGGCTTCAAATTGCTGTTTTTCCCTCCCAGAATTCAAAGGGACTATCTGAGATGTTAAGTTATACTTTATTATTAAAGTAATCCTCCACCATTCTACTAAAATAAGGTGTATATGACTAAGAGACGCAGAAGATGAAGCAGGAGGCGTCTCATGTGCAAACTTATCTGACAGCTTGGCCAGGAGGAGCTGTTTGCATGTGAAAATTTGTGTCAGTTGGAAGGAAAGACAGAAAGACATTACATATGACTTCTTAAATCTAGGGTCATGCAGGGTTGGCAAAATATAGTGGCCCAATTTCAAAATGCTTCAAACCTCCTGGTGAAGTGAATTAAGAACTTGATCTACAAGGCCAGCATACTTAGCAGAATCACTAAATTTTCCAGCTGCTTTTCCAGTAGCTTGATTAGGGGTATAACTGGCAGTGTTTGAACTCACTTCATTTATTTCAAATGGTTTCAGTAGCTTGCATAAAACAGTAAGGATTCTCCAATGTGCTGGAGTAAGGTCAAATTTCCCCCTGTCCCTATGTCATGGTTTGATGTATAGGTCTTGATGGCTTGTTGCTGTTCCTCGCTGAAGCATATATAGTGTGTGTGGAAAACAGCGCAGGGTGCTTATTTATATCATTGCAACTGTACTGATTTTAATATATTGTGTAAAACTTTCTATAGGAAATGCATTAATTTCTGAGGTATTGATTTGTAACTTTTGAGACAGGATATCATGGTTGGATTTGCATAACTTTTCTAAAGAAAGTCCCTCATGTTAATTAGACCTTTTCATCTCAGTGGTGAACACATCTGTTTGGTCTAAATACATAGCAGGGGGGGTGCTGCCTCTCTGTCTGTGTGGCTTGTATCCTGCATCTCAGATCCTGTCCAAATAATACGCACAGAAGGTTTTGGGATATAGCAGATTAGTTTAAATTTTGTTAACTTTGCATTGCATTTAAACCCATGTTTTGGGGAAACATATTGCATCATGATACTAAAAATAACTCAGACTTCTTGGGGCCAGCAAACAGTTCAGGGGGATGGCTTACCCTATGCTAGGCTGTGTCCAAACCTGTATAATACAGCACTGGTTTGTACTGAAATGTATCATTATTGTTTCATCTGATTTGCTGATCCCTGGTACCTTCAACCAGTGTGAACTTTCCTTATCAGGACACTGGAGCTAATAAGCATCACTTGCTTCAAGATCTTGCTTTTAAAAATTCTTTCATGCTGTATTTCCTGTGACCTACAGATTAGACCCAAATCTAATCCATTGCCGGTTGTTTTGAGGTTTGGACCCAGCTTTCCAGTACGACGGCACTGCCCGCTACCCAGCAGCTCTTGACATTGTGATAGGCCAGGGGAGAACCACCCACAGCAACCCTGATCTATAGGAAGAGGTCAGGGGTGTCACGGGCACTAGGAGTCTTTACCCAGGGATCACCAGGTGATAGGCTTACCAGAGCAGAATAGGTGGTAATATGGTACTCTGGTAGCAGGGTGATCACGGAACAGGAAATAGCAGATGATGAGATGCTCAGGAAAGTCTATGACTAGCAGCACTGGCAATATGGAGGTAGTAATACACGAGGAACTGTATGGACAAAGGACACGTGAAGGTAGTCAGTGGTCTGCGGTAGCAAGTTGTACCACTGCTATAGTGAGGAGGAATGTCCAACAGAAACGAGGAGGTGATGAGAGTCAGCGGTCTGCGGATAGCAAGTTGTACCGCTGTCAGAGTGAAGGAATGGAATCCAAGTGGAGGTATCCGGGGAGTCAGTGGTCTGCGTTAGCAAGATGTACCACTGCTATGTGAGAGGATACTGGAACAGGTGAAACTGTAAACAGGAGTCAGTGGTCTGCCACTAGCAAGTTGTACTACTGAATATATATGTGAGGAGGTGCACGGGGAGAGACTGCAACACAATATATACACGGGCACCTTGACTTTGATCCACAGTAATATGCACAATATAAATGTATAAATGACTGAACAACACTGCCAATATAGAAAGTCTCTTGAAGTAATCCGGCATAAGATAACACAGTCAATGATGGCAGTAGAGTCAGCAGATAGTACACTCCAGAGGAGAACCAACACAGTCCAGCAAGGTATGCAATACACAGCACAGTCAATGGGAAGTATGCATACCGTGGTTCAGGAGAAGGCAGTCAGACAGGAGTGCAGAGATACCTGAAGGGCAGGAGGCCAGCAGGATACAAGTCCCTGGATGGGTGAAGCAGGGGTCTAGCAGGTGCAGCGCACAGGTAGGTAGACCAGCAGGGAACACAGGAAGGCGTGGAGAGCGGATCAGCAGTAGATGGATGAGTAGCGCTGAGAAGTAACAGCAGCGGGTCTCTGCGGGAACACGGAGGTAACCAATAGCAACCAGCAGGTGCAGTAACGATGGGACACCGGAGCAGAGTTGAACTGGAACAGATGATCACGGAGAGTAGCGGGTAGCAATAGTGGCAGCAGACTCAAGGAAACACGGTAGAGTAGACAAGGACTGAAGACTGAAGCGCACAGAGGCAGCGGATAGGAATCAGCTAAACAGTCACGATGAAACACAGACGGGTTGCAGGTTGAAGACTGTAGTGCACGGAGGCAGCGGATAGGAATCAGCTAGCAGTCACAATGATGAAACACAGACGAGTTGCAGGTTGAAGACTGTAGTGCACGGAGGCAGCGGATAGGAATCAGCCAAACAGTCACGATGATGAAACACAGACGAGTTGCAGGTTGAAGCCTGTAGTGCACGGAGGCAGCGGATAGGAATCAGCTGGCAGTCACAAACATGAACAGGTGAGTGGATGTGGTTGAAGCCTGTAATGCACGGAGGCAGCGGATAGGCATCAGCTAACAGTCCCAATGATACATGGTAGAGTTGAAGTGATTAGAAGACTGTAGTGCACGGAGGCAGCGGATAGGAATCAGCTCACAGTCACGATGATACAGTAGATGGTAGAAGTGGTATGGGAACCACAGTAGCAGAAGTGGTTTGGAAACCACAGAGGTAGAAGTGGTTTGGAAACCACAGGAATCAGCAGGGCTGAATAAACAAGGAAACACAGGAACACCTTCAGAGACTCATGGGGAATGAGACTCCAAGATCAGGCAATGTGGTGATGACCACAGGTGCTTAATATAGGGAGGTTGCCTGATCTGCCAATTAAGTTAAAGGAACATACACTGGAGAAATAGAAAGGGCTGCGCATGCGCAGTCCCTCAGGATGGAGGACGGCCACGGTTCCTAAATGTCCGGGAAGAAGCACTCACAGTCCGGTGAGTGACAGTACCCCCCCTTTTAAAGGTGGGCACAGAACGCCTGGAACCGGGCTTGTCCGGATTTTTGGAATAAAACTTCTTCAGAAGGGCAGGAGCATTAAGATCTTCAGCTTTGATCCATGAACGCTCTTCAGGACCAAAGCCCTTCCAATGAACGAGGAAACGGAGGACTCCTCGCGAAATTTTTGCATCCAATACCTCAGTAATCTCGAAATCCTCCTCCTGATGAACTTGAACTGGCTGCGGTGCTGAGGGAGGAGTCGAGAAACGGTTGATGATGAGAGGTTTGAGCAAGGACACATGGAAGGCATTGGAAATCCGAAGATTCTTAGGAAGAAGAAGTTTAACACATACTGGATTGATAACTTGAATGATCCTATATGGACCAATAAAACGAGGGGCGAATTTCATAGATGGAACCTTCAAACGAATATTTTTGGTAGATAACCAGACACGATCTCCAATTTTTAGTGGTGGAATAGCCCGCCTCTTCTTATCTGCGAAAGACTTATATTTATTAGATGTCTTCTTTAAACAGGTTTTGACCTGAGACCAGATATTTTTGAAGGTTTGACAAGCAGTCTCCACAGCAGGAACTTGGGTGGGCGGGAGGGCAGGAAATTCCGGAAAAGACGGATGGTGACCGTAGACCACAAAGAATGGAGTTTTGGATGATGACTCATGGTACATGTTGTTATGGGCGAATTCAGCCCAAGGGAGCAATTCTACCCAGTTGTCTTGGTTGGCTGAAGAGAACATCCTAATAAAAGTCTCAAGATCTTGATTGACTCGTTCCGTTTGTCCGTTAGATTGCGGATGGTAAGACGATGAGAGTGCTAATCGTATGCCCAAGGTTTTACAAAGGGCCCGCCAGAATCTGGAAACGAATTGTACTCCTCTATCTGACACAATCTCAGACGGACATCCATGGATGCGGAAGATTTCTTTAATGAAATGTTCAGCCAGAGTAGACGAGGAAGGTAAACCGGACAGAGGGACGAAATGAGCCATCTTCGAAAATCTGTCTACCACTACCCAAATAGTATTGTGATTCTTACTTGGTGGCAAATCAGTAACGAAATCCATACTAATATGGGTCCAAGGCTTGGACGGAATGGGTAGTGGTCGCAGCAACCCTGCTGGAGTTCTGCGGGAGGATTTGAACTGAGAACATAAATCACAGGAAGCAATAAACTCTTTGACGTCTCTCCTCATTGAAGGCCACCAGTAACTACGAGAGAGAATCTCAAAGGTCTTATGTTCACCGGCGTGTCCAGAAAAACGAGAGGCATGGAACCACGAAAGGATTTTCCTCCTCAGAGTAGGAGGCACGAGGGTCTTCCCAAATGGTAGCATTTTGGTGGATGAAGCAGCCAGAGAAATACATTTGGGGTCTAGAATAGCATGGTTGGGAACCTCTTCTACATCAGAGGACGTCACAAAAGCTCGAGATAGAGCGTCAGCTTTCTTGTTCTTAGCAGCTGGTTTGAAGGTTATAATTAATTCAAAACGGGAAAAGAAAAGAGACCATCTTGCTTGACGAGGGTTCAAGCATTGAGCAGATTGCAAATATGACAAGTTCTTATGATCCGTGAAGATCGTCACAGGATGGCGAGCTCCTTCCAACAAGTATCTCCATTCCTCTAATGCAGCTTTGATGGCCAGCAACTCCTTGTCCCCGATAGTATAGTTTTTCTCTGCGGGCAGAAGACCCCGAGAGTAGAAGGCACAAGGATGTAATTTTTGTTGCTCCGAGCGTTGGGAGAGAATAGCTCCTAAGCCCACATTAGAGGCATCTACTTCTAGGAAGAAGGGGAGTGTCACATCAGGTTGTCGCAGAATGGGAGCAGACGAGAAGGACTCTTTGAGGATTTGAAAGGCTTGGAGAGCCTCAGATGACCATTGCTTAGTATTAGCCCCTTTCCGAGTTAAGGCCACAATGGGAGATGCAATGGATGAGAAGTCTTGAATGAAGCGTCTATAGTAATTGGCAAAACCTAAAAAACGCTGGATGGCACGAAGAGTAGTTGGCTGAGGCCAATGTAGTACAGCATTTACTTTGTCTGGATCCATCTTCAGGCCAACTCCGGAAACTATATACCCCAAGAATGGAATCTGGGGTAACTCGAATGAACATTTTTCCAATTTACAGAACAATGAGTTTTTCCGTAGTCTGGAGAGGACCTCTGCCACATGTTGGTGATGAGAAGGCAGGTCCTGTGAGAAGATCAATATGTCGTCCAGGTAGACAACGACACATACATATAATAAGTCCCGAAAGATCTCATTGATGAAACCCTGGAAAACCGCGGGGGCATTACACAGCCCGAAGGGCATTACTAAATATTCGTAATGCCCATCTCTGGTGTTAAACGCGGTCTTCCATTCGTCACCGGAACGGATTCTAATTAAATTGTAGGCACCACGAAGATCCAACTTAGTAAATATCCGAGCTCCCTTGATGCGATCAAATAGTTCAGTGATCAGCGGAATGGGATACCGATTCTTGATAGTAATGGCGTTGAGTCCACGAAAATCTATACAAGGGCGTAATGATCCATCCTTCTTTTTGACGAAGAAGAACCCAGCTCCAGCGGGAGAGGTGGAAGGTCGAATGAACCCACGCTGGAGATTCTCCTGTATGTACTCAGATGTGGCTTGAGTTTCAGGTAACGAGAGAGGATAGACCCGACCCCTGGGAGGAGTCTTGCCAGGTAGAAGGTCGATCGGACAATCCCAAGAACGATGAGGAGGAAGACGTTCAGACTGAGCTTTATCAAACACATCGGCAAATGAAGCATACTGAGGAGGGAGTCCCGGGGAGGAAGATGAGATGGAAGATTGCTGTACTTTAAGAGGAATAACTTGAGAGAGACAACGATGGTGACATTCAGGCCCCCAAGACGTAACTTGAGGGGTGCGCCAGTCAATCTGGGGAGAGTGACATTGAAGCCATGGAAGGCCTAAGACAATCGGACTTGTCGTAACAGGAAGAATTAAAAACGAAATTTCTTCATGGTGTAGTACACCAATCTGAAGGGTTACTGGAGACGTACTCTGGGTGATGAGACCATTGATGAGACGTGATCCATCTATAGCCGTCACAGTAATGGGTGTTTTTAAAGTGATCACTGGTAGGGACCATTGATTCACTAGTGATTTAGAAATGAAATTTCCTGCTGCTCCGGAATCAATCAATGCCTGTGACTCAAAGGATTTGGTAGCAAAGGAAATCGTAACATCGAAAGCGCAGACTTTAGATTTCATAGACAATGGAGAGGACTCCAGGGACCCTAACTTCACCTCTCCAGAACTAGTTAGGGCCTGGCATTTCCCGATTTCTTAGGGCAAGAACTGAGCATATGTGTGGAATCAGCACAATAGATACAGAGTCTATTCTTTACTCTTCGTTTCCTCTCTTCTAAAGATAATTTGGAACGTCCTATCTCCATGGGAATCACAGAAGGTGAAACTGGACGAAATTGAGGGTTTAAACGAAGAGGTGCTTTAGCAGAAGTTGTTTTCTCAGATTCTCTTTCACGAAATCTCATGTCTACACGATGGCAAAGAGAGATCAAATCTTCTAGTGACGAAGGAAGCTCTTGGGTAGTCAGTGCATCTTTAATTTTATCGGAGAGCCCCTGCCAGAAGGCGGCAACTAATGCTTCAGTGTTCCACTGAAGTTCAGAGGCTAAGATCCTAAATTGAATGACATACTGTCCTACTGTATGGGAGCCTTGTCGCAAACGAAGAATGCTGGAAGCAGCGGAGGTCACACGACCTGGTTCATCGAACACACTTCGGAACGTGGAAATGAATTTGGCACTATCTTGTAGAATTGGATCGTTTCTTTCCCACAGAGGGGAGGCCCAAGCCAGGGCTTGTCCAGAAAACAATGAGATAAGATAGGCCACTCTGGAACGATGGGTAGAAAAATTTTGAGGTTGGAGTTCAAAATGGACTGAACATTGGTTAAGGAAACCTCTACAAGTTTTGGGGTCCCCGTCATATTTTGACGGAGTAGGCAGGTGAAGCGTAGGAGCTGTAGACACCTGGGATGGCACTGGGGAAACGGAGGAAAGCACAGGAGCTTCAATACTAGCTGTAACAGTCTGTCCAGATGTTCCTTGGGAGGTTAACGATTGGTAACATTGAAGTAACAGCTGTTGGCGAGCATCCTGTTGCTCCACACGGCTGACCAGATGCTGCAGCATCTCTTTAGCAGTAGGTTCCGTATCTGGGTCTGTCATGGCCTGATCTTACTGTCACGGGCACTAGGAGTCTTTACCCAGGGATCACCAGGTGATAGGCTTACCAGAGCAGAATAGGTGGTAATATGGTACTCTGGTAGCAGGGTGATCACGGAACAGGAAATAGCAGATGATGAGATGCTCAGGAAAGTCTATGACTAGCAGCACTGGCAATATGGAGGTAGTAATACACGAGGAACTGTATGGACAAAGGACACGTGAAGGTAGTCAGTGGTCTGCGGTAGCAAGTTGTACCACTGCTATAGTGAGGAGGAATGTCCAACAGAAACGAGGAGGTGATGAGAGTCAGCGGTCTGCGGATAGCAAGTTGTACCACTGTCAGAGTGAAGGAATGGAATCCAAGTGGAGGTATCCGGGGAGTCAGTGGTCTGCGTTAGCAAGATGTACCACTGCTATGTGAGAGGATACTGGAACAGGTGAAACTGTAAACAGGAGTCAGTGGTCTGCCACTAGCAAGTTGTACTACTGAATATATATGTGAGGAGGTGCACGGGGAGAGACTGCAACACAATATATACACGGGCACCTTGACTTTGATCCACAGTAATATGCACAATATAAATGTATAAATGACTGAACAACACTGCCAATATAGAAAGTCTCTTGAAGTAATCCGGCATAAGATAACACAGTCAATGATGGCAGTAGAGTCAGCAGATAGTACACTCCAGAGGAGAACCAACACAGTCCAGCAAGGTATGCAATACACAGCACAGTCAATGGGAAGTATGCATACCGTGGTTCAGGAGAAGGCAGTCAGACAGGAGTGCAGAGATACCTGAAGGGCAGGAGGCCAGCAGGATACAAGTCCCTGGATGGGTGAAGCAGGGGTCTAGCAGGTGCAGCGCACAGGTAGGTAGACCAGCAGGGAACACAGGAAGGCGTGGAGAGCGGATCAGCAGTAGATGGATGAGTAGCGCTGAGAAGTAACAGCAGCGGGTCTCTGCGGGAACACGGAGGTAACCAATAGCAACCAGCAGGTGCAGTAACGATGGGACACCGGAGCAGAGTTGAACTGGAACAGATGATCACGGAGAGTAGCGGGTAGCAATAGTGGCAGCAGACTCAAGGAAACACGGTAGAGTAGACAAGGACTGAAGACTGAAGCGCACAGAGGCAGCGGATAGGAATCAGCTAAACAGTCACGATGAAACACAGACGGGTTGCAGGTTGAAGACTGTAGTGCACGGAGGCAGCGGATAGGAATCAGCTAGCAGTCACAATGATGAAACACAGACGAGTTGCAGGTTGAAGACTGTAGTGCACGGAGGCAGCGGATAGGAATCAGCCAAACAGTCACGATGATGAAACACAGACGAGTTGCAGGTTGAAGCCTGTAGTGCACGGAGGCAGCGGATAGGAATCAGCTGGCAGTCACAAACATGAACAGGTGAGTGGATGTGGTTGAAGCCTGTAATGCACGGAGGCAGCGGATAGGCATCAGCTAACAGTCCCAATGATACATGGTAGAGTTGAAGTGATTAGAAGACTGTAGTGCACGGAGGCAGCGGATAGGAATCAGCTCACAGTCACGATGATACAGTAGATGGTAGAAGTGGTATGGGAACCACAGTAGCAGAAGTGGTTTGGAAACCACAGAGGTAGAAGTGGTTTGGAAACCACAGGAATCAGCAGGGCTGAATAAACAAGGAAACACAGGAACACCTTCAGAGACTCATGGGGAATGAGACTCCAAGATCAGGCAATGTGGTGATGACCACAGGTGCTTAATATAGGGAGGTTGCCTGATCTGCCAATTAAGTTAAAGGAACATACACTGGAGAAATAGAAAGGGCTGCGCATGCGCAGTCCCTCAGGATGGAGGACGGCCACGGTTCCTAAATGTCCGGGAAGAAGCACTCACAGTCCGGTGAGTGACAAGGGGTACCAGCCCGGGTGCACCAGCAAGGGGGTGCACTAGCAGTGACAGTTACACAGAAGAAATGCGGTTCTGGATGCTGTTACGGAATCCTGTGGTGGCAGCATTGTAAGTCCCTCCTACCATGCAGAGGGCGCAATTGGGATAAAGAAAGGGAATGGTGGCACAGTAAGACCAGTCGGTTCCCAGCAACAACAGACAGGGTGTTACAGGTTGTCCATCCTGTTACAGTTACTTGTTACTACCTCTTGCTTCAGTTGGTGGCATGGCAGGTAACATTTTTTTTGAGCCGCTGAAATCTTCTACATGTGGTTGCTGAATGTGGAAAATGCCCAGACATTTTACGGGCCACAAACAGCTGCTCCTGTACAGACCTCTAATTTTTTAAAGAAATTATGCACCACCAAGATTATTGTGTGTGCAAAGCATGTTACATGATGAAATTCACACACAATAATCGCTCCATTATTGGTAATGGGGAATCATGAGGAGAGAGAGAATGAACTGGCATTGAGTGCTAGCTCTACAATGCTGAAAGGATGAGGAGGAGAATGATGAAGCTATCTGAATGGCTACTGATGGCGATACACCTACCTATTGGGCTCTCATGGTCATGTAGTCTTTTGTTTGACCCATACTGCTTGTCCATATATCCATAGTTAATTGGACAGTCAGTACAATGACATTTTCTAGGGACTGAATTACTTTTTGCTTAATCTCCAGGTACAGCTGAGGGATTGCTGTTTGGGAGGAATGTAATCAAAATGGAATTTGGTAGCATGGATTTATGACCTCAACTAATCAGCTGTAATCTTATGCATTGATGGTGGAAATTGGACGCATATCTAATGTTAACAAAGCCGTCATTGTTTTGGTGATCTGGGGCCTGATTCATTAGAGCACGCATTGTGAGCAAAACTTGCGTCCTGTATTCTACACACGTATTTATGAGTCAAGAAATGGATCTCAAGATACAAATTTGTTCATAAGCCATTTATGTCACATAAAAGTGGCGCGGCACACTGAAATTGAATCCCTTCCAGGCGTGCAGCACATGGGCGTGCGAGCATGCAGAAGCTCCATGAGTTTGTCACCTATATTAATAACAACAGTCTGAATCTCAAATTTACTGAGAACATCAGCAAAGAAAGAGTGGAGTTCCTGGACCTTGAAATTTATGTGGAAAAGGGCACTTTTCAGACTAAAACCTTTATGAAACCAGTCGATTGAAACACCTTTATTCCATCCACAAGCAACCACCATAGAAGGCAGCTGAATAATATACCAAAAGGCCAGATGATGATGGTTAGAAGGAACTGCTCTGACATATCTACCTTTTAAATGCAAGCCTCTTCCCTGAAAGAGAGATTCACGGAAAGGAATTATGATGATGAGGTCATAGGAAGAGCATAATTGGTAACGAAAGAGATGGAGAGAGAAGATCTGCTAGTGCCGAGAAATAAAGACAAGAATACCAAGATGGATGAAGTCCTCTTTATTATCCGATTTAGCAATGAGGCAAGAGCACTTGAAGGAATTTTAAAAAAGCATTAGCACTTTCTCCTAAAGCTGTCTACTATTCTTTCAGATATAGACCAAAAGGGGTTTATAGGAAAGAGGCAAACTTAAAGGACATCTTAACTAACAGCTATGTCCCAATGGATAGAACTGGTCCAAAAAAAACATGGTTAAAAGAGTAAGATAAGGGTTTCTTTCACTGCAATCGTTGCCAGGCATGTAAGTTTACCAAACCTAACACCACCAAACCAACGACTACTTTCTTTTTGATAGATAACAGAAGAAGATATAAAGTTAAAGAACCAATATCCTGTGATACTTCTGGTATAGTATATATGTTGGAATGCCCTTGTGGCCTGCATTATGTGAGCAGGACTGTGAGAAAATTGAGCGTAAGAATTTCGGAACATCTACACAATATTAAGAACCAGTTTGAGGCCCACAGAATATCTGCTCATTTTTCCAAGATGCACAATCATGATCCAACCTTACTACGGTTTATTGGGACTAAGAATGTGGAAAAACCATGGAGAAGAGGGGATTTTACAGCATTAATTTCAAAGGAAGAAGTCAAATGGATTTTTGATTTTGGCACTCTGACACCTAGATGTCTTAACATTGACTTTGACCTAGGTTCATTTTTAGGGACCTAGGCTCTTCCAAGGATTTATTCCCCGTTCTGGTGCCCTCCCCATTTTTTCTACTTTACAAATGTTATACCCATTTTGCTATTATATCCAATCTAAGCCTTTCATCTGTCTGCAACCCATGAAGGACACACTTACGAGCCTCTGAGACAGATACCGCTGAGACATCTGAGGTACTGTTAAATTCAATGTAGCTGTCAGTGGCCTGTTCAAGTTGAATTTTGTAAAAGGATCATTAAAAAGCCTCTGCAAAAAACTTTTAACCCTAGGTTGTGACAGGTGTAGGGATAGGGGGGATGAGGGCATGATCTGTCCAAGTTTCCTGACCTATGGATGTTGAGTGAATCAGAAGGAGATGTCTATGGGAGAGGAACAGATTATCAATGCGAGAATGTGCGTGACAGAAAACATGTAATCTCTAAGTGTCAGGTGTTGTAATCTCCACGTGTCGACCAGCTAAGAATCATGCAAGGTGCGCCTTACCTTCCGATGGAGAGACCCACAATACCTGGGAGCCTGGTTGGTTTATCAAGTTTAGGAAGCATGGACCAGTTGAAGTTGCCTCCTACCACCAACACACCCTCCGGCAGTGTCACCACCTTCTCCAGAACCATCTCCAATACAAATTGACAAAGATGTAAATGGTGTCATACAATTTTCATTTAACCATAAGGGCTCTCCCTTCTACAAGTCTGATCGTCTGTATGATAGTAAAAGGATGCCTTTTGGAAAAGAGTATTGCAACTCCCAAGGTTTTACCTGTGCTGTTGTTGCTGAAATGCGTATTAGGATAATAGCGATCTTGAAACATCGAAGATGCTCCTTGTTTATAATCGTGATCGTTTCTCAGGTAAGTTCAGGCCTTTGGCATTGACCGAGACTACCTTAAGGGTATTAGTCATGATGGTGGGACAGGACTAGATAATGCAACTATGAGAACTACAGATCTAGAGCATATGAGAGATATTACCAGGAAACAAGGGAGTGGTGTTGGGATGAGGGAGGAGAGGGGGAGAGGGGGAAAGAAAAGTAGAAGAGGAAGATATAGCAGATGGAACTTACTTATTGTAACAATAGGACAAAACAAATACTGATCTGGGGAGATAGGAGGGGAGGAGCCACTTCATCTCCCCGACAAATTTACTACAGTGGGGTTCAACAGGGTTGGTGATAGCTGCAACCACTGCAGTTAAAGATTAAATAAAGGACTAACCTCCATTCTAAAAAGGGATGAGTGGAGTGTAACAAAATATATATGGACTACTGTACTAATGGATCAGAGTGGAAAACTAGGTGGCACATAAAGGCCAGGACAATAGCCACCGGTGAAAAGGGTGTAACAGGAAGTCAGCAATAAGCAACTGAAGGGGGGAGCACGAACAATATCTGGTATGGTATGTGATAGGAGAGCAAAACTGCAATGAACATATTGTAAATATCAATCTGAGTCCAAGGGTCCCAAAACACTCATGGAGATGTCGGCAATGGATGGTTCTCTGCATTAGACATGTAACATAGGAGGAGAAAAGCAACACAGAGAAATGGCAAAACTATGGCAACAACATAGCATAGCTGAAAAGCAAGATTCTGAAGAGAGTTGGCACAACCAAGAAGTGGGAATTCTATAAGTCAAAAATAGTCAATTCAGGTCTCTGAGTCTCCTGGACAGATCTTTTGATGCTTTATCAATTTCTTTGGATTTCCGGACACCCGTCAGGTCTTAACTGCTACAGGGTGAAGACTTGCAAAATAGTCCTGCCACTCTAGAAGTGGACATTTGGAATGTCAAGTGCAGAGCAAAAAAAGGCAAGGTCTGAGGAAGATTACACAGACTCAGTCCACCCATTGAGTGTGTCCTGAAGGCCAAAAGAAAAGCTCCACCTGTATTTAATATTCTGGCTTGTAAAGGGCAGCAGTCAATGGCCTGAGCATACATCGTAGTTGAAGGGTGTATCAGGAGAGATAATGAAAGACTTGTAATTTCTGGCCATCATAATTAATTCCATCTAGACTTCTTGCTTTCTGGATGACTGCTTCTTTTTGCTTGTAAGCTTGTAATAGGGGAGGCAGCATTTAAAGTCTCTCGAGCACTCAGACTCGGCACCCCATGGTTTTAGGGCCTTATGTGCCTATTGAAGTGTATGAGTTCGAGTGGGTCCTGGGCCAGAATTTCATTGAAAAGTTTTGAAAGGAACAGGATCAGTTTCTGGATCGAGATTTTTTTCGGGAATGCCGCAGATTCTCAGGTTATTCCTGCAACCTCTGTTATTTAGGTCATCTACTCTAATTTGGAGCAGTTGGAATTCCTGTACCTGTTGTTCCAGGGCTTAATGGGTTTTGTCCTGCCGGTCTTCAGATTCCCCCGTGTCCTTTCAAAATGGTTTGTCTGGAAGACAGCTGATAAAATTCAGACTAAAGATGGGCTACCTCTTCACTGATTGTTTCATGGAGTCTGGTCTCCAATATTTTAAAGTCTTTTTTGTCAGGAGTTCTTCATTAGTGAGAAGTGATTTTATAAGTTGCAAAATAACTCCGAGAGCATGACTGCTTTGAGAAGCTGGGCTAGTAGTTGTCATATCAGCAGATGAAGATATGTCAGATGCTGGTGAGGGCTGGGAGGAGACCGCAGGTGAAATGGCAGTAGCAGTAGAAGATGTGAAAATCTTCAGTTATTCTCTGAGATCATGGTGGTGTGGGGTATAAACAGGTTTCCTGGATTCCCGTTATGAAGGACCTCTCCTGTCCGTGCCCATGAGTAACGAGTGTAGTACCATAGTCAATCTGACAAAGTCAGCCTTAAATCAAATAATTGGTGCCAAATTTAGTGGGTCACCATTAGTCACATCCCCCTGTGTAGAGGCCTAGGGAGCCATGTGGGCCTGGTTGGAGGAAAGTCCCACAATTACATAACAGGCAGCAGACCAAGAAGCAGCAGGGAGATAACCATAAATGTAAGGCGGCAGAAATTGTGGTGATAAAGACTGGTCGTAATAACTGTCGCTACTGGGTGGTGTTGCTGGTTTAGAAATTCAGTTACTTATGTAAACAGACAGTTCAAAGATAAGGAGAAATGGGGACTTTTACCCTTCATGGAGTGACAAAATCTATGTGGCAGGTAGAAAGTGATTCCAATCCTCAAGCAGTCTTCTGTGGTAGAACAGAGCAGCGCTCTTATATAGATAGGTGATACTGGAAGGCTTTTTGCCAACAATTAGTGTTTAGTGCACGAGAAAGTGACATCAGGATTCACAGACTGATGATAAAGGTACCAACTCAGCCAGAAGAGAAGGAAGTATGGCTGCCTAGACACTTCCGGTTTGCCTATAGGGACTGGGACACATTATGGGTATCAATGGCTGCAATTGTTGCCAGCATACAGTATTACAGATCAGTTGCCTAGTATTGCTCAAGCTGACGCACTTGTGGGAGAGTTGTTCTGTGGTGCAGGTGCTGCAGATGGGAGGAAGAAGACAGAGCTTCCAGAGATCTGGAGCAACTGCGGGTGTCAGGTGAGTGGCACAGTTAGTGGCTGAAAGTCACTTTGGGGCATAGGAGGAAGGAGTATATGTCCCACAGTCCCAGCACAGTTACTCACTGTATGGCATCTGGACCACCGCTTGAGGGGGAGGGAGCACGTTAGTCCCTGGTCCGGGTGAGTGATAGGCCACACTCCAGCTGTTGGTGAGGGCGAACCCTGATATATCTGAAGGCTGCACTAAAAGGCATCCAAGATGCTGGCACTGTGTTGAGGAGTAGAATAGGGGGTGTCCAGCTAGCAATGGGATAGGAGGGAGAGGTATAAACACCTATAGAGTTTGGAGCTTCTGCACAATGTGAACGGCCAGAATGGCTCCCAAGCCATGCCCCCATGTTGAATATTTTGTATTAAGGGAGCATTATCCTCTCTTAAAGTGCTTAAGAGTCTCTCCAACTACAGACGTGTTTGTGTGAATTAGTGATTACGGCTATTTTAAAGTAAATTTGTTCTCTAAGTTACCATTTAGTGCAGGATCTTTTAGTTTGATTGATTATTTTAATTGATAACCTGTAGCAAACCTTTACTAATGAGCTCCATATTTGGACACTGCAACAAGTCTTTTTACAAATTAGCTATAAATTAATGACTGGCCTTTTAAGTTTTACAAATTTTTATATGGTAAAATATTTTAGAGCCTACTCCATATAGTCTATCAAATTGTTACAGAATAGGCAGGTGGTGGCACTTTATTCTGCAAAAGGCAGAAAACAACACCAAAAGTCCAAATATGATGTAACCAGCAGCAGCTAGTTTTTAGACAAAAAACAACTGCAACAGAGTTACTGGAATGAGGCTAAATGGTATGTGTCCCAGGCTTTCTGCTTTGTATATGTTAAAACACCAGGGAGAATGTGTAGGTATGTGGGGAAAAGCTTCCCAGAGGGTGTTTCCCTGCTGTAACAAAACATGGTAAGGTTCCCTGGTGATGTATGGAGAAAAAGAAGGGTGGGCTCCAGAAATAAGGCCCAGTCTGGGTCTTCTGGTCTGCCAGTCTCTAAGCAGACTGATCAGGAGTTGTACCTGTGGGGTGTCTGTTAATATGCAGCTAGAATGTGCAATCATGCTCTCATTTTCTGGGGAGGAGGTCAGATGCCTCCTGAGAGACACTGCAATTTGGCCTGTGAGTTCCACTTGTTTGGTTTAAGTGAGAGACACTAGGCCTCTCACTCTAGAGAGAATATTCTACTATATTAGTTAGTAGCCAGGAGGCTAGGATTTTTGTTTATGTTTCTGTTCTGTTTGCAAGGTGGTGAATAAAACTGGCTGAGGCTATTAACATGAAACACTAATTGTCTGATTTTCTGGCTGAAGTTTTAGACTGTAAGCCCCAATGGGGCAGGGACTGATGTGAGTGAGTTCTCTGTACAGTGCTGCGGAATCAGTGGCACTATATAAATAAATGGTGATGATGATGATGATGATGATGATGAAGTGCAACCATCCAACCCAGAGGACGGCATCCCCAATACGATTTTATTACACAATATATTAACAAAATAGGCAAGAACTAATAATATAATCAACAAAATAAAACCTAACCTGTTGGACATACTAAGAATATTGTTCATCTGTAAGTGTGAAGGACCTAGTGTTCAACCCATAGACACAACACTTGTCAGCAAATTTGTCTTTATATCTCTCTGTAGCAGCTTCTTGTCTATTTCTGTAGGTCGAGAAAGAGACGCCACATTGCAGTCTAAAACACGCTTTTGTTTAGACCTTGCTGCTGTAGCTGCTAATCAGCCTGTTGTCTGGTTGGGAAACCAAAAGACCTGCACTTGACATCATTGTGTGAAGCCTATGCTCTCTCTCTCTCTCCATTCACTCCAGGGAACCCTTATATCAGCTTTTTGGAATGCTGATTTTCCATTAGACAAACAATTTCCCAGGAGTTTAAAACGTAAAGGGCAGAAGTCTGAGACATCCATAGATACCTTCAATCACAGTTTGTACACAATGAAATACATTTCACTTGTCTTTGACATCAAATAGTTAAAAGATAAGTTTTGAATTCACAATTCAAGACTTACTACACAGTTAATTAAAAAACATGTACTGTGTTATTCAGTCCTTTTAAATCGCCCATTATTGTATCCAGCAAATTACAACACTATTTCTTCTCTAGATGTAACATATCATTATAATTTGTTGTGAAGCTTTTGTTCTATTCAAACCAGTTTTGTTAGTGACAGTGAAAAATGTGTCCGTGAGTCTCTCCAAGTCTATAATGGAGTATTGCAAAGGACAATAAATTGCATTCAATTGGATAACAAAGCTACTTACAATTAAAGAAATCTTAATTTCTGTCAAGTTTTCTTTACAAGGTACCATTATGCCCATTACGTTGGTGCCTTTACATATTGGATAAATTAGTAATAAATTTTAGGTTCCCTTAGCTTATTCAGACTTAATAAAAAAATATAAAATAACAGCCTAGCAACTAATTTAGATTGAACATAATGCACTTACAGAATAACACTATTGAAAAATCAATGCCTCCTCCAGCATGGATAACGTTTATAGATAGAAACAATAATGTTTTTCAGACAGCAATTTGCTTTAGTGTGTATTATTTTGTAAGGCACTTTGACACCTCTCAGCAAGTAAGTGAACTCATCATATTCTGTAGCAAATAAACAAGTGAATAAAATGCAATTCTGTTCTCAGCATTATGTTTATATAAAACTTTCAGAATAATAAAGATCACTTGAGGGCCCTAATACAGAGCTCAGTGCTACCTTCAGCTTCTTCTCTATCTTCTATGCTGCTAAAGGATATACAGTATATATGCTGAACTAAGAATCTTCAGTTTTCAGTTTTAACAATATTTGTAATATTACTAATATAATACTATATATTATAACAATACTACTTTAAAACAAAAGTATAATCAGGGGCTGGCTTGCAACGTTTAGACTGAGGAGACTGTCCAACCAAGTGGTCCAGTGTGGGTCACCACCTGAAGCTACAGAGGGGACCTGTTATTTCCAAACCATCCTTCAACATACTGTTCTCCATTTATACGCCAGAAAAAATGCTCCATATCCTCAACAAACCAGGCAAAGCCCACATAAATAGACCATCTACACCTCTTAAATATAATTTTAACAACTCATTCTGTGTCCAGACCACATTTCATTTTCAATGGTCCTATTTGCTCATTTTCACATGCAAAATTCATGTGCCATGCAAAATAGAGTGCATCTCTACTCCCATCTTTTGCTCTCAACCAGCCATAGCACTAAATTAATAGCATTCAAATTTACCAAACAATCCTATTTCAACTTCAACTAGTCCTGACATTTAATAACTTTAATATATAATAAATAAGCCTATTTCCTCTAAACCAACCACCATCAACAAATTAACAGCATTCACATTAACACTTCACACACCTGCCCCACATAACTTTAACTCTCCAGTCCCAACATTATTTTAATCAATTGTTTCCCACATAACATTAACCCCACAGTCTCCAAATAATAACCTCCCTTGTCCTCATGTAACACTAACCCCCACACACCAGTCCAAATAAAACATTAGACCCCTTGTCCTCTCATAATACTAACCCTCTATCTCCATATTTCATCACCCCAGTCCCCACATCCAACAGTAGATTTCTTCCACCAGTATCCACATGAAATAAATACACCCCCCCCACTGTCTAGTATATTAACAATTACCCCCAAACCCACTTGACTTCATAGAATGCTGTGTGAGAATACTCTGTCTGCCAACAGGAAGAGTGTCAAAGCCCCAGGCCTGCATAGCACCTATCCTATCCTAGGTGGAAAAAAAAACAGGGGAGGAAAGTTCCCCATTCTTTCAGGTCAGCCCTGTTTGTCCACTATAGAACTGGCCCAGGGGGAAGGGGATTTATATAGATATATACCACTCCACCCTTGACCACAAATATGTTAGTTTTTGGAAATATTTTAAGATAGAGATAATTAGGGATAAAGATATATATTGCATATTTTGATGTTATTCATATGATTTCCCATGCATCATATTCTTGTATAATAAAAATTCATGGTTTTAAAAATAATCATTCTGTTCACAAATGGTATGTTTGTAACAGTAACACTTATTATTTGCGCTCAGGGAGCAGACATTGCATTTGTATTTTGGTAATTAACAAATCTATTATTACAAGCAGTAGTTTGCACTTTTAACTAGGTTATTCTGTTGGAAGACAGTTGTTGCTTAACTGGATACACTCCATGCTCTTTCACCCCCTGGATTGTAAGTTATACCGTTTATATTTCCTGGCCCTAAGCTATCTCCATACTGACATGAATGCTCTAAAATGGGATTTAAACAATTAATATCCCCACTGATTATATTTGCCAAAAAGTAATATAAATGACAATTCAGTATTTTCTATTATATTATTCTGTTTTATCGTTTACTGATATCTTAAAATTAAAAACGATGACCTTGTATGAGTAAAATTGATTTGTATGGGCTTAATTTTTCCTATGGGTAAGGAATCAGATCAATGGTAACCTCAACATTGTTTTAGATTGAATTACAATTATATGTTGAAATGTGTGTAATGCAATACAGATTTCATGGTTGTTTTTTTGTTATGTATTGGATAGTAAGCGGCATATTGACACTGTTTACATTCAATTTACCTGTTTTATCTTATTTTATTCTTCAATTCATGTCCATTTTAGCTTATATTCATTTTTATTTGTCATTCGTAGAACTTTCTGGCTATTGCAAACTGCTAATTGACACAATATTTACTTACTATATGGTTGTTACTAGGACTTTCATTGCAATAGCAATTATTAATCTCTTGTATCAAAGTTGCACTGGGACACTGTGGTCCTACCCAATGATATAATACTAAGGATACACCTTGTGGAAGGAACATAAAGTTGTAAAATGCTTTAAAGTCACTTGAATTTTTTGGAAGTATGTATAACACAATTTGGGTTTTTCCTAGGATCAATAGGCTGGTTACTTAAAACCATATCTGAAATATTAATGTTCCATTACTGGACTGGAACAAGTTGGTTGAGATGATAGTAGTTTAATGATGTCAGATACTATTGTAAGCATGCTATATTTACTTACATTGTTTCATATGCAATAATTCCAACCTCGACCTTATCACATTGGGCTTGGATTTTTCTAGCTAGTCTCTACTGTAAATTGTATTATTTATCATACAACTCACCCTATTTGTATTATTTATCCTTTTTTTAAAAAAAACAAAACATTTTCATTTCTTTCATATTTTAATAAAGCTTAGTTGCATGTGTTTTATTTGTGGGGTCATAGCTATTTGTAATCAGGTCTTGCTCTTTCCATAACAGATTCTCTAAATAAACTATTACCTCACCCAATACCTCTGCAGATAGTAGAATGGTTTATCTGGGAAAGGACATTAGGTCACTTTGCCTCGTCACTGAATTCTGGTTATAGGAAAGGGTGTAAATTTGGGCCACCTGATTAACTGTGGGACTTGCAGAATATGATGGTCCTTACTTCCCTTTGATGGTTCTTACTTTGCTGGCATTCTGCCAAACAAAAAAAACTATATGCCAGAAATACACAGGGAATGAATACCTATAATAAATAAAGTTACATGATATTATAAAATACAGAATGTATGACATCAACTATTATAATGTCAATATGGTATTCTGGAATTGTATATAATAACCCAGATCAATATATGTTTCATAGAGTAGTAAGTTGAGGTGTGAGAAGGGGTATTGTACTGTACACAAAGATCCAATGATCTCAAACAAAAGGCTAATTAACCGAGGTTACAGTAAAAGAGTTATAAAACGAGCAGAAAAAGCAGTAAATATAAGAGATAAAGAATCATTAATCCATGCTCCTCAAAAGAAGAAAAATAAGGCTTCTAATACACATACTAGGATGATAGGTATGTTCTGTACAGAATGGAAAGAGATAACCAAAATCTTTCCAAGACACTGGCACATTCTGATGCTTGATGAGGACTTGAAGAAAAATCTACAAGATAAAGTATCCATTACATGGAGACGCTCCAAGAATCTCAAAGATAACTTGGTACACAGCGCATTCCAATCACAACGTAAACACCAATTCACTAGACCAAAGGGCTGCTTCAAATGCAGAAATTGTAAGGCTTGTCAGTATGTGACGCAGACTAAAGAGTACACTGATAGATATTCTAAAGTTTGGAGGATAGAACAATTTATCAACTGTAATACACCCAATGTAATATACTGCTTAACGTGTCCTTGTCAACTACAATACATTGGCATGAGCAGCAGACCATTTAAAAGAAGAATTCTTGAACATGTTGGTAACGTTCGTAATGCAAGTAGAGACAAAAAAAATATGAGACCACTATCCACGGTAGCTAGGCATTTCTTAAGGCAGCATAACAGCGATCCTAAGTCCCTCACAGTATTCACTATGGAGCAAATAAACTTAGGCCTCAGAGGAGGAGACATACATACCGAGCTCCTCAAACATGAGACCAAAAACATTTTTCTCATGGACAGTCTAATTCCCCATGGTCTCAACGACAATAGTAACTATATGGTTTTTATCCGATAACATAATAAATAAATAGGCACCATATATAATTACTACTAGAATTATGGACTCACCTCAACACATTACCCAATACATTTCCTCCAATCACAAGCCACATAAGATAGCAAGCCTACTAGTTATTAGTATACTTATTATTCAACAAGTTTCTTTTTTCACTTTTATATTTACTTACTCACATTCTAGTTTTACACTATTTTATTTTTTTTCACATTTAGGTTATCTATAACAATATACTTTAATCACATTTATAATAAGCAGCCTCACAATTCTAATTAGATCATGCACTCAACTACAAAATAAACACATCTGTTAACATACATAAACTAGCAATGTAGATCACCTTAATAATTCTTAAACTATTCACGCTCTATTTAGGTTCATGTTCCACTAATATCTATCCCACGGCTTTTAAGGTTAAAATGTATGTATAACATTCTAGAGTTACTACATCACGTAGTTCATGATAGATAATTATAGTTCAATATACAATTATGATAGTGACAATAAGATCACATCTCACACATGCCCATTTTTAGGAAATCTACAATTCACACATAATGAAATACACAGAGATTTTCAGGTTTGAGTACCATTTTATTATTTGATATTATTCACATTTTATTATTTATTAGTTTACCCTTAGTTTCACTTTATCTTATTTTCCACTTTAATTGTATTCATTTTTAGTCATAACACTATCAATTTATTTTATCAACCAATAAAATAGTAGCAATATATTCTAATTAGAATTATATACTTACATGTACACTTCAATAGGTCCAACAAATAATACAGATCACCATAAGTGTTTTACTATTTATGTTACCTATAGCCTAGTAATAGATTCTGATACTTACCACACTACTCCACAGTATTATACTGTAGATATAATAAGTTAGGATATCTAATCTTATGTAATCTATGATGGGAAGATATAGCCAGGGCCGGTGCTTCCATTAGGCAACCTTAGGCAGCTGCCTAGGGCGCCTTGCTTTGGGGGGCGCCACTCAAGCCAGATATAATAGTTAACAATGTCCCTTAATGCTAGCGTCAGCCGCGGACATAATTAAGATGACCTATTTGCCGTTAGCCGCAGCGCATCTTATGAATTGACCTGGATCAGCAATTGAGTCATTCAGTGACTTATTGCACAGCTGCGGAGTAAGGCGCCCTCCCCTTCACTCCTACACAGTTATTCTCTGCCCACGGAGGAGGTCCTGAAGGAGCAATGGTGTTCAGTGCCTCACTCACCCTCGGATAGCTACTTGCAGGCTACTCGTGGCCAGGGTGATATGCAGGTGCTCCAGGTGTCAGTGGCTGCAGGGGTTCTGCTGCAGCCGCATCGCCTATTGATCTATCGGAGGCAGCTGCAGAAACAGACTCCAGCGGAAGCATGACTGACTGTGCAGGAAGTGCACCCAATGGACCTCCTTCCTCCGTACATTCAGCTGCAGCCTGAATGCAGCCCAGAGAGTTGAGAGTCCGGCAGGGGAGGTGCTGTGGTAGCAGCACTGCTCAGAATTGTTGTGAAAAAGGAGCAGCTCTGTTCAGCCCCTTGGACTACGACAATGGAGATCCTTGGCGTGTAAGGTAAGGAGATTTGTATGCAGAATGACAACACCATGACACCCAGAGTAGCCTGTCCCCCCTCTGCTCATGTGTGCCTGTCTTCTCCTGCCCATGTCTGCTCCTGCTCATGAGTGCCTGCTCATGTGTGCCTGCCCCCTCCCCACCCAAGTGTGCATGTTCCATCCTGCCCATGTGCGCCAGTATCCACCTGCCCATGTGTGCCTGTGTCCACCTGCCCATTTGTACCCATGTCCCCCTGCCCATGTGTGGCGCCTCCCCCTTTTGAATGTATGCAACTCTTACTAGACAATAGGAACCCCCCATCTGTCTGAGTGTGCTGTGGGCTCCCTAAAGACTTAAGTCAGCCCTGATGGTGCCTATGTAATGTAGCCCTTGAACAGCAGCAGTTGAGACACCAGCTTTGTGACAGCCTGACAGGCAGTATACATTAATTTTTAATTTTTAGGTGAGATGCTAACTTTAGTCTTAAATAAACAACCATGAACCAAAACCTATACTCGTGTCCATGTATAATCAATATACTTAGAAATGTAGAAGTGATATAGAAGGATGTTATACTCCCAATAAGTTCACACTAAAAAAATACCTTTATTATATTTGAAGCTATCAGTTATCTTCTTGATGAGTTTATGAATGTGGGTCGAGGGTATTGGGGGAGGGGGGGTAGGCTGAAGTTTTGCCTAGGGTGCCCAGAAACCTAGCACCGGCCCTGGATATAGCTCTACTATATTAATATAAAGGGGATACACAACTAGTCTACTGGACTATAAATGCGACTGCTTGTGTATCTTGAACTTATTCCAATTGACTCTGTCCTCTACAATGTCCGGACCGAGAAACATACGTCACCATAGCAACGCAATACACAGTGAGAATCAGTCACATGACTGAAAGCACAAGACAATAGGAAACAGCTCAATAGGCTCCCATGAGATCAGCGTATTAGTCTCTCATAGACGCCACATCATATAGGAGTATGTCTTTACCCCTTAAATAGCCTATTATGCCGGCCCATCGGGTTTCCTTGACAAAGCTCTTAGCAAAACGCGCGTCAGCGTTAGCTGGGCTTGCTGTACAATATTCTAAAAACGAATGTCGAGCAGACTCAGCAACAAATTATTGAAATGATTTCTATAGAGCTCTAGATAGGATATGTAGTATATGATCCACACAAATAGAGAATAATAGCAAGGTTAGCAACTCATTGAGGAGTAAGATATAGAGGGGACTATGAGAATGTCTCCTACCAGAATCACGCTTTCTCATTCACAATCAAAATGACTACCAGACAACCATAGTAATATTGATCGTAGGACCTATACTAAAACTTAGGAAGCCTGTGCGTGTAAGATACAGAGAAGCGTTTATACAACAAGTATCAACTAATTACGGATAAACACTAACTCTATCTGCAGCTAATTATCTAGCACAGCAGGGGGAAAGCTTACTGAGTGCTTACTATTAAATAAATAATTCCAATCGGACACATGCTATCAGTATCTAACACACTTATATCCCTACCATGAAGGTTATTATTATAGAACAATCTAGGTGGTGTTTATTAGATTATTAAAAGGGATACATAGTGGCAAGTCCCTGATTGTATTTATTTAAGTGAAGGTGTGTTTACCCTATTACTAGAAGCATCTCTATACCCCCTCCATACACTTAGTGAGATCTATAGAGTCAGCCTAGACCAATTGATTAATTATATGATACAGCGAGACAGCACAGTAGTTTACACTACCTTTTAACAGTGCATCAAGTTTGGTACAGTAAATATTGGTATACAACAATCCTTTCTTTTAACATTTCGCTATAAGATGTTTTAAATCAATACTAATAAAAAAATGTTTTTAATAAATATTAGATTATCATGTCAAAATGCAATAAAAGAGTGCCCTTTCCACATTTCTTTTCTTTCTTCTTTTTTTCAAATTGGGTAAAAGGATTGACCTGGTAGTTGGACTAGAATGGTTGTGTGAAGAAGTTTTCCCAAGTCCATGGAACAGCCGACAAGGCTAATCATAAAGACCTAGGCATGATGGGCAATACCAACATTTCTCCCACTCTGAAACCATACAAACTCTCTACATCCTTTGATTTTACTCTGCCTTCACAGGAACAAATTGAAATCAGTCTTTCTGTGGCTTCAGTAATAAGATTTTGGTTTCATTGGCTGAAACTACCTGTGATTCAAGACCATAATTTCAGTTGAGAAATTTGAATTGTTTCCCCTCCAGTGACACTCCACACTATTAACACTGCTAGTGTGAAGAGAACACTAAATACCTGACATTAGGGAAATACAAGTAAGGGGTAAAGAATACTAGCAAAGGACAGTGGGCAGAAAACTAAGCTTCTATTTGGAGGGCAAGCAACATGAGACTAAAAACTTTGCACAGGGCTTAATGAAATGGGTATGAAGGCTGTTAATCTACACACATGTTGTTTTTGCATTAAACATGAGACTGCTGGGCATAAAAATCTTCTGCTGAGCAGAGGGCTTTAATGAATGATATTATAGCCTGCGCAGTCATAAAGCTGTAAATGCTGTCAAAAGGATGTGTGTGGCAGCTAGAGGGTTAGTCATATTGGGCTAAGTGCTGGATATGGCGGTCCTAGGACTGTGGTGAGCATGAGGTTGGTAGACTGGGAGCAGGGCTGTAAAGATGTTCATGAGGTGTTATGCTGGAAATGAGACTGTAATGAGCATGGAGCTGTTTAGTTGCATACAAAGCTCTATGTGGTGGGCAAACAAAGGCATGTAGTGAGACAGATTTAATTTTTCAGAGTCTGTAGGCAAAGAAACCTTTGCACTCTAAAGTCAGTCCTAAAACATAACCCATCACTAGCTATGCCCCTGTAGCTAGGAGTCAGAGATGTAAAAATGGCATGCTCTTATTTGTTGGCTCTGGTGACAGCTGACCCTATCACTCAACAGACATATATGAAGAGCCTGTCATTGCCTGCTGGCTGCAGCATTTATAAAGTATCCATTTAGGGACCCTGTAGATTCTTTTCACCTCACCTATTTTTCCTTCAAAATATCAAAGGCACAAAATTCATTAATAAGAGTACCCCCATAAACATTGAGTCTGTCTATTGAACACAGGCATCATATGCACTTAAACATCCAGGTCAGTGAATGAAAGCCTGTTTAGACATAGTCTACAAATTATTTAGTTGCTGCTCTGAAGGCTGGGGAACATTTGTCCCACATCCCATCCCTTCTGTCTCACTGTCACTGGAGATTATCCATTTGTTTTTACAGTGGAGACAGTGAAGTCCTGAGGATGAATGGACTATGCACTTGTTATGGGAATCCTGAAACTATGGATTGCGCTTGATAAAGATTGAATATTATACAATAAGAGTAAATAAGTATATATACTATTAATGCATGTATATACACTAAGCACCTATGTTTGTCTAACGAAAAACATTTATTTTGACATCCATCATGTAAAGCACACATGTAACCATGTACTCCTGTATCAAACAATCTGATAAAAAAAAGTACAAAAAAATCACTTTCAAATAGTTACCACATAAATTGATACAAGTTTGAAATTATGTATTTTATTCCTATTGGGTTCCTCTGTTGTACATTGCACGTACATTTTCATCGCAGCATAAATTTCAAAAAGTAGAACAAATTCCTTTGGTATTAGTTAAAAATTTTTATTGACTTACCAGTCCCAGAATAAATTTTTTTAACAGTTATAGCGTTTTTCAGCAGAGATAAGCTGTTACACATGAAGGGCCTGAGTCGTTAAGAAGCATATTTGCCTTTTAATTGTGTATTGTCCGCACATTCATTCTGTACATTTCCAGAACCAGACTATACATCAAGGAACACAGCCATGTCTGAGTCTTCTTGGAGCGCATGATTGATTTTCAGGTGGTTATTGATGTGTGGAAGGGGCGGATGCATGCAGGCAACGTACAGTAAGTTAATTCCTGTGCAAAAACATCCAAGTCAGGTTCAGGAACATATAGACGTATGCTGGTTTTCTGGCGAATCTCTTGCTCCAGCTACAAGGCTAGTCTATGTCCTGAATACTAGCGATGCTAACTGAGTATGTATGCTAAAACATGTGTTTGCAAAAAGGAGCAGTTGTAAAAATATATGTTATGTACAGTACACATGAAGAACAGCCTAATAATTGTTTTTCATGAAAAAAATGTTTTCTAATGCCTATATTATTAACAGGTAACATTATTTGAATAGATTTTTTTACTTTTGTGAGTTTATATTCTACATAGGTATTGTACATTTCCTGAAATGTTTTGACTAGTAGAGCAGAGTAAACCTACACCTGTAGTCATCATCACATGTATCTTCACAAGCGCTCCTTGATGACTTTCGGACGTATGGATCTCGGACTAACGCAAATGAAATTTAAAGATGGCTATTGTATCTTACTTATAAGGAAGATAACATTTATTTTGTTGTTTTTATTTAATTGTAAGTAATTCTGACCTATCTAATAGGTCCACTTCTCTCATAGCCTTTTTTATAAGGTCTAATGGGTAACCTTGCTTCATAAAGTTCTGTATCATAGATTCTGCTTCGCTTCTAAATTGTTCATGGGAGGAACAATTTTATTTGAGTCTCATTAACTTTGGTATATTTGTTCCCATCATTTTGGATATGCACTACAATAGTGTAACTAATTGTTAGTATCTACTGTTTTCCTATAAGTAGAGGATGCAATAGATGTGCCCTGAACTGGCAGGGCCAGATCCAGGAAGTTTGTGGAATATCTGTGAAAAGTGTGAGTAAGGTACAGATTGACTTAATTATTATTGAAATGTGTTACAAAACCCTGTGACAATACTTCATCATCATCCCAAGTGAATAAAAGATCATCAATGTAATGGCCATAGAAGACCAGGCTCGACTCCCATGCCTCACCCGTACATGTTAAGAGTCAAACTCACACATGTATAGGTTGGCATAACTGGGGCAAACCTGGTCCCCATGGCTGTCCCCATCACCTGAAGAAAAAAGTGTTGTCAAATAAACAATAATTTTGTGTAAGCATGAAAAACATCAAATGTATTTCTAGGATACCTTCCCACAAGACTTTCTCCTGGTGATTGGTAAATATTAGTATACAGTGCTTGTACATCCAGGGTTCAATACCCATAGATATCTTTCCATTCTATATCTGCAATAAAATGTAATTAATATGTGGAAACAAGCAGGCAGGATCTCAGAAGAAAATAATTCATGCAAAAAGAAAGATTTGAAATGAAGGACCCAATACCTGTAATTACAGAATGCCCGAGGGTGATTGTAGTGATTTAATTTTAGTTAAATAATGAAAATAGGTGTAACAGGAAAATTAATAAACAAAAACTGCCACTCCTTTCTGGATAGTACCTCACCAGTCAGGGTCTGATCTAACAGGTTCTTCAATTGTATCTGATATTGGGTGATCGGTTTATTAGCAATCCTTAAATGAAAAATCCTATTATTTAATTGTCTTAAAGATCTTTTCTATAGTCTTCTGTAGTTAACATCATTACTCCTCCCCCCTTATCTGCCACCTTAATAATGATAGAATCATCAGACTTCAGTTGATTTTAAGCATCTCTTTCAGCTTTTGTTAAATTGGCCCTCTCGCTTTCTACATTTTTAACAAAGTTGTTTAAAATTTTCTGAAGTTACTTTATAGAAATAGTCAATAGAGCCACTTTTCATATGTGTAGGAAAAAGTCAGAGTTGCATTGAAAGGTATAATCATCCAAAATACTCATACAGAGGAGATATTGCTATATGCTGATAATCAGAAATCCACAACAAAGAAAGAGGATTATAATTCAAATACAATATACACTGAAAATATGATTAAGGAAAAGGATTCAACCTTACAACAAGATAACATTTTAAAAAAAATATTGCCACAAATAAACCTAGCTGTTTTTAATAAAAATAGAGATGTCAAAAATGATAGTAACAAGTATTTTTAATAGTAAAAAGAATGACATCAGTAAGATACAACAGGAGGACAAAAGTGTACAGAAACAATCACATTACAATAATTTTCACAAAATTCATACAAAAAAGGTTTGTATATATGGGTACTACTATCAGAATCAGAAGTAAACATGCAGCGTGTAATCAATCTTATTGTTTGCCTCTCCGGCGTGGTGATAATGCAAAGAGATACCTCTTATTCAGATGGAAACAATTATGGCAGAATACACCAAACAAACATCATGCAACTCCCTTCTGGGACCTCCAGCTTGGTCCGTGTCATTACATGTTTCTTTGATATTTTCTTTTGGAGACTCTCTACCACTGACTACTCATGATCATCTGCAAATTCAGAAATTTTTGGGGAATCAACTATTCCTCTGACACAGTTACATAATTTGCTCCTGAGAGTTAAATTATTCACTGAATGACTCATTGAGAGCTGCCTCCTGAACCAAGATCACCATCTTTTTACTGACAATTTCTATGAGGTCATGCAACAAACCGTTCTGCTTTTCCAAGTGCACACAACATGACTGCTTGGACTTCAGCTTGCAAACGGATTAGATTTTGTCTGAGCTGTGGCACCTTTTGCTCTATGCTTTCAATAGCTTTGTTCTCATCTTTAAGCCCCTGAGACTCAACATATTATTATTTGTTGAGTCTTTCTAATTCCACATTAGTATCCAATATCTCATTTAAGGAGAAAGCCAAGGCCACAACTTTACCATTAGCCTTTGCTTCTGCTTGATAAAAAATTTTGGAATATTTATTTGAAATAATTTTCTCCTTACCGAGTAATTATTCTAAATCTTGCTCCTGTAAAGTCTGTTCCATAAACTTGACAGCACTGAAAACTGCATTTTGTCCTTTTCGCACTATTGAGAGGGTCTCTTAACATTTTTATCTCAGCATCTTTCTCTATTACCTAGTCATTGTGAGTCTACAACAAGCTACTCTTTTTCCTCAAAGCACTCTTGGATAGTGAGTAAATTTTTTAACATATCTTTCACATTCTTTGTATATGGTCAAATGATCTTTCTCTAATTCACACTCCATGGGGTAAATGTATCAATCTCCGGTTTTGTCAACTCGCGGGAGTTCAGCGAGATGACAGCTTAAATTTAAAGCGGCGCTGCCTTGTAAAGGGAAACTTCCCTTTACAAGGCAGCGCCGCTTTAAATTTTAGCTGTCATCTCACCGAACTCCCGCGAGTTGACAAAACCGGAGATTGATGCATTTACCCCCATGAGTCTTGCTTGTAAGGAATCAATTAAAGAATATCTTTCTTTTAAAATCGAAGTTTTATGGGCCACTTTCTCCTGTGTGCGCTCTCTTTCACTCTGATATACCTTTATTCTCTTCCTGTTAGCATTTCTTGCTGCACGACCACAAGTTTTTGGTTCAAAGCAACAAATTCCAGCACTTTTTTGCTTTGACCAGACAACTGTTGTGCTCTGCTTTCAGTGCAATCCCTATCAATATTTCACATTCCTCCAGATGCTTCGCTATAACTGCCAGTTTTATGCCTGTCTCCAATTGAGAAGTGACAGCTATCTTTTTCTTTTCTTTAAAGTTTGCATTTTAACCATACTGCTGCTTTAGCCAAATATTTATTTTTCAGTTGTTTGATTTTCCTCCAAATATGACAACATTCTTTCATGCAGAACTTAGTTCATATGATTAAACTTTACCATAGGCACATAGTACACTTCAGACCCAGCACCTCACTTTTGCACTGATCATAATTTTTTTTAGATATAATTCTTTTTGCGCTTCAAATGTTCCTTTCTCTGAAACAACACTTTGCAACTCAGCACATTGCAAAGGGTAATAGTCAATCATACCACATAGGTGCTCTATAAGCAATAAGGACCTGATTCATTAAGGCATGCAAAAAGAACGTCAATTGCGTTTTTTCTAAAACGCACGTAATTCAGACATACTCACATCCGTATTCAACAAGGAGTGGATCTGAAGAAACGTCTCTTGTTGAATACGAGTGTAGGAACACTCTGCTCTGACAGACACAATACAATGCAGGATACAACCAATACATATGTGGAATATAAAGTCCCTGCAGAACGCAAAGAGAAAAATAAATGACATTCAGGTCACCTGTTAATACTATAGTCATTAATGAAAAATGAACATTTAAAAAAAGTTTCTTTTTTCCCCATAAAACACATTTATCAGGATGTTATTAATGTCTAATCTACAGAAATGCATTTTAACAGTTGCTCCTAACTGAAAACACATGTTCTCAGTTGCGGAACTACCATTGGTGCTGCAGGTGCAGTGCATCAGGGATCATGGAAATAATTGGGCCCACTGCATATGAGATGTAGGAGGTCGGGGCACCAGTTCCCTTCTCTTTGCACCAGGGCCCACAGCTCGCTAGTTCCAACCTCTGCATGTTCTAGTGTGCATACTGGATCATCATCACTATCACTCATTACTTACACCTACCCTGTAGCTGGTGCAAGAGATAGAAAAGAAAGGTACATTTGAGATGCTCAAAGCTTGAATTGAGTTCTGCTGCATGCGCTTCAGCTTGGCATGCCCTTACTGTACATTGACTACGTGCAAATGCCCATTCCCTTTACCATTCAGTCCATTAAATCATAGGTTGTTGAAAGGGTCCTTTCCACACGACGATAAATTGGATGTTGCTGCTTTCACTGGGGTATAGTCTGGTTCTGGGCCTGTGCAGATTAATTTATGCACAAAATATGGCATGTGCAATCCTTAATGAATCAGGCCCTAATTCTCCCTGCAACATAGTTGCTTTATTTCCAGATTACAAACTCCAGTCCTGGTTTTGCATCTCTCCAAATTGAGATTTTAACACACTTGTATGCAAACTTTCTCTCTTGCAAACATTAATCTTGTTTTTTCTAGTCCAAGTTTTTATCTGACCTGAATACAGTATGTACAGGTAACTACTCTTCTTTGATATGTTGTAGCTGGAAAAGCAGCAAACTTTATCTTAATACAGATCACGTACTTTCATGCAGCAAACAGTTTTACGCGACTCAGGTGGCGTAGCACTACAATACCAGCATGTGTCACAGCAATTATCTCTTGAATTTCTCTTGCTTCACATAGGCTCTAAACCACACATAGTTTTAAGTAAGCAGATTCAAACACTTCAGAAAAATATATTTGTGTTTGTGTCTCTTAAACCTTTCTTTGTCAACTTTAACTGAATACTTCTGGTACACAGAGTTAACACATCCCAGATCACCATATACTTTCCAGCTTTTCATTTTCAGCCATTTTAAAACATTTGCTTTCTTTGAAAAACAGAAATCTCTCAAACTGAACAACTCACAAATGTATTGAGTCCATACATGCCAACTTTCAAAACTTCTCCCCTGGGAGATCCCAGGGGATAAGTCATGTGACAGGGGTTAGGAGGGGGGCGTAGTGACGTCGTTGTGTCACCATAGCCCCGCCCCCACTATAAAATACCGGAAATTCGCGGCATTGAACAGCGGGGCGGGGCTTAATGACGCGATTAAGCCCCACCATTCAATGCTGTGAATTTCAGCAAATCTGAGAGGTTTGCCTACTCATCCGGGAGACAGGGAGGACTCCCCGAATTTCGGGAGCCTCCCGGGAATTCCGGGAGAGTAGGCAAGTATGATTGAGTCTCATCTGTCTCTCCAAAGACAAATGTATCCACTTGACACTGGCATTCTAATACTCTTGTAGTCTGACCAAATTTTGAATCACCTTTTAAATATTCATATGCAGCAAACATTTTGCCTAAACATTACATCATAGTAAACCTTGTCACTCACCACCTGACATAAAGAGAAGTGGTAATGTGCAGTGTCCATATGTACAGCAGGAGATTTGCATAAAGAGAAGGGGTGCTATGCAGAGTCCATACATTCAGCATAGCAAAACAATTAAGAATTGCATAAAAAAACAGAAATTAGGTAGTAGTGCTATATTCAGATATGAAAACTACGATTAGAACACAAAAATGTTACATAAAAAAGAATGAGGCATAAAGTAATCTGGACATTATGAACTCTGCTTTAAATTAATCTGACCATTTAACAAAATTAATATTACACTGCAAACTAATATTAATCTGCTTTCAAACCCAATTAAAATAAAAGCTATTAACATTACTGTTACTATTACTTACTCAGTACTGCACATCAGACTGCAGATGATAACCGGTCATTTTCTTTCTGTATTTTCTATTTCAGACAAACAGTAGAGCATTAGATACAAAATTGTAAAAAAAATACACTACAGTCATGGCCAAAAGTTTTGAGTATGACACAAATATTATTTTTCACAAACTCTGCTGCCTCAGTTTTTATGATGAAAATTTGCATATAGTCCAGAATGTCATGAAGAGTGATCAGGTGAATTGCAATTAATTTCAAAGTCCCGCTTTGCCATGACAATGAACTTTATCCCCAAACCAACATTTCCACTGCGCCCTACCACAAAAGGACCATGTGGCAACAGGTCAGTGATTAGTAAAGTGTTTGGGTGGGGGGACTTAGCAACATGAATCACAGCAAATTGTATCATCATGGCCCCACCCCCTGCTGTACTAGATTGAAAATGGTGATATTTAGCTGATGGGGTCTGATGACACAATTCACATGGACACAGCAGTGAGATCTACCCTCCCGGAGGGACTAGTTACCACTGGAATGGCACCAGAAACACTTAGGAAGTTTTGGTTCAGTAGACAGCAGGTTTCACTAGATTGTAGGAGAAGCGCAGTAGTAGAGTGTCAGCTCTACGGATGACTGGTTACCACTGGAATGGCAGCAGAAACACTTAGGAAGTGTTGGTTCAGTAATCAGCAAGTTCCACTGGAATGGAGATGAAGCGCTGTAGTAGAGTGTCAGCTCTGCGGACAAGCAGGAATAAAAGAGCCACATCTAGTACCATGAAAGTAACACAAAGAACAGGCACTGAGGATTCCGTGGAAGTGCCTTTTAAACTTTGGAGGCAAAATTTCATCCAATAGGAGAGGGACAGAGCAGATTACTAGAACGATTATTCTGCACGTGCGCAGACCTGGAGCAAAAATGGCGGTGCCCAACCTGGAGCGAGCATTCGGCAGGAGCAGGCAAGAGTGCCGGGGATCGGGTGTAAAACCCGATTGCCCGGCTGGTGACAACTACTAATGGGCACTCCACATATATAGGTTGGCAAAACTCAGAGTGATCCTGGTCTCTATGGACTTTGTAAGTAAAAGTTGTCACCAAGTAAAAAGTCATTGTGAGTGAGTATAAAATAAATTGAATGAAAAATAAACTCACATTGTCTGCCTTAGATACTCATGTCAGTACATAAGAAAAAATCAACTGCAGCCACTCCAGCTTCATGAGAAATTTGTGCACAGAGCCTGTACATCAAGTGTCAAAAAACTATAAGTATTTCTCCAGGTAATATCCTTGTTAAAGTGAGAATATCAGTATTGTTCCTGATGTGGTAGAGCTATATATATGAACTTGCACGTTTCAACTTGTACTGTATCTTTGTAATATCTGCTATATAATTTTTTATTCTTAGGAATAATTACTTGTATTTTACTGTTGTCCATTAATGTATTTGGGTATTTTTTAAAACATCGATGACAGATCAGACTACACCCCACTTTTTTTAAATGGATTCTTAAAAAACAGTCAACCCTCCCTAGACAAAGGCACCTCCTTAAATATCTCCTAAGATTATTAGAAATTAATTCAACCCTTCAAGTTGCCCTATTCTTGTTAATGGCTACAAATAAACCAGAAGTCCCATCCATATTTACACACTGGAGCTGGTTAAAGGCAGTTATACGGTGTGTAGAAATACAAATGGATTCCATAGAGTGTCCATCTACAAAATTAACTTGTGCGACTTGTAGAATGCATATGGCACTTCCTGGTATTCGTGCCACTTCCAATCAGGATTGGTGGACGGATGCTGAAGACAGTCAAAAGTCACAATGCGTTTCATCCCTAAAGACTTCTTCCAGGGGGTAGTCACTGGATCACCTTATATATGTGGTGTTAGTTCAACCAGTAAAGAACCATTAATCCTTAAATGGTCCAGTGGTCACAATAAATAAATAACATGTGCCTATGTACTTAATATTAATATAACAAAAGGAAAAAAAAGTTTAAAAAGAGACTTTAAAAAATGGTTAGCTAAGACCTATATATAAATAATAAATATAAGATCATAGTGTAGATAAAACGTCATGTTAATTCATAAATAAAAATGAAATGATTATGAACAAACTATAAAGGAGTAGGGGTGTGCACCGACCACTTTTGGTGTTTTGGGTTTTGGGTTTTGGGTTCTGATTAGCTTGAGGTTTTGGGTTCTGATTTGTTTTGCCAAAACACCCCACGAAAGGTTTTGGTTCTGATTTTGGGTTTTGGGTTCTGATTTTTTTTAAAAAAGCATAAAAAGTGCTAAAATCCATATTTTTGTTTTTTTTTCACTCCTACACTATTATTAACCTCAATAACATTCATTTCCACTATTAGGCACTACTGCTATCCTTTTATACCATTCTGAGGCACCAAGAATAAGCTGTCCTAATTACAAAAACATATGCTAATACAGTGAATAGAACATAGTATAAACAGCATTGTATTGACATAAATATATAAACAAACGAATGGCAGACATATCAAATACAAAATCAACATAATAGTAATTATATAGCGATATAAACAATATAAACATGATCTGCTCACAGCCCTGTTGTGTTCACCATAGCAACCATTTAAACAGACATCCCCCGTTCAAGAAATCTTTGGCATCTGGCAGGAGGAAATATCAAAAGACATCAAGTCCCATACAACAAAAAAAAGGAGAAAAGTGTCCTCATCAATGTTAAAAGGTATCAGACGATACATATTAAGTCTAGAATCTCTTCTGTTAGCTGCCACTTGGGGAGATATACCTCATAGTGTGTACACAAACACAGGCACAAGGCACATCAGAGCTGTCAAAAACAGGTGCAATCATGATTAGGAGCACCAGCAATAAATCATTGATCTATTTGTTTAACACAAACACACCAACTCTGTTATGCAGCCGGTGTGAACTATCAATTGCATAGCGGCAGTAATGATGTTTAACCTAGTCCAGAATCTCTTCTGCCAGCTGCTGCTTGAAGAGGGAAGTTCCTCATAGTGTGAGTACAAGCACAGACATCAAGTCACCTCAGAGTTGTCAAACACAGGCCGAGATTAGGAGCACCAGCAATGAGTCATCCATCCATATGTGTAACACAAACACATCAACTCCATTGTACAGTCAGTGTGAACTATCAATTAAATGGTAGCAAAGTCTTTATCCAATTTATAAAAAAAAATTGATACAGAGGCCCCAGATGAATTATATAATGACTTGGTGCGATTAAAGAAAAGGGAAATAGATTTACATCTTTATGGTTTAACGCTGCATCAATACTTTAAGGAAGTGATCTTACTTACATTAGGAAAGAAATTTCTGCCATTGACACCAGAGACTTGAAAATGAAGAGCGAAGATGGCGGCGGCAAGCGGGGAATATAAAGAATCCGGATCTCACGAGATCCGACGGCGGGATCCTGACGTTCAGCCTCGTTTTCAGTTTTGGCATCGGCGGGAATACCCGAACAGTGCTCGGATCGGGCTCGGATCCGCACTGGTCGGGGGGGTTCGGATTGCCAGAATCCGAGTCCGCTCATCCCTGTAAAGGAGGATAAAAAAGTATGAAAAACACACACTATCTAGCAGCAAAATGGCTCCTTAGATTTTGTAGGGTAAGGTATCTCAGGATGTATCCTGTAAGCAAGGAAGGGTGGGGGGACAAAAACTATGTACAGAAAACAGAATAGCACTTTATTCAAAAAAAATAGTTCAAGTCATACTCAATATTAAGTCCATCAGGAGTTAGGGTTGGCAAGCTTTAGATCCATCTAGTTTCCTCCTTTTAAATAAACTTATCATAGTCATCTCCCCTCCATGGTTGTATCATTTTCTGAATACCCATAAAGTTGCAAATCCTAGGGTCTCTAGTATGGACCTTGTCAAAATGTGCTGAAACACTATGTGATAGGCCACAAGGACAGTTCAGCAGATATACTGCTCATTTTGTTTTGCAAATAATTTTCCAATTTTGTACAAATTTGCTGTTTATTGGTTGCCAAGCAAAAATCCTTTTTTACTACACATAAAGAATTGTCTATGCTCTTACATCCATAACAAACTTTACAATGAAAGAAACCACCTGGTTTCTACCTGGTTTTCCACCTAGAATACCTGGTTCATTTAACCAGGTATTCTACCCTAATCTTTTACTCTTATCCACTAATTTTGTTTTTTAGGTAATATGTCCATCAAACAATCATCTTTAAGCAAAACATACCAATGTCTTGCTAAAATCCTCCTAAATGCCGAAGTATTGAATTTCGTAATAAATGTGTACTTCATATGCTATTAGGAAATGAGACTTTGGGTGTTGTTTCCTAACAGAATTCATGTCTTTCTTCTTATAAGTGAGTAATAGTTGTTTTATCCATGTCTTTAACTTCTATAAAACTTTTTTTCCACCTCACTAATATCATAGCCCCGTTCTTTAAACCTTGTTCCGTATATGAGGACATTTCCTAACAGTTTCTCCGAATTTGTTTGAACTGTCCCTTAGGGATTTTGCCAAGCCACTTTTTTATTGGTTGCTAGAGGCTGGAATAAATTTATTACAATCAACAGGTTGCTAAACGTTTTAGTACATAATTTGTCACCCACAATGAAAATTTCGAAGTCAAGAAAAGTAATTTTTTTAGCGCTGATATCAGCCGTAAATTCCAATTTGCACATAATAGAGTCAATGTATGTAACAAGATTCTCCAATATAGACTGTTCCAGACTAAGAGGACACTGTCTATATACCTATGCCACTGAATAAGATGTTCTTTCAAGGAGTTGTTATCCTATATCTGATCATCCTCCAATTTTACCATATATATGATACGAGCCGCGGCAGTATGCCGCATCCTGGCGTGAGGTAGCAGCCGAGCACGTGCATTCGTTTCAATACACTGTTATATTTGTGGAGGTTGTAGGGACATCCTCCAACTCCAGGGGGAGCTCTCGCATGATTTTATTTGTCATTCATACATGTTCCTGGTTGTGATATCACCTATGCTAGTTCCCAGCTAGTAATTAATCAGCAGCCTCCTGAGGCTGATTATCAGCCCTGTCCTCCTCCTTTCTGGGCCTCACTGCCGGTTATAGTTCCTGTTTCAGTGCTCTAGCCTGCTCTCTGTACCTGCTTGCCTTTGTACCTGTTTATTGTTGCCGACCCTTGCCTGGATATCTGACTACGTTTGACTACCTGTGCCGCTTGATCTATTGCCTGGACTCTTACGCTGCTGTTTTGCCTGTGACCTCTGACCTCGGCTTGTTTACTGGATACGCTGTCTGCTGCCGGCCCTCGACGTTTGCTTTGGATTTCACTCTGCTATTTGCTCCTACACTCTGCGGCCAAGTCTGTCCCCAACACTAGGGGTTCCAGTGAACACCAGACTTTCAGAGCAGACTCCAGGTTTTGATGCACTGGCTGGAGGGGCTCCTAACAATATAGATTTGTGAAACTAGGGGCAGAGATCAACCCCATTGCTGTGCCATTGGTCTAGTAGGATCCCTCAAACCAGAAGTAGTTATGTGTTAAAATTGAATTGATGTTTCTAATATTGAAATCAACTTGCTCTGGTTCCAAATAGCCTACAGATAACAATAAATGTTTCACATGGTCCCATTTTTTGAAGTGTACTTCAAAAAATGGGTTTGATTCACCACTATGGGTTGAAGGAATGTGTTTATGTAGGCGGACAGTGATGAAATCAAAGACCCTATACTGCAGACAAGCGGTCTAACTGGTGGTTGGGAAATATTCTTATGTATCTTAGGAAGATAGTCTAATACTGACATTTCATATGTGCCCTTATCTAAAAGTAAACAATTGGTTATATAATCTTTCTTATTCAATAGAACAACTCATCTGCCTTTATCAGCTGGTTGTATGATTAGGTGTTTGTTTTTATACAGTTCCCTTAGTGCTTCTTGTACATTCTTAGACAGATATTTTCTATAACTTTTCTCGTCCGTCTTATTAATATCATCTTCCACTTCTTTTTCAAATATTAAAGTACTTACAATAGAATTAACTTTACATTTGAAAACAGATATGAATCAAAATATTTCAACTATGAAACAATATATTTCAACTATAAAACAGATATGAATCAGATATTCAACTGATCTACTGTGTACCGACCCGGCTTGTCAATTAACCCTTCTCCTGCTGAATCCCTGGCTTATCCGCACCAACTGATCTACTGTGTACCGACCCGGCTTGTCAATTAACCCTTCTCCTGCTGAATCCCTGGCTTATCTGCATCAACTGATCTACTGTGTACCGACCCGGCTTGTCAATTAACCCTTCTCCTGCTGAATCCCTGGCTTACCTGCATCAACTGATCTACTGTGTACCGACCCGACTTGTCAGTTAACCCTTCTCCTGCTGAATCCCTGGCTTATCTGCATCAACTGATCTACTGTGTACCGACCCGGCTTGTCACTTAACCCTTCTCCTGCTGAATCCCTGGCTTATCTGCACCAACCGATCTACTTATCTACTGTGTACGGACCCGGCTTATCAATTAACCCTTCTCCTGCTGAATCCCTGGCTTATCTACATCAACTGATCTACTTTGTACCGACCCGGCTTGTCAGTTAACCCTTCTTCTGCTGAATCCCTGGCTTATCTGCACCAACTGATCTACTGTGTACCGACCCGGCTTGTCAATTAACCCTTCTCCTGCTGAATCCCTGGCTTATCTGCATCAACTGATCTACTGTGTACCGACCCGGCTTGTCTATTAACCCTTCTCCTGCTGAATACCTGGCTTATCTGCATCAACTGATCTACTGTGTACCGACCCGGCTTGTCAGTTAACCCTTCTCCTGCTGAATCCCTGGCTTATCTGCACCAACTGATCTACTGTGTACCGACCCGGCTTGTCAATTAACCCTTCTCCTGCTGAATCCCTGGCTTATCTGCAGCAACTGCATATAAAACATTATTTTATATGCCATTATTTTGTTTTTCCTGATTGTACATTTACAAGTAACTACTTTTTACCTGTTATTATTCTACTATTTATATGCCTTTATCTTGTTTTTCCTGATTTTATATTTTCCAGCAACTACTTTTACCTGTTATTATTCTTGCCTATTTCCATTGTCCTTATTACCTCTCCTTCTATTATTCCTTGCCTTACACGCCCTAATTGGTTATTGTCCTCCATCTTGCTATTGTCTCCCTGCTTATTCTTACCTGTTATCCGCTGTCCTTATTATCTTACTGTTCTGCTATCATTCTTACCTGTCTTCATTGTCCTTATTATCTCACTGTACTGTCGTTCCATGCCCTCCACGCCCTAATTCGTTATTATCTTCTACCTTTTCATTGTCTTCCTACCATTGTTCTTACCTGTTTTTCACTGTCCCCACTATCTCACTGTTCTGTTACTCTCTCTCCCTACTATGCCTCCCCGCTCTCACTCCATACCCATACTCTCCCCCCGCCCTTCCTCTCCCGTTCCTCCCCGCCATCCTCCGCGCGCTGCTCATCTTGCTAACCTCATCCCCATTTCCCCCCCTCCTCTCCCTCTTTCTTCTGTGCCCTCTGGAATGCCAGATCCGTCCACAACAAGCTGACTGCTATCCATGACCTCTTTCTATCCAACTCCTTTAACATTCTTGCCGTTACTGAAACCTGGCTCTCCGATTCTGATACTACTTCCCCCGCTGCCCTCTCCTATGGTGGCCTCTCCTTCACCCACTCCGCCAGGCCTGGTGCCCGCCCAGGCGGTGGAGTTGGCCTCCTCCTCTCCTCCATCTGTACTTTTCGTGTCATTCCACCTGAACCCTCCCTCTCCTTCTCCTCTTTTGAAGCTCACTCCATCCGCCTCTTCTACCCCATCCATCTCCGCGTCACTGTCATCTACCACCCCCCTGGCCCCACCTCCCTCTTCCTTGACAACTTTGCTAGCTGGCTTCCTCACTACCTCTCCTCCGATCTCCCCTCGATCATTCTCGGTGACTTTAACATCCCCATCGACAACCCCACCTACCCTGCTTCCAGCAAACTGCTCACCCTCTCTTCCTCCCTTGGTCTCACCCAATGGACCTCCTCCTCTACCCACTGCCTTGGTCACTCCCTTGATCTTGTCTTCTCCTACCTATGTAATCTCTCCGACTTCTCCATCTCTCCCTTTCCTCTATCTGACCACCATCTCCTCTCCTTCTCTCTCTCCTCTTCTCCTGCTCCCCTCCCCCTGCCCAAACCTACTCTGTCCATACGCAACCTCGATGCTCTTGACCCTGCCTCTCTGTCCTCCTCTCTCGATACCCTCCTTTCTCCCCTTTCCTCCCAGGCCTGCCCCAGCCAGGCGGTCTCCCTCTACAATCAAACCCTCACCTCCTCTCTGGACGCGGTCGCCCCTGCCCACTCCGTCTACCCCCGCTGCTCCAAACCCCAACCCTGGCACTCCAAATTTACCCGCTTCCTCCAAAAATGCTCCCGTGCCGCCGAACGTCACTGGAGAAAATCCCGCTCCCTGGCTGACTTCCTCCACTTTAAATTCATCCTTTCATCCTACAGCTCTGCCCTCTCACTCGCTAAACAATCTTACTTTAAATCCCTCATCTCTTCCCAGTCCTCTAACCCCCACCGCCTCTTTGCCACCTTCAGCACTCTCCTGGCCCCCTCCCCTCCCACCCTCCCTCCTCCCTGACTGCCTCTGATTCCGCCTCCTTCTTCTCCTCTAAAATCGAGGCCATCCGACTTGAAATCTCCTCCGCCACTCTCTCTTCCACCCCTCCCACTCTTCTGTCCTCCCCCCAACCACCTTCCCCTCCACTCCTTCCGTCCCACCACCGGCGAGGAAGTCCACTCTCTCATTTCATCCTCCCCCCCACTACCTGTCCCCTGGATCCCATCCCCTCCCACCCTCTTCGCTCCCTTTCCCCCACCACCTGCTCCCACCTCACTCACCTCTTTAATCTCTCCCTCTCCACTGGCATCTTCCCCTCCTCCTTCAAACATGCTCTCGTATCCCCCATTCTTAAGAAACCTAATCTCGACCCCACTTCTCTCTCGAACTATTGCCCGATATCTCTTCTCCCTTTTGCCTCCAAAATTCTCGAGAGGCTCGTCTGCAGCCGTCTCACCTCCTACCTTTCTGAATACTCCCTCCTTGATCCTCTCCAGTCTGGTTTCCGCCCCCTCCACTCCACTGAAACTGCCCTGGCTAAAGTCACCAATGACCTCCTCTCTGCAAAAGCCAGGGGCCACTTCTCCATTCTCATCCTCCTTGACCTCTCTGCAGCCTTTGACACCGTTGACCACCCCCTCCTCCTTCACACCCTCCAGTCTTTCGGCCTCTCCGGCCCAGTCCTGTCCTGGTTCACCTCTTACCTTACTCACCGTTCCTTCTCTGTCACCACCTCTGGGTCTCTCTCCCCCCCATCCACCCTTCCAGTCGGGGTCCCTCAGGGCTCTGTTCTGGGACCCTTACTCTTCTCTCTATACACCTCCTCCCTGGGTGAACTCATCAGCTCCTTCGGCTTCAGCTACCACCTTTACGCTGACAACACTCAACTATACCTCTCCTCTCCTGATCTCTCTCCCTCCCTCCTCTCTAGGGTGTCCGCTTGCCTCTCTGCCATCTCCTCCTGGATGTCCTCTCGATTCCTCAAACTTAACCTTGCCAAAACTGAGCTCATAGTTTTTCCTCCCTCTCATACCCCATCCCCTTCTGACCTCTCCATCACTGTCGACAACACCTCTATCTCCCCCAACTTCGCTGCCTTGGTGTCATCCTCGACTCCTCTCTCTCCTTTGGCCCCCACATCCTCTCTCTTGCTAAATCCTGCCGCTTCCAGCTCCGCAACATCGCTCACATCCGGCCCTTCCTCTCCCAAGATGCCACCAAATGCCTTATCCACTCTCTGATCATCTCCCGCCTGGACTACTGCAACCTCCTCCTCACTGGCCTCCCCCACTCTCATCTCGATCCCCTTCGATCCGTCCTTAATGCTGCAGCTAGGCTTATTTTCCTCTCTCGCCGCTCCTCTTTTGTCTCCCCCCTCTACCTAGCCCTTCACTGGCTCCCATTCCCCTTCAGAATCCTCTTAAAGCTCCTCACACTCACCTACAAGGCCCTCGCCAACTCCACTGCGCCCTACATCTCCACCCTCCTCTCTATTCATGCTCCATCCCGCCCTCTCCGCTCTGCCTCTGACCGTCGCCTCTCTTCCCCCCTTATAACCTCCTCCCACGCGCGTATCCAAGACTTTGCCCGCGCTGCCCCCCTCCACTGGAACAAGCTCCCTCCCTCCATCAGAACTTCCCCTAATCTGTCCAGTTTCAAACGGGCCCTAAAAACCCACCTTTTTCTTAAAGCCTTTCTGTCTCCCACTTAACTTCCTACCTTATCTTCTGCCTCTGTCCCCCTACTCTCCCTCTCTCCCCTGCGTCTCTCTGTCTGTCCACCCCTCCCCTTAGATTGTACGCACCACTGAGCAGGGCCATCTCTCCTCCTGTTTCCACCACTTCTAACTCTGCTCTCCAGCTACTTAGCCCTCCTCCTCGAGGGTCCTCCACCCCACGTCCACTCTCGCTCCCTCCTCCCCCCTGGGGGTCTCACTGTCTTCCGCGCCCTCCTTCTTGGGCCCCGTCGTTTGCGGATCCTCCCTCCCCCTTCCCCGCCCTCTCTAGCTGTGCATTGAGCTTACTGAGTTGCTGTGTTTACTGTACTGTGCTGTCTCCCATTGTATTGTAATTTTGTTTGTCTCTGTACGGCACTGCGGATGCCTTGTGGCGCCTTATAAATAAATATTAATAATAATAATAATAATAATATGCTTTGTTATACTTGCTTTTCATAAAACTAGGATAGAATTTTGAGATCTTTTAAAAAGCAATTTGGACAAAATTTTAATGTTTCTCATGAATATTGCCATTTTATATTCTATTGTTTAAAAAGTTTTTTTTATGTGCGCAAACTTATCTACTCATTAAAAGTTTCAAATTTGTTTTATCTCTTATGTGGGCAAACTTGTTGGCCTTTATTAAGGACCCTCATATGCTTCTAGAGGGAAATCACTGAGATTAAAGATACCCTCTGAACTTAATTCTTTTTTTTATGTTTTCACTTTTCCCCATTTTCCTCCTCTTATAATTCTAGAATTAATAATTCTTTTTCTGCCGCTTTTCCTTCTTAACCTCCAATCTAGATGTTCTTTTATTTGAGGTTCTTTCAACTGTGGGCTTGTCTCTAGAAAAAACTATTGAAATTTTATCAATAAATCAGCATGGTCTCCTAAAGTACTCTCACTAATATCATCATTATATGTAACCAGTTTACATTTTTATTTAATTTTATGCTTCAAAGCTGTAACCCTTAGCACATTTTTTTCTCCATCTCTTTCACACCCTCTTTAAAAGGCCTTTAAGTATTACCAGTTTGCACTAATTGGACTAGGACCATAAATATATGGTGATCCAGTGAATGATATGACTTTCCCCTGGTAGAAGTTCCTAGATACGAAATGCGTAGGGTAATTTTGACTGTCTTCAGCACCCATTTACAGATCCAATCCAGAAATTATGATAATTCTAGGAAGTGCCATATACTTTCCACAAGTCACAAAGTGAAATACAGCAATACAAAAGAACCTCAACGGCTGATAATCGATAGACACGCTGCCGGGAAAACGTTTATGTTGATATTTTGTAGTGATGGATACAGCTCATTAAGGTCCATTTTATTTAGATTTTCACTTTTATTGTTCTTTAATACATGTTTGTAAAAATACTGTCTACACTAGCTAAGTTTCATTGACTTTTTTGCTAATTGTGTAGGCTGTGTGCTTATGAGTATTGTTGCAGATGCATAGACTTTAAGACCTATTTTCATGGGACTGCACCTCTTCTCTGTACACAATTTGTTCCCTCCTCTTTGGATTTTTTTTTAAGTTGTAACACTGGTCTTTTATTGATTATAATTGCCATCCAGATGCTAAATGCCCTCTGGACTCATTTAGAGATACAGGAAGTTATTAAATACCTACCAAAGAACAAGGCTCCAGACCCTGATGAGTACATTAATGATTTCTATGCTACATTCCAAAATTATCTTATACCTAATATAGTGATTCTGTACAACGTGACCACCAACTGTGACACTGGTACACTGGAAATCACAGGAAATCGCTAAGTCAGGAACAGGAAGAAGTTGCTCTGACGCTGCCCAGGCAATTTTGTTTTACAGGGATAATTCTTAATGCAATTGTGGCTTTTTATTATGGCCCATCCACTAGAGTCTTTACCAATGGTTTTCTCTTTGATAAATTCTGTTCCCCTAGGTGCAAATGCAGGATTTCTAGAGGGGAGATTCATGCTCTGCAGCCAGTGGGCATGACCAGCATGCAAGGAGGCATGGATAATATTTTAGATACTGCTAGACTGCTCTCCAATTCTTACAATCCCCTCAAATACACAGGCAATGCTGCGTGCATACTGTTAGGTGGATGTAAATCCCTCCCTTCTGAATATAGTTATGTTTATGTGAAGTGTATGAAAAACTCCCAAATGCTTATTTACAAATTGAGACAGAATGGTAGTGATATTGAGAAATAATACTGGCTTTTAGAGTAATACTTGTGCAGTTTTAATTAGCTTATGTGATATGTGATATTATATTATTTTTTGCACGTGACAATCATACATTAGGCTAGGGAAAAAAAATCCCTTTACCCACTCAGTTCTAGCTGTTCAGACTGAGGTCACCTTATGTGCTACCTGAGGGTACCTTGCACCTATACAAATTCCGAATCACTTAGACAAACAACTGGAAATTACACATATATCTGTATCTTACATAAAAAAATGGATATGTATATAGAAATATTGGAATAATAATAAATATATTTAACAAAAGCCAGGGGACTCAGAGCAGAAGAGTCTACTACTCAATCCTAACCTAAATGGGCTATATTCACCATCTTCCCTGGCACACTGTCCCAGTCAACAAGCTACACCATTCACTGCTCTAAAAACAAGGCAGGGATCAAGCCCTAAATGCTCCTGCTTGAAGTCAACTATGTCCATCCTCCCTTGGTTGGTCCATCTGAAACCAAATAAAAGTTGGTAGCATAATGACCTGTGTCTGTTCTCAGTTAGGTGTGGATGGAAAAAAAGTGTAGTTCCATTCACAGATATTTTCGCCCTTTTTTTCCCTTGTCTCTCTTGTATTCTTCTATACCCCTCATCATCATCATTATTTATTTATATAGCACCTCTAATTCTGCAGCACTGTACAGAGAACGCACTCACACTCACGTCAGTCCCTGCCCCATTGGAGCTTACAGTCTAAATTCCCTAACATGCATACACACACAAACACACAGAGACTAGGGTCAATTTGATAGCAGCCAATTAATCTACTAGTATACTCCTCATTATTCCTTCCAGGCCTAGCTGTACAGCTACTGCATTACATAAACGCTTTTGTTCATACTCATTAATACAAACTAAACTCATTGTTCAAAAACTATCAACAATTATTAGTTTGTTTTTTATCAGTTCCAGACAAAATTACATATTTTTGATTTAAGACATCATAATTTTGTACTAAAATACAAAAGGTGTATAGGGATTATAATATCTTCCATATTAAGGAGCATCACTTTTTTTTTTTTTTTACAAAACTCTGTTTATAACAAGTGAAAGTAGAAATTACTAAATCTATTAAGATCTAGAGGAGTATGTTTGCTTACTTAATTCTTTTGTTCTAAATTAGAAAGCTTTCATTTACATGTTAATGAGAATATGCTAAATTAAGTACTGTATCTGCTACTTTTACCAGAACAACAAATATATGTGGCATAATTGGTGTTGCTGCACTGAATAACAATTCATTTACAGCAAAACAAGTTATTTTGTGTTTCTTATTGTGCACAATTTCACTGTATACCTTATTTAAAACTTATGTCTACTGTTGGAAAAAAGTTTTGTGATATGTTTTAAGCCTTTAAAATAGAAAATATATCCAAGTGCTTATCTTAAAGGAAAACTACTGTTAAAATGAATTTAATTAAAAGCTCCTACATATTTGTGTTATGATTTATTTTAACTTGGCTCTTGCAAAAAATCTTTCTAGGCGGCCATGTATTTCAAGATAATTTCATCACTAGGCTCTGTAAGTTGCTCTTACTAAAAATGACTATTCCCATCATGCATTGTTTCAAATTTTGCTGCTCAGTCAGAGACATCTTGCAGGCATCAATCAAACAACAGGAAGGCATTGAAGATTTGTCTCAACTAAAGTGCATGCTGCTGTTTGTTGGCTGGAGAAAGCTTATGAAGCTTCAGTAAATAGTAATAGTGCACTGCAATAAAAAGCATAAGATATAGGTAAATATGCATACACTTATTTTACTAGGTGAAGTTGCCCTTTAAAGACCAGTTACTGGGTCCTATTATGTTTTTTCTGCTTTACTACATAGCGCCTTCTCTCTGTTTCCTCAAGAGAGAGCTTCTTGTGTAAACGTGTTATCGTCTCTTCCAGACAAGATTCCTACAACTTGCATAACAGGACAGTTGTAAGGAGTAGAGAAAGCCAGATGCAAACATAATGAATTGAAAGTCTTTATTTACAGCTCTCCTGTTCTGCGACTGGAAGAGTCCAGCCCTGGAGAGAGCATAGCGCATAAAAGACACTTTCAATAAAATGCTCTCTCACAATCTAACAGAATTCTGATGGAAGCCCAACTATTTCTTACTACATAGTAAATAATTGACTATGGCATAAATTAAAGGAAAATAACATCATAGGTCACATAAAATACCAGCCATTAAATTATTATGTTTTGTGTTGCCAGTACTAAAATATTCTTTATAGTATTGTATTCAAATCTAAAAGGTAAAACAAAGTTGCATAATATGAAAAGCTAAAGAATTCATACATTTAAAACTGCTATGCAAATACTCCAGGAGATTTTCATTTTCAACATATCTGAGATATATAAAATCATGATGTATTATTCATAATTCAGAAAAAGAAAGATATTATTATAGCTGTCACCCTCAGGTATCCACAAAATATGCAAAGTATAAAGAGTTGCACTATCTGTGTGATTAATAAAAACAAATACTGAATTGCACATATACAAGAGAAAACCCAGTGACTAGTATTGGTCAATAGTCCATCATTAAAATCCAAAGTTCAAAATCTTACATTTCTGCATGGTGTGAATTCTATAAACAAAGAACGTTTTTGATCCGCTCAAGGGATTGGACTATCCTCATCTATATATTCATTCCAAGCAAATAAAGAGTATAATCTGAGTGGGTGATCTCCCAACTATACGTATGAATCAATGAGCATATTGTGAAGTAAATCACCAAAAGAAGTTGGCTCTTGAGGCACTCCAGTCCACTAGTAATATAAAATGTAAAAAAAAAATTATTGAATGATTTCTTTAAAAAGAATGGTTATCTAACTAGGTCTCAAAAGTCATTGAACATTTTATAATCCAAACTGAAAAATTAGTGTAAATAGAAATTAAAAACAAACATCAGGGAAGTCGGTTTGGAATGATGTGTAACTATTATCCAAATTCCTATGAGTATTAACATTGGAATTGTGTTATCCAAATCCCTATGAATGTAGCATAGAAATTGTATATCACATTGTATTAGTTGAAATTCATGTTTACATGTTGCAATGTATTTGTCTATATTGAGCTATGTTTTCAGGGACAAAGAATCCAGGAGAATAAAGAATTCTTTCCTATTGTGTCTTATTCCACATCATCCTTATAACAATTTACAAGATTGCAGTACTAGTATTTTTATGTAATTGGGAATAGGTGTTAAATCTCCTTTTAATTGTTAGTCTGAAAAGGTAATGTAATTGAGAATATCTGTAATTGGGGATGCTTATGTCCAAAACATAATAGGTGTAGTAAAATGTATCAGTCAAAATGAGAACTGAGAAGAAAAAATATATTCATGGAGAACAAATTCATTATTCAAAAGAGGGGACAGTGGGGAAGTAGAACATATCTAATAATCCCTTCTGGTGGCAGTAATGTTGTTAGTTCTCACTATAGGATTTATATATCCCTCTTGGTCAATGTGATTTAACATTCAGCAGCTGCTGTCAGGGTGTGTCTGCTATGAGATTAATCAAACAGAGCACCTGACTTCTTCTATAAAGACCAGGTGGGTGTCCATTAAGCTAGGGGAAGGAGGGTAAAGTATTTACGGCTGTGTTGTCCATTATGAAGTGTAAACAATCTCAAACAAGTTGACCAGTGACTAAAGAGTTGGTCTCTGTTACACTTACCGTCAGGGTCGCAAGAGAATCTTTTGGAATACTGTGTCGTGAACTCTGACACTAAAAGTGCAAAGAAAAAGCAAGAAGTTTTTGTGTGTGTGTCATCGGAAGGGTACTCATGTCCAGGGCTGCCATCAGAAATTGCAGTGTCCAGTACAAATGTACCAGGCAGAGCTCCTCTCTTTCTTTCTCTCGCTCCACCCCCAATTTTAAATTATCATCTACCCAGGTATTTTGTTGGCAATTCGCAGAGAAAGGCTGTGATCAGTGTTGCACTTTTGTACTTTTGTGCAACTATACACCTAGGTTAAAATAAACAGGTGGTGACAAAATAATAGTATAAGGTGGCACCTCTGCCTCACAGCACTGGGGTCATGAGTTCAATTCCCGACCATGGCCATATCTGTGTGGAGTTTGTATGTTCTCCCCGTGTTTGCGTGGGTTTCCTCACATACTGGTAGGTTAATTGGCTGCTATCAAATTGACCCTAGACTCTAAAAACAGAAAAACAACAGCGCTGGACACTGAAAACACTTATGTCACTAAACATAAAACTGCGATTGTATATGAATTGATAGGTTTATTAATAAAAAACATGCATCAAAATTTAACACATATATATGTGAATCCAATCAAAAACAATTAACACACTCTAAATTGGCCTGATATACATATGCATAAATGAATGGTAATTGTAGATGGTTCTAAAGATATAAATGAACAAGCTGTTGAAACAACACATCCCATGTAATGAAACAAATAGATCGGCTTTGATATTAGTCCTGATATACAAAATGTGACACTTATTCCGATCGTAATTCAGTATATGTAGGATGGAGTTTCTGTGTGAGACTAATGTAACTTCACCAAGGTGAACAGTTCGTACACAATCAACCAAACAGCAGTGTGGCTGGATAGACAAGCCCCAATGTCAATCGCGCCGTGTGAGATATATTGCGATATCTGTGTACTGATGAATATAATATCATGGACAAGTGTCTCCGTATAGCTGTGAATAATTATCCTCAATAAGATGAGCAGAACCGCTGGTATTAGACCCCACAAGTGGTGGTGGATCCCCTTGTATGTAAGGTTCTATCTCTGTCCACTAGCAGTATTGATTGTATCCCAGTTTTAGCAAACGAAGATGCAGATAATTACCGTGAGTGTGGGAATCTGAATCCAGCGTGAGTCACAGTATTAATCAGCACATAAGTAAGAGACTAAGATCCAGACACAGTTATCCCAAACTGACGAGGAATTGGTAGACATGGTAATTGAGCCTGCATGATGACACACACAGTGTTGTAATGAGAGCCGTCTGTGGTATGATCATTTAACACAGAACTTGTAACACTGGAACAACAATGCAGCCAACAACTAGCGATAGATTCACAGTCTACAAATATCAGCTTTAAGGGTAGAGTGTGTCTAGCAGTCATATGTCCTGACGCGTTTCATCACCAAATGGTGATTTCATCAGAGGAAGTGACTCTAGTCTCTGTCTGTCTGTCTGTGTGTGTGTATGTTAGGGAATTTAGACTGTAAGCTCCAATGGGGCAGGGACAAATGTGAGTGAGTTCTCTGTACAGCGCTGCGGAATTAATGGTGCTATATAAATAGATGATGATGATGATGATGATTATTTAACTTACATGATTGGAAGTGTCTTCCCACAGCAGGCTGTCAGGGTGTGTCTGTAGTCAGAGCAAACAGAGCAGTTGATGAGAACTCATTTTTAAAAGGAAGGTGGGAGTGTCACCTGCCCATCAAGCTAGGGCAGTGGGAGGAGTATCAGGTATAAAAACCTGTTTGTCTTACTGTTCAGTGTGACTGATGCTAGAAAATCTGGCAGGTGTCTAGAGAACTGGTCTCTGTTTATTTAGTGTTTCGAGTCAGAAAAAACTGTATGGAATATTTATGTTGTTAAGTGCTTTACCATCCTGACATTAAAATAAAGTAAGAAGACAAGAAGTTGCTTGTGTGTGTTGCACCAGAAGTATGCTCTTGCCACAATACACACACACACACACACACATGGGGTGTGATTTTTGGACAGTACAAATTGAATTGCCTCAAACACAGATGGTTTAATCCTATCTGCATGTGAACCATAAACTACAAAGGATTATTCTGGCTGATAGTTGCAACAATTATTAGGTAATGCAAAAGATATGAGCCAACCATTATATACCTGAAAACAAAGTATTAGCAAACATCTATCATCTTCTTGATCTCGGTCATGCAGTGGCAGATGGATGCCAAAACGTTGACCTGTTGTAATATCTCCTCCCATTTGCAGACCTTTGCCTCAGCTATCTGTCTGGTGGTGTGGTGCTGCTTGTTCAGCACAAGCTGTACTAGCAACTCAAATATTTGTAGCTGAAATTGGGCTAACACTACAATGTGGAAATATGACTTGGGTCAGATATTTCTTCATTAGGCTAATACATTTTTTGGCAGCATTTTTATGAAAATTACAAGTATTTTAACATGTGATTTGGCTATGGTACCTTATATATAGTCTAATTATACATGTTTATGCTTGTTTGCAAACATCATTTTGAATTAATTTTTGGTGCTACTTTTTCTAGTATGGTGTGGCAATGTTGTATTATTGCGCATGCACAACACTTATTTGTTTAAATTTGAATAAGAATGTTTGCTTGGCAGTCATTTTACTAAATGGATTTTGGCGATCCATGGTGATGCATCAGCTTGCATACATTGGCATCCCTTTTCTTGTCACACAGTCGATCAGCGATGTGATTGTTGCTTCATTGAGTTGCCAACATGCAGGCAGCAAGTTTCTTTTGTGAGGAGCTCCTGCACTTAGTGTAGAGGTGCCATACTGAATCAATTTATAGAACAACTATGTGTATAAAGTTGCCAAGCAGTCCATATGCCATGTTTTGGGCTTCAAATGCTCCAGTGTCCAACTGAAATGGCGATGGATTGACTTATGGCAGAGGCAGCCCAACCTCCTGGTGAATTTTGCAAAAAAAAAATTGAAAGCAGTAGAGAGTCAATAGTTTTCTTTTTAATAATTGTTCTTTTTAGAATATGTAAAATAGGTTTAAATTCTAGAGATGGTAGTAGTAGTTGCAAGAATGTATATTTTGATAGCAACTTCCCACCCCCATCCTTACCAAACTAAAAAGAAAACAAATGATATGCAAATGCAATGTAAAAGTTTTAGGACAAAATCTGTAAGTCACCAAAACACCAAAAATGTATGACAAATCATATGTTTACTAATTGTGACTAATTTACTATGGCCACCCCCTCTGCAAATTACCTCCAGGTTTATGTCAGTTATTTTAAAAGTAACATAAAAAAACAAGTACCATTTGAAAAATGTATTAAAAAAAGTCCATTATATCTTGATAACCTTTCATCTAAAAACCTAAAAGATTGATACTTTGGACATAATTGTGCTTTAGAGCTGTGTAGTTGTTGATTTTAAAACAAATAAATGTACAATAACTATTTTGTTTGCATGTTTCACATGACAACAATGCAAAGAGGTAAAGGTAGTCCGGGTCCAACAGGAAGAGGAGCCACTAGAGGCCCAAGAGGAGGGGCCACAGGAGGCTTTGGCCACTGTAGCTGAAAGTAAATAAATACAGAATTTTGTTCTCATTGACAGCCTTATATTTTCCTGTAGGCATAATACTATAGGCAATAAAAGTCCATGTTGTCCAAAACACATGATGGTGTAGGTATAGCCTCATACAGTATGTATGTGCTCTCCCATCTATACTTGCTTACAGAAACAAGTATGTGAGACATGTAAATGTTTACAAAGTGCATACCTATCGCATGCAGTAAGAGTCAATACAAGGGCCAAAAAAGCCATGCCCACCAAACAACCCCCATTCAGCAAAATGATGTATGTAATGTATAATGATGTAATGATTAATATATGAAAATAAATGATCTAAAAACACCAAGATATTTTTGGAGCAAATTATGGAGAGGAAGTGAATAACCACTGCACGGGGTCTGCAGCCCCGTAGAATCAACAATATATATAAAAAACAAATTGCAGTAGAATATCAAATCCTCCAAAAAACTGGAAATGCAATGTGAATTGATTTAAAAATAAATTTATTAAAACAATATTTAAAACATGGATGTTTCTCAGTATGCATACAGAAACAAGCAAATCCCCATCTTAAAGGAGTATCAATGATAAGGTGCACCTATGTTACATTTATTGGGTTGAATAATATCTCCGCATCTGATGGTTTCTGTTCCAATTATACCATACTTGTTAGAAGCTTGTTTAGTCGGTTTCCATACAGTCAATAGATATATGTAGCGAAAAATGCATGAATAGCCGGAGTGGGGATAGCCCTGAACAGTCAGTGTGTATATATATTGCAATAGTACATATACAGCCGAGGTAGAAAGCATCCGTCGGCTTGAATATCACAGTGGGACACTAAAGCACTTGAACTGAATAAAGGACCGTTTTGGACGGTATAATAGGTCTAGAATCGGAAAGTCTCCTCCGCGTGTAAAAAGCATATGTTCATAAGGGTAATCAAAGCCCGTTTGAGAGGCACTTGCTTACCCGAAATGGAAGTCTCTGTTGGAACACCCGCTCCGGATTCTTCTGTCTCCCGCATGCATGCTCAGAGTACCGGTTAAAGTCTTCCTCCAGCAATGGATATCAGGATCTTAGTTCCCATCCAAGTCGGTGGGCTGTAGATTTCCGTATAGCCAGTGAACGGCCGGTATTGAAACAAATGGTATAGAGCCTCCTGTGTGGAATAATAGACCTCCGGTCCCTATGAATTAAGACTTGTAGATTCAATTTCCCTGTAAAGTTCCGGCTTAGAAGTGTAAAAGCTTCAGATTGGAAAATCCATGGCCGAAGTATACCATTTTTTTATTTTTTTTTAAAAGTGATAAGATTTAATAAGTTAGCCTACAACTACCCATTGTTTTTTGGGTTCAGATAGAAATATACAATAGTGAGAGGGGAATATAGGAGCAGGTATAGATAGACAGGAGTCAGGCATAAGGGAGAGAGTGCAAGGAGCAGGTGGTAAAGTAAGCAAGAAAATTAGGTAATGAGACACAAAGTAGAGCAGATAGGGAGTGAGTGAGGGATTACCTAGGATGAACATAGATGAATAGATGACAGACAAAGAAAAAGAAAAAAGGTACAGATGAAAGACGTAAGGCAAAGGTGTAGAAACAATGGGGAGGCATTTTGGTAAGTTGAAGGGACACAAGGGATATGAGAGAAAATGTAAGTACACAAAGGAGACATAAGAAAGATGTAGGAATGCAGACATTAAAAAAAGGGAAAGTAAAGCAGGAAACATGAAGGAGAGGTGGTGGGACAAAATGGAGAGGTAATAGAAGGTAAGGAAAATAGGGGACACAGGGTAGATAGCCTTGCATTCTTTAATATGTTTTTATATTATACTATATATTATTAAAAGCATTTAAAGTGAATTTCACACAAAATCCTGAAAGCTATAGTTACTTCAGCAGCCCATGATTATTTACTAAAAATGTTCATACCCTTTTCACCACTGATTGGTGCTATATAAATAAATAATAGAAAATAAAGAATATTACTAATAATATGATCCAATATTATGACCAAATCTCCAAAACCTTAGAGAGGGTGGAGAAGTTATTTTGTGGGGAGATAAAGACTGCACAAAACAGGGAACACCCTGTAAATGCACTCTATTCTTTCCTTTAGCTGATATAAATGATCCCATCTAACAAAATTAAAATAATGTGCTTCTTGAAAAGAAATCAAGCAAATGTGCAAACCGAGGTGCATCACATCACAAAAAATGTTGTGCTTCATACATCAGCATAAAATATTGACAATGGACATTTATGGCAGGCATAAACTACAACGGAGAGTACCTTGTCCAGTTCTCGACATCATAATTTGTGAAAGCCAAATGATTCAAAATTTTATTAAGAAGTAGTGCAAAGCCGCTAGGGCCCTGGGACTGTATTTTTAAGCAAGGATTCACAGTCTTATACAGATTTGCTTGAAGCACAAAATAATGATATAATGATAAATATTATGTATTATGCATTATGTTTCATTTTATGCTATTTTAAATAAATACTATCCGAATGATGAGTAAAACATAATTTTGGTATTTTATTCAGAGCTATGTAATAAAATAGACATTATAATAAAGGTATTATAAAAAGGGGAACTCTTAATTTCACACAGAAAAGTAAATCTGAGTAAACATATTATCAAACACTTGAGAAGTTATCTGAAATAATATTACAGCTAGACTAGTGTTCTTTGGGCAGTTATTTTAAGTACAAACAGAAGTATTGTACAACATAAGGTGCCCTTGACTTCCAATGTACATAATCTGATTTAGATTAGTCAAGACATTTTTTTAATCATTTGCACAAACATTTGCACATTGCTCTTTTGTGGTTCAGCATAAAAGGACATAAAAAGGTAAGACAAAGGAGTTTTAATGTTAAAATATGAAAGCTAAAACACATACATAATAATCAAGACTAATTCACATAAGAATTATGTTCTCACTAAGTATATTGTTTGAAATATTTATAATTTATCTTATGAGATGAGATATTTCATTTACATACATAGTGTAGTTATATACTGTCAGCTCAATGATCTACTAATTTCAATATTTTCAAAATTCTAACAAATGAAAGCAAAATAAAACCCATAAGCCACCTGCCTATTAAAGCTCATATATGAGAATAATAAATATGTTGGTGACCTTTGGGGATTGCTGTTTATATTGAATATATTGTGAGTTGTTTATTTCACTTCTGTACAGCTTTATAAGATATTCCTTGAGCCAAGCTCTATGATTTGTTTTGACATACAAGCTGCAGACAGTTTCCAAATCAGCCCCAAATTGTCATTGTCCAAAACCATGCCCAATGCAAAACAAAGATGACACCTAGACTTAGAAGTGCGGATGACTATGTACAGTCATGGCAAAAAGTTTTGAGAATGGCACAAATATTATTTTTTACAAACTCAGCTGCCTCAGTTTTTATGATGGCAATTTGCATATATTCCAGAATGTCATGAAAAGTGATCAAATGAATTGCAATTAATTTCCAAGTCCCTCTTTGCTATGACAATGAACTTTATCCCAAAAACAACATTTCCACTGCATTCCAGCCCTGCCACAAAATGACCAGCTGACATCAGTTCAGTGATTCTCTCGTTAACACAGGTGAGAGTGTTGACGAGGACAAGGCTGGAGATCACTCTGTCATGCTGATTGAGTTAGAATAACAGACTGGAAGCTTTAAAAGGAAGGTAGTGCTTGAAATAATTGTTCTTCCTCTGTTAACCATGGTTATCTGCAGGGAATCATGTGCAGTCACCTTTGCTTTGCATAAAAAGGGCTTCACAGGCAAGGATATTGCTGCTAGTAAGATTGCACCTAAATCAATAATTTATCAGATCATCAAGAACTTCAAGGAGAGAGGTTCAATAGTTGTGATGAAGGCTTAAGGCGAAGACTTTTGGAGGATGGCCTGGTGTCAAGAAGGCCCGAAAAGAAGCCACTTCTCTCCAGGAAAAACACCAGGGACAGACTGGTATTCTAAAAAAGGTACAGGGATTGAACTCCTGAGGCCTGAGGTAAAGTCATTTTCTCTGATGAATCCCCTTTCTCTGATGAAAACACTTGAATGAAAAAGAAAAGGTGAGTACTACCATCAGTCACACCAACAATAAAGCATCCTGAGACCATTCATGTGTGGGGATGCTTCTCAGCCAAGGTAGTGGGCTCACAATTTTGCCTAAAAACACAGCCATGAATAAAGAATGGGACCAAAACATCCCCCAAGAGCAACTTCTCCCAACCATCCAAGAACAGTTTGACGAACAATGCCTTTTCTAAGATGATGGAGCACTTTGCCATAAGGCAAAAATGATAACTCAGTGGCTCAGTGATCAAAACATCGAAATTTTGTGTCCATGGCCAGGAAACTCCCCAGACCTTAATCCCATTGAGAACTTGTGTTTAATCCTCAAGGGGCGGGTGGACAAACAAAATACCACAAATTCTAACAAACTCCAAGCATTGATTAGCCAAGAATGGTTGGCCATTAGTCAGTATGTGGCCCAGAAGTTCATAGACAGCATGCCAGGGCGAATTGCAGAGGTCTTCAAAAAGAAGGTTTAACACTGCAAATATTGACTCTTTGCATTAACTTAATATAATTGTCAATAAAAGCCTTTGACACTTACGAAATGCTTGTGATTTTACTTCAGTATACCATAGCAACATCTGACAAAAAGGTTTAAAAACCCTGAAGTGGCAAACTTTGTGAAAACCAATACTTGTGTTATCCTCAACACTTTTGGCCATGACTGTACAAAGCTCTTGTGATACATATAAAGTACATATATGTAGCGATGATCAACAAGAGCAAACACATTGTTTCTACAACAAAACTGAATTGTACTGATATGAGTGACATTATTAACTCTACTACCATTATTAACACTCTAGATCACAATAACTGACCACAGGTTCACATGAGTGGTGAGGTGAAAAGTGAAAATTCCCATTAATATTTAATTTAGCTGGAGTTCCTTCATTTGGACTCATTATTTACTAATTTTAGCAGGTTTATGACATTACCTTCCTGCTTGGACTTTATGGTAACACTGTGGTGCTGATTCCGAATATGATATCAGTTTGCTAAATTGACACTAAATTTGATAGATAATTGATACCCCAATGAAAAACATAAAAATGCAAAAAATACAATGTACAGTGTTATGTATGTCTAGTTGCTATCCAATAACGATTGTCGATTTCCTATATGTGGTTCCAAAGCACAATGTGATTTAATAGCCAAAGTAGCAGAATAACAATCAGAATAAAATAAGTACAGCCGTTACTTGTCGCCGGTGCCCTGGATCCAGTGTACAGTCATTCAGGTCTGAAGGCTGTGGTCAAGTAGACTGTCCTCTAGGTCCAGAGCCCCTGCTTATATACAGTCAGTGAATACAGTAAATCAATGCAGATGATGTGGCTTGCTTCCATAGGTCCAGGCTTCAGGAGGGTCCAGTGTAATGCAGGTCATAGGCCAGTTCAAACGAAAATATCCAAAGGTGGGGGTCAGCTCTCCAGCGGATGCACTCCAATTTTTCCTGCTAAGAATCCAGTTTAAACTAGTCTATTTACACTACACAGACAATATAATTTTAACATTTTTTCCTTATCATCGACAACTAGAGTGTGCAATGTGCTATCCTTTCGGCGAATGAACCGGACAACTGCGGATAAAAAGGGGATTAAAATGATACTAAACATAATATGTTTCCTGTAGCCTGAACCTTTGATTTTACTAACATGTATATAACTTATAATATTAACCGTAAACATTGCTACATTTAGAAAAAAATGTGTTGCAACTACTATTAGTGTGTACTAATTTCAAATGTATGAATGCGTGTAAATGTGTAAAACCTGTTATTGCCACATGTTGTAGCTGTATACGCTTCTCCACGCCGTAGCGTGCTATACACATAATTTTCAGACAAAGACAATCAAGTTGTTAGATATTAATTGAAATGACTTTATCCAATTAGCTGACTTTGACAACAGGCAGAGCCTACTTGCAAATTACATTGAAATTGTCTCAAATCATACAAAAGTAAACACATAAAATACATTATGGAATTTTATTCAGTAAAATAATAGATAAACATAATAAGCTGATTTGGATAATTACAATTGACTGTGAAGCCTGACACAGATTCAAAGTGATCTATCTTGGTCATTAATTGCTGAAGAGTAACCTATACATAACATAATAAGCTGATTCGAATAATTACAAATAATGCATAGGAAAATGCTGTTTGTACGATTTTCTTTTATGTGGTATAACAAAGGGAGGCATTTTTCTGACAAGAGGCAGAGAAAGTATACAAACAGAATAAAACATTGGCATAGTTATGCACCTAGGTGGAGATTAAACCAGGTAAAAACGTATGTGTAGTTTAAAGTTTGTTAACTTACATGATTTCCTCTCAGCAAACAGACAGGGTGTGGCTGTGCAAACAGAGCCACTGATGGGTGTTTTCTTTTAAAGAGAAGGTGGGTGTGTCACCTGTCCATCAAGCTAAGGCTGGGGGAGGAGTAACATGTATAAAAGCTTGTTTGTGCCATTTGTTCAGAGAGATCAACGCTGGGGAAGCTGGCTGGTCTTGAGAGAGCTGAGCTATGTCTAGCTAGCGTTTAGGGTCTCCAAGAAATGCTGTGAAATCTGTACGGTGTCAAAACATTTACCATCCTGACAATAAAACTACATAAAAAGGAAAAAGTTGTTCGCGTGTGCTTCTGCAGTAGCGGGCTTTTGCCACAAGTGGGTTCAGAAGTGGGATGCTCCGGGAAGCAAGTTTCCGCTACCCAACCAGCGCAGACGGCAACATGGAGAAAGTACTGAGAACCATTGTGAATGTGGCCGCTGCGCAGCAAGAACAGCAAGCTCAGATGCTACGAGTTGCTGAGGCACAGATGGAAAACACAAGGCTCTTAAGAGAAGAGTTAAGCCAGGTGAGGCATGACAGAAATTAACCACTTGGTCCTGTTCTCCAGAAAATGTCGCCAGGTGATGACATAGAAGCATATCTGGTGTCCTTTGAGAGACTTGCAAAAAAGGGCAAAATGGCCTCCTAAAGACTGGGCTGAGAGGCTGGCGCCATATCTGACTGGTGAAGCTCAGCGAGCTTGTGTAGATCTAGATGAGGAACAGGCCTCTGACTATCTGTGCCTAAAGTCTGAGATATTGGCTCGCATTGGAGTTTCCGGGCCAGGCCGAGCGCAGCGCTATCACCAATGGCGCTATGATAAAGAAAAACCGGTCAGAGCGCAAGTGGCTGAGCTTTCTAAAATTTTAAAGAAATGGCTGCGGCCTGAGGAGAATTCGCCTTCTCGGATTATTGAAGTTCTGGCGATAGATCACTGCATCCGGGGCTAAACCGCGATTTGCAAAGGTGGGTTCTGCAATCAGACCCACAAACTTATGAAGAGCTTGCCACCGTGGTAGAAAGGTTTTGTGCGCTACAGCAAATGACTAAAGGACCTGCATTTGTGCCAAAGCCGCTGCCACGCCAAAAGCCAGGTTTCACAATCCTTGCTACAGGGCCCAATGGCAAAACTGCTACGGACAGAGGGCCAGGTGCAAAGCTGTCTATTATGAAGTGTTTTGAATGTGGTGAGCCAGGCCACTTTAAGGCAGAGTGTCCTAAACTACCGGAACCCATGGACTGTTCCGTGGCACATATTGGGCCTGCTTTTCCAAGCTGTTTTACCATGAGTCCCACATCAGGAAGTCCTTGTTTGTTTGGGTGACTGTGCTAATCAACCAAAACCTTGTTCTGGCCTTGGTTGACTCGGGGAGTAAACTCTCATTGGTGTTCAGCTCTGCCTTACCCGAAACCATAACTTCTCGGTTGCCCAAGGTGAAGGTTCTTTGCGTACATGGCATGACAGAGGAGTTATGAAAGAACAATACTACCAGTCACACTCAAAGACAAAACTGTTATGGTGGTAGCTGCCATAGCACCTAAACTCCCATATCCACTCATATTGGGGCGAGACTTCCCACTGTTTAATGATGTCCTCGGATCCGGCCAGACATGCCGGCAATTGATGCAACGGTCGGAAGCCCTGTCATAAAGGAACCGCCTAAGAATCCACAACATCTGGGCATCGATCTTTGGGAACTGCCAAACCGGAATGCCATCCTGGGAGTCACAGCAGGAGTTCCACAAAAGCATCCACCTGCGGGGAAACATGGACAGTCCAAACTAGCATTGGTCGGTGATGTCGCAGATGAGCCCACCCGCCTGTCAGTGAGGATACGGACTGGTCCGCAATACCAATTTTGTTTCCTTTGCAGGACTTTGCTCGAGACCAACTTAATGATGCCACTTTGGAACATGCCTTCAAAAGTGTGACTGAGGTAAATGGGGTAGCAAAAGCCGCCCAGCCTGCAGAATGTATATATATTTTATTGTTAAAAATAATTTCCTGTATAGAGTTGCTACTGTACAGGGGGATAAAGTAGAACAATTAATGGTTCCTCAGGTCCATGTAACCTTAGTGTTAAAAGCAGTACATACACATGTCTGTGGGGGACACCTAGGAGAGGATAAAACACGGGAACGAGTTCTGCTTAGGTTTTACTGGCCCGGTGTACACATGGCAGTGAAAAAGTATTGCCGGTCCTGTCCCATTTGTCAGAGAACCTGTCCCAAACCCATGTACAGGGCACCTCTCATTCCAATTCCAATAGTACAAGTTCCCTTTGAACGGATAGCTATGGACCTTGTGGGGCCACTGGAAAAATCTGCACGTGGGTACCAATATATACTAGTGGTGCTTGACTATGCAAACAGGTATTCAGAGGCAGTTCCCCTACGAAACATAAAGTCCAGCACCATAGCTAAGGAACTTGTATTGATGTTTACACGCTTGGGAATACCCAAAGAAATTCTGACAGATCAGGGTACTCCATTCATGTCTAAACTGATGAATGACATGTGCCAGTTGCTAGGTGTTACGGCGCTTCACACCTCTGTATACCATCCACAAACAGATGGCTTGGTGGAACGCTTTAACCGCACATTAAAGCACATGCTCAGGAAAGCAGTGGCTCAAGAAAAAAAATTTCCCTGTTTGATGTTTGCCATCCGTGAGGTACCTCAAGCTTCAACAGGGTTTAGTCCCTTGGAGTTATTGTTTGGGAGACAGCCCAAGGGTATCTTGGATATGTTAAAAGAAGGGTAGGAGCAGCAAGGTCCCAGGGAGCCAAATCTGGTACAATTTGTGTTCCAAATGTATGAGAGGCTAGGAAAGATAGGGCCCATTGTGCAGCAACATGTAAATGAGTCTCAGGAACGACAGAGAAAAAGTTATGATAAAAGTGCTGTTGTTCGATCTTTCAAGTCTGGGGACAAGGTCCTAGTCCTGGTTCCCACCCAGGAAAGCAAACTTTTCGCCTATTGGCAGGGACCATATGAAGTTCTAGAGGCTGTCAGTCCTGTCAATTACAGAGTCCGCCAGTTAGGTAGGAGAAGGGAGGAGCAAATATACCATGTTCCTTAAACCTTGGCATGATGAGGAAACCTCTCCTCAGTTAGTGAGTACTGCCATTGAAAAGTCTGAAGTGTCCATAGAGCCAGCTTTGTCCATTCAGCAGAGACAACAGACTGAAGAAATGATTCACCGGAACAGGGATTTCTTCTCTTCTATTCCTGGGCGCACTACCTTAATTGAACACGACATTGTCACTGCGCTAGGAGTCATTGTAAAGCAGAAGCCGAATCATATTCCAGAAGCCAGACGGGTGGACGTGAGGAAGGAGGTCGAAAAGATGCTCCAGTTAGATGTGATTGAAGAGTCCACTAGTGAATGGAATAGTCCCATTGTGCTTGTCCCAAAACCCAATGGGACAATTAGGTTCTGCAATGACTTTAGGCGCCTAAACAGTATGTCGCAGTTTGATGCCTATCCGATGCCACGTGTGGATGAACTAGTGGAAAATCTTGCTGGTAGCAATTATTTAACAACCCTTGATCTAACAAAGGGTTATTGGCAAGTTCCCCTGACATCCACGGCCAAGCCAAAGACAGTATTTTCCACCCCTGATGGTCTCTATCAATATAAAGTCCTACCCTTTTGGTTGCATGGGGCACATGCCACCTTCCAAAGGGCCATGAATAAATTGCTACGACCTCACACAGCTTATGCAGCCGCTTACCTGGACGATATAGTGATTTATACCCCAGACTGGGGATCACATTTAGCCAAAGTTGAGGCGGTCTTAGCTTCATTAAGGTCAGCAGGATTAACAGCCAACCCAGAGAAATGTGCCATAGCCATGAGAGAAGCCAAATATTTGGGGTACATTGTTGGTCGAGGGCATGTAAAACCCTAGCTAGACAAAGTGGAGGCAGTCAAAAATTGAGCAAGACCAGAAAAAAAGTTGCAGTAAAGAACCTTTTTAGGCTTAGTAGGTAACTACAGGCAGTTTGTAAGCCACTTCGCCACTAGAGCTGCTCCACTTGTTAAAAAAAAGTTGTCCAGACAGATTAACCTGGTCTGACTCTGCAGAAACCGCCTGATCTGATATTCGGTTAGCTCTTTGTTCCTCTCCAGATTTTACCCGGAGGTTCTTCCTCCAAACCGATGCTTCTGGAAGTTGCTTCCAAGGGAACAAAAATATGCCACTGTGGAGAAAGAATGTCTCGCCATAAAATGGGCTACAGAAGCTCTGCGCTATTATCTCCTAGGCAGAGAGTTCACCTTAATAACAGACCATGCACCATTAAGATGGATGCAGAACAACCGGGAGGTAAATGCCAAGGTAACCCGCTGGTTCTTGGCACTACAACCTTTCAAGTTCTCAGTAGAACATAGACCTGGGATTCTGCACAAGAATGCAGATGCATTGTCACGAAAATATGCGCTCCTCGCGAAGTCCGCGTCCCCCTACTTGGAGACGCTAGGGGGAGGGATGTGTAACAAAGGGATGCATTTTTCTGACAAGAGGCAGAGAAAGTATACAAACAGAATAAAACATTGGCATAGTTATGCACCTAGGTGGAGATTAAACCAGGTAAAAACGTATGTGTAGTTTAAAGTTTGTTAACTTACATGATTTCCTCTCAGCAAACAGACAGAGTATGGCTCTGCAAACAGAGCCACTGATGGGTGTTTTCTTTTAAACAGAAGGTGGGTGTGTCACCTGTCCATCAAGCTAAGGCTGGGGGAGGAGTAACATGTATAAAAGCTTGTTTGTGCCATTTGTTCAGAGAGATTAACGCTGGGGAAGCTGGCTGGTCTTGAGAGAGCTGAGCTATGTCTAGCTAGCGTTTAGGGTCTCCAAGAAATGCTGTGAAATCTGTACGGTGTCAAAACATTTACCATCCTGACAATCAAACTACATAAAAACGAAGAAGTTGTTCGCGTGTGCTTCTGCAGTAGCGGGCTTTTGCCACAGTGGGTTATCAGGGCAATCACCAACAATAATCAGCCATCATGTGTCTGTCTGCCTTGATACCTTTTCTCTTTCACCTTTATATCTTGATAATTCCTCTCCGCTTTATCTAAGATTATCTAGAAATCTGTGTAAGTGGCTATGGAGGAAGTGTACCATTATGCTCACATTAGTACCCAATTTTTTGAAGATTGTGAGCATGTTTTGCACCAGTTCTTTATAGTTGTCTGCTTTGTGGTTATGCAAGATGTTCTTGACAAATGAGACATACCTGCACTAGGCAGAAGCTTCCACACCATTCATACATTTTATGAAATTAGAATCCTTGATAACTTTATAAATTTAAGGGTCATCAAAGATTTCAGCTTTTAGTTTTTCCATACTGAGCCAAGAGAATGATCTACAAATTAATTTAAAGCAATCAACGTTTTTTTGTCTAAGCCTTAACAAATTGTTTCATTAGTCCCAGCTTGATATGGAGTGATGGGAGAATGTTTTTTTCCTTGTCAGTCAATGGCTCATTAATGATGTTCACTACGTTCATGTTTTCTCTTGAAATCCATGCCACTTTTTCTTTTACTTATTTACACTAATTACATTTATACAAATATATTACATGGATGAGAAATAAGAAAAACACAATAGACAGTGCAAATCACTCAACTGCGAGCTGTCAACTGACAGCTGGTTGGGTGACCGATCACTTATATATACAGAGGGGCAATATTCTAGAATGATCATTGAGTGAACACCTGGAATATTTGTGTGTCTCACTTTCTACATGTTCTGATAGATTCCTATATGCACACATTATGGCTAAGTTCCCTATTAATTGAGGATATCCATTATCTCAATAACTAGAGAAAATGTTTAAAAAAATACTTCCATTTTTTAATTCAGCAACCACAAAATACCCTAAATTTATTCAAATATCATTAGCAAATAAAAAATGTTTTTTTGTTGGGGTTTGGTTATTATTGTAAAGTAATAATATTTAGTTACTTTGCTTTTTAAAGTGGAAAACATCTTTAAACTCTTCATATTTTATTAAATATTAGGGAAAATAAATGTATAGTGTTTTTGAACATATAAACATACATGTTACATATAATGATGATATAATATGAGTAATGAATCATATTCAACTATCAAAATTTAGAACCAGGAACTGTGTCTTACAATATCCTATTTCTTTAGTGATACCAAAAATATAAATAAAGATATAGAAAAGTAGATGTGCAGAAGTCTATACCAATAAACTGGAATCACACAACCATTCCCAAGGCTATCGGCGGGTCATCATCACATTCATGTAACTCATAGCATGTGGTAGAAAAAAAACATTTACATATTTGAGCCTTCATGGTCTTTGACAAAATAGTAATAAATCTTTCCCAGGTGGTGAAGAATTTTTTAACCTGTGTCTCCTTATGCAGAGAGGTCTCAAGCCAATTCCTGCAAAATAATGAGAGATTAGGAGCTGATATATTATATTAGGACCCAGATCTGGAGTATACTCTACCTAGCCGCAGCCAAGACTGCAAGGAGTACCTTTTACAACCTCTTTATACCTTATATTTCATAGGTAAAAACCCAAGAATTGCCCATTCTGGAGATAATAGGAAAAAGTTCACCAAATGATTTACTGGAAAATCAGAATCTTTTGATTGGTGCACAATCCCATAAATGATCTGTTGCCAAGCCAATTTGGTATCTGTGAAAGCTAAATAGATAAGCCCTATGGTATATATTTAAGAACATTTCTGTATATGTTATCGCTCGGGGAGTTTTTATCAAATCTGACAATAAGTATAATTGGGCCTCAACTGTGGGAAACGATACAACCTGTCTTTGATTGTGCATAGTCATACTGTTGTCCTAGAAGATTATAATGATAAGAGATTACCCTTAATTTTGGAATTAGTCAGAGAGAATGACATCTAATCGGTTATCCCAATCATGCTGAAAAAACTTTCTAACTAACTGCTGTGCTAATAAAGTGTTGGCATTGTAGAAATGCTTAGGTGAATGGTCTTACTGAAACATAATTCTCATGTGCTTGTTAACAATTGAGATATTATGGGTGACGTAAATAGTGTCTTAATTTACATGTGGACATTAGGAGGGGTTTACATTTCATATGGTGTTGTACTTCTTAGTCATGTAGGTACAATAAATTAATGCCAGGTGAAGTGTTAGTGTAAGTGAAGTGAAATGCTAGTGTATGTTTCAGCATTTTGATCCAATCCCTTAAATAATGCATATGCGCCGCTTAACTGTAAAGGGCTATATTGGGTAAAATAATTTTACCATACGATTTGATTGTTGAAGCTTGACTGGGCCTATTCTGGGGTTCTTGTTATTCCAAATGAAGTTTCTGAATAGTGACTCAATAGTCATAATATCTTTGCTTTTTAATAACAAGGGCAACACCTTAAAAGCATATAGGGGTTTTGGGACTATAATCATTTTAAGCAAGTTTGCCTTACCCCCACAGGACAAACACAGATGACCCCAGCCCTTCACCTCTGTAATCCTTGTAATGGTCTTGGAAACAATTAGTGTATATAAAAGGTTGATGTTTTTTGGCAGCTGAGTGCCCAAATATGCATTAAATGACTTCATCCACATTATGTTGATGTCTTTAGATAGATCCTTCACTCAGAAAAAGAGCAATTAATTTTTCAAAATTGACTGTGATGCCTAACACAGATTCAAAGTAATCTATCTTGGTGTTTAATTGCTGAAGAGTGACCTCAGGGTTGGAAATATAAATCAAGATGTCATCAGAAAAATCTGTAACCTTTATCACTTTATTTCCCACCTTGATTTCCTGTAGCAACTGCCAGTTTTGCTAGGTTCTCAATATGAGATCTAGTACCAAGTTGAACAACAGTGGGGACATCGGGGACAACCCTTACAGGTACCTCTAGACATTTTAATTTGGCTCCCATAATGCCATTAATTAACAGAGATGTGTTATAGAGGAACTATATTAAATTAAAAAGTCCTCACCAAATTGCCTACATTGAAGTGCTTTATATAAACATGGCCAGGACACAGGGTCAAATGCTTTTTGGGCATGTAGACTGAGGAGCATATTGGACTTGTGACATGAGGACGATGCCATTACTACTTCACTGGCAGTGCAGACGCCCTTCACAAAGTGACGGCCTGCCATGATTTCAGTTGATGGTCAGAAAAAACTCCTGTAGTCTGATTTTCGCCAACTACTTAAAATCTTAGATTATAGATAATGATATCAGAGGTATACTGCATGTCTGAAAGTATGCAGCGTTTGTCAGAACCTTTAGCTATCACCAAAAAACATAATTGTCCTGTTATGTTTATCTTTTATACCTGGAAAACCGTTGGATCGCATCACTAAAAGTAATCAAGTGGAAAGCCAACCAGTGTTTTATGAGTGTTTTTGGGTATATACAAGGACAATGGACATAACCTGTATATGAAATAAGTCTATGGTCACGGTCTTGACATTATAAGTGTATTTGTTTCTCTGTTGCACTATTAACATAATTTATTTATATCTCTATATATTGGTAGAATTTGAATTGTTTAGCTGCATGTGATATCTACATAAATTGACTGATTAGGTTCAAAGTCAGTGATGTCATATCTAATGTGCAGAGGCCAGTGCCCTTGTACACACCTAATCAAATAGTTTTTATAAAACTTAAAATCCAAATTGAGCAGAGTAATCATTCCTGGTTTAGGTATGGGAATACAAAGTGCTATATTAAAATATGGGTAAGATGCATGAGACCTGTGTAGTCACAGCCTGATCAACCAATAGGCTGATCATGCTGCAGCCAAGTGCGCCGGGACCTGTAGCAGTGCTAGCAGAGTTTAAGATATTTATTAAAACTTTTTTTTATTGTTATTGATTATCTTCCCCTTGTGCCTACTCCACACTGCCACTGCCATTGCCTCTCTCCTCCTCTCTTTCTGCCTTCTCACTGACTGTCAGGCATGATGTCATCATCACGTCCCAATGGTGTCAGTGAGGAGCTGTGGTGAGAGGAACTGCCAACAGAAGAAAAGAAGACATAAGCCAGGTAAGTAAAGGTTTGTATTTATGAAGGGCCATAGTGTGCTGGAGAGGTACAGTGTGCTAAGAGAGAGAGAGTGTAATGAGGGGGGCAGTGTGCTGAAGGTGGACAGTGTTATGAGCGGGGAGAGTGTGCTGAAGAGGGAGAGTGTAATGACGGGGACAGTGTGCTGAAGGGGGAGTGTATAAAGAGGAGGGCAGTATGCTGATGGGGTGCAGTGTGCTGGAAGGGGACAGTGTGCTGGAGGGGGGGTGCAGAGTGCTGAATGGGAACCCTTAATCTGCCCTGTGTGTAGTGTTTGTTCAGCTGTCAGAGTAATTTATCCATTAATTGGGTATTGGGGGAGTTGTTTTGAATATCTCCTGATCTGGTTATTAGTGTAGAATAATCAGTAGATTGAAGAGCTACTATAGGACCTCTACATTTATAAAACCTATTAGCCAATAGTTTAATAGCACAATTGCTGCAACGAAAAAAATTATTTTTGGCAAAGTCTACCTGCAAATTTACTTGGGATAGCCAGAAACTTTCTAATAATCGGCACAGTTATCTGTATCTATTCAGCCGGACCTCATTCAGGTCAGACAAGTAAGCAATGTAACTATCAGCTATTTTGCTCAATAATTTTATATTTGCATTGGTTGACTACAAAGGTAATTATGTGGCCCCTCATGACGACCTTAGAATTATTTTAAAATAATGTGGAGTAATCACAGTGGTCAATATTGTGATCTAGGTACTAAGAACATTTTTGTTTAAGGTATTGTTGGAATTGACCTGACAGCACGGTGGCTTAGTGGAAAGCACTTCTGCCTCACAGCACTGGGGTCATGAGTTTGATTTCCGACCATGGCCTTATCTGTGTGAAGTTTGTATGTTCTTCAGGTGTTTGCGTGGATTTCCTCTGGGTGTTTCGGTTTCCTCCTACACTCCAAAAACATACTAGTAGGTTAATTGGCTGCTATCAAATTGACCCTAGTCTCTCTGTGTGTGTGTGTGTGTGTGTGTGTGTGTGTGTGTGTGTCTGTGTGTGTGTGTGTGTGTGTGTGTGTGTGTGTGTGTGTGTGTGTGTATGTTAAGGAATTTAGACTGTAAACTCCAATGGAGCAGGGAGTGATGTGAGTGAGTTCTCTGTACAGTGCTGCGGAATTAGTGGTGCTATATAAATAGCTGATGATGATGATAATCTCCAAACGCAGGGTCTGTTGCATGGTAGTGACATCTGTATCAAAACTGTTGTCACGACTTGATCGGAAATGATTAATCTCTTCTATGGTTGTTTCTTGGATAAGAGACACATAAGTTATCTTCCACTAGAATGTCAATTCTCAAGATAATTCTATGTATCTTTGAATAGAATGGTTTCTCAGTCGGATGTAAGAGTCTCCATGAGTCTCCACTAATGAAATTTTGCATAGCCTTATGTAATATTGTCTGAGATAATTGGTGAAAGAATTCTTGTTGTGTGGTGTTGGGGGCATAAACATTAATGAGAGTAGGGTTTCATGAATCTACATATCAACAATTATGTATCTCCCCTCTGGATCCGTGATCATGTGTAATATGGTATATTGTGAACGTTTAGCAATTACTTTTGCGACTCCCCTAGATTAAGTGCAAAATGGAACTGAAACACAATGTATGTATGCTCAAAACTGTACCTAAGGACTGGTTTAGGAAAGAAAATAATGCTTGGCCTGTGATCTGCTCTGTAATTCCTACACCCGGAGATTGTTTCTCTTGTTTCGATTCTCAAGGTCATCCAGCTTTTCAGTGAGCTGCTATATTTGTTTTACATGAGTCTCTGACCCTTCTGTAAAGCTAGAATATTGTCTTCAGCGCCAGTACAACGTTGTTCAATAATATTTATTCTGGCTGTGTTATCAGAGATTTTAGTTATGGCAGAATCAAATTTTTTATCAATAATCAGTAAAAAGGATGTTCAATATATTCTGTGTTGTTTCAGTATCTAGATGCCTAGTTTACAGGGCCTGATGATGCCTCTGCTTTAGATACAAAATTATAAATAAGTGCAGTAACAAATATGATAACTGAAGGAAAAGATCAGTAGTAAAGATCTGGATGACAGCGGTGGAAAGGTGGAGCTTCAGATAAACATTATTTTCCACTAGAAATCACACTACAGTAATTTAGAGACCTTAACTAGTGTAATTTTGACCTCTGTCAAGGATGTTATTATTGTTTATGCTGTAATAGAGAATTTTGTATGATGACACAAAAATCGTGATCGTGCAACCCACATGCTCATGCTTTATGTTTTACTGGATAAACATATAACACACATTAAACCAATTCTGTTGCCTCCTGAACATTGTTGCCCTGGGCTTGAAGCAATTGAGTAGAGCTGTATTTCCCTCTCCTCGACATTATTTTTTCATTGAATATTTCTCTCTTAACTTATCAAGATTTACATTAATTACTCTTTGCTATTTGCATATAATTGTGTGATGTTATATACTTTTTTGTCAAAAAAAAAAAAAGTAATATAGGAGTGATACCTTTATTGGCTAACCAAAAAATGTTTTATTATATTTGCTAGCTTTCGGATCACAGAGGCACCTTCATCAAGCAAGTTTACAAATGAATGACTGAGAAAAAGGCACAAAATTTAAGAGCTGTTACTTCAAAAAATTTGTACAGGGGGGGAATACATCATTAAGATAAGCTAAAGTAATAAAAAGGAGATTTTCATTATGGATGGAAGAGTAAAAGTCCTATGAGTTCAGAGGTCTGCACTCTGCTGTGGGGTGTAAAGTGTGTCCATGCAATGGGTCATAAATCCAGGTGTTAGATTGAGTCCTCTAGTCAATGACTGGAATGTTCTTATCAGTTTGAATTCCCATATTTTTCTCTCCTTGTCATTTTTAAAAAGACCTTTCAGTATTTGGACTTTTAAATCTGTCATACTGTGTCCTGGTCCAGAGAAGTGTTTACTCACTATCCATGAATATAATTGTGAAATATTTGCCAGATAAATAGTCCAATATTACAGACTTAGCAAAAAGGAAATTAAGGATTAAGTTTTTAGCTTTGTATGTACTTCCAACTATAGCTTTATGTATTTTAAATTTAAAAATCATGATGAGTATGAAATGAATGCCTTAATATTTGCTTTGTGCTCTTATTTTAAAGTGCATTATCTTAAGCTTATACATTCAATGATTGCACAAACATCTCCCTATCTCTCTGAATAAAAATATATCTTCTAATTGAAGTACCCAGCGTTGTCCATGTTTAAATCTTCAAGTTATTAAGTTAACAATGAGTTGGATGTAACTGTCAACATTTTAAAAATAATTAGCAACTTAGAAGCTCTTGCAACAAACCCATTAGGTGGCTGTCCATTGTCGTTTTTGTTTTTATATTAAATGTTATTCAAATCCATCCACTGGAAGGCCCAGAACAGACTTCCCGCGTCAAACTTCTGGCCAGACTGCTCCAACAGGAGGTCAGGAGGTCTGACCGGGACCTCAACCCCCTAGTAGGTCTTCTGGGATCCAATGTTACTAGTCTGTGTCTGTGAAGTTTTCATCCAAATCCATTCAGTGGAAAGCTCAGAACAGGCTCCCAGGTTCAGAGTTTTGCCCAGCGAACACCAATGGGAGGTCCAACGAGGACCCAAAACTTTCTAAAACCTGAACCACCTTGCACTGGTTTCATCCGAATTCAGTAATGAAAACAATAACCCTCCAAAATAAACACCTTGCCACCCAGCTCTAACTAAACACTGGTCACTCCTGGTTAACAAACTAAGACAAAATGAAAAGAAATGTTAAAACAGTAACTAACGGGCAGATATCAGGATTTCTTTCACAGAGACTCTGCAGCCCCTGTCACCAGGCACTGAGAGACTACTATGTCGCCAGGCACTGAGAGTTACCATGCAGCCTGCAGCCTTTTACTAGCACCACTCAGGTAACTTGAAAGACCCAGTTAACAAGCCTAATGGATGGAGCCCTTCCTCTCTCTCCATTCATAAACCCCAGGGCCCTTTTCTGCATTTTCAACAAGCCTATAGTACTTCTGCAGCTCACAGATAATACAGACAAACATTAGGTTAGGAATCTAGTTGAAATATACCATCATATAGTGAGCCAGTTACTTGTCACAATATATATAATAAAAATATATGTATATATGTGAGATAAACATAATCACATTACTGAGTACATATAAAATAAAATGTGCTAAAAAAAAAACATGCTTAGTCAATATATTTTAGAAAGAAAAGACAAGTGAATGAATGGATGGATGAAACATTCCATTTATAAAAATTGATGTTTACTTAGATGACACGCAGAATAGAATATATTTTGACAATAGCATCTTAATTTAGACATAAATATATGTAATACATAAGATGTTTCATTGGGGTCCAATTCCTTCTTTCATAGTACTATTACCCAGTGGAAACATTTCTCTTTATATGAAGAAATATCTCAGGAGCACTTTCCTTTCACAAGCAGCATTACTTTACAATAAACAGTTACCATTTATCATCCAAGTTTATAGATTTATCAGCTATAATTTTATACTGCAAGCAAACGCTATAGATAAATATACAGCTTTAGATAAATTTACAGTGCATGCTCCCATATAATCAAACCAAAACCTCAAAGCTGTATACAGTCCTACATATGAACAAAGAAAACTTGAGCTTGTATAAATCTTTTATTCTTATGAAATTTAATGTCAAATGTCAAGTGAAAGACGAGGTATTTTGTAGAGATAACAATAAGCCAGTGCAAACCATCTCTGAAGTGAAAAGGGTATACTCAAAAACTAGTTACATTTGAAATTAAATGACTTCATATATAATAATTTGATTAACAAAGATTGGGCAAAATGAACTAAAGAGTCTCTTTGAATAAGTAAAATGTTTTGTTTAGAATAATTTCAATATTAAAATAAGCAAATAGATTTAAAGTGAGTATGTTTGATGGGAGCTTAAAATGAATGATTCATTATTCTATAATCAGGCCATGCTGTGGAGAACAACAACAAAAGAATAAAATCAAAACCAATGTGGCTTACTTCAGAAGAAAAAACAAGAAACAGATGCTAATAAGAGGCCATGTAAAAAAAATAAAAATCTTCATTTGTGAGCTACTGTACAAGGAATGCAGCAAGAGTTGCAAAATGGCAATCATATTGGCTAAAATATAAAATTAACAAACAGGCTGCTAAAAAGACTAAGACAAATTCAATTTTAGCTATATCAATAGCAAAGAAGCAAGGATTGCACATTTTGGTAAAAAAAAATCAGAAAATGGTAATTTGGTGTGAAGTAACAATGAGAAGACAATGAGCCTGATTCATTAAGGATCTTAACTTGAGAAACTTCTTATTTCAGTCTCCTGGACAACACCATGTTACAATGCAGGGGGTGCAATTAGTATTCTGTTTTGCACATAAGTTAAATACTGACTGTTTTTTTCATGTAGCACACAAATACTTTATAGCTTATTTGTACACTGAAATTTAGAGTTGATATCTGTGTGCTACATGAAAAAACTCAGTATTTAACTTATGTGCAAAACAGAGTACTAATTTGCACCCCTTGCATTGTGACATGGTTTTGTCCAGGAGACTGAAATAAGAAGTTTCTTAAGTTAACATCCTGAATGAATCAGGCCCCACATTATTAAATATTTATAGTCAACATAGCAAATACACCCTAGACAACGTCTTAGGCAAAGCAAAATTAGACAAAAATAATGTGATTAAAACACCCACATTGAAAACTAGCAAATGTGTTACCTATATTCAAAATGGATTGAAGTATCTCCCTGGTAACTATAGAAATTAGGTCTATTAGGATAACAGAGAGGAGAAATTGATTCAAGGGCATATAAGCAGCCAGGTTGTGGTGAAAAAGAAATGGTTGAGCCCTGCAAGAGTTAATATTACTAGGTCTGTTAGTTGTAGTTGGCCAGCCAATCAGGCCTGAGATAGGGAGGTTTTATAAGGAGATGTATATGCTAGTTTCTCTCTCTTTGCATTGGGAAATTTCTCCGTCAGGGTGCTGCAATAAGATCAGAAAAACAAAACGAGCAAAAAAAAAAACCTTTTATTTGTTTTATTCTTCATCTTCTGCTGTACAATTGTTTCGTCTCCGTCTTTTTTCTCCTATTTCTCGTCCTCATTCCATATGCTGGCTTTTCTTTTTTTCCCTATTATCTTTCTGTGATTTTTTTCTTTCTACTTTTAGATCCTCGTTTTCCCTGCATTTTTTTGTTTTTTTTCTTCTCCATAGTGTCTCTTCCTTTATCGCCCTTGTTTCTTCATCTATTGTTATAAGGTATAAACATGCCATGCTCCCTCCCCCAAAACCTCATAGCAGATCTTGTGTCTCACTCCCACCCCCTGTCTGCCACAATTTGGCTCACCCGTCCTTCTACTGTGCAGACATACGTGCTTGCTTGTATTTGCAGGTCCCTCAGCTGCACCTCCTCTCCCTGTTACCCTCTGCTTTGCCTGCACCTGCTAATGCAGGCTTCTTGGAGGTGACACTGTACACTCTTGTTCAGAGAATCATAATGGTGTTCTGTAGAGAGATGGCAGTCTCGCAGCACCAGCTATCTCCCCCCAGCTGATGTCTGTCGCATTGGCTGCTTCTCCCCCTTCTCCCTCAGTCTCACTTGTTTTTCCTATCTGCCCAGGCTGTCGCCTCTTAGCAACACAGGGGTCCTGTGTAGTTATTTAATAAAGCTTGTATCCGATTGGTGCTCCCCATGATACAGAACATTGTTCCCATGCCCCTGCTGCCCCACCTCCCTGACTGTTCATACTTCCCATGCCCCAGTTGTGCTCAATATCTCAGTTGTCCCCTAAATATCCCCCATCATGATACCTATGTTTTGTGCACCTGTATGTCCCCCTGCCACCTATGCCCCCACATTTTTATTCTACTCCTGTTGTGCCCACGGCATCCCCTGTTTACCTCCATTGTCTCAGTCCATATGTGCCCCAGCTTGGTTGCCCTTCCCTGTCACGACATTACCATGTGCCCATGCCCCAGTTCTCCCACCAATCATGGTTCATGGAGTTCTGTGCCTTGGTTTTTGCCTTCCAGACCCACCCCTGGGTTTTTGCAGGCTTCATTGGTTTCTCTTATTTGTCTCTGCTCCCTCTGGCCTATCTCACAGCCCATTTAGTGTATGTAGAGTGTATGGGCCTTGATCCGTCCTGAGTGAGTCATCTGGCCTCTGCCCTTTTTGCTCCTTGGGGCCTTTGATATGACTCATTCTCCATGCCATTCGCTGGGCTGACAGAATAGTAGTTGGCTGGCTATTTAGAGATCAGGTCTGTGGTCCATGAAATATCATTGAGTGTATGAGCCATGATCCACCCCGAACTGTTCATGTGGGCACTGCCCCTGCTGACCCTTGTGCCTTTTATGTGTCTGCTCCTTTGTGCTGTTCTATTTAGAGATCAGGCCTGAGGTCCATGGACTATCATAGAGGTATAGACCTTGATGGTTCATTTGTCCCCACTGTAGTGCCAGGATTAAGAAGTTGGGCGCCGTTATGCAGGTGAATATGTACTGTGCTTGACTAATGTAGCAATACTGAAGGAGACATTTGGAGGAAAATGTGGGACAGGATCCTAACTAAAATTAATAAACATGATTTTGGGCAAGTACGTGAAGTCCAGGGGGACTGTGTAGAGCATGGTTGTCCAAGCCACGGCCCGCGGGCCACATGTGGCCCAGCATGCCTGTAAATGTGGCCCAGCAGGAGTTCTTTTTTGCAGAAAAAAAAAGAAAATACTTACCTTGCGGTCATGTCGTCATCACACCCGACATCCATTGCGTAGCGCAGCACAGAGGACTCACCCGCGCAAACTATCAGCAGCAGTGAAAAGATTATCCAGTATATTGTTGTTGTTACTCTGAATTTGGACTTTCTGCACCATGCAATTATGAACTAGCTGTGTTCTCTGTATGTATCTAATATAAATATTAAGAGATAATTGTATTTTTAATATTTTAAACCATTTTAAATGTGCAGTGCTGAGTAGGATGAAAATATCACCCACTGTTACCCTCATCGGAGGCTGCTCCATGAGCCATTTTTCCCGCCACCCTATCTTTAAATCTCTGTAGATTTCTATTAGTCCTCCTGATGCTACCTATATCGGTGACCATTTCAAACTGGTCAATAAAAAAAAGGATTCATGGGTGCAGAAAGAAAGGAAAAAACAGTTTTTGGCATTTAATTCCCCGAACCCCACTAAGGGGCAGATGCAGGTAAGTTAAATTGTAGCTGGTAATGGGACTACTGCTTTAACCATGATTCTGCAACAGGTTTCCTAACTCTTACTAACTTAATTTCCAAGTAAGTTTAATATTTTAACTATGTTTTCTATGGTTTTTTCGATGATCAGCTATCGTTAGTGTTAGTGTATTTTATGTGTGGCCCAAACCAACTCGTCGTCTTCCAATGTGGCCCAGGGAAGCTAAAAGGTTGGACACCCCTGGTGTAGAGGCTGGGACATGAGAGGATTCATGGGTTAGGAGGCCTACCGACATTCTGTTAAATGGGCTGGTGGTATGTTGGTTGGCTCAATAGTTGGAAACCAGGCCAGAAGAATGTTTGAATAACATGCAGTATATATAATAGATTCAACTCCCCACCATGGCCAGGTTATTCGAGATGTGGTTTCTGTACTGTTTTGGCCTCCTTTGGTGACTTGGAGTAAGGTTCCTACTGAGGGTGCCTCTTTTGCTGCATAGAGCGAGCAGTAGCTCCCCATGTGTTGGGTTGGAGGAGTCCAAGAGTGAGCTCAGGAAATGGAGATAGGCAAGTAGGCTCATTATTCCAAGACCAGACTTGAGAGAAGCATAGTTAGCTTAAAGTATATGTACATGATCCAGTGTCTCTGCTGTTGGAACTTATCATGTGGTTTCTTTGGTGGCTGGGAGTTTTCTGTTGTGAGGAGCATAGTTTCCTCTATTGCCAGGTTGAGGAAGAAGGTAGCTCCGATGGCTGTAGGTAGAAAGAGTCAAAGGTTTGGGTTGGCAACTGCATCACAGGAGATGGTGGTGTAGGTAAGGGGGCCACATTAGTTATGTCACCTGGTTGGCTTAGTCGCTTGATTTTTTTAGGCCTGCTATGTGGAGAGCAGGCCTGAGGTGCACATGTATATCTTTAATGCATAAGTTACATGTCTATGATGTCTAAGGGGATGATGTTGAGGAGTCATAAAGATGATGTTCGTTACCAGCATGTTGGGCTGGGTGCCATTTCTTTACAAAGCAAGGATGGGAAAGTATACGCAATATAGGTATGTGTTTTTTGGATGATTGGTCTTTGCTGAGTAGAGCAGAGGGGGTCTAACACATCATTTGCATTTGGAGGACAATGTTTTGCTTTGAGGATGTTGTCACAAAGTTTTGGATGGTGGATTTAGGCATGTTTATGCTGGATGCAGGGGAGGACCCCCATAGTAGAAAAGTTACAGTTTGGTGTCAAGTGCCCAGTGGTTCCCCTATGATTAAGCTGAGGGACATTCAGAGGATCATAGACTTACCAGTATTATACAATGTCAATTTGCAGCTTCTAGAGACAGTAGGATATTGTCAAGTAATAAAAAGGGAATATATATTATTTTACACATTTATAGGTACTGGTGAGTCCTCAACTAAAATATGCAGTTCAAGAGAATAAAATATTGATACAATAAATGATTACTGGGTATAAATATACCAATAGCCCATAACGAACATTTTGTGATATCCTGTATAAATATAAGCGCCCACATTTATCCAAGGCCATTAATCTCTAGCCATTCGTTATTTACTATAACAGAAAGGAAAAGATGTATTCCTACAAGAAATTGTATTGGCAAACACTGTAGAAATATTTAAGAAAGGATTGGATAGTTTCCTAACAATACAAAATACATAGAGCTACTGCCATTAATAATACGGTATGGTATACTGGTTAATTGTCACGTTGGGGTCTGAATTAATTTTTTATATATTTTTTTAAATATTTATATTTATTTTTACCTTATATTTTTTTCCTCTGGATCAACTTGGGTGTGAAGATGAGAGGTCAAACAAGAAGGACATGTTTTTTTCGATCAAACAACTATGTAGCTATTGAGAAAAATAAGACTTTTACTGCGCTGTCCCTTTAATATAGTCTAATTTGTAGTGGTGCTGCTATTTAGGAAATTAGAGTCAATCCCTACCTCTTTGTGACTGAAAACAAATGATCCCTAGCGCAGAACACTGCAGATATACAAGATTCTCAATGTATCAAGGTTATGAAAACCATAAGGAAGAGAAAACAGTTAAAGGGTTAAAACCTGTCATTTAATAACTTAAAATAAAATAAACAAATATAATACAGCCAGAAAAGAAGTTATATAAGTGTGTAGACATGGATGATCAAAGGCTGCTTTAAAAATTTATTTGCATGCAAATGTTATCTCACATATACTGTAAAAAGAGTTTTTTTAGTGGATCCACAATAAAACTAAGCAACTGAATGTTACTATCCGATCCTCAACCAGGTACCTGGATTTTTAAATTGCTAGGAGACATAATTGTGAAGTCAACTCAGGGGCCAAAAAGACTTAATTAAATTCAGTACTCCAAAATGCATCCAAAATATTATTTGGTTGCTTAGTTTTATGCATGCTTTAAAAATAAATGACAAAATGTAAATAAAACAAAATATGAGCTTGCCAATTATGTTTTTCTTCTTAAAGTAAACAAATAAATTGTTTTGTTTGCTGTTTTACATTTCTGTTTGATCTTGCAGGTCTCACTACTAGCTTCAAAAACACAATATCAGATGACAATGACATGCTGTCTGTAGATACGTTTATTTATCACATCTAAATATAGATATATAATTGCTAAATCTTTCATATTTTGTTCTGAAAGTTATAATTCAAATTCAATTCTATTCAACAAAGTTCTAATTTTGATTAGCCAGCTTTTTGTGCTAGCCTTTTGAAATATTTAACGGGGATCAAGTATTGTACATAAACAATGAATCATGGTATGTTACTACAGCTGAAATCCACCATAAGATCAAGCAAACAAAGTCCAAACTAATTTTTGGTGTACATAGTATTTTAATGCAATTTAAAAAAGCACAATTAACTGATGGAAAGATGCATATATACTTTTATAGATGTTCGCAGGCCCCCCCGTGTTTCAGTTTGGGGACTAGTTTTTGTTCTACATTATCTTCATATTTTGGTGTTGGTTTTGGCCAAAAATTTTGTGCTTTGGTTTTGTATCTGGATTTCATTTAATAAAAATGTGCAAAATAGTTAAAATCATGTAATTTTGAGCTGTTTTCGGTCCAACATTATTATGTATAGCATTAACATTCATTTACAGTTTAATTTTTTAATAATCTCTTCACAACTGTAATAATTTTCACCAATTTTGGTCAAAGGCAGCGGCACAAATACATGGTAGTTTAATATAGGATACAATCCATATGAATTATAATGGCCTGTAAATTGCCCGGTATTTTGTGTTTGCGCTATTATGCTAAAAGGATAAGGAGTATGAAGTGGAAGCTAACGGCACTGCTGCTGATGGTGATATACCCATCCAGTGGGCTGTCACGGTCTTGTAGTCTTTTGATTGACCAGTACAGCTTGTCCATATATCCGTAGTTAAGCAGATAGTTGGTAAAATGGCATTTTCTAGGCACTGAATTACTTTTTGTTTAGCCTCTCAGCTGAGGAATTGCTGTTTGGGAGAAATGGAATCAAGATGGAATTTGGTAGTGTGTACACATAACCTCAACTATTCAGCTAAAACCTGATGCATTGATGGCAGAAATTGAACATACATCCAATGCTAACATAGCTGACAGAGCTTTAATGATCTTCAATGCAACAGGATGCTGGCTGTCATACTTGGTTCCTCTTGCAAACGTTTGCTTGACAGAAAATTGTTGTTTAAATCTATGCTTTCTCTTTTTGGTCCCCTTCTGTATTGATGTATCACCCCCAGCAGCAGCAGCAGCAGCAGCTGTAGCATGCAAGGATGTCTATTGGGAATCATGGATTGCATTAGGGGAGTCTGTTTGAATTGAAACATTGAATTCTGGACTAAATATTAATGATGAGGGGGATGATGATGAAGGTGTTGACGATGATAACTCCATGAGATGTCTATAAATTCATTCAATTGCTAGCTGATGCTGGGCTGCTTGTTACTATACACAATTTTCCACGTTTTGAAAATCTATTTGAATGAGCTTGCTGCAAAGGATGTAGCAGTGAGCAGGTGCCTAGATGGTCAACATTCCTCCATCTATTTACTGTGCCATCACAAATACTACATATGCCTTGACAAATGTTGTTTGGGTTGGGATAAAAATATTTCCAATCACAATAGGTACTTTTTTTGGTCTTATGCTCTGTCATGATAATGCGCTTATCAAGGACATGAGATGGTACCACTGGTGGCTACCTTAACTTCAACACAATCATCATCCTTCTCATTATCTTGTTCAAGTATAATACATTCCTTTTCAGATCCATAATTATCACCTTCATCTTTTTGCAAATTTGCAAGTTTCACATTTCTAAATCTTCATCATTGCTACTCATACTCATATTTCCAAATATTTGATAAATTTGGGAAGGGTCTGTTCTATAATTACAGTGTCAGAATCTGAAATGTCAGATTCACATTTAGCGCTCATGGATACCCTTAGACTCTCCCCAGGATTCTGTGAGTGCCCAAGTTGTTCTTCAGCCTCAGTGTTCTTTTCATGCACTGATGTGGCTGTTTTGGAGGTGACAGACCTACACTCAGAGAAGGTGCTGCATGAGAAGTTACTGAATATGCACAACCTAGTTGGGCACTCACTTTTGCAATGGTCATTCTAGTACATGTACCAACAGTAGAAGGAACCCTACTAGCAAAAGATGGCATCGTCTAAGCCTTTTCTTGCCAATATGGGTGGTGTATGGAATGTTAGCAATTTTTATTTTTGGGGGCAACTCACAAGAGAAACTTTTACCTTGATCCGTGCATTAAGAGCTGATATGTTTTCTTTGAAATTGACAGTGTTTGGATTTTGAGCACCCTTCTTTACACTTTGATACCGCATTAACTTTTTTACTAGCAGAGGTCGAAAAAGTACTACTACTGCCAGTACTGGATTTGGGATGCTCCTGATATGTAGACTGATCCATGGCTGACAAGAGGAGCAATGCTGCTAGAAGTTGGAGCTACTTGTAGTTGCCACCACATCAAGTGAACTCTCAATCGCATATGGAAAGGAGGGAATGTTACCTTACAATTCTTCTGACACTGTTCCACAATATAATGTCACTGAAACTGCCACTCACAAAATTGCTTTCAGCTCAAAACACTTTATATATATATATATATATATATATATATATATATATATACATATATATATATATATATATATATATATATATATAAACATATAAATATATATACAAGTTAACCCGTGCATGATACTCATGCATTCTAGTCAAATCAAGCTACTTAAGGTGTTAAAAATGTTCTTGTCATGCATTTGGGCCATAGCCCAGGCCTCCTCAGGGGGAGAGCTTTACCGTCCCGACGCAAGCGCCCTTTTTTAACGTGGTTTTGTCCACATGTCACCACCTCATAATTTTTCTCCATCACCTCATCTTTCATCTTTATCGCCACATCTATCAGATGTCTATCCAGACACAGGGATCTCTCTCAGCGGTCCTGAGTATCACACTCCTCTCACTTTGTCACCCCCGGCAACCACCAACCACTCCCCACTGTCACCCCCGGCAACCACCAACCACTCCCAACTGTCACTTCTCCTTCAAGAAATATATATATATTTTTTAAAAATCTTTATAAACACTTTTAACAATTAACAAATTAAATTAACAAATTAAAAACATCTTAGTATACCAAATGTCACGGGCACTAGGAGTCTTTACCCAGTATCACCCGCTGATGGTCTTATCAGAGCAGTTGAGTTGGTATATGATACTCTGCTGGCAGGGTGATAATGGAACTGGAAACAGCAGATGGTTAGAGAATGCTCAGAAAGTCTATGACTAGCAGCACTGGTAAACAATAGGTAACTGAACACGAGGATCTGGATGGACAAGGACACGTGAGGGTAGTCAGTGGTCTGCGCACGGCAAGTTGTACCACTGCTATAGTGAGAAGAATGTCCAGGAGTAATAAGGAGGTGGAAGTCAGTGGTTTGCCTCTAGCAAGTTGTACCACTGAATATATATGTGAGGAAGAACACGAGGAGATAAATGCAATGCAGAGTCTACACGGGTACACTGAACTTGATCCCACGTTGAACTGCACACAATAATAATAATGAATGAACAGCACTGCACAGATAAACAAAGTCACTAGAATAGTCCAGCAAAAGGAAACACAGTCAATAATAGCAATAGTCTCAGAGGATGGAAACTCTGGAGGAGAACAACTCAGTCCAGCTGGATATGCAATACACCAGCACAGTCAATGAGAAGTATGCATACTGTGGTTCAGATGAGCAGGCTGTTAGAGATAGCTGCAGGGATACCTGAGCGGCAGGGAACAGACGAGATGAGAAGTACTTGCAGAATGGAAGCGGCAGGTAGGTGCAGTGCACTGTAGGTAGGCCAGCAAGGACGACAAATACTCAGGAAGCAGTAGTATATCGAATTGAACAGCAGGAGACCACGGGAGAGTTGAAGCGATGTAGCAGAGCTGGAAGCCGAGGAGCGTAGACTCGATGCTAACAGGCAAGTTGACACAAATGGACACACTGTAGAAGCAGTAGGCAGCGGGTCAGCTGACGGCAGGTAGAATGCAGACTGGAGCGCTGAGACGAGCAGAACTCTGTAGACACGCTGAAGTAGCTAACAGGAATCAGCTGGAACAGTAGCGATGTAACACAGGAGAGTTTGCAGTAATCTGTAACTGTAGGTATACGGAGGCAGCGGATAGGAATCAGCTGCTGAAGACACTAGGAACACGAGGAATAGAAGTGGTCTGGAAACCACAAACGGCAAACAGGAATCAGCATCAGCTGAACACACGAGCAGGCACTGGAACACCTTCAGAGACTCATGAGGAATGAGACTCCAAGATCAGGCAACGTGGTATTGACCACAGGTGCTTAATATAGGGAGTGTTGCCTGATCAGCCAATTAAGTTAAAGGAACAGAACTGAAGGTTAAAAGGGACTGCACATGCGCAGTACCTCATTATAATGGACGGACACGGTTCCTAGCTACCTTAGAAGTAGCACTCACAGTCCGGTGAGTGACACCAAATTTCAGCCATTTCTGAGTTTTTTTTTCCACACACAATAAGAATTTAGTAGGTCAGTGTATAACTTCGACCAGCAGGTGGCGCTGCAGCTTGTTTTTTTGTCCACACACACACAGACTAACACACGCCACTAGGCTTTTATATTATAGATATTTTTTTTATTTTTTTTTCTCTTGTTGGCAGGGGGGGGGAGTTGCTCAGAGCCAATGAACATCCTGTTTTTTCTCCACTAAATAGTTCAGATGTCTTTGCTATATATACTCGAACATCAAGTAGCCGCTACTCTAAACTCCGACACCCAATTGGCCAGCACACAATTCTAGCAGACTGACCTCTACATAAACTATAGTAAAATCACAGCTATGGCTTGTGTGACGAAATGAGTGTGATAACCCTGTGAGCATTCGGTTTCTCATTTCTCACATAATGTGGATTATAGCAAGTACTTTTTATAGCCCATGCTTTTGTTCCCCAGCTCACAGACTATAACTGCATTGTCAAATAACATGTGGCTAAGGGGACATTGTAGTTCAGTGTACATATGTATATTGTATATTGATGACTTGCAGTAAGGTTGCAATTTATTGTCTTTAAAGTGAAGCCAGGGGGATTTTGGGCAGGGATAAGGTTGTAAGATGCTGGAGTGGGAAAACTAATTAGTGTCCATTGTTCTCACCAGGCTAGTCCAGACAGGCCACCTAACAGGGGAGGTTTTGTGAAAGGACAGCTCATCTTCACTCCCCTCTCCAACCCCCCCTAGTCCAGCACTGACCAATGGTTAAGGAGAATAGACCCAGGGGTTTGCAGAGGGAGGGGAAAGACTGTGGAAATTAGACCCGAGATATAAGGAGTCACTCCAAAGTGGAAGGGTGTTCATTCTGGGATTTCATTCATGAAGACTGCAAGATATAGCTTTTGAGTTGTCGTTCTCTAACTAAAGTCTATATATGCAGCTGAGAGAGATCCATGGGTTGTGAAGTCTGGACAGCCAGGTGATTATATCTCCTTAAGCTATTGGGGTAAGGACAGATAATGTGGTAAACTGGCCTGGCATTTATTTACTGTGTGTACTTAATATTCTAGTGTTGTTTGTATGACAATAAAGATACTGTTGTATTTTTATAACTGCATTTGCCTGAGTGACGATACGAATCCCAGAAGGTACTGGGTAGGCTTCCCTGGCATAGGAAGGTACCCGTGGTTGGCCAGCCAGCGTGAAGTGGGTAGGATTGGGCCAGATAAACCCGGTAACTTCACAGCTTGCTATATAGTTTGCCTCTTTCACCCTGTACCACCCTTTACAAGTGTTTTTTTAGGCACATAACTGCAGTCACCTTCCTCCCCACATACTATCACTTCTATAACTGCAAATGAGAACAGGATAGAGGGCAATATACAAAACACATTGTTCGAAAACCTGCAAGATCCAACATTTTAATGGAAATTATGTTATGCCTCGTTTCCAGATCCAAATTTGGCACGAGAAACCACGTTATGACGTGAATCAACTCGGGACCCAAAAATTTGGATATGTCGGATTTAACTGACTCTGAACCACTCATCTGTAATATATAAACATCAAGCATGATGATCTCTGACTGATCACAGAGATATATAACCCCATCCACACTTCAACATGATACAATCACCAAACATAAAAGTACTCTCATTAATAGCTTCCACAGTGTAGAAGTCAGTAAGAATTCCTAATGACAATCATTCAGCACTAATAGAGCTAATATTAAACACTATTAGGTGGCATTATTGCATTTACAAGGTATACGTGTCCTACTGATATAGAACATTTCAACATCACGATCAGCCAGATCTGCTCAATACACATTAATTTCCATAGATCATGTTGACTGGCCATCTAAATTAAGGGATAATACACACATTCAACACACCACATCAATCATGCTGCAAGGCAAAAATGTACAAAAATCTAGGGAAATCATTGTCAAGGTGCAAATTGTCTGCTGTTTACTTTCCATGTGCCTCAAAGTATGACTAGGTCTTCACAATGCATATTAGACTTTCTGAATTTAAACATATTGAAGAATCTGTGATGCTGGATGAAAACTAAATTGCGCTATAAGCAATCATCAGCAGCAGCTATTCAATCAGGAAACAGATCTAGACAGAAAATTATACAATTGCATTAGATTAGGGGATAAATTGCTTATCTATTAGACATCAGTTACTTTGGAAAGAGTAGGTGCCTGTCTGGTATGTAATCGCACCCTCCCCTGCCATACATTCTTCATACTAACACAGGGATGCACACATACTGTCACGAGCCGCGGTGGCCGCGGGCACCGCCGCGACTCAGTTCCTGCTTCCTCTGACGTCCCGGCTGTCGCTATGGCAACCGGGACGGCACTTCCGGAAATCCGGCCCGACCGTTGCCAGGGCAACGGCTGGACGCCAGGAGCTTTACCCAGGCGCTCTGGGCGCAATAAAACAGCTGGGCACATGCGCAGTCTAGCGCAACCTATTGGAAATTAATCAGGCAGGGGCTGTGACTTGTTTCAGAGCTAGGCTCTGATTGGCTAGCAGGGGTATTTAGGGCAGTGAGGACTGAGCCTCACTGCCGGTTATAGCGTTCTGTCCTCAGCTCTGCTACCTGCTTGTGCTCTTTGTTTGGTTACCATTACCGTTGATTGACTACCCGTTTTGACCTCTGCTTGTTCCTGGACCTTTGAACCCTCGCTTCTGACCCTGACCATTTGCCTGAACTCCGGATTTTGCTCCTTTCGCTTGTGCACCTGACCTTTCGCCTGTCCCTGGATTTCGTACCTATGCTAGTGTCCCTTTGACCTTGGATCTCTTCCTCACTTCGGCCTGCCTACCACTCACTCCTGGGTTCTCCTTTAAGTCAGTACACGTTGCTCGACCCTCGGTCAGTCCGCAGCCAAATCTGTCCCCACCACTAGGGGCTCCAGTGAATACCGAGCCTTCAGAGTAGTTACCAAGTTTCACTGTACTGGCTTGGGAGTTCCTAACACATACATTGCAATAATTTATTTTACTGTTGTGTTTCCTGATGGCTCCTACCTAATAAATCCCATCTCTTGCAAGTGTATTACTAAACCACATCCCTAGTTAGTGTCACACTAAGCCATACTTGCCTACTCTCTTGGAATGTTCAGGAGATTCCTGAATTTCAGGGAGTTCTCCCAGACTCCCAGAAGAGTAGGCCACCCTCTTCGATCCCACACAAAGTTTTTGAAAAGAGGGCAGTTTGGACCACTATGACTTGATTTGCTGCGAAGAGTGTCATCATGGCACCTCCCCATGCTGCATCACATCATCAGTTGGGGGCACATTGTCAGACGTCTCCCACTTTCCTCTTGGACCATCCCATCGGGATTTTGTAAAAAAAAAAATAATACATTTCTAAATGTATTATTTCATTTTTACTAAGCACTGCAATAAAGAAATAGCCAAGCTTAATAGACAAGATATCTGATTTAGAAAATTCACAATCTGATAATCTGATAATGGTTCTGCATGCTATTGAAAGACTTAGATGCTTTCTGCTCAGAATAGATAGGAATAGGAGTGATGAAAGTAAATATCCAGCATCCAGTATCCATCGTAATGGTGCCGTACATAAACTGTTTGTTTTGCAGGAAATTTAAAGTGAAAAATGTAAAATTATATTAGAGCCCAAAGACTGCAATTCCAGTTTTATTGTGCAAAGTAATTCATTTGCCTGAAACTCCAAAATGCATCTCCATGTTAAATAGGATGCCTGAGCTATTTACCCTAATGCAAAGTAATTCATTCTTCATGAAGAGTAAATTTTCCAATTACAATGACAAAAAAATAAAGAGTATCAGGAATGTGCAGAAAGATGAGAAAATGTTTTAAGCAAAAAATGCAATTTACATCCATCATGTATTCATAAATGAAATAATTATAAAATATTCAGTTCATGCTGTCACTAGCTTAAGGTGTTTGTAGATTGTTACAATTTAGACATGCTATAGTACCTTTTAGAATTACGTTGTGAAGGAATTTGGCTATCACATGCAAATTTACTGGTATCTAGTTTTTTCTATTATCAGTAGATCATATAGGACAATGTCTAGGTAGGTTGAAATAAAAGTTGATAATTTTATTACAGAGCAAATTTTATAACCTGCTACTTATACTGCAATAAAGGCATTTCAGCCGACCGTCAGTTTCAAATTTTCTCTGTTTCTGCCTCACTTTTGTCTCTTTTAAACTCTATTAACAACTTAACAAAGACACATACAGTAGCAATTGACATGTGACTAATCATAATTCTAACACAGCAACTTAACCCTGTTGCTCTGTTTGTGTCTACTATAAAGATGCTCTGTTCGAGTCAATAGACCCGTAACATAAAATTGCGCTTTTTGTTATTATTAAATAAAAGGACTAACTTTTTTTTGGAGTTAAATAAAGATTTTATTCTTTCAACAACAAAAAAACAATATTAAAAACAAAATGCAAACATTTTGGAAAAATTGTTTAATATATGTATTTAGTCGTTTGTACAATTTGGGCAGTAATATATAACATGGGATTTACAAATATGTTTGTTGCACTTGGTATATGTAACGTGTTTTATTATCATTTTTTGACAGACAAAATTTGCATCAGGCAAGTTTGACTGCTCTAACTCTCTCTCTCTTACTGGTTGAGGATCACGAGTAGGTGATGTATATTCTTCACAATTTTATATGACTCTTCTGTCCGTGGTATATATTGTCTTGAGGAAATATGGGGCCTGATGAGTGCTTTTCCAATCCCTTCCAAAAATATTCTCCTCTTGGTAAGTTTCTTATCTTTCCAGTTGGGGTTTATGGAAGTCCACAGGACAAAGGCATTGTTGCAGTTACATCAATGATATTATAAAACATTATCATTGGTCATTGGTTTGCTTTTCGTTTGCAAGTGTACGTGTTCACAAGTTGACTTAGGTTGTCCACTGTGCCTTTTGTCACCTTATAGTACAAAATTATGTTTAGCTTCTTGTCTGGCTTATCAGTAACTCCTTTGTCATTATGTAAGGTGTTCAAAAGAATCCCTACCATTGTGTTTCCAATTAAATAAAAAGATAAATTATGCACCTGCTTATTCGTAATTTGCTGAGGTACTTTCGGTTTATTTTTTTTTACAGTAGTAAATAGGGTTATGTTTCATTTGAACATAAGATATGCCAGATTTATGAGGTTAAAGAGTTGTCGCACATAACATTGTACCCTCTTAGTTCACTTGTGAGATCTGCCACAACTCTCATCCCTTGGTTTGTTTCCGGTCTTGTTCCTGGCTCTTTTTCAGTATAAACTTGCAACTTCAGAACATATGATTATTTTAGTATCACACAAAGTTCAGATTTTCACACCATATTTCTCTGGCTTAGAAGGAATGTATTGTTTGAAAGGGCAGTGCCCGCTAAATGCAACAATTAACCATAGTGGATATTGATTGTACACAGATCAATATCAAACTGAATAGCAGTCACTTCAAGCCGTGTATTTATAGCCAAAAGGGAGAAACAAGAACAGACTTGCAGAAATATCCTGTGGACTTGTTCAAATTTGTACAACTGTGTGAATACGTGAAATACTGACATACTTTCAATGTAAGACAATGAACCGACATTGTATTCATAATTTTTGAATTTTTGTTGTTGAAATAAATTGTTTTTGAGGCTTATATGGTCACTCACTGGTATAATGTTCATGTTGGGTTATATTGACCTGTATATTAACACTAACTACTCATAGCTTGTAAAAAAAAAGAAAAAAGAAAAAAAAATGTTTCATCATAACTATAACTATTTTCCATAAAAAAATAAAAGTCATGACATACGGAAATCATAGTTGCTTAAATGACGAACTGGCACCAAAATGAATTTTGTTTTGTGTCAAATAGACAACAGGGTTAGCAAACACTTATGTACATCTGGATCTGAGTTCTTCATGCTTGGGTTTTGGTAAGTTTCACCTATCATTTTGACAGTCTCATAAACATGCAAACATAATAATATCACATTCTACTAGGTAGTAGTGTCTGACCATCAATTTGATTATCTCTAGCATTGATATTCTCAGAAATTTGTAAAATTGTCTTTGCATTTCACTGTTGGTTGAGCTGCTGGCTCTCCAAAATCCTCTAACAAACGGCACAAGCAAATAACCTATTAGCTAGCAAAAGATGTTAAAACATTATGCCACTGTGGATGATAATACAGTTGACACTTCCTTTCTGATTTGAAATTGTAGCCACAGGAGACACCAACTCAATTCATGTCCACAATGCCTACGAGTTTAAGATATTTTGCTGACATCTTAAGATTGTTAATTCTGTTTAAGATAGTTGTATTAGGTTATTAAGATTATAATCATAAAATACTAGTGCAAAAGGGAATAACATCAGATACAAAAGATGCTCACAACAAGGGCACATCAAATAGACTAGGGCACAGTTTCTCTTCACCCGCCACAAAGATCCAAATGACACTTCAAGTGCTGTAATTAATATGGTAATTTCAATGCTGGCTTTTTGCTCGTGGCTCAGGGAGCCGCGAGCAGAAATCTGTGTTAATATTACCGCATTAACGTGATACACCTAGCGTGGCGTTATTCTGGGGGGGAATTGAATTTCCCCCTAACTGTAGACAGCAGTTGACAGTAGATATATATATATATATATATATATATATATATATATATATATATATATATATATAAATTAGTGTATGGCAGTAACACTGCATCCAAAGCTTACGTTATTAAGATATATTATTTCTCTATGCATACAAAAAATAGAACAATAGGCTGAATTTTTAACAACTCACTATGTACTTCTTATATAATCTATGTCTACAACATTAGTAAAATATAATAAAAGACTTCCTCTAAGCGCTCCCTCTTGGCTGCGGCCATAGTGTAAACATAGGTACCACAAAGTCCTTAAATATCAACGATAACAAAAGTTCAATACGCACACAGGCGTATACCAACAAGTATAAGTAAAACACAACATAAGAGTTCTTAAATGATGAATAACGATTACCAGTCCTTTTGTGAAAAAAGTCAAAGGTGGAAGAATTATATGTGACAAATCTCCGATTGATCGGGAGATCATATATGACTTCAAGATATCTATGCCTTTTCACATTTCAGTTGTATTTCCCCATGTACGGCCATGCAGTAATCAGAAAAAAAGAAAAAACAAATATATGTGTACTATATCCAAATCCAGAGAGCCACATGTCACTTGTGCTATATAGTAACCATAAGGGTCTAAGAAGCCCAATGATGTATACACTCGGATATAGTATGTAAGGTGGTGGATAGAATATTCAACCAATCATAATCCTAAACCACGTAAATCAAAACAATAAATGTGATGGCAGGGCTCATGCCCTTTTAATTACACTTACTTAATGTAACTGCCTGCTGGTCTCAGAGCCCCTGTTATATACACTGACAGGGGCTCTGGGATACAGTGATACAGTGAAAACAATACAGATGATTTGGTATGTTTCCATAGGTTCAGGCTTCAGGAGGGTCCAGTGTAAGGCAGTCCATAGATCAGTTCAAATGAGGGTCAACTTTCCAAGGATGGGGGTCAGCTCTCCAGAGGATGAATACTAATTTTCCCGCCAAAGACTAGTTTAAACTAGTCTATTGGCATTACAGAGACAATATCATTCTAACCATTCATTCCCTATCATCCATAACTAGCATACGCAATGTGCGATCCTTTCGACGAATGAACCGGACGTCTGCGGATAAATAGGGGATTAGAATGATACCAAACATGACATGCTTCCTGTGACCTGAACTTTAAATATCACTAAAGTGCATATAACGGTACAATATTTAACTATAAACGAAATAAGATTTGTTCATAAATGGCTGTGGATTGGAACTATAATAAAAAATGAACTATATACAAGTGAATGTGTAATTGCGAGTGTATGTGTGCGTTATTTATCGTGCGATTACGCCATGACACGTGGTGTACTGATCGCAATCGCACGGTAAAACAATATTAATCAATATACTTTCTTTTATCCAATTATTCGACTTTGACAGTTGAATATTCTATCCACCACCTTACATCCTATATCCGAGTGTACACATCATTGGGCTTCTTAGACCCTCATGGTTACTATATAGCACAAGTGAGATGTGACTCTCTTGATTTGGATATACTACACATGTATTTGTTTTTTCTTTTTTTCTTCTATATGATTACCGCATGGCCGTATATGGGGAAATACAACTGAATTGTAAAAAGGCACAGATAACTTGAAGTCATATATGGACATTTGTCACATTCTTCCACTTTCAATTCTTCCACCTTTTACTTTTTTCACAAAAGGACCTGATAATCGTTACTGATCATTTAAGAACTCTTATGTTGTGTTTTACTTATACTTGTTGGTATGCGCCTGTGTATGTATTGAATTTTTGTTATCGTTTATATGTCTTCAACATTGTCTAAAGAATTGGAAACATTCACTTCTTATCTATGGTTACAGTCTATACAAAATTCTCTCACTCAAATTTTACCTGTCCATTGATTATATTCTTTCTGGAATGGTCTTTTCCTCTGCACAAGGTATATAACTCTGGAAAGATTGCCATGCTCATTCTGTTCCTCTTGGAGTTCCTTTAAATACAACTTTGAAAGTGATACTTGTACTGGTTTTATCATACATCTCCTTCTAGAAATATGGCCTGCAGATGATTTTCTAGCACTGCCTTAACTGTACCACTTGTAAGCAAGTTGTCAATTATGTTGGTTCCTGAACATTTACTGAAAATCTAAATGACCTATGAAAAGTAACATTATAAGTGGTTTTACACTTTTTTTTATAGTTGTCAGAAATTCTTGGCAAGTCTACCTACCAGCTTTAAGTGTATTTTTACATATTAATAGCAAGCGTGAGAGACATTGTTGATACTAATGAAATTCATCTATATGTATGTTTGGGACTATACCCTACTGCCGACAGTGGGTTCTGGTGACATGTTTCACACCATGAGTGACAGATAAATTGTGAATTTTCCCCTTTGATTAGGACGCTGTATAAACATATGTAATAATATAGCCTAACCACAATAAGTATAAAAAAAAAAGTATAAATAGACATACTTTAGAATCCTTATTTCTGTCACCCTACCCATGTATTATTGCCCAGTTAAGAGTTTCAGGAATCCCAAAGACATTGGCTAAAATTCATTTGACAAAAAGAACAACTTACTTCTCATAATATATGTTTACATCTGAAAGTAAGCAGATAAAATGTGTCAATAACATATACAGGCAAAAAGAGACCACTAGAAGGACCAAACTCTCTAGAATAAAAGCTAGTAAAAAAAAATGTAATGTCAGTGATAATAAAAAGTAATAATAAAAGTCCCCCTTTCATGGGAGTCACTTCAAAGACAGCGCAAAATAATTACTACAATGAGTACAACATAAAAAGAAAATCAACAGCGCCTGGGTAGAGTGCTACTATATAGATTGCCAGAGATCATATGCAATTAACTGAGTTAAATATGCATAAAAATGTAATATTTATTGATAAAATACAAACCTTAAATATATACAATAAATAAAAAAGCTGAAAATGCTCCTTTATAAAGAGAAGAGATGAGAGAATTCAAAAGATCCAATTTCCAGTTTGGGGGGGTGAGGGTATCAGTTGGCTACTGAGAGTTTCTCAATGATGTAGCATTTTCCCACAAAGATTACTTGAAAGAATGTGTGAGTATAGTTCTTCCATTTCTGCATTTTATTTCTGTTTATTGTTAGAAACTGTTATCACTACTTTTATTCAATAAGCACTGGGATTTTATCTCATATTAATTCCCATTTATTAGTGTTCTTAAATCCTTCATGTGTCAGATAGACTTTTTATAACACCATATTTTATTGCTTATTTGTCACTCTGATTAAAATAGATAGGAATTGCATTTTTTGACAGGGAATAAATGAATTCTTCCTAAGAGGGAAGAAGATCTTGAACCAAATTTAGTAGGGGCAGGAGTTGTGTTTAATAGTGATTTTAATATAGATTTTGGGAGATTTTAGTAATTTATAGACAGTCTTGTGTTGTGTTAATTAACCTTTTCATACCACATGTCATACAGGCCCAAGTGAGTCTTGCTGAGAGATTGCACTAATTTCAGGGTGTGGTGGTTTGTAGAGCCTCAGGATTAATCAAATTTATATGTTAGAGCTGATGTCTGGGAAAACTTCTACCTGTCTGGTCAAGAAGAAATTGTGCACTCCTTCATATATCAGCCAATCTGCAGTTTAAATAATTATAAGTTAGTTTAGGTTTCACTGTTATGAGTGCAGTTTACATTGAAAACAGAATATTGACATACAGCCTTGATACTTACATGTAATTCCTGCTTAAATAATTTGATACGCAAATTTCTACTTTATTGAACTATATTGTCTCACAAGTAAACCCGTGCATGATACTCATGCATTCTAGTCAAATCAAGCTACTTAAGGTGTTAAAAAAGTTCTTGTCATGCATTTGGGCCTAGCCCAGGCCTCCTCAGGGGAAGAGCGTTACTTCCCGACGCAAGTGCCCTTTTTTAACGTGGTTTTGGCCACATGTCACCACCTCATCATTTTTCTCCATCACCTCATCCTTCATCTTCATCGCCTCATCCTTCATCTTCATCGCCACATCCTTCATCAAGCTACTTAAGGTGTTAAAAACTCCCCACTGTCACCCCCGGCAACCACCAACCACTCCGAACTGTCACTTCTCCTTCAAGAAATATATAGGTCAGTGTATAACTCTGCCCAGCAGGTGGCGCTGCAGCTTGTTGTTTTTTTTTCTACACACGCCACTAGGCATTTATATAGTAGATTAAGTGTGTTACTTGTGATAAATATGATTAATATAGTAAATTGTCAAATCCAATTATATTATCTTTTAATTTGATGGTGATTTTTCATCTTCCTCCATTAGATCACTTATTTTTTTCCATTCTGGCAAAAATGATTAACAATGAAGCTTGCACGTGTCCAAAAATACTTTCAAAGTGCACAGTATGGTACAATTAAGAGAACAACCATTTTTTTCTTTTGTGGTGGAAAGTGCGTTGAAATTATATTCCACTATTATTTTGTTTTGTGTAAATAAAAAATATCTATTCTATTCGGATATGATTTTTTTGGTTTGTTTTAGAATATGTCAACTAGTCCCTAATATTTAATATTCTACAGATATTAGAAAAGATTCTGAGAGCCTTATCATTGGTTTTACCGAAATAATCCCTAAAGCAGTAGTTGCTCACAAATGCAAACTTGGGATTTTCTCTGTTTGAAGCTATTGGTCAGTTTGTTTGAGGCTGCTTTCTTGATCTACCCATCTTAAATGGTTAAAAATTGACTTTACATCTTTTGAAGAACTCACAAAGTGTCTGCTTACATAGAACTTGACTGAGGGTTTCCAATTATTTCAATTTTTAATCTTGCTAAATATACAAAATTATGGAGATGCTTTTAGGTATGATAAATAGCAAATAAAAAGCAAAGAAGTATTACTTCTATAATTTATATACAAATATATATACTCTTTAATCTCATTTTGTTCCATGAAACACTTCCTCAAATAATCAAATATAGAAAATGTTTCAATTATTTCAAAAATGTAAGCTAAATTCAAGCAAGGTGAACAGATTTGACCATGTTCAAGCATGTTTGAGCTTGTTCAAGTTTAAATGGTGTTTAACATTTTCAACTAAAACAAAATTCCAACTTGTTGCTGACTGTTAAAAAGCTACTATAAAATCGTCTCCAACTTTGAATGTAAATTTCAAGCTAATTATTAGCTTAGCAGTTATAAACTTCGTATCCATAGTAAACCAAAATTTTATTTCAATATTTTATATATTAGTTTAAATAAAAGACTGAGGTTGTTGAACCAGGCCAATTCAATTGCATTCCTAACTGGTTTGAATAGTTTGTATAATCATTTCTACTTACCCCTTTGCTATTGCGACAGTGCACTCTTCTACATTAAATCCTACTGCACTTGCACTGCAGGTTATCCAGTTGCAACTTACAGTACTTTTTCCTCTCCCAGCTGGTTTTCACAGGCTCTTTAACCCCTTTGCTGTTGAGGCTTTTCTCACCCCTATAAGCTTATTTTGGCACTTTTTCGGCTGATAAAATTTCAACACGGCCATACAAATTATAACATTTTGGTTTTTTTCATAAGACTTTGAATTTTCAGAAAATACCATTAGCCTTCTTATATAGCCTGACAAAAAGAAGAAATTCTACCTAAAAGTGTTTTTTAAAAGAACTGAATTTGCAAGAAAGTGAACTAAAAGCGTGATTTTTCTTTTAAGCATCACCACAGTATACTTTGGGGTTTTTGCTTTAGTATTAACCCACCTTTCCAAAACACCAAGAAGCAGAATTCTACACATTTTGCATGAATATGTAGGAACAATATGAATGGATATACCATGTTTTTAAGATAGACATCCTAACAAATCAAATGAGGGTAGCCTTGTTTATACGAAGGTAGGATGAGGGATATATGAGCATTACACTCCCTTCCCATCTCTGGACTTATTAACACTTTCTTGGTGATCAGCAGACAATTACTATTAAAGGGGATATTTGGGTATGCAGAATAAATCCTCCCATTATTTTTTCTGTTTAGCACTTTAAGTGCTGGGATTTACTCCATCCATTTATTCATAGAGGATTTTACTTAGTGTACCTTTTAGCTAGGTCCTACCAGCTTTATCTATAACCTGTATGCAGATACAACAGAAAGCATTGTGTATTCTCTTATAGAAATTAATTGTTAGTGTCTGAATGGGGCCACCTTGTTGCAGTAGATGGGCATTTGCAGGGCCTGATTAAGGGTTCCAGCCGCCCCAGGCTAACACACTGGTTGCCGCCCCCCCCCCCCCCCCCATCCGCGCGCCTCCCGCCCCCTGCCCCAACCAATACCTATATTTCCATATTTATACATATATATATGCACACGATTGTAAAGTATTACTTAATACATAAAAACACACAGGCCCTGATTCATTAAGGAAAGGAAATCCAAAAAAATTGTAACTTTGCACATAGGCAAAACCATGTTGCATTGGAGAGGGATGTAAATTAAAATGTGGGGACAGGTTTATAGTTGGTGGTAGAGCATGTCCTAGATCAACTTTAAATTGCAGTGTAAACATAAAGCTATCAAGTATTCGTGTGCTACATGAAAAAACAGCCAGTATTTAACTTATGTGCAAAATAATAAACTAATATGCATCCCTTGCATTGTAACATGGTTTTGTCCAGGTGAAAACTCACTTATTTTTTTTTAATTACTTACATTCATGAATCAGGCCCACATTAGTTTGAAAACACATTATAATGTCACTAAAGTAAAAATCCACATTCAAAGTTATACAGGATGCGCTGTTCTCTCTTACCTGATCTTGCAGTGTAGACTACCTGATGTTCTCTCTTGTTCTTGAAGTGTTGTTGTCAGTTGGCTTCTGGAACACTGGGGTCCTATACTGAAAATTTTCTAAAATGCAAATGTGAACAAACCCTGAATGATTCAAACACAACACTCCATTATGACCAGATAAAACAACCCTTTAGTACAGGCATATATAGATAATAAAAGATATGCAAATTATTTATAATCATATACTAACATCTACCAACCCCTGACAGTCAGTTAATTAACCCCCCAGCCCTTAGACAATTTATAATTTTTATGCCTCCTGCAGCTTACCCCCCCCCGCGTCATGATATGTGCCACTGACCCACCCATAGAGAATAATAAGTAAAGCCACTGAGCCTATTATCCCACCCCCAGTCATGATCTGTGCCACTGCCCCCCATTAATTATTTGTGCCTAAAAATATGATAATCCTTCAATGCTGCCAGTGCCAGTCCCCCCCCCCCACATTGTGCCTGAAAATGCCAGGTTCTTTCCCCCCATATTATGGCTGAAAATGCTCTCCTGCTCCCCCACCCCATATTATGGATAAAAATGCTCTCCTGTCCCCCCCATATTATAGATCAAAATGCTGTCCTGCTCCCCCCCATATTATAGATCAAAATGCTGTCCTGCTTCCCCCCCCCATATTGTAGATCAAAATGCTCTCCTGCTCCCCCCCATATTATAGATCAAAATGCTCTCCTGCTCCCCCCCCATATTATAGATCAAAATGCTGTCCTGCTCCCCCCCATATTATAGATCAAAATGCTGTCCTGCTTCCCCCCCCCATATTGTAGATCAAAATGCTCTCCTGCTCCCCCCCATATTATAGATCAAAATGCTGTCCTGCTTCCCCCCCATATTGTAGATCAAAATGTTCTCCTGCTCCCCCCCCCCCCATATTATAGATCAAAATGCTCCCCTGCTCCCCCCTCATATTATAGATCAAAATGCTGTCCTGCTTCCCCCCCCATATTGTAGATCAAAATGCTCTCCTGCTTCCCCCCATATTATAGATCAAAATGCTGTCCTGCTTCCCCCCCCCATATTGTAGATCAAAATGTTCTCCTGCTCCCCCCCATATTATAGATCAAAATGCTCTCCTGCTCCCCCCCCATATTATAGATCAAAATGCTGTCCTGCTCCCCCCATATTATAGATCAAAATGCTGTCCTGCTTCCCCCCCCATATTGTAGATCAAAATGCTCTCCTGCTCCCCCCCATATTATGGATCAAAATGCTGTCCTGCTTCCCCCCCATATTGTAGATCAAAATGTTCTCCTGCTCCCCCCCCCCCATATTATAGATCAAAATGCTCTCCTTCTCCCCCCCCATATTATAGATCAAAATGCTGTCCTGCTCCCCCCCCATATTATAGATTAAAATGCTCTCCTGCCCCCCCCCATATTATAGATCTAAATGCTCTCCTGCTCCTCCCCATATTATTGATCAAAATGCTCCCCGGGCAGCCATTGACTTACCTGCCTCCTGTGAAATGCTCCTCTGTTGTTCTCCGTTGGCGGTGTTTGTCCTTTTCTTTCACTGCGGGCACGGTGTGTCTGATTAGTGTGGTCTCGTGAGATGTTAACATCTCACGTGACCACACTGAACAGCGCACCGCGGCCGCAGTGACGGCAGCAGCTGACAGCCCCTTCAACATATACTATGGAGTATGGAGTCATAGGCGGACTCCATACACCACAGGCGGCCCCGGGACCCGTTAGGAAAGATTTTCGCGGGCGGGCGGGCGGGGTTTTTAAACGAAAAAAAAAAAAAATTTAAAAAATTAAAAAATCTTTAAAAAAAAAAAGAAAAAATCTTTTTTTTTATTACCCAGCGCTGCTGCGCCCCCCCCCCGACCCCGCGCCCCAGGCTGCAGCCTGGTCAGCCTGTTGGCTGATCAGGCCCTGGGCATTTGCAATTTTATCAAAATGTGCACTGAGAACCTTTTGTTTATTTAAGATATTATATTGTATATAGATGTTACAGTCTAATATGCAAATGTTTGTTATTTTGATTAAAATGCCTTTGATGTTTAAAGTGTGCTGCTACATTCTTGTCCTTCACTTTATCAGTTTTGATTAATTTCCTCAATGCATAAAGAGTTCTTTTTTACTTTAATTGCTACTTTTTTTTATGTTGTTTTATTATTCATTAACTACTCCCCTAGTAAAATATTTTAGATTCTGAACTAAACATTTTCTCACAGTTCAAATTTTGGTTCTTGCATTTCTATGCCATTCAAGTATCCACAAAATGTTCATGACCTTTTATAATTTTATTGTACAAAGTCAATTACTGTGCTGGCTGTGAATTACTACTTCCATGGGGAAGATAGAGAAATCAATTTTAAATTTTGCTTGAGCATTCAACATTATGTTACTTTCAGTAAATATGTCTACAGTAAATAATCAATGATCCTGACTTTCATGTACCACATATAGTAGATTTTACAAATTTATAAAAAAAGAGATTTGATAGCAGCATTACTTAATCCATATTGCAAAAGGGAAACGGGCTAAAAGGATCAATGCTTTTATAGTGCCTAGTAATGAATATATCAAGAGTTAATACCATCAGAGAGCTAGAAAGGGAAATATGTAGGAAAAAATTGTTAGGACTGAACTTGTTGATTAAATACAGAAAAATAGTAATACTTCTTACTTGAATGAATTGATTTTCTACTTATGCATAAATTATTTAAAACAGAGGTTAGTGATCAACATAAACCAATAATGTATGGACTGATCATGGAGGATGCATACATGAAATACCCTCATCAACTTGTACCTGATTGTGATCCTTTGGAATATTGGCTGAAATATGTTGCTTCATATGCATATGAAATGTTTATCCAATCCTTTTCTGTCCTTTTCTATTGGAGCACAAGTTTAAATTACCTTTAGAGCCACGTTGGAATCTCTCAGGGTGCAGCTATTGTGGCTAATTTTTAATAGAAGATAGGGTATATTTGTCAGCTTTCACTTTTCAAACTTGCACTTCTTTTGATTTTACACTTCATACATTATTTGATTTAGTTATATAATTAGTTCATAAGACAGATCTTACTCAGGCAAGTCAGTATTCACACCAGAAAGGTGTCCTGTGTAAAAACATATTAAAAAGGTATGTTAATGATAATCCATTAACAATTCATTTGCAAGTTCAACAATCGACTAATAATTATTTCTACTCATTCTACTACCCTTGTGTAGAGGACAACAAACAAAGTAGTGCGTCCTAAACACCATTTTTCTCCAAAATCACCAACCTCGATGGTGGGATGTTTCTCTCTAACACAGAGACAATTATACTTTCCACATATTAAGATTCCGGATCTTTTATAAATTAATAAATGGACACCAATTGTTTGAATTTATATTTATTGCCAGTCATGATAAATTAACGTGTTTCATTTGAGCTTGGAGCTAAAAAAATTAATAGTTACAATTGTTAATTTTTTATGTGCAAATATGAATCATATAGATCATATCTATGTTTTACTAGTGTCAATTATGTTATTTGTATATGAAAATATTTATTGTATTACACAATTTTCCTTCATATTCTTATAATTATTTTTTGCTAATATTGAAACTAAATTTATATTAATTAATCAAGTGAGACACTACCGTTGAATCTCTCTTAGCGCTGTTCTTTATCATTTAGTTTCTTTGTTATATGGGATTGGCATTGAGAAATATTCGGAGTGCAAAAACAACATTATTAAATTAAGTGTCTTTAACAACTGATTGTTGCTTTTTTTACTGTTTTAGAGTCAAGGCAATGCCAACATATCTTGCCACGGCCTTGTGTCAGGGCTTACTGCGCATGCACTTGGAATGTGTTCTTCTTATCTCTATTGCACCAATTAAAAGCCTGAATTCAAGTATATAACCTAAATGTAAGATGTTCCCAGGAAGTTCTGTTTTGAGGCTATAAAAGCTGGATAACTGCGCAACATCATCATCAACAACATTTATTTATATGGCACCAGCAAATTCTGTAGTCGCAAATCTTGTGCAGAATGGTGGTGTAGAGTTGGGAGATATTTTGAGACAAGTGAGGAGATGTATCTTGGTGTAATTTTGTTGATGGCGTGGTATATTAGTAAAATAATTTTATATTGGATTTGTTGAAAAACAGCCAACCAATGTAGAGACTGACAGAGTGGCTCAGCAGAGGAAGAGCAATTTGCATGCAAAATAGATTGTAGGGGTTTGAGTCTGATTTTGGGAAGACCAGTAAGGAGAGAATTGCAATAGTCAATGCAGGAGATGATGAGTGCATGAATTAAAGTTTTTGCAGCGTCTTGTGTGAGATATGTGCGTATTCTTGAAATGTTTTTTTAGATGTATGTAACATGATTTAGATATAGAGTAGTGGGAAACAAAGAATAGTTGTGAGTCAAGCATTACACCTAGGCAGCGAGCTTGCGGAGTGGTATTTATGGTCATGTTATCCACAAAAATAAAAATGTCAGACAGGAAGCTTCTGTTTTTGGGTGGGAATATTATTAATTCAGTTTTTAAAAGACTAAGTTTGAGTTGGCGAGAAGACATCCAAGATGAAATGGCAGAGAGACAATCAGTAACACGAGACAGCACAGATGGTGAGAGATCAGGAGAGGATAGATACATTTGTGTATCATTCGCATAGAGATGATACTGAAATCCAAAGGAGCTTATTAGTTTTCCAAGATAAGTGGTGTACATTGAGAATAGCAGAGGACCTAGTACTGAGCCTTGCGGTACTCCTACTGATAAAGGAAGCAGAGCTGAGGTGGATCCAGAGAAATTAACATTGAAAGACTGATTAGATAGGTAGGATGAGAACCAGGATCGGACAGTGCCTTTGAAGACCTAGGGATTGTAGCGTTTGTATGAGGAGAGAGTGATCAACAGTGTCAAATGCAGTAGAGAGATCCAGGAGAATTAGAAGACATTAAGGGCCTTTAGTTTTTCTGTGATAAAATAATTTACAAACTTGGTCAGCGTATCTCTGTGGAGTGTTGAGTGAGAGAGGTTGACTGAAGAGATTTCAGAAGGTTGTTTGCTTTAAGAAAGTGTGTGAGACGAGTGTAGGCAAGTCTCTCGAGAAGTTTGGAGGGGCATGGGAACTGATAGATGAGGCAGTAATTTGAGAGAGACAGGGAGTTTGGGTCAGAATTTTTTTTTTTTAGAATAGGAGTAATCACTGTGTGTTTGAATAGTGATGAAAAGATTCCAGTAGAAAGATAGAGATTACAGATTTTAGTTAGATGTGGAATGAGCACAGGAGACAGGGACATATCAATTTGTGAGGTTATGGGATCAAGGGGAAAGGAGGTAGAGTAGGAAGATGAGAAGATATTAGAAACTTCCTCTTCATTTGTGGAATTGAATGAAGAGAGGTTGTCAGATGGTGCTACAAAGGCATTGAGCTGTTTGCTTATCAAGAGAGATGATACCATTCTTATCAATCCTGTCCTTGAAATAGGAAGCAAGATCCTTTGCACTGATGGTAGTTAGAGAGTTTGGGGTAGGAGGGTTTAGAAGAGATTCAAAAATACATTTTGGGTTAGAAGCCTGAGCATAGATGAGAGATTGAAAGTATGTTTGTTTTACAGTGTCCAGAGACTTTTGATAGGAGTGCTAGATAGCAGTATATGTGATGAAATCATTAGCGGTACATGATTTGCGCCAGTGACGTTCTGCTTTTCCGAGAGACTTTTTGTAGATTTCGTGTTACTTGATTGTACCACGGTTGACAACGAAGTCTGTACGGAGTATGGATAGCCGCTGGAGCCACTTGATCAAGGCCAGTTGCTAGGGTTTGGTGAAAATTAAGAACTGCCCTAGCAGGGGAGGAGAATGTAGAAATTGGGGAGAGAATGTGTTGATGAGAGGTGGAAAACTGTTGAAAATCAATAGAGTTAATATTCCTGCGGGTATGAGGAACATGGTGTGCTTTGTGTCCGGACTAAATCCGTGGATTGGTGTCAGAGTTTGATCAACTTGTCCAGCTCTCTAATAGCGGGGAGGAGAGTATCCTGTGAATTACGGTTGATCAAACAACTTCCAACATCCATTGCTGGAAGGTAAGTTGTTATTCTTACTTTCACTTTCTATATTCTTTGCTAATAAAAGCTAAACTTTTGTTGAACTTTGCTGTCACGAGACATTAACTCATTCGAACCTCCGAACCTGTTTCCACCAGAAACACTCAGGCAAGGATTTTGGTTGCCTATGATCATTAATCTTTTCCTCATCAATTTAGTATTTGCTTTAGTACACCCGACAGGAACAACAAAAACACCACTGCTTGAACTATGTGATGTGTAAAATCAAGTGGTAACATATACATAGAAGCAGTCCTTGCAAATAGACAAGAAAGGGAGCACTTGAACTGAAATGCAAATGAGTTTGCTTTAGCAGCAAGTCCAGCAGTAGCATTAATGCAAACAATTGTTCTAATGTAGCAAAAAAGATCTTTCTCAGTTACACTAAATCCCCTTGAATGCCAAGCACCATCTCCCGAGTCAGTGTTAATGAAGCTGATTAGAAACTTATTTTAGGGAAAGCCATTAAAACAGTACAAAAGAAAAAGTTAAACTTAAGTAAATGGCACTCCTAATGGAATGTTAGAGCATAAGTAAAAGCAGCAGATGGTATTATAAATGGATGCAAACATTTTAAAATCTGACAAATTACAATAGTTAGTGTAATAGTTTATATATTGTGATGGGATTATCTTCAAAGTAGTCTTTGGTCAGTGACAGTGTTTAGGTGATTCACAATCAGGCAACTCAGAGTTTTAAACATAAATGAGCTTTAATCAGATTTAGCAACACAGGTAAAAATTAGCTATTAAAAAGAAAACAAAGAACACCTCCATTAGGGCTTACCTCACTTCTTGTACCCCTCTCTACCAAACGGGCAGCTCAGTTGATTAAAACTTTTGCTCTAGTGGTGAAACACAGTCCTCATCAACCAGTTACTGTGTGATAACTCATGGTCGGTCCAGCTGTCCAGGGACAGGACACCTTCTGTCTCCAACTTATCTCTGTAACAATCTTGAGCTCCTGTTTAGCAGAATCCAGCTCTCAGGGAAAATACCACCTTTCTGTCTCCAACTTGTCCAATGTCTTTCCCTGCAACTTCTCTCTGCTTCTTCCTCCAGGGTACACAGTAGCTCCTCACTTATATGTCCACAGAATTTCCTGCTGAGCTGGAGATAGGTATGGTCACATACCTCTTCAATCCTGCTGGGAAATATCCAAACTCTAGGGCATGAACACACACACACACACACACATCATCCAGTGTATCTCAGCAACAAGTGAAGTGAATAACATTATCCCATTATAATGACACCTGTCAAGGGGTAGGATATAACAGGCAGAATGTGAGCAGCCAGTTGTTGAAGTTGATCTGTTGGAAGGAGGAAAAAATGGGCAAGTGTAAGGATCTGAGAGACTTTGACAAGGGCGAAATTGTGATGGATAGACTGGGTCAGAGCATCTCCAAAAAGGCAGGTCTTGTGCAGTGTTTCAGATATGCAGTGGTTACTACCTAACAAAAGTGATCTAAGGAAGAACAACTGGTTAACCGGTGACAGGATCATGGGCATCCAAAGCTGATTGATGTGTGTCGGGAGCAAAGGCTAGCCCGTCTGGTCCAATCCCACAGAAGAGCTGTGGGATTGGACCAGAAATAGTTAATACTGGCTATGATAGAAAGATGTCAGAACATTGCAACTTGATGTGTATGGGCTGTGTAACTGCAGACCGGTCAGAGTGTCCATGCTGACCCCTGTCCACTACTGAAAGCATCAACAATGGGCACATGAGTAACAGAACTGGACCATGGAGCAATTTAAGAAGGTCGCCTGGTCTGATGAATCCCACTATCTTTTATATCAGGTGGATGGCTGGGTGTGTTGTTTACTTGGGGAAGACATGGCACCAGGATGCACTATGGGAAGAAGGCAAGCCTGGCGGAGGCAGTTTGATGTACTGGGCAATGTTCTACTGAGAAACCTTGGGTCCTAGCATTCATGTCAATATTATTTTGAAACATACCACCTATCTAAACATTGTTGCAGTTCAAGTATACCACTTCATGGCAATGGTATGGCCTCTTTTAGCAGGATAATGCTACACTGCAAAAATGGTTCAGGAATGATTTGAGGAACATGACAAAGAGTTCAAGGTGTTGTCTTTGCCTCCAAATTCCTCAGATCATAATTTGATTGAGCATCTGTGGGATGTGCTGGAAAAACAAGTCTGAGTCATAGTAGAGGCCCCACCTCCCAGTTTACAGGACTTACACAATCTGCTTCTAATGTCTTGGTGCCAGATACCACAGGACACTTTCAGACATCTTTTGGAGTCCATGCCTTGAAGGGTCAGAACTCTTTTGGTAGCACAAAAGGGACTTACACAATATTAGGCAGGTGGTTATAATGTTGTGGCTTAACCGGTGTATATCCACATACTGTATATTAAAGTGTATTTATGGTAAAGACCTAACCAGTTGTAAATTTATATTTTCTCATACAGTAGGAACACTTTGGGTAATGATACATTGAACATACAATTACTATTTTGCTAAAAATTACTGTGCATTTGTTTTGCTGCGCTGGTAGAGTTGTATGCAAGGCTGCTGTATACAGCCAAATAAAACTCTCCAGTTATTTATTATCTGAAAATCAAACTATACAATCCTGTAAATAAATCAGTTCTCACTTCTCTTTGGGTGGTTAAATGTGACCAAGAAGCAGGAGGTAAGTAAGTTAGAAATTTAAAAAAGGTGTAACTAGATGTTATTTAAATGTGTAAAGTTTAATGAACTCTTCATGAGAATACCATTGCCTTCCTTCATGTCACTTATCCACTGATAATAGTCACATAGCTGCAAAAAGTGTACTTTATTTACTGATATATATATATTTACTATATGAGCGTAATGTGAAGGACAGGTTGGTGAATATAATTTTTGCAGTGCTATACTGTGCACTTGTTTTGTTCAATAATAATAATAATGCAATAGATATTCCAATTTTTAGACACAGTAGAAAATCCCCATGAGGTTCGTTAGTTATTGAATTTTTTTTCTTTACTTTGTATTATTTCTGTTTGATTAAGCTAATGCATACAGGTCTCTGTCCCTTATCTTTCGGGTCAAAGAACATACAATATTACCTGGGTCATTGGATGTGTTTAATTGGTTTGTCTTGAAGACAGAAATGGAGGATAGACTTTCTGAAGCAAGCGTTATGCTGCATATGCTTTTATACAAGTGCAAGAATTTTCCATTTTTTTTAGTGCCACTTAGGAATCCCGGGAATTCACTTTGCTGTGGCAAGTTTAAGGCTGATTGATTGAAAGATTGTAGCAAGTACCAAAGTAAAACTTTGCCTTTATTTTTTAAGTTTTGCTGTTTTTATTGTTTACATATGTTTATTTATGTTGACATTATTAACCTGTAGATATTTTGACTGTCGATATTATGGTGTTGATATTTCGAATATCGACTTTACAACCCTGTCCACATTTTACATGTTGACATTATGCACATGTAGATATTATGACTGTCGACATTATGGTGTCAATATTCTGATTGTTAACATTTCAACTACATTCTATCTAAAGCGGAGAGGAAAGAGATGTAATTGGCCTTAACATCATGGTCCTTGATTCCAAAAATTAAAATTAGTAAACAGGATGAACAGTATTGTATGATCCCAAGTGACACATGAGACCTGTCAGCATTCCCTTTACATAAACAATATCAATGGCTGACGTTAGGGAGGAAGAGAGTGTTATTAATGAGTATTACATCCTAGCAATTAATAAAAAATGGCATACAAAATTGAATGCACCCAACTACAGTGCAGGTCAGGAGAGTACATATGCAAGGATTGGAGTATAAGGCAGTCCAAAGCAGGATCAATGAGGGACAATTCTAGCCAGCCATGTAACAGCAGCCTACTGAGAATCAAAGAAGTGCATGGTACCCACTGCAACCACACGTAACCTTGAAAGAGCATAGCATGGGGTAACTGGAGATCCCACAACCTTCTCCTAATTTGTATGAATTGGGCGCTGTTTATCTGCACATCAATGGAGAAATCAGAAAATACAGTTACCCATTGATTTTGATACAGTAGAGATCCTTTGGTGCAGGTTAGGTAGAAAGTAGCATCCCTGTCCTTGTAGTGGGGGAATTTAGCAATAAGGTTGTGTGGGGCTGCACACGGTAGTGGTCCCACATTAGACATACGGTGTGTTCATACAATTGCAAAATGGTCAGAAAATTCACCTCTACCATACAGTTGCACCAGCCAAGACTACGGGAAGGTCTTGGGGTTCTTTTCAGGAAAGCCTACAAATTGAAAATTATTACGCCAGAAATCATTCAGGTTCTGTTTACAGGGAACCATTTGCGATTCCAAGTTAACCTCCGCCTAACCAACTCTCTCCCTAATTTTCTGCTTATCTTTTAACGCAATAAAGTGAGATCTACTTGCACCTTACCAATTTTTACCATTACCATTCAGAGGAATTAATAGCATGTAAAACCTCCAGCAAGGTAATCATGGAGGCATCAGGATACGGTTGCTTGGAGCCCCTGAGATACAGACTGCGGTACTTCAGCAGTCATAGATGAGGAGGTAGAGCAAACAATGTTATCCAGCCTGCCAGAGGCAGTGGCATTCTAATTCTTGCCCATATTAGTTAGCAATAACTAACTTATGGACAAACTCCAGAGAACAAGAAACTGCCGATAAATATTTCTTCTTAGAAAACAAAAATCAGGCCCTGTGGTAGTGCTATCCAATGTATATAGAATGCAGAGAAAAAAACAAAAGGTGTCCCAATTCATGCAGTGTAGCTGTAGCAAAATGAATGACAAAGGCCCAGGACCCCGCAAGCTGTTAGAGAATGTGACAGCGTGCATACATAAGGCAAACGAGCCTTGATGTGAAAATATAATACTAAAGCACCAAACATCACAATAAATCTGGCCACGGTGGTGTTACGAGCCGCGGCGGTGCCCAGCCGCCGCGACTCACTCACCTGCGTCCCGGCCGTCGCTATGGCGACCGGGACGTCACTTCCGGCCCTGACACGGCCGTTGCCGGGGCAACGAGAAGACGCTTCAGCGCTGCGTCCCGGCAATGAGAGGAAGCCGGGCGCAGCGCTCACCATATGTCCTAGCCTGTGGGCTAATTAATGCAGCCTATTAATTATGCTGGGGGCTGTGTCTAATTCAGAGCTAGGCTCTGATTGGTGGCCACTGGTATTTAAGGCAATGAGGTCTGCTGCCTCATTGCCGGTTATAGCTCCTGTGTTCCAGTCTGCTAACCTGCTAGTTCCTGTCCTGTATCCTGATATCTCTATTTGACTCCCCGTGTATGACCCTTGGCTTTGATTTGGACCTTGCTCGTGTTTCCTGTGACCCTGATCTTTGGCCTGTTTACCCGTTCTGCTATTTGCCTGTGACCCCTGACCTCAGCTTGTTCATCGATACTGTTGTCTGCTGCCGGCCCTTGACCTCTGCGTGGACCTGACTCCTCTTGCCTGGGTTCTCCCCAGCTGGTACGCACTTCACGACCCTCTGTCAGTCTGCGGCCCAGTCTGTCCCCACCATCAGGGGCTCCAGTGAACACCTGACTGGCAGAGTAGATTCCGGGTTGTGTTGTGCCGGCTGGAGGGGTTCCTAACAGGTGGCAAAGTGTATGTGCGAAACATTTGCTTATAACCAGGGATTACAGTACAGAGGGTTATATTTGTATCCACACCTGGATAGGGATAGCAGGAGAAAATACTTGGAGGAACATGCAGGGGACAAGCATTGCTGCGTAATTTAGCCAATAGCCAAGTGGGGCCACTATTAACCAAGCGTCTTACATGTCAGAGTGGTGCAGTTGTCAGCAGTCCTGGTCTTAACAGCCAGAGGAGTAAGCCAGAGATGCAGCCGTCCAAGGGCCCAGAAAGTGAGGTTCAAGAAGTATACCAGATCTAAGATGGCACCCAACTAGCCAGCAATGGAAACAGGCCACTGGTATTCCTGAACACACAATGGTCAGGGTAAGAACCAGAGATCAGGGTAAGCAAGCCCCAGTGGGACGGCCACCACCCTCTGACACCTCAAGGAACTGTAATCTGGGCAGTGGGGCTGGACTGGAGGACAATAGCCCGTGATCACTAAGTGTCAGCAAGATGGGACTGCTGGGATCCACAAGACAGTTCACAGTGGACACAAATGTAAGGGGGATAAAAAACCTTTTGTGAGGGCAGCGTGGGACTGACCAGGATGTCAGCTTGCCCAATGGGAAGTGGGCCCTGTGGGCCCCTGATAAAGCTTGCCTCCTCAGCCATTAGACAATATGTTAAAAATGTTAATGACCTTTTAGAAGCTTGAAAAAATAATATAAGTTACAATGTTATTATTGTATGCAACTATAATTTACGTTGTATTACTACTTTAATAAAATAATTTTTCTAGGAAACTTTATATTTCAGTATATAATTAATAACTCAGAAAAAATAATTCTTATTTGGGTTATTCGAGGCCGACGCATACGTTATATAGGCTTGGATCTTTACTATTGCACTTGTGCAATGAAGCATAGCTGGGAATCCCAGCCTGGGATCGTGACGTGCATGGCATACATTGCAAGGACAGAATTTTTTTTTTATTGTGAAGGCCTCAGTTTGAGTGTGCTACGTCTATTCAACATGATTCAACACAAGATAATTCATCCATCAATCAGTTTAGCATTATTGTTCAGTATGTGCTTAGAGGTGTTATCTGTGAGCAACTACTTTCAGTTGTGCCAAACAATAATGGTACAGGACAGGGACTTTTGATCTATTGACTGTAACATAACAGCATCTTAAAATTGACTACAAATAATGTTTATCTGATAGTACAGATAGAGCTGCAAGCTACCAGGGCCAGTACAAAGGGTTACAAAGTAACATTACTGATGTGGCTGATCGACATGTTCATATATGGTTCTATGCCCATGTTGCTCCAGAATTTTGCAATGTTTGTGAAAACATCATACAAGAGAATGGCTGTATGGATATACATTTTTGGAAAACATCTAGGACAAGAAAAAATGAAATTATTAAACTTAATTGATGAGACAAGATGGTCAGGAAAATCCAATGCAGCAGCAACTATACTTGGACAGTACTGTCAGTACTTTTGTAAATCTATTGACATGCTTATCACTGATACAAGATTCAGAAAAGATTGATGAACACAAAACAAGAAGCAAATGTTTTACTTCAAAGTCTTCTAAAGTTTGAAACAATATATACAGCATTTAGTTACTTGTATATAATTGAAACTACACCCCTGTTATCAAGTTATTTACAGACAAGTAGTTTAGATATGTTTACTGCATGATGTTTAGATTTAACTACAACAAAGCTGAAGGAACAGATAAGAACATTTGATAACGTTCACAGCAAAGCATTGGAATTGGTAAATAAATGTAATGACAAGATTTCCAAGTTGAAAATGGATGAAAATCAAACATTGAAAATTGACTGCTTGGATTGCCAATTAAGAGGCAGAGGAAGAGGAAAAGAATCGGAGATGAGCTTATCGATGATGAAGAAAATTCCTCAGATTCTCTAGTCGATTTTCGAATAAATATGTTTAACCTAATAATGGACCATATTGTCCAGTCACTAGATTCACGCTTTGTACAACACAAAAAGTTGTATAAAGACTTATCCTGCTTGGACCCAGCAAAGTTAAAAACTATTGCAGAGAAGGGTCTTGAAGATGAAGCATTGGAAGGTATTATTAAGCTGTCTCCACAAATCAGCAAATATCAAGTAATATTGGAATTGTTTTCTTTTGCAAACTTTGATGTATTAAAGCTATTGGTTAATGATGGTAAAAATATGGATTCCAGTTGCAACAAGTGTAACACTTGCCCATAGTGTGTACTAAAAATTCTGGCACCCAACAGACGTCATGACAAGGCATATTATAACCTTTATGAACTTTATAAAGTCATCTGTACACTAACAAGTACTAAAGTCCAATGTGAAAGTACATTTTCAAAGCTAAAGATCATAAAGACAAGGCTAAGAAATTCACTGTCTGAGGAGAACTTGGAATCATACATGTCGCTATCCATTAAAAAAGAATTGTTAGATGAATTGGATGCAGAAGCAATTATTGACAGATTTGCACAATCATCTAGTTATATCAAACAATTGCTCTTAATATAGTAGATTGCATGAAATATACTTTTAATCTACCTATTAATGTGTAAAATGTTCAGTCCAAACAAACTGTTTACAAATATCCACGATTTATTTAAAATGAAAACAAAATTAAGAATTAAATTATAACATTCTATATTTACATTTAGTATCTACTGTATACTGCCAGTAATGTCTATAAAATATGCACACTGTAATTACTAAAAAAAAAAATACATATTTATTTAGCAAAAAATGTAATTGTACCTTCTCTCCACTTATGTATTTTTTGAAAATGTTATTTATTACTTATAAAAATGAAATGATAGCCTTATAGGTGTGAGTGGGCCCCCTTTGACTCCTGGCAGACAATATTTTTAGACACAGTCTGCCACTGGGAGAGGGCAAGGAGACAAGAGTTCACCACAGTTGGATAAGTTTCTGAGAATGGAGAGCACGCAGCAAGATGACACCCTTTTTCTGACTCTCCTGGCTCAACATTGGAAGTGTTGGAGCACAACTGCCAACCACTTACCAAAGCATGATGGAACAGCTTCTGAAGGACTTGTTGTAATCTCTGGCTCTGCATACTTAGGCTTCCTGGAAACATCAGTTGCAACAGGACCTGGTATGACAGGGCAAAGTTAGATGCCATAGTAGCACAATACCGCTCAAATGTTTGTTGCATTTTCATCAGACACTCCTTCATCTCCTTTAAGTGGGAACTTATTTTGATTAATAAAGTTTGCACAAGGCTGCTGGCCATATGCAGCAGCATCTTCTCCATTGTTGCTGACATTTTGAGTCTCAGGAGATGGTGATATTGCACTTTCTTGAGGTTCTTCATCTCCTTCCTCATCCTCATCTTCAGTTCCTTATCATGTAGAGCTCACATAATGGAAAAACGAAAACATATTAAACTACATTTATATATTACATTTATTTTACATTGGTCATAAAAGTTAGAATCTACTTTGTACAACATTTGTCATCATGTATGTAGACTTGTGTACTATTATCATCATCAACATTTATTTATATAGCGCCAGCAAATTCCATAGCGCTTTACAATTGGGAACAAACATTAACAAAACAATACTGGGTAATACATACAAACAGAGAGGTAAGAGAACTCTGCTCGCAAGATTACAATACTAGTAAACTTCTTTACACACATTAATAATTTTACATGTTAAATGCATATGCTTTTTCACATGTGTGTACATATGTAGGGTCATTTTTATAGCAACAAAACACAAATTTTTAAAGAATTTTTACCTCCTTTTATGCGTTTTAATCTACTTAATATTCTGGCAAATGTATGTATGACCATTTAATACCGTTATATATGACTATTACCCTCAACCAATTCCTCGCAAAGGTACTTCTAAATTAACCTAAGAAACATCATTCTTATATTTCCTTAAATCCACAGGCTTCAAGAATAAACACAGCAAGATATAGCTTCCTTTATAGTGTGTTGTATTATTTTATAGAACAATAAACAGCATAACAATATTTTACACAAAGTATAGATTTTGTGGCCATATATTACACTTATTGCCTGTAATATAAATATATAAGTAATTGTGTGTGTGTGTAAGTGTATGTGTGTGAATGTATTTTAAGCTATACCTATTTTGCTGGGCTGAATGCATCGTGTATGTGAAGGGGGAGGGGGGAAGCCACACACACACTCCATTCATCTCACTAAAAGTCCAACGACCATTTTTAACACATGGTATTACAACCACATACATCCATCTGCTCTACTTTCCCTTTAAACCAACAATCTAACAAAACGTTATATTTAACAATCTGACCACTTCCTGAATAATCCATCACTCTCTATGAATATAAACTAAACTGCATAAAGCAAACCATTTTCATTCAAAAACTCCATTACAGCATTAAACCAACACAGAATCACACAGGACTATGTATAACACCAATGCTTCCATGACCAAAACTTAACCAACACAGAATCATGTATAACAAAAATGCCTCCATTTATATCAACAATCTATCCCAAACACAACAGTAATTCCAAGAATTGTACAGCACTACAGGAGTCACAGCATTGCAACATTATTACAAGTCATGAAACCAACACTGAACCACAGAACTATGTATAACATAAATGCTTTCATTTAAACCAACAATCTATCCCAAAAAGGCATGCATTTATGTAACACTGTCCATACCAAACCAAAATATTTCCAATCACATTTACCATCTGTATTCAAACTTTCATTTCACTTACGACAAATGATCATTCATTCTCATGTAACATTCATGTATCTAGACTCACTCACTCTCTCACCTTTCATTCCATTCAAACTCCATCATTCATACTAGTCAGGGCCTTTGTATACAATGTGGTTACTCACTTCCATGCATGTTCACCAGGAGCAAAAAGCAGCATGTCTTCAGTCTGGAGAGCAAGCATGAAGAGACAGAACTATTTTTGAATCATGTGTAAAACCCTTCTTGTGGGAGGATACTACCTTTCACAGGAACCACTCACAGCATTCATATGTTAATTTGACCAACTGTTCCAAACCTGATTATTTGGTATCATTTTTCCGAGTGGGAAAATGAGGGTTTTGTTCCCAATCAGTGTGCTAATTCAATTGTGGCTGAATCTGTTATATGTTATAAAATGAAACATAAATAATAGATTATTTATGTACTCTTCATCATAAATGTATTTACGATATCCATAAACTGCAAAATACAATTTTGTGCCTGTGTGGCAACTTTACATATGCAGTCGTGTATTATCTAAATGACAATCACAGAATATGCATAGTAAACTTGACAGTGTTTTGCAATGCATACTAACTACATGACTGTGTGGTGTGTTTACAAAGTTTTTAAGTTACTATATAATTTTATTTGTAATGCTTGGCTAAGCCCATTCATTTCATCTTCAGGCTGGGACATGATGTTCCACGCCAGTCATTCCCAACTCCAGTCCTCATGGACCCCTAACAGTGCATGACTTTCATATGTCTTTGCTGGAGCACAGGTGTATTCATTACTAACTGACACATTTTGAAATTACTAACTGACACATTTTGAAAGATCCACAGATGGTACTTGGAAAACCTGCACTGTTAGGGGTCTCTGAGAGCGGAGTTGGGAAACAGTGTTCCACTCAAAATACAGCTACAAGATAGCACAATACAACTCAATACCAAATTGGATATAAACTCTCACAAAATAGCAAGTATCATGGCAAAAGGCATAGTATCAGGTCAGTTGTTGCGTGAGAACTCCCCTAATGGCAGAATTGGTACGGCCCATTATCTTCATCAAAGGGGATGTGACAGGTACTCCAGTATGGATAAATGAATGATGACATTTAACCAAAAAACAAAAATGACACTGGGCAGCCACCTCATGGGTGTGTTGGAAGAGCTGTTAAATCGATAATTATTTTTAAAAGGTTGATAGTTACATCAAACTCATTGATAGTTTAATAACTTGAAGATTTAAACACTGACAACACTGGGTACTTCATTTAATATATATATGTATATATTGTGGCAAGAACCCGCGACTGCTGAAGCACACGCAAACAACTTCTTCCTTTTTATGTAGTTAAATGTTTTGACACGTACAGATTTCACAGCAATTCTGGAGACCCTAAACGCTAGCTAGACATAGACCAGCTCTCTCAAGACCAGCCAGCTTCCCCAGCGTTGGTCTCCCTGTACAAATGAAACAAGCAGGCTTTTATACATGATACTCCTCCCCCAGCCATAGCTTGGTAGGCAGGTGACACACCCACCTTCCCTTTAAGAGGAAATTCCCATCAGTGGTTCAGTTTGCACTAAGACAGACACTCTGTTTGTTTGCGCTGAGGAGGAACATTTCAAACCATGTAAGTTAACCAAACTTTAAAACTATTGTTTGTCAGACATAAGTCATCAATCTAGGTGCATTACTGCACAAATGTTTTACTCTACTACCATGATTTCTCTGCATATTGTCAGCTAAATGCCTGCCTTTGTTACTATATATATATATATATGTATATATATATATATATATATATATATATATATATAATATAAAAAAAAGTCTAGCGGCGTGTGTTAGTCTGTGTGTGGGAAAAAAACAACAACAAGCTGCAGCGCCACCTGCTGGGCGGAGTTATACACTGACCTACTAAATTCTTAGCATTATCTAATATATAAAAGTAAAAGCCTAGCGGCGTGTGTTAGTGTGTGTGTGTGTGTGTGTGTGTGTGGAAAAACTATTTTCTCAGAAAGGGCTCATCCAATTTGACAAAAAAAATATAATAGTGAAGTCAGTTAACTTCTATCATCCCCCTTCCCCCCGTGGGAGGGGTAGTTAAGGCTAAATTTACGAGTTGAGGGCTCAAACTCATTTTCGTGAGGTAATTTTACCTCATGAACACACATGTGTAGATTGATTTGACTAGAATGCATGAGTATCATGCACGGGTTAACTTGTATATATATATATATATATATATAGGTATAGATAAGTAAAGGTATTTGTCTTTTAAAAAGATTACACTATATTTGTTTATTAGAAAAATCTTTTTAGAATAGTACACAGGTCTTAGGCTTGCCATCACAATAGTTTTCACTTAGAGAGCCAAGTTTTGGAATGTCCTGTCTGGTTTTCAGAATACTGAAACAATTTTAGTTGCATTGGAGTATAACAGTCCAATGTGTTCAAATGTTCTCAATAAATTCACAAATAAGAACAAATCATATGTGTCCTTTGGGGGAGGGGTCAAATGTACATTACAACATGAATCAGGTGATATGAGGTTCAGTTTGATTGTCATGTTTACCAACTGTGATGTAATGTCAGCTCAGTCAGTTTATCAGATGGTGTCACTTGTACAGTACATGCAGTCACCTTCTCCTCAGTAAGTGAGTTACATGGCTCAAGAATCTATGAGTAATCAATGCTGTAGTCTGGGCTAGTCAAATTACAACAGGAAACCAACCTCAGCCTAGTGAGCATGAGGATGAAATTCCTAGGGGAATCCGGCTTGCAAAACATGCATCTTCCTCCCCCAGGCACAAATACACCGGTGCTGGATACTGGTTACTTATTTGAGGGAGCAAATAGGTTTTTTATATTTATTCTATTTTTTTACACAGTAAAGATATAGCAGTCAGCATTATTAAGTTAAACAAACAAACAAAAATACCTTGGTGCTAAAGATATGGCGGTGAACTGTTGATACCAATGTATGAGGTCTGCAGCCTCAAAAAATATATATAAAAAAGCACAAAAAAGTTTACAATGGTATAACAATCACAATGAACTGGTGAAACACTGCGGAATTTCAACAAATATAATTTATTGACATATGAATATAAATATAAAACATAACCAGTGGTAGCGCCACTTGATATCAAACAAATTGACTGCAATAGCTGGTCATTAAAACATCAAATATATAAGTGCACCTATAATGACATGTATATATATATATTGGCCAAGAGTCAATAATATAACGGCAAAATCAGAGAATAATACTCAATCCATTTGGATGGACAGCAGTGGCACTATTAAGTGTGTAAAAGTGCCAATGACCAAGTGAAACCTTGGATAAAGCTGATGATTCCACGGAGTGCAGTGACCAAATGCTTGTAGCAAGGTCAGTGGAACGATAAACAGGCAACAACAGCTAAAAGAAACAGTCTCTTACCAGATTTTTTGATATTGCGGCTTACTGTTAGCAACAGATGGTGTCCCGCAGTGATGAATGGTTATAGCGGGTCCCGATTCTGGTTAGATGACGAGTACTGTATTAGCCCAAAAGCTCAGAGTAAATACAAACGTTGCACCCGTGTTAGATGATTAGTGCAGCAACTCTCAGATATATCTTTATGGGGATAGTATATTAAATCCTCCTTCTGACTGTGAGGCAGTTGCTAAAGATCTTTGGTAGCTTCCATAGGAAAGGCAGCATCTCACCTGCCACAAATTAGTAGAGAACCTGCAGGGCTGTCAATCCTGCACTCTTTCAGATAAAGATGAGAAAAAACTCATGATCACCCACTCTTTGTCCCACATTGTTAATGATCACCCACCCATCCACTGTCCCACATTTTTGATGACCTCCACCCAACCATTGTCCTGCATTCTTGTTGATCACCCAACCATCCCTTGTTCTGATTCTTGATGATCACACACCTGCTGCTTGTCCAAGATTGTTGATGATCAGCCACTTGCCAGCAACCCCTTGTGTAATATTATTTACAATCAGCATACCCTTGTGCCATATTCTTGTTAAGAATTACCCACTCTCCCCTAGTCCCAGATTCTTGATGAACGCCCAAACCCTTTTTCTTGATGATCATCGACCATCCCTTTGTCCCCTATTTTTTACAATCATCCAAACCTTGTCCCAGGTTCTTGATGATCTCCCACCCAACCTTTATCCCACATTCTTGACAAGTCCCCAACGACCCCTTTTCCCATGTTCTGGATAATAACCCATTTATCGCATGTCCCACATACTTGAGAATCACACACAGCTAATCCCACATTCTTTATGATTACCTGACCAGCCCTTGCCCCACATACTTGATGATAAAATGTTCAAGCAACCCTTGTCCAAGATTCTTGGTGACCTCCAATGCAATTCTTGTCCCTCATTCTTGAAGATCATCTACCCTTCCCTTTTCCCACATTACTTACCATCACCCACCCCCTGATCCTTAACCCACATTCTTGATGATAACCCACCCTCTCCTTTTCAGATCAGGAAATGCTCTTACTCTCAGGTACCATTTGAACACATTGAATTATATTTGCAGTGAATATATTCAGACAAAACTGCAATAATTAATCAGGAATACCAGGACCCTGCAAAGAAGAATGGAGAACCTGCAGAGCTGTCAATCCTGCACTCTTTCAAATAAAGATGAGAACTGGTTTGAAATGAAGTCCCAATTGAATAAATGGTAATTCTCTGCCAGTTATCCGTGCCGATCAAAATGACTTAAAATCACTTCATTAGAAGATACGATCCTATCTCTGATGAAGTTACCTGATGGTAATGAAACATGTAAGAAGGTTTTTAATCTTTTCCTGTGACCGCCACTATCTTCAAATGAAGTGACGTCAGTTTCAAGTGCCCCACTAGCATTCGTGTTGCTATGCTTCTAATTTAAGGAGGCGCTGGTTGTAGAATGTTGTAAGCTTTCTAAGGAACATTGGACAGCCAGCGCCTCCTTAAATTAGAAGCATAACAACACGAATGCTAGTGGGGCACTTGAAACTGACGTCATTCTACACTGCCAGGATGTTCACTCGTCTGAACAGTTTCAAGTATCCTTTTGAAGCTGTCAGTATTATGAGAGACTGTCATGCATCACACTTTCGGTTTTATTATGTGGGCTGTTTCATGTCGCCATTTTCAACGTCGTGATAGTCAGCACCATCAGAACTGATGCGTTTTGTCTCCCTATTTGTAGATTTTTTTGAAGAGCAACACTCAAGCTCCCTTCAGACGTTTTGTAACAGAAAACAACCAGTGGGATTAAGTCTCAATAAACCAAAGCAATTTGTCTTCACCTGCGTGTTTTGCAGGTCTAGTCTGTGTATATATAGTCCCGTTGCTGAATTGATTAACCCATGTGAAAAAAAACATGTTTTACTTTTTACTCCATTCACCTTAAAAATAAATTATGTAAAAGTCTTCCTGTAACTCATGCAGTCTATATTACGAAAAACAAGCCAACTATATAATTAGACAAAGAATTATAGACTTATAAAACTCAAGTCCGTACACATATATCAAAGGAGAGCTTATACTCCATGTTACTGTTTTCACATCATTTAAAGATATAGTTTTACTTTAAAGAAATACTCTGCAGCATGTTTCATTTCAATATATTCAACCTGTGGTCTATGAAGCAGGTCTTTAATATTCTTTAGAATTTATAGAGAAATAAGAATGCAAGACACTTTCTCATCAGTACATATATATATATATATACTACTTAATAGAATATTAAAAAAAAGTTTTCTTTAATTAAAATCAATGAATAAACCACATTAAAAAAAAAAGCATTATTATGAAATCTGGAGTTAAAATTTACAACATAAATAGGCAAAGCAGCTTATAAGTTGTTTTGTGTTTAAAAAATGTCTCCCGAACACGCTCCCAGCTGTCGTAATGTTGGGGGTGTTGGCTGTATGAATTCACAAGATTCCAGCCCACAGTCTCTCTCTACCTATCACACAGGTGATAGACCTACTAAATCGCCCCCAAACACAGCGCTCTCACACCCCTAGACACTTCAGGTTTGCCACCACCTATTGATTATGGGCAATAGGACCCCAATATACTGTCCCACACTGGCACACAGGCTTCTAGCTATCCACAGACTAGCAAGACCCACACCAGCACACACAGGGTTACCTCTTCACACCTCCAGACTGTTACACAAATGTAAATGCAAGCACACACAGCTTGTTAATCAAATGTATCAACAAATCACACACTGGCATTCACAGGGTTAATTTGGTCGAGCTATCTCTTCTAACAGGCTAATGGATTCGTTAGAGTATCAAGGACGCAACATTTCTGTTCCTTGGTATGGAATGGCACAATGATTTCCCAAAGTGTGAACTATGAAGGCTTTATGTATAGGCTTTAACATGCTGACTACAAGGATCTCCAGCTGTGACCAGCCCCACAAAGTCTATGCAAGTGTCCAAAACTCCATCCCAGGCCAGGCTATCTCACAGCAGGAGGCCTTTGAAGCTGCCACAGGTGACACTCTTATCTTTTGACACTGGAATGGGCAAAGCCATCAAATATATTTAAATTACACTCGCTGTCTTACACTTTAGCAGCTCAATTTATCCATGGATTCATTTGATATAACCTATTTACACTGCAGTTATGATTTATCCCTTGTAAATAACTGTAAGTTCTCTATGTTCACGACAAAATGTTTGATATTTTCCTTTATACTGTTCTTATCAGTACCTGATTATCAAAATCTTATACTATATAAGATAATTGATGCTGCACGACACAACTTATTACTTCAATATTAAAAATATAGATTTTCAACAGAATCTTCCACAAACTTTATAGTGATCAGCTGTAAATAAATGTTTGTACTGCATCAAATGTTAAGATCCACACCTTTCGAAGATAAATTCCAGACCTTAGATGTATGTCCCTCCTTCTGATGTCCAATACCAATGATCCACTATTAATAATGAGACCTGTATTACCTGTGATCAGCTGATTACCCAGCAGACGGGCATCCTTAATTGTTAAACACACCGCATTATAAAAATTGCCGCTTATCTATATGTACTGAAGAGAAAGTGTCTATTTTTCTATAAATTATAAATAATGTATTAGAAATTGGAAACACATCAATTCTCTAGGAAGCTGCATCTGTCCCCTTTAGAACATAAAAGTGGTGACTATACATATATATATTTGTGTATATTTTTATATACATATATTTTCAATTATATATACATATATATGGTTATATTGGTTTTAAATGGTTCGTTGTGGTTGGCATTTAAATCAGCACCCAGAAATTCTCGGGAGGGTATAGTGTTTGTTGTTTAACATTCTTGTTGTTCTTCCTACGTAATGCAGGCCACAAGGACACTTGATTACAAGATGTGTATCACAATCATTTATAGATCTCTCATATTTTATCTTCTTTATAGGTTTCAGCAAATGCTCCCTGTCAATATTTCTCACTTGTAACAGAGCTTCATTAAGTATTCTCTCCGGGCAACCTCTTTTTTCAAATTTTCTCAACAAAATCGAGACTTGATCTTCAAAGCCTCCTTTTAAAGTCCAGTTGTGTTTAATCTTATTGAGTTGGCTCTTGCTGATGTTTTCCAACCAAGGCCTACGATGGCCATTTGCATAATGTAAAAAGTCACAGAATCCACAGGTTTTCTGTAGCTAGTTGAAATAATATATAGGTCCAACATGGAGAAAAGTGAAATCAAGGAAGTTTACCCTTGTGTTGCTAGAGTGTTTGAATTAAAAGTTACAATCACCTGTAACAAAGTCTAGTACCAAACTGTGATCCCCATCCCAAATGATAAGTAAATCATTAATACAACAGCCATAGTACACTAGGTTCACCTGATAGGAACTGTCCCAGCTGAAATTAACTGGTCCATGTATAAACTGGCACACCTCGGGTCGAACCTATTGCACATGATCATTTCCACCACTGAAAATATTAGAGTGAAATTAAAAAGGAAATAATTATGTGGGAATATAACAGTGATGGCATCAAGTATACAGCAACACCACCTAGATAATTTTTCTGCTACTCTTATTCCAGAAGCATGTGGAATATGGGTACACCAGGTATGGGTGTCCAGCATTAAAAACTAATAGGACTCCTTCCACTGTATATCATGAATAATATTCAAAATGTGCATCTTGTCACGGATATTATATCTCATAAAGGCAATGTGGCTCTGTAGTTGAAAATCAACAAACTGTGAAGCACCCAATCCCAGAAATAAGAGGTCCCCCAGAAGGTGATATGAGTGAACTTTGGGGAGATGGTAAAATGTAGGCATAATATGGCTATTTGTATACAAAAATTATATTTTTCCTTCAAAATCACTTTCCCATAAAGGGCCTTATATAGCAGCTCTTTTAATTTCAATTGATACACCTCAATGAGGCCCATAGTCACCATCTGATAGAAAAGCTTCATTAATATTATTCTCACAATCCAAAAATACCAGCCTCCCCTTTTTGACAGACTCAATAATGATATATGTATCTTCTTTGAGTTGTCAAGGCTAACCTTTCCAATTTTGTTAAATTTGACTAATGTCTTTTTTTATTTTCGCATATGGATTTGAAATCATCTATTTATTTATTTTTTAAATGATTAATAATCACATTATTTTGGTTAACCAGGAAAACTCTGATATTATTTGAAATTTTGTTATATAACATCTTCTTATCTTTTTTGCCCTCTGATTAATACTGTACATTCATTCTTAGGGTCAGCAGACTCAGTGTTACTCTCATCCCACAGAATTTCTGTTATGTTTTTGCTTCTATGTTGTCTCAAAATCCATTCCAGATTCTACTGAATGTCAGAGTTGTTGTGTCTCTGTGTGCTCTAGGTTGCTAAGCAGCCATACTCACCTTGCTTGCTTTTACATGGCAGCTGATTTATCAGCTTTTGCCAGACTCATTACTGCTCATTACCTAGCAGCTGATCACATGAGTTATACCCAGCATTGATCAGTCAACACTTCCTGCTCACGTGAAGATTATCCTGCTGACATTTTCTTTATCCGATGCGGCTATACATATTTGACTACTCTGCTGCCTGCGCCCTTGTGTATCTGACCCGGCTGACATTCTTTGTATCTGACCCGACTGTTCACATTGACTACTCTGCTACCCAGCTGTGCTCCTGTGTATCCGAACCTGTTACTCTCCTACTGTGGTATCACTTCAGTGTATCCGACCGGGTGCTCCACTGAAATGTGTCAGGAATCTTCAGTCTGTGCTGGTTCATTTCAGTTAATTATCCTGCCCTGATTACCGCATCAGAGTCTGCTTTGGTTCTCTCATCTACTAACCTCTCACCTATTACGTCGGGGGGCTAACCTAGGGGCCGCGACCTGTGGGCTTCCGGCAGCAGAACCCACCCCGCCTTGAGGCGGATCTTGGTGAAGACCGGGGCGTCCGTTAGACTCCACGCCCTGGAAAGTCCTGACTAATAGGAGTCTCCCGTGAGACGTAATACCCTTGAACTCTGTTTACTGACTTTGTGTACCTTTCCTTCTCTCTGAGCTGGCCTGCCAATTGACTCTTCTCTTTTGTTTCCTCTCTGTGTTGTTTTATCTATGTGTAGTTCCATAGCTGCGATTGTATCTCACTCTCGACTGAAAAAAATCTATACACTACTAGGATCAAGTCCAGGGGGCATCTGAGTACCAGTGAACAGTGTGGTTCAGGGAAAGGTGGCTGCTCATGGTGAAAAACATCCCACGCCAGAGGATATGTATTGGGCACTTTGTGTGTGATATTTCTAGATCATGCAAACAATCTATATTGCTGTCTTCCAAAATAATGGGATATCTCTTTTTTTCAATCGTTTACAAGCAAAATAATGTTTACGACAAATAGTCCTAGCATAAGGATACAGCTTTACATATAAATCAAATAAACTTGGATCAGTCTTAGATGAAAAATGTAAATATTTTTTTCAGCATAGGTAATAATTATCATTTTTTTTAGCTAAATTAAAAATGGCTACTATATCTATTGAATTTGTATTCTTGCTTGATTTCCATCCCCCTCTTTCCATATGTAGTTCCATGCACGGAAATGCTCTCCCTATGCATTAAAAAAACAAACATACATCCAACTCTAAATGAACCCCATAATCTCTATGGGCTTCTTGGGAGATTTGTTAAACTTTACAGCTGTATTGAACTTTACTGAACAGACTGTAAAAGTATAGAAAGTGAAATTTGATTTAAACTGGAACATTTAAAGTCCTAAAATATTTTGGGATCAAGCTATCCTAAGCTCTGTAAAAAAACAAACTACTTACCCGTACTTAAACTTCCCTCTTGGGAGCTATCGGATTGGTCAGACCTTAACCTGTCTTAGCTGGGTAAAAACAAATCACTTAAGGTGAATATCTCAACAATGTGTTTAGAACCTTACATGTCCCCACAGTCCCAGTTAACTTTAAGAATTTCCAATGCAAAATTTTATCATCGTCATCACTGCCTCTACATTAACCACAGCAAAATCCATCACTCTCTTGCAAGAGCTCCATTAACATCCATCTTCTTGGCTATAAGGTGGTCATATGTTGGAATATGGTTCCCTCACTTCACCTATTCGCTCAGTATCTTGCAAAGTTTTTGTTTTGGGTAGAAGCCGGTGATACAGCTGTAACTTCCTGGGCCCCTACTCACCCACTCTGCCCTTTGGGTGGGGGGGTTGCTGATGGAATCCGAAGATGCTTTCCCAAAAACGTATCCATATGAGACTGTAAATGGTAATCTAATGTATACTAGATACCACTGAGATCAAGAAGAAGGGAATCAATTAATCACAGTTCAGACAATAATTCATTGACTATTTAGTGATCTCTAATGATGTGAAACAAGCAATAATAATGTTTTCATGGATATCAAAGGAAAACATTAAATACATAGCAGCAAATAACCTCCAATTTATTTCCCATCACTCTGCACATTTTAAGATGTTGATCCGAAATATACATAGAGGGGCCAAGACACCCAAATCTTGCTGAAGGAATCACCAGCGGTTTTGGATTAGGTGATAGAAATATTATGTGCCACTGAAGGTGGGTGGCCAGCCACCAGAGGGGGAGTGACTAGCCACCAGAGGGATGTGGCCAGCCACCAGAGAGGCAAGACAAACGGCTAGAGGGAACATGGTAAGCCCATAAAATACATTTTCTTTTTTTCTTTTTGTACATTATACAGAAACCATTTCAATTTTCAGTACTGCACTGTTTCTTCCACATGAACTGTATTTTTCAAATCCACCGCTGTTGGTCTCAAGTCAGTGAATCATTCATCACTCAATGGAGTGCAGAGAGACCCTACGCACTAGAAATTAATAATAGTATAAACATCCTAAAGTATTTACATTTTATTTGTCTTCAATATTTTGTATCAATTTACTTGGTACATAGTAGTGTAATGTAATACCAGGAACAAAGAAAAGCAAACGAGATCTACTTATAGCTTGAGGCACAGCTAGAGTTACCCTCAAGCTATAAGTAGTTCTCTTCCTCTTTTCTTTGTTCCTGATAATAAATCATCATGCCAGGTAATAGCAGCTTTAAAAACAGCAACTAAAAGGAAAGATGCAGCATAGCACTGGAAAACTACAAAGGTAGCCATATAATTAACAAATATCAAAGCAAAAAAAAAACCTTTATTAATTTAAATAAGTTTGTTAGAAAAAAACAGCACTTTATAGAATACAAGTTATAGACTTAATATTATATAGATTTTAGATTCTAAATATTTTATACCTGAAAGATCTATACAATGAAACAAAAATATAGTTATAATAATAAAAAGTAATATATTAAAAACTTTCCATGCACTTACCTATATCAAAGTTAATATAATTTCTTATTTCTTTCCTTTTCTCATGGTCTCTTCCATCATCTATCTTCTGGTTTCTCCAGTGTAACCATGAAAGCAGTGCAGGGAGACCAGCGTAGTGTCTGATTGAGGAGAAGAGAGGAGCAATGTGTTGGTGGAAGCAATGAGGAAGAATGTGGCAGAGGGGGTGTTGGGCAACACGGAGGGTGAGTGTGGCAGATAGGGTGGCTGGCAGCAGAGACGGAGAATGTGGTATATGTAGTGTAAGGAAGCTAGGAATCACTTTGTGCATTCTCCCGCATTCACAGTGAGGACCAGCTATATCATTTTAAAAGGGGACTGGGGATGTCATAGGCAATCTGGGAAAAAAACAGGAGTAATTTTTAGATGCAACTTAGTATATTTTGTTAATCATGCTCCAAATTATGGAAAACCACCTCTTATCAGCAAAACCGATCATCACAAAAATTCACTGTATGTTTATTATTTTGCTGTGAGCATGATCCTCCAATAAAAATCTTGTATGTGTTGAAAATTAAATTATTACCTTTGTTTTGCTTTATGTTGTTGAATATATGGTTTTCCATTGTAATGCAGCTATTAAAAAATGATCAAATAAAGAAATTGAAAAAGAAAACATTAAGGACCTGATCCATCTTTTTTTAAATAAACACAGAACTTGAGCGTATGTGGGCCCATATTCAAATGTAATTGTAATCGAGATACGTTTCTATTTGAATCTGGGTATAAGTAAACTCTGCCTATCAGTAATTGTCCTATGTTTTGTTTTTTTCCTTAAAAGTTTTATCTTTGCAAAGTCACATTAACAGAGGATAACAGTTGAGAGGGTGAATACACATATTGAAGAAAACAGGAAAATCACACAAGGACTATGACCAGTGCAGAACATAGAATTCAACAAGTCAACCACATATTTAAATATAGATAGAGTGAGTGACCCAAAGTTTTCATACAGAGAGAGGAGAAGAAGAAGAAAGAGAAAAGAGAGAGAAAAGAATTAGGAAAAGGTAAAAGAACGAAGAGAGGGGAGGGTGAGAAGTGACTAGATCCAATGTGAGAGGAGGGAAAAGCGTGTCCAATGTGAGAGGAGGAGTAGTGTGGGGAACTGAAGTCACGGGAAGGATCTCCAGCTTGGCCAGAAGACTCTGACCTTGAGCCAGCGTTTTCATGAAGTGAGAGGAATTAGCAGCAGAGACTTGGAGCTGGAATGGGAAACACCAGCGGTATCGGATGTTGTGCCGACAAAGGATCTTGGTAACTGGCTGAAGGTCCTTCAGTTTTTGTATCGTAGACGGAGCTAGGTCCTGAAATAATTGAATGTCCATATCCTGAAAGGAGACAACGGTTTGTTGCCTGGTGGAAATGAGGATGCGGTCTCTGGTTCGAAAATAATGCAAGCGGATGATGATGTCACGCGGAGCCTGTCTACTGGAGGGCTAACTCTCTCAGGGCACGGTGGGTACGGTCCATAAGACAGTCAGCCTCAGAGATATCCGGAATAAGGTGAGCAAAGAGGACCTTTAGGAATGCTTGAAGATCCGCAGCGCTGACTTCCTCAGACACATTTCTGATGTGGATGTTATTACGGCGGGATCGGTTTTCAGAGTCCTCTTGTGTTTCCTTCAGAGTTTCAACTTCATCACGGAGACGATAGAGTTCCTCATCAATAACATAGTTGAAATGGCAAATATCATCAGTTTTAGATTCCAAGGCGTCCGTCCTGTTGCCCAATGCATTCAAATCAGTTTTAAACTCACTAACCACTTTTGTTAGCTCCTAATAGAAAGTCGTCTTCACCCCTTCCAGGAGGCTAGTCGTTACTGCTTGAATCTGAAGGTCAAGCTCTACTTCAGAAGGCGATGACCCTGATGCCCCCTGGTGATTGGATTGGGGAGAGGAGGGTTTAGCTTTTGATCCAAAGAAATTTGTTGATGGTCCCGAAGTCACTTTTTATGGTTTGGTAGACACGGTTAGGACTAACCAATAGGCCCGGTAGTTGGAAGAAGCAAGAAGGGCAGGATGAGATGAGGAAAGAGAGGAATGTTATGGGGAAGATCGCACACTGTAAGATTCAGCATAGTAAGATTCACATAGTGACCGAAAACTTCTGCGCAGCCAATAGGCAACCACTCTCCAGTGCTAGGAATGGGCAGCAATTTTGAATAGTATTGGATTCTAGGGCATAGCCTCTGTAGACCGCCTACAGCATTTCAGCAGACCTGGATGGCTGGCTGCTCCTGAGTCTGGTAACACTCCCAGGTCACCTCCGATCAGGGTCCACGCCCCACCCTGTATGTGTATTCTTAGGAGGGAAGAGAATGCGGTTATCCAGATAAAAACTCATAAATCTCAATCAGGGATCCATACATGAGACATTAGGTGGCAAGCTTGCGATGTGCTGCGGTGGGTGATAGCCAATGTGTTTATTATGAGCGCAGGACTGATATGAACTCATGACTCGGGAGAGAGGCAGTGCAGGGGTTAATGACTCCAGTTGTCCTAGGTCTTAGATCTTAGGATTTGTAGTGCTGCACCCTTAAGTACTGACCTGATTGCAGCTAGTGTTCTATGGAGCAGGGATCCCACGCCGCAGACCATGTAGCTGAAGAGTTTTTGTGACAGGCTGCAGGAGCTCTGGTTTGCGCCAGGGTCCAACCCAACAAGTCTCCACTTCAGAGGCAGGAACCTGATGACAGGCCCTCCGCAGCCGACCGGAAATTCGGGATTCTCGGCGCACCGGCACTTCCGGTTTCTCCGGTGGCGGTGACTGCGGGCCTCGGAAGCCCCAGTTAAGCGGGCAGAGGAACAAATGGTCTGGCGGGGGAAATGGAGCATCGGTCATCAGAAGTGGTGAGGCTTTTACCTTGATTCTAGCCACAGGTGGTGAGCGAAGGTGTGGGCCACGCTAGGCCAGGGGACCTTATAGAGCTAGGCCCTAGCGCCATTTGGGAGTTGTATGGCAGCTAGAGGGGTGAGACTGGTACCCAAATGTAGAGGGGAGTATGGCACTGATGGTAGGTGCAATCAGATGCAGATACAAGGGCTGCAAAGTAGCGATGGCTTGCGATGAGGGCTCGTTTGGTGGGTAGACAGGTAAAAAGACAACCATTTAGTATGGCTGCCAAACCACGCCCCTGTAATTGTCGTTTATTAACAGACAGAACGGGCTGCAGGATGCACATATGCTATGTGCAATATCAAGTCCCAACAGAACGCATGCAGAAGAAAAAACTCATACTATAATCATTAATAAATATGTGTTTATAAAAAAAAAATATTTTTTTTTAATTTTACTTACTTTTTTACTGTATTAAATACATAAATCAGTATCTGCCTACCCCCATTCCAACTCTCGAGGCATAATGAGGCATGAATTAATGATACACAAAATTTACATATAGACATATGCATACACATTTTAGGCGCGCGTTTGCAGTACATAAATACATATCTTGAGCTAAAAAGTACAGTGACCCTTTTTATTTTTGATGATTAGTGAAGTCAGAGAGTTACAAATATGAATAGATCATTCACCACTGTTTGTACAAGTATTCACACCATTCATATATTCTAAAATAATGATGCACTAAGTGACATAGTAAATTGCAGTATTAAAATGAAAACTTATGTAGGCAAAAACTTCTGCAATGCATACTTTTCAGACCAACATTATTTAGCATATAGGTATACTTGACTCAAATGATGTACAGTAATTTTAATCTAAATGTTTAACATATGGATCTGTGTCCAGATTTAGATGTTTATATATAAATCCAGTTGCTTTTCTTTGCCTTAGCAACTAGAGTAATCCTGCCAGTAATGTAAGAAATCACCTAGATATATTACACTGACAGCAAGTAGTCTATCATATAGAGGAAAATCATGAAAATATATTAGTCTATTTAAAAATATATTCAGTACGATTCTGGTCAATCACATCTGACAGAATATTTGATTCATAAGAGAGGTGACAAAAATATTACCTCAAAATGCAGAATGCTATTATCTCAACAGACTAAAAGTCCAGATGGAATTAGAAAACAAATATAACTATCAAACAAGAATGTCAGTCTAAAGATTTATCATGCCTAAGTGCTGCTATTTCATTTCCTTTTCCTTTAATCCTTCATTTTGATGAGTTTTTCACTATTTCCCTGTTGTTCTTGCCTTGAATAAAATTCATAGAAAACATGATCAAGCACGAAACATCCAGTGCTGGGGAGATATTTTTTTTTCCCCACATGTTTTTACTAGACTTTCTGCTGTGGATTACCATAGTCTTCAATGTATTTGCTGTTTAAGTAGCTATAAATGACAAAATTCATTTTCCAAACAATTTAAATGAAAAAATAAAATAGCATTGTTATACAGGGTCAATATCAAATCACAGTGATGTTTTAAATTTAATGTGTTAACTTGAGTAGATAGAATACTTTTACATTTTTACATTCCCCTAGATTGAAAGAATAAAGCTAAATTCCCTTAGAGTATTGTGTCTTCATTCTAGTTATTTGGTGAAACAAATAAAACATTATAAACACCACTGATGAGAAAATAGAATGACCCTGTGGCCAAACTAACTTATTTGACAATTTGCATTCAAATAGATATGCTAGTACTTTCATTTAGCTTTTCTATTTGTTTATATTCTGTAAGCAATGTGTATAGTGCATTAAAAAATCTAACAGTTTTAGATACCTAAGACACAACAAACAACAACAATAGATGCTCTCTGGCAGCTCATTTAAGTGAAGAGCTCTGCTTGATCAAGGCCAACAATATAGCACACATGAAAATGTAAAGTGTTCCGTTTGCACCAAGATTCCCACTATGTCAAGGACGCTGGTGTTTATTGCGACTGTATGAAATACCAGTGCCAAGATAACAGAACAATATAGGAAAAGAAGATTGTCTTTCTTTTCTTTTGACAACAAATAGACTGCGTTCATCCTGCAAGTTTAAATTGTTTTTATCTAGTATCATTTCATGAAGTAGTAATGTTAAGACATAATTTAACGTAATCCATGAAATTAAATTATGTACATTTTTTACATTTACACCTCAAACAAATTGTTTAATGTTTCTGCCCTGTATGCCAGTCTTCCCCAAATGTCTTATGTTATTTTTGTTATGCTCAGGAGTGTTCATTCAGTCTAGATTGACGCAGGCCTAGCAAGGCATGGAGTCTAACAGCCCCCTGGTCTTCTCCAAGAACCACCGCAAGGCGGGATGGGTTTAGCTGCTAGGAGATTGCTGGTCGCGGCCCTTGGTTCAGTCTCTAGACGTGAGGGGAATAGGAGAAATGGCGGCAAGCAAATAAACAATGGCAGTACCTTAGGAGCTGCTGGAGTGGATGGATGATCGAAACAGCTGATGCTCTGAAGAGCGGATATCCAGAAGGGGAGGTCAGTTACCTAGCCGGGTCCGGTACAGATGGCCGACAATACACAGAGATGAGGCAGGAGAGTGGTCAGAAGGCAAGCCAAGTTAAGTACACAGGTCAAATGTCTGAACAGCAGAAGGAAGTTCCGAGGAGAGTAAACAGCAAGCAAGCCGGGTCTGGTACACAGGATAGAATCAGCAGACAGTAGAACCACCAGGACAAGCTGAACTCGTAGGAGTCAGTGGGTAAGTAACCTGTTGTTCTGACACAGGTTTAGCGCAAGGGGCCTCTCTTTTATACAGTAAGGGATTTGAAACTCCCCACCAAGGAGGTCCTTGGAATTACTGCTCGGCTGTCAGATTAGGACACAGGAGCGAGAAGAAGGTAAGAATTCTCTCAATTTTGAAAGATCAATATCCCAAGAAAACATCATTCTTTTAGCAGCTCATGCAAAAAGTTTAAGTTCTTTGTCTATTTCTCCCTCTCGCTTCCTCTACCCCACCCCCCACGCTCTTCACCCTGTACACCCTCTTCGCTTTGTCTTTCTTTCCCTTTCCTTTCATTTATGAGGCATCAGGCATAGGATCTTGATTGTTGTCTATAGGGTAACTGTGTAACAAGGTGTATGACCTTTGTTTGGTCTCCAATCAAGAATAGCTGAAAATGTGTCTAGAAAATTTTATTCAAAGTAGTATAGAAAAATATCATACTTACCTACTCTGTCTTGGAGACTCCAGAGCAGGCACTCACCTGAAACCGAAGCTGAGGGGGAGCCTATTAACATGATTTGCATTGTTAAACCCCACTGTGCAATGTCACGAATCGCTATGCTAACGCAATGGCATCATCACACCACACCCTTCCCACACCAGTTGACCTCCACTGCTGGGGCTCACGGAAGGGAGAAATCAAAAGTTGGCAAGTATAGCACTGCGCAATCAGTGGCGCTATATAAATAAATGGTGATGATGATGATGATGAAGTATGAAAAATATAAGCATTAAGCATAGATGTTAGATGATTTAACTTTAAGTTCAAGACTAAATCAGACCACCTGGTAATACTATAAAATATTTACTGAATGGGTTCCTAGACCAAAATAATAGTAAGAGAAAAGGAAAGAAGATGTTCCACACTGATATGACTAATTACACATGACTGGCAATTAAGACTGCAAATGAGTTAAGTGTACTTTCTTTTAAGGATGGTGCAAGTACAATAAATGTTGTAAACCAGCAGATCATCAGACTGTCACTTACATCCAATGCTGGCTTTTTCTGATTAAATGAGACACGATAACTGATTGACATTTTACTATAATATGTTCTAGGTTTAGACCCATTGGATCACTCATCAAACTGTTACAGTTAATCCTTTGGCCCTATGAAAATTGAGATGATCGATTGGATTTGTCTGAATCTGAAATTGTTTTAATTTTTTCAGCACTGGAGATTAAATTAACAAATAGTCAGTATGAGCGTCTTAGTAGCCATCTTGACTACTCTAAACTGTTCTGCACATTGCACAGCTACAACTCATACTATTTTTCTTACTGCTTAGTCTGTAAATCCAGTGGACTACTTTTTACATCTTTTGTAGTGTAATACAGAGAGGGGATCCATTATCTGGAACTTGGGGCATATGGCAACATACCACCTCCGTAGCCTGTCAGCTGCACAGAGGCCTTGTGATGCAGGGAGTCCCTTTTAATTTTCTTAATATTATCATTATGTATAATATTGTTTTGTTTTTTTTTACTTTGGTTTCACTCTCTCATTATACATTTTACTCCTCTGCTTCTCCCATGATACCCAACTGTAAAGAGAAAAAAACAGCAAAAATAAAAATAAAAATTGTTATTAGTGCAAAATTCTGCATAAAAACAAGAAAGAAGATATATATCTGAGTTGCCGCTGGGGTGCATATCATGATCAAACATCCTGATAGTATATGCAGTGTAGGAGTATCACATAGGCAGTTGTTAATAATTCAAATGCAGCTAAAGGTTTGTATAAACATGTTATGTACATTTATTAAAAAACAAATATTACCATTGACACTGTAACCAATGGATGACACAATTAATCCTAAAACAATGAAACACTTTGATAATAGTTTCAATGGTAATGTATGCTTAGCACACCAAATGGAAAATAAATCTGTACATATTACTGACACCACTTCCCTCTGAAGCCCTTCACTGCAGTCCATAATGGTAAGTGTGTGTGTGTGTGTGTGTGTGTGTGTGTGTGTGTGTGTGTGTACCATGTTTTACTATCTTAGTCTCTCCTATTACAGACCTTAACTTAATTGTGTTAAATTTGAACAATGTACTGGTTGTCGGTGCTGTATGAGGTAAACCATGGAGCCACAGGAAAATTAGTTTCATGGAGCAGCTTCTTGAGACCCTCTGAGGTGCTTTTCATGTTTAAAAGCAATAAAACACTTGGGGGTAAATGTATCATTCTCCGATTTGTACAAGTCGCCGGAAATTGGCGAGTTGACAGCTAAAATTTAAAGCGGCGCTGCCTTGTAAACGGAAACTTCCCTTTACAAGGCAGCGCCGCTTTAAATTTAGCTGTCAACTCGCCGATTTCCGGCGACTTGTACAAATCGGAGTATGATACATTTACCCCTTGGATTCATCAGCAGCAGCAGCAACAGCTATTTATATAGTGCTACTAATTCTTATGACAATGAAGGTCTGAGAAACTATGCAGCACAAATGATAGTCCCCACATCTATCCCACTCATTCCCTACAACCATCTAGTCATTGGATTTATTTATCCTAGCATGCGGATTAGGGGCTTGCGCTTCCAGTTTTCAGCATTCAAAGCACCAGATAGTAATCTTGCAGTTTGGCTCTGAAAACCATATTCAATGTATGGCAGTCTGCAGGTTGCACAGAAAATGAATGCCTAGTAAATTTTTACCAAAGAATTGTCCATATCCTTTTTTTTCAATGGTTGGTCACATCAATCATGTCTAAAGAGTTCATTATTAATTAGCTTATCTGTCTTTATCATGTAACACTTTTCTTTGTAGTTGGCTGAATTGTGATGCACACATATTTCATAACATCATTCAAACTCATTACCAACAACTTTAATCATGTTTTAATGTTTTATATGTAACTAGAAAAGTGAGGGCAAAAATAGGTCACAGGAGCAATGTAATGCTCTGTTAATGTTGCCAAAAACGTGCTTTAAAAAACACACACACATTGAGTTGCCCAGTTTAGAGATTTTATACACCACAGTTGAGATCCTCATTAAATTACAACATGAAGATACCCTTAATGTATCTGTAATATATATGGCCTATTTGTAGTATGTAGCAGGGAAAAGAATAAGGTAATGTGTGCTAATCTCTGTATATGTGTTGATATATACATACACATACTACCTCACAATATTTTTCTATTTCTTATATATGTTAACTTGTATGTAATAAAAAGTGCTTGGTTTTATGTTTAAAAATCAATGCCAAATATTTCGACATTTTTTTTCAGGCATTACATGCAGTTTAGTGCACCAACTAAAAAATGATTAAGAACTTTTTAAAAACTATTCATAAATGCTGTATTTATACTGAACTCACTGCTCAAGTTTATTGGGACACATAATACTAATAACATTAGTGACAGATGTGTCATTCTTATGCTAAATCTCTATATGCTGAGTGAAGCAGGTGTGAACAAGGAAATCAGTGTGGAAATGATACTATAGCATGCCAGTAAAACATTGTGGGGGGAATTCAATTGTCTGCGAGGTGCCGCATTGTGTCTCCATAGCAGTTCGCAGAGACACATTGCGTCAGAGTATTTACTAAACCCTCCGCTCAGTTTCCCTCACATCCCATAGAAATGCATGGGAAAATGAGTGTAGTTTTCTGTACGCAGCTGGACACATTGTCCAGCGGCCCTTAGCGGCCAATTGAATCCCCCACCTATTATTATTATTTATTATTACCATTTATTTATATAGCGCCACTAATTCCACAGCGCTGTACAGAGAACTCACTCACATCAGTCCCTGCCTCATTGGGGCTTACAGTCTAAATTCCCTAACACACCCACACACACACTAGGGTCAATTTGTAAGCAGCCAATTAACCTACCAGTATGTTTTGGAGTGTGGGAGGAAACCGGAGCTCCCGGAGGAAAAACAAACGCAAACACAGGGGGAGAACATACAAACTCCACACAGATAAGGCCATGGTCGGGAATTGAACTCATGACCCCAGTGCTGTAAGACAGAAGTGCTAACCACTAAGCCACCATGCTGCCCATGCCCCTATGTATTTAGCAGTGTATATTCTCTGTATATAAGACTGACAAGCCAAAATACCATAAACCCTAGGTTCCCAAACTGTGCGCCGCAGCTCCCAAGGGTGCCGCGGCGCTGTCACAGGGGTGCCGTGGACAGGAAGAAGAAAAAAAACAAAAAAAACTTACAAATCCGGCGGCGCCCGGGACCCAGCTTCTTCCTCTCTCCTTACTTCTCACTGAATGTCGGACGTGACATCATCACGCCCAACATTCAGTGACAAGCGGCAGGAAAGAGGATGCTGGGTCCCGAGCGCCATCGGATTGGTAGGTTTTTTGGGGGGTTTTCTCTCTTCCTGGCCATGGCGGGATGCAGAGGGGGCAGAGCGAGGGGGCAGAGAGGGCAGAAGGAGGATGCAGGGGGCAGAGCGAGGAGGCAGAGAGGGCACAGTGAGGATGCAGTGGGGGCACAGCAAGGATGCAGAGGGGGCACAGCAAGGATGCAGAGTGGGCACAGCATGTATGGATACAGGGGGCACAGCGTGTGTGGATGCAAAGTGGGGACAGAGAGTGTGTATGCAGAGGGGGCACAGAGAGTGTGGATGCAGGGGGCACATAGTGTGTGGATGCAGAGGGGGGCACATAGTGTGTGGATGCAGAGGGGGCACAGAGTGTGTGGATGCAGAGGGGGCACAGAGTGTGTGGATGCAGAGGGGGCACAGAGTGTGTGGATGCAGAGGGGGCATAGAGTGTGTGCGTGCAGAGTGAGTTAGCTGTAAATTATTCTTTGACAGAAATATAATTGAAAAAAATACATAAAAATATTATTTTCCCTTGGATTTATGTGTATTTTTGCATACAACTAAATAAGTATCTCTGCCCTGACCTAAATACTTGTTACGTTTTTTGACCCAGCTACTTATAAAACGGGACTGCTCGGTAATTACTTTGGAGGGGTGCCTTGAAAAAATGATGGAGACTCTAAGGATGCCGCGAACTGCAAAAATGTGGGATCCACTGCCATAAACATTTACAGTTCTGAAGCTAAAACTTTACTAAATATCTGAATGCCTTATCAGCAAGTGCAACTCAAAAGTACTTACATAACTATGATTTTAAAATTGAATGATAAATATTTTAAAAACTTAGAAAACAATCTAAAAGCTAATTACTATTTTTGAAGAAGACAGATAATTTGCTTGAAAAAAATTGGTTGCATTCAGTTTATTTTACGTTATTTTGATTTATTAGGATTAGATTAAAATACCTTGTATAATGAGTTGGGCTAAATGTAACTGGTATTAGTTATATAATAAGGCAGACATAGTAAGGACAGGTTTAGGTCTCAGAAGTTATTTCATAACACAAGTGACTGAAGCAAAAATGTGTTTGTTTTTGTTAGTAAACCCTTTTCAAACCATGGCACTGTTATTCAATGCAAAATTCAGTGCTAATACAGTATATATATATATATATATATATATATATATATATATATATATATATATATATTATTATCCTTTATTTGTTAGGCACCACAAGAGTTCCGCAGCGTCGTACAGTGCACAAACAATAGACAGTACAGGGTAAAATATTACTGAGCAGTAAACAAAAATACCAAAACTTCGGAAGCTCCAAGCAGGCTAATGCAGAGAAGACGGAGCAGAAGAGTAGGTAAAGACACAGGAGGGAGGAGGGCCCTGCTCGAATGAGCTTACATCCTAAGGGAGGGTGAACAAGACTCAGGTACAAAGGGGGCCAGATGATGTAAAGGAGAGAAGAGGGGACAGGAGGAGGGAGGGGAGAGAGCGGGTTAGGAGGAAGGATGGTAGGCTTTGAGGAACAGGTGGGTTTTTAGTGCCCGTTTGAAGGAGCTTAGAGTGGGGGAGAGACGGACGGAGCGAGGGAGGTCATTCCAGTGAAGGGGGGCTGCTCGGGAGAAGTCTTGGATTATGGAATGGGAAGAGGTGATTAGAGTGGAGGAGAGACGACGGTCATTGGCCGAGCGCAGGGAGCGGGCAGGAGTGTGAATGGAGAGGAGGTTGGAGATGTAGGGGGCAGTAGACTGGGAGAGTGCCTTGTATGTGGTCGTCAGGAGTTTGAAGATGATTCTATAGGGGATGGGGAGCCAGTGTAGGGCAAGGCAGAGAGGGGAAGCAGAGGAGGAGCGGCGAGAGAGGAAGATGAGTCTGGCAGCCGCGTTCAGAATAGAGCGGAGGGGGGCGAGGTGGGAGAGGGGGAGGCCGGTGAGAAGGAGGTTGCAGTAGTCAAGGCGTCAGATAATGAGAGCGTGAATGATGGTTTTGGTTGCATCCTGAGAGAGGAAAGGTCGGATGCGGGCAATGTTGCGAAGTTGAAAGCGACAGTCTTGGGCAAGGGATTGAATGTGGGGGGTAAAGGAGAGAGAGGAGTCGAAGGTAACGCCCAGGCAGCGAAGTTGGGTGGCAGAGGAAATGGAGGTGTTGTTGACAGTGATAGAGAGGTCATGGTGGAAGGGGAGCCTGGGGGGAGGAAAGACAATTATTTCAGTTTTAGAGATGTTAATTTTGAGAAAGTGCGAGGACATCCAGGAGGAGATGGCCGAGAGGCAGTCGGATACACGAGAGAGAAGGGAGGGGGAGAGATCGGGCGAGGAGATGTAGAGTTGGATGTCGTCAGCGTAAAGGTGATACTGAAGACCGAAGGAGGAGATGAGAGCATCAAGGGAGGAGGTATAGAGTGAAAATAGAAGAGGGCCGAGAACAGAGCCCTGAGGGACTCCAACAGGGAGAGGGGAGGGGGTGGAGGAAGAGCCAGACGTGGATACAGAGAAGGAGCGGTTCGCAAGGTATGAGGTGAACCAGGCGAGGACAGACCCAGATAGGCCGAGAGAGGGAAGAGTTTGTAGCAGGAGGGGGTGGTCAACGGTGTCGAAGGCCGCAGAGAGGTTGAGGAGGATAAGTAGGGAGAAGTGACCCTTGGATTTGGCTAATAAGAGGTCGTTGGTAACTTTCGCCAGGGCAGTTTCAGTGGAGTGGAGGGGGCGGAAGCCTGATTGGAGAGGGTCGAGGAGGGAGTAGTCCGAGAGGTATATAGATATATATATATATATATATATATATATATATATTTTTATATATATATATATATATATATATATATATAATTTGTCTGCTGGTACAGCCTGTGTTATTGCAAATACATGTGTACATACGTGGTGTTGCTGAAGATTAAAAGAAAGAATGTGTTGTGGGGTCCAAACAACTTGCTGCACAGGTGCCTTCTGCTGCTTATATCAACCATTGCTTTTGGGCAATGAGGTTTTTTTTCCATAATTTTGAGTTTAATGTCAAAACTATGCTAAATCATATTTAGAAACCACCCCTGTGTTTTCCAACCTTGCTTCTGTCATTGTCTTCACTATTTTAGTTTTTAATGTTTACACTAAGGGTCATTTATGAATGTACAAAATATTGCAGGGGATTTGCAATTCTGCACGAATCAGTCCATTTTAATCAGAAAGGTTAGATTGAATATGCTCATCAAGATGGTGCCACTACAGGGGGTACTACATTTTGTATCTTCCAATGGAGAGAGTTGGGTTCCTAGTGTGTGCTGAGCATGTGAATTCACCACGTGCAAAAACAAGATATTGTTTTGTGGGTCAAGATATTCAAATCAAATTAATGAGTTGGAGAGGGCATATTTCTGGTGTGTTTGCTTGTTTACGTGTGGCTACAGAGCTTATTTTATCCAACAAAGAACTTGATTGATTTGTAGTGCTCAGGCGGTATAGGTAATTGAAAGTCATGCTATTATTTTAATGAGAAGGCATTTTTTTTACCATGCAGGCGGTATTTGCTGGTGATTTATGTGGTATATGCATTTATATGTGCACAAATACCGAAGTACTAAGAATGCACAAACATAAGAGGCACATGTGATAAAAGTAATCCAGACGTATTTCCTCACCCTCAGTGCCAGCATACTCTGAAACGCTTTATAACTGGGTATTAATAAACAGACAACGAGTTAAGATGGCCCTGCATTCAAACTATATATCCATTCCTGACACCCGCTAGTATAATTTTCTGAAAAGCAGCAGTGGGCTGTACTGCCTTGTGTGTATATATATATATATATATCAGAGGAGGGGGAACAAAAGTATGGAGGGCACACAGTGATGGAAATAAGAGGTGAGAGAACAAAAGTATGGAGGGCACGAAGTGAAGGAAATAAGAGGAGGGGGAACAAAATTATAGAGGGCACAGTGTGAGGGGAAACAAACAAGAGAAGAGGAGCACAAATATGGAAGGGTTCAGGGGGATTATGAAGGGGCACAGTGTAATGATAAAGGAGGGCACAGTGCAGTGAGAGAAACAGTAGTGAGGGGCACAATGTGATGAGAGAGACCACATGCAAGGACTGCAGTGTGATGCACTGAGTAATTACAGGCCTGGTAACAATGTCACAAATGTATTAATACAGAATATTGAGCTCTCATAGTGAAAATGCCAGGGAAATGGTGCTTTTTTTTTTTTTTTAATAACAGTTTTTATTAGAAATTTTTCACATACAGGATACAGTAGGTAAGACAATATCTAAATGATAAACACTCATTGACAAGAATATATTACAGAAGATTGTACAGTAAGTTGTTTACATTCAATAAATGTCAATGACTGCTCACTTAATATCTTTTATATCTTATTATCTTAAAATCAATAACGTACATAACATAAAATAAAATAATACTGGCTTTAACCAACAGTAACAGGCAGGCGACCGTGGACAGCTCCCTAGTATGTAGTACAGCGGGTGGGAGTGTACCCATCATCCCATCTCCTCCATATGGTTACAGAACCAGAGATCAAATGCAAATGAGGGTGGGGTGGGCACATAGAACGGGGGGGGGGGGGGCGGAAGACCGCTCCCTTGCATAGAATCCCACATCAACAACTCCAGACATCCCACATCTATATCAATTGCTCCCCAAAGCACGTTACAACGACCATGTTGTGTCTTCAAACATCTTTAAAATTTATTTTTGGGTATTAGGAGCGAGAGAGTCAATAAAAGGGCCCCATTTCTTGAAGAATCTTTCCACCCCTTTCTCAGTATCTGGCAAGGTGGCTCTTCTATCTAAATAAAGTGTATTAAATAGTTCATTTTTCACTTCCGATAAGGATGGAGGGGATTTTTTAATCCAATGTCGAAATATTACCAGTTTAGCTATTGTAATGGTAACCGTGATAAATGGCTTAACATCCTGGGAATCTCTATAAGGGATAAGATGTACCCAATTTTCGAATTGACATTAAAAGATGGCCCTGCTATCACTTGGGAGAGGAGTACCTGAAATGGTGCTTTTATAAGTAGTATGGAAAATATTGGATGTGATTTTGAAGTTTTGCTTTAATCCATTACAATATATATGGCTGTTTAAAGCCGTAATCCCATGAACAAAAGTTTGTTTGTTTTTTAATATAAATCATGTTGACAGACTATAAGAAGAATTGTAATTACCATTTTTTGGGTTTGTTTCTTCAGGTTGCTGTTAATGATGTATAATTCTGCACAGTTCCACAGTGTCATGTGACTACCATGGCAACCACAGTCATATGTACCATGATGTAATGAGTAGAGAGGCTTTGGAACACCTATCTGAGCTCTATCTGCATTGTAAAAGCCTGAGAGCTGTGAGATTGAGTGTGTGACTAGCAGCCATATTTGTCTGCCCTACAGAGAGATTTTGAGAAAGAGATAATGATTTGTAGGACTACAGCTAAGAAAAAAGATACAGGTACTTAACATGCTTTTTAATGAAAAGATAAAGAACTATATGGGATTGCTGCTTTAACCTTGTGCTGGCAATACAAAGACAATGGGAAGAACCGTTTGTGTGGCATTTCTTAAGATTGGCATGTTCAGTTTGATGATGGAAATGAGCTGCCTTGTTTATTTGTTAATGTGACCTAAAACCCTCTTAACATATTGAAGCTGTTGTGATCCAAAGTCTCACTCTGTGTCCAGGGAGTAAATGTATCAATCTGCGGGTTCTTCAACACCCGCGTGTTCAGCCTCTTCCGCGATTAAATTTCAAGCGGCGCTGCATTGTAAAGGGAAGTTAACCATTTACAATGCAGGGTTAACTTTTACATTTACCCCCAAGTGTGTGTGGTTAGCGATTGTGTTGGAGGAATTCTGGGATTTGATGCCTTATGTTACAGCAATCAGACTGTGTCTGAAACTCAGAACAGAGGTAGTGTTGTGAGTGTTCAGGTATTCTACACGTTTCTATTGTAATGCTACCTATTACATTTTATGTTCTGTAAAATATTACAGTTCCATCATGAAATTGAAATGATTCCCCCTTATGTCTTGATGAATTGTTTCATTTGAATAACATTTGTATTGCCTAAATCAGACTTAGACAACATGTGGTTCTTCAGCAGAGGCTGGCAGTGCATGATGCAACATGTAGTTCCACATTCATGACAGCTTATGTATTCCTGTTTATAGCCTACATGGGTAGGCTATAAACATCTCTCACCTCTCTCCTCATTAATAAATTCATAAAATCTGTGCCATGTAGATGTTTTTTTTAAATTCACATGTCATCTGGAATTTGTAGAGTTTGTTTGCAAAAGTTCTGCTCCTAAAGAAAAACCTAATTTTTCCATGGTGCATATGTTACCAGCGAGCGGGCGCTGAACACTTCTGCCAATGGTGTATGCAGCAATGCAGGCTCTTTTCTGTAGGAGGGTGGCTTAGCTCTTTTCACCTGCTAGGCACGCCCCCAATGATATGACCACGCCCCCCCAGCACAAAGCAGCCCCTTCTGCTCCACTGTATTTTTACAGGAATGAGGCCCCAAACCATTATCATTCCAAGGGCCCCATGACATTTAAATCTGGCTCTGACATAGTGCATGTACAGTAAAGGCTTTCCACAGCGGTTCAAGCTCCAGCCCACACAGAAGCATGCTGTTTTTCAGAAGTAAGGTTTGCACCTGCTCAAGGTTTCTATTTATCAATAGTTCTCATAAATAGCAAGACATGTGAATGGTGGTAACTCAGAATATGGAAAATTACATGTGTCGTTCGGCAGTGCACGAGCCAGCAACTGGTACACTGCCGCCAGCCCAGGAGTGTGTTTTCAGGTCACGTGTCAGTCTCTTTGGGATGTCTGATGCTTAGGTGGTCCGTTGTTTTCAGCCTCTACCTCATGTCAACATGAACACCCTGCGCATTGTGCAGAGCAACCTAAATCCTTTGCGAAGTATCCTGACAGCAATGCAGCCGCTGACCAATCTGTTGGAGGTATTGCACTTCTGTGTGCCTGGATCTTTCCAAACCACAGTGGGTGTCAAGGCAGGAATATCCCAAGCCACCTTCAGTCATGTGCTGAAGGTCGTACTAAAGACCGTCCTGTCGCACATCCGGTATATCATCCATCTGCCACTTGATGAGGAGTCCCTTGTGTCCATATAGCAGTAGTTTGCCGCCATAGCTCAGTTTACGCACATTATACGGACAGTAAATGGTACGCATTTAGGTTCCGTTGGGTGGAAATGCTTCTAATTATTTGAATAGAAGCCATTTCCATTCGATCAATGTCCAGGCTAGATGTCATGCATCTCTCCAGATTCAATGCCTGTTTGCTAGATGGCCAATCAGGCATGTGGCGTAGATTGCAACAGAGGCAAGGAGGTGCAAGGACACGTGGTGATGTGTGGCTATTAGGTACTATTTTCCTCTTACATCATTATTTACAAGTTGCGCTTGCATACAATGTAGTCATAAATGGTAGGTCTGGCACCTTTGCGAAATGCATTATGTTGTACTTGTAAAATCAATTGTCAAATTTTGTAGCATTACAATTAGAGATGTTCATTGACCCCCGTGTTTTTTTTTAGTTTTGGTTTTGGATCTGTATTTTTTAGAAAAATTGCTAAAATATGCTAAAATGACATAATTTTGCTCTTTTTTTATACCTACATTATTATTAACCTCAATAACACTAATTTCCAGTAATTTCCAGTCAATTTAGACCACCTCACACGTCACAATATTATTTTCATACACTTTCGGTCAAAAACTGCAGCGAGCTGGCTGGATGCTGAGCAAGAAAGAAACGACACAAACACAAGGCAGTTCATAGCACATCTAGGAAACATTGTCACACTGCAGAGCAGAAAAGAAAAGTGGTGCAAGATGGAATTGTCCTTGGGAACTCCCACCCACCCATATGTTAAAAAGCTTTAGCAAACTACATATTATTGCTACAGCTATACTTAGATTTAGCTCGATGAGAAATTCTACTCCTTATAATCGGAGCATTTATCAATAGAATCACCAGATTTAGATACCTACACTAAGGGTGTGCACCGGGCACTTTTAGGGTTTTGGGTTTTGGGTTCTGATTAGCTTGAGGTTTTGGGTTCTGATTTGTTTTGCCAAAACACCTGACGAAAGGTTTTGGTTCTGATTTAGGGTTTTGGGTTCTGATTTATTTTTAAAAAAGCATAAAAAGTGCTAAAATCTAGTTTTTTGTTTGTTTTTCACTCCTACGCTATTATTAACCTCAATAACATTCAATAACAATCATTTCCACTAATTTCCAGTGTATTTGAAAACACCTCACACCTCACAGTATTGTTTTTAGTCCAAAACGTTGGACCGAGGTAGCTTTCTGGACTGCGTAGTGGAGTGGGCCCGGTACCCAATTGGGTACCGGGGCCACAATATATCACCCTCAACTGGTCTGAATTCCACTGCACAGCTGCCTGCTCCTACATCCTCTGCAGCATCTACAGGGTGTAGTTCTAACGCATCAATACTTCTTGTTTTTGATGATGACAGGTCATTTTAATTAATTTTGGATTTGGCCCCAACATTGAATGTAGTTTAATATCTGATACGCATTTATCTGGACTGCGTAGTTGAGTGGCCCCGGTACCCAATTTGGTACCGGGGCCACAATATAAAACCCTCAACTGGTCTCAATTCCACTGCACAGCTATCTGGACTGCGTAGTGTAGTGGCCCCGGTATTCAATTTGGTACCGGGGCCACAATATATAACCCTTAACTGGTCTGAATACCACTGCACAGATGGCGGACACCGGATGCACGTCTAACACCAACATAGCAGTTAAGGCAGCAGTTATTTTTTTTTGGAACTACAAAAAAAAAAAAGATAGCAATAGAAATGGCAGTTCCTCTTTTTTGGAAATACAGAAAGAAAGAAAGAAAGTAGTAATAGAAATGGCAGTTCCTCTTTTTTGGAACTACACAAACAATGAACGTAGTAATTAATAGAAGTGGCAGTTCCTTTTTTTGGAACTACACGATCAATGAACGTAGTAATAGAAGTGGCAGTTCCTCTTTTTGGGAACTACATAAAGAATGAAAATATTAATAGAAATGGCAGTTCCTCTTTTTTTGAACTACACAAACAATGAACGTAGTAATAGAATTGGCAGTTCCTCTTTTTGGGAACTACATAAAGAATGAAAGTATTAATAGAAATGGCAGTTCCTCTTTTTGGGAACTTAACAAGAATTAGAGCATTTTTTTTATTCAGAAATGATGAGTCTCTCTATTAGAGTGTAATGCCCCTTAAAACTCCTTTAAATAAAATAGTGCGTATTCTAGGAGACCCTGTTTATATATTTAAATTGGTTCTGCAAAAATATGCATGATGATCACTGTACAGAGATCTGTAATAGAGCAGCGATTAAAGTGGCCTGATTAAAGGTCATGTAAGATCTTAAAGCACTCACAATTATATAGATACTGTATTCTCGTTAAAGACGCTGCCTAACGTGTATAAAAGTTTGCACTTATATAGCGCTTGCTTCACTTGGTGATGTGAGCAAGCGGAGTGTGTTAATATGTAGAGACCCTATCTAAACATTAGCAGCGCTGTATGCGCTGTGTGTAGGTAAGGTAAGGATCTCAAATACCATGACACTCTGTTTAGCCTAATCCCTGACAATGTAATATCACGGAAAGCCTATTTGATTATCAAGGCCAATGGCTAGCTTCTGCTAAATTAGACAGAGTATGCAGCGCACGTCTAACACCAACATAGCTGTGCCGGTGACATGGCCTGCAAGAATATCTCTGATGGAGATAGAACTAGGCCCCAAAGAGCACATAATGCCAAAAAAAGAGTTGCAAGATGGAATTGTCCTTGGGATGATGTTGTTGAAATAGGACATGCACACTTTAACAAACCAATCATTTCAGCGACAGGGCCTACCAAACTACTGTGGCTGAAATGATTGGTTTGTTTGGGCCCCCACACAAAAAAAGCTATTCATCTCTCCCTGTACAAACTAAACTGGCTCTACTGAGGCAAGATGTCGTCCTCATCCTCAGATTCCTGGCCCCCTTCAGTGTGTACTTTCTCATTCTCACACATTATCAATTCGTCCCCGCTGGACTCCACAACCACAGGTCCCTCTGTATTATCTGGAGGGCGGTGCTGTACTTGATTGAGGAATTGATAATTCATTTTTATGAACATCATTTTTTCAACGTTCTGAGGAAGCAACCTCCTTCGCCGCTCACTGACCAGGTTCCCCGCTGAACTAAAAAATCTTTCCGAGTACACACTGGAGGGGGGACAACTCAGGTAAAATAGAGTCAGTTTGTACAGGGGCTTCCAAACTGCCTTTTTTTCCTGCCAGGAACAATATGGACTGTCTGACATGTCTATTTGGATGGTGTCAGCAAAATAATCCTCTACCATTTTTTCAATTGTGACAGCATCCAATGCAGCGACAGTAGACATGTCTGCAATGGTTGGCAGGTCCTTCAGTCCGGACCAGATGTTCTCAGCATCCCCGTCAGCGGGTCTTTGAGGAAAACTGAGCTTTTTCCTCGCAGCCATAGGCGTGGAAGAAAATGAAGGAGGAGATGGTGGCATGTCACGGTCCTCTTCAGAGGACAATCTCCTGACCAGCAGGTCTTTGCACCGCTGTAGACTTGTGTCCGCCGGAAACAGAGACACAACATACACTTTAAACCGAGGATCCAACACGGTGGCCAGAATGTATTCCTCTGACTTTAAAAGAGTGACCACCCTCGGATCCTGGCAAAGCGTACGAAGGGCTTCATCCACAAGAGCTACATGCTTTGTGGAATCGCAATGGTTTACCAGCTCCTCCCTCACTTTCTCCAGCTGCTTCTGCAACAGCCTGATCAGGGAAATCACCTGACTCAAGCTGGCAGTGTCGGAACTGACTTCTCGTGTGGCAAGTTCAAACGGCTGCAGAACCTTGCACAACACGGAAATCAGTCTCCAGTGCGCTTGACCCAGGAGCATCCCCACTCCTTTTCCTATGTCGTAGGTGGCTGTGTAGGCTTGAATGGCCTTTTGCTGCTCCTCCATCCTCTGCAGCATATAGAGGGTGGAGTTCCAGCGCGTCACAACCTCTTGTTTGAGGTGATGGCAGGGCAGGTTCAGACTTTTTTGATGTTGCCCGAGTCTGCGGTAGGCACTGGCAGAAAGCCTAAAGTGTCCAGCAATTTTGCGGGCCACCGAAAGCATCTCCTGCACACCCCTGTCACTCTTCAGGTAATGCTGCACCACCAAATTAATGGTGTGGGCAAAACATGGGACGTGCTGGAAATTGCCCATATGTAATGCCCGCACAATGTTACTGTTGTTGTCTGACACCACAAATCCCCAGGAGAGTCCCATGGACAACAACTGTTTCCCCCCCTGGTGGCTCATTTATGATAACAACATCAGCATCCTCCTCGTCAAGTTCCTCCACAACGCCAGCTACATCAATAGCCTCCTTGGCACCTTGATTATCCAAATCTGGATCTACACTGTGGGTGATCCTTCCAGCATATGCAGAGGGTGTGCTGCAAATGGTGGATAGAGTCACCTCTTCCCATACAGTGATGGGAAGGTCAGGCTTCGCAACCACCAACACCCTTGGACTCGCCTTGGGGATTTGTGATGTCATCTGTTTAGAAGGCAGAGTTGTTTGCTTTGTTGTTGCTGACAGCATAACTCTTTTAAATTTTTTGGAGGGGGGGCAGGGAGGAGGGCTTAGATCCTTGGGTGAAGCTGAACCACTAGTCCTGAACACGGGCCAGGGCCTAAGCCGTTCCTTGCCACTCTGTGTCGTAAATGGCATATTGGCAAGTTTACGTTTCTCCTCAGATGTTTTCAATTTTCTTTTTTTGCTAATTTTAGTGAACTTTGGGTTTTTGGATTTTACATGCCCTCTACTAGGAGATTGGGCATCTCCCTTGCCAGACAACGTTGATGGCATTTCATCGTCTATGTCATGACTAGTGGCAGCAGCTTCAGCATTAGGAGGAGGAAGTGGGTGTTGATCTTTCCCTACTTTATCCTCCAAATTTTTGTACTCCATTATATTAAGCACAAGAGAGCGTACCCCTAAACCACACACACTCGGCAAAGCCTTTACAAATTATCTGCGGCACAGGAGAGTACCACTGGACTGGAGTTATACAGCAGTACCTAATATTTTTTAAATAATTTTTTTTATTTTTTTACAATTATTTTTTTCTAATTTTTTTCTAATTTTTTTAAAAAAAAATTAAATTTTTTTTTTATAATTTTTGTATAATTTTTAATTTATTTTTAAGCAGAACAGAGCACAGGACACAGGCAGCACCACTGGACTCAGCAGGACAGAGCACAGGACACAGCACCACTGGACTCAGCAGGACAGAGCACTGGACAAAGCACCACTGGACTCAGTAGAACAGAGCACTGGACAAAGCACAAAAGTACCACTAATATTAAAACAAGAACAGGAGCTCCAACCTCTCTCATGAGTGATCGCAGCCAGAATTAAGATGGCGGCCGCTAGCGCTGAATTTATGACATCCGAGTCTCGCGAGATCCGACGCGAGACTTGGATGTCATAGCCTCGGTTTGGCTCCGTTTGGCGCCCGGAAGTTCTCGAACAGTGCTCGGATCCCGTCGGATCCACACTGTTCGGGTGGGCTCGGATTTCGGAAATACGAGCCCACTCATCTCTAACCTACATACTGTTACGGTTCAGGTACCTTAGTCAGTATTTTTGCAGTCTTACCTAGGGCGCGGAGTCTAACGGCCTTCCAGTCTTCACCAAGAACCACCGCAAGGTAGGATGGATTTTGCTGCCGAAGAACCGCAGGTCGCGGCCCCCCGGTTAGCCTACTGATGTAAGGGAAAAGACTCTAAGTGATGGATAGACAGCAGGCAACAAGACAAGGTGATGCAAATACAGGCACTAACCGTGAATTCCAGGGTCTGAAGGTCTGAAGAGGAAGCCGGCTTGGTGCACAGTGTCTGTAGTATGCCTTAGCAGGAGTTGAGTCCAGAGAAGTAGAAACACAGCCGGGTCGGTACACAGGAGGTTGTCAGATATACGGTGCCAGAGGATAATCCAGAGGGTAGCCAAGAACACAGCCGAGTCGGTACACAGAATGGTCAGTCCAATACAAGGTGCCAGGGAAATAGCCAAAGAATAGTCAGGTCACAGCCAAGTTGGTACACAGGAATCCGGAGAAGTATAGGAGCACACAGGGAGTAGGATCACAGGAGTCAGGAACACAGGGAGAGGTAGCCAGGAACAGGAAACACATTGCTCTGACACAGATAGCGTGTTAGAGCAGGGAATATGTAGTTTTTTGAATTCCCCGCCTAGAGTCACATGACCACTGCTGCGAGATCCCGGAAGTGCAGCAGCGTGATCAGAGGGAGCGCTCACCGCTGGACATGACAAGCTGCCAGACCCGACAGCGCAGCGGAGCGGGTAAAGGTAAGATCCTAACACATACGTTGAATCTAGATAGCACTAAGAAACCAGTGTTCTCCAATCTTGCAATATATTCATACCGGACACTTAGCAATTACCATTAATTATTAGATCCTTAACCCATTCTGACACTATTAGGACTATAGACTATTGAGTCACCGGAGATTACCCATAATACGGATATCATGCAATTGAACTAATTTATCAATGGATACATGAGATTAATAGAGGTAGACGACAACTACATATGTTGGCGTGTCTATTGAATCCTATAGAGCAAGATTGCTAAGCATTGGCAGCTGAGATTGCAGATTATCATCATATTATTAATATTTAGTATTTGCTTTGCATCCTATTATTCATTTTGCGATACTAATAATATCCAGTATCCTCTGTTCCTTAAGGTGCACATGAGTGTAACAGGGCTTAACCTACATAATACTGTTACAGCTTACTGAGATAGAACTAATATTATGTGGGTTTCAAATGGTACTAATGTATTGACTCAAGGTGACTCAGAGAATATTCTAATAGACATTTTTATGTCAAATATACTACTACAACACTTACTCTGCAATTTTTAGGGTACCTGTGAGATCTACACAGAATTTACTTCGCTAATAAAGTTACTATTTGATACACCATATTAACAGAGGCAAACACTTATGATTTATTAAAGTGATTATCCTTAATCCATGTAGAGAGATTACATGCACTTGCAGCAGTGACTGCAATTTTACTTCACATTGCACAATATTTTTGTTTTATTTTTCACTTATGTATGGTACAGTTTTTAACATATATCAATAAAGTTTATCTTTTAGATTCTCTACACATCCTGGAGTGCCTCTATACATACTCTTTTCTTGTTTGTTTCTTCCCTGTACATTATATGTATAAATAGGGTGCACCCACCAGAGAAAAAATTATATATTTAAATATATCTGGATTAAACTGCATGGTCAGCTATATTGGGGATGGACTATATGGAAATTTATTTATTTATTTAGTGCGGCTATACCTTATAGTCACTTAATAAATGCAAAAATGTAAAAATAAAACCTTTTTCCTTTATAAAGAAAAAAACACCTCTCTAAAAAAGGTGAAAGTTTTTTGTAGAAAACATAAAATTGCCAACATGCCAGTCTACCCAAAATATTTACAAGAATACCAGTATAAACTAGCTCCCTTTTCTCAGCTAGATCCCAGCACCTGCAATCTACACTGTCATCATTCTCACCCTCATCCTCACCATAATCAGTGTGTACATGCTCCTTACACAATACTAATTCATCCCTACTCGAATCAACCACTACAGAAGTCTCTGTACTTTGATGTAATTGCCTTCCTCGTGGAATTTGAAGTTCATTTTACAACAGAGCTGTCACAATTTTTGGGCAATTCTTTTAGACCAGACTAAATGTCAAAATGTTGTGCTGAATCATCTGCATCACCTCTGGGTGTCTTGGGAAAGCTAAGTTTTTACCTAGCAGCAATTGCCAAAGAAACTGAGGGAGGTGACGTCATAATGTCATGTACCACTTGAGCTGTCAGCTTGCTGACCAGGAGCTCATTGCATCTCTTGAGATCTGGGTCAATTGGAAAGACAGAGAAGACATAGCAATTAAACCTAGGATCATGCAGTTGCCAAAATGTAGTGATCCAATTTCAAGATGTTGATAACTCTAAGATCCCGGGGAAGCAAATAATGTAATTGATCTATAAGTCCTACAGAGTTAGTGTACTTGGTTTGTTTCATCTCCTCCTTCAATTTCTCTAGCTGCTTTTCCAAAAGACTAATTAGGGGAATCACTTTACTCAAGTTGACAGTGCCTGAACTCACTTCACAGGTGAATACTTAGGGCTAGATTTACTAAGCTGCGGGTTTGAAAAAGTGGGGATGTTCCCTATAGCAACCAATCAGATTCTAGCTTGCATTTATTTAGTACCTTCTACAAAATGTTAGCTAGAATCTGATTGGTTGCTATAGGCAACATCCCCACTTTTTCAAACCCGCAGCTTAGTAAATCTAGCCCAATAGAGTGGTTTCAGCACCTTGCACAACACGGAACATATTCTCCACTGCTCTGGACTAAAGTACATTCCCCCTCAAATTCTATTCTTCTTACAGCTGCTGCAATCTCCTACATGCTGTTGCATTATGCTGAAAATGACACAAATTATTTCAGGACATAGACAGCATCTCCTGCATGTCACTATCATTTTTTAAAAAGGTCTGGAATGTGATGGCATTCTCCCAGCTGTAATGCTCTCACAATACTTTTGGCGTTATTAGAAATGACATATCCTCAGGAGAGTCGGAGCGGAATAAGCTATGTTGCAATAACATCCCTTCGTTTTTCAAACAGGTTGTCAGCGGTATGTCTCGTAGTGTAGCCAGTGAAAAAATGACAGGAACATGTAGGAGATGCTGTCTGTGCCTCAAAACATTTCGGTACATTTTCAGCATTCTGCAACAGCATGTAGGAAATTGAAGCAGCTGCAAGAACAATTTATTTTGATCTGCCACAAACTGAAGCAAGAGATGGTAACAAGGTGGAATTCCACACTTTATAGGCTTGTGAGGGTGGAGGAACAGCGAAAAGCCATCTCACATAATATTACCTCCTGAGACGTTGAGTCTAACGGTGAGGGAGGTGTTTGCCAGGGACTCCCGCAAGGGAGTTTGGAGTTAGCTGCTCCCAGACTGCAGGTCGCAGCCCTCTTAGGGGGTGATGAGCGAGGCTGTATTGAGAACCAAGATAAAAACTGAAGATGCCATGGAGGAGAAGTAGCTCAATGACTGAGAGACTAAGAGGCAGTTTCCCAGGCCAACGGTAGAGCCAATGTACTGAGAGAGTAAAGAACAACAGGCAAGTATGCAGGTTATACGGGAGACTGGTAGCGGTGATCTGCGAGTAGATGTGCTGGAAACTCAGAGAACAGGTAGCAATAATCTGTAGAGCATTACCACAGGATAGTGGAGTAAACACAGAGGCTGTGATGATCTGCGGATAGATGTGCTGGAGACTCAGAGAACAGACAGCAAACAGGAGCCAGGGAAAAGGACATCTGAACAGGAGAGTAGACCTGAAGATCTGGCATCTTGGTAGATAAGCAGATGCTTTAAATAGACAGAGCTGACAAGCAATTAGCCAATCAAGAGGATGCAGGAAGTATTGAGCAAACCAGGTGTGTGCATGCTCAGTTCAGACCAGCAAATGAATGCAGGAAGAGGGAAACAGGTGAGAACAGTGACCATAATGTAGGCTTAGCTGGTGCAATGTGTGACACTTGGACAGATGGAAATACTAGGTATGAGGAACTTTAATAGAAAATTGTGTATTGTAACATATTATATTGTGCCTTATATCCTTTCAGATAATGTGTTATATATGTGGGTGTAGGACAGTGTTGGCTAACCTGTGACACTCCAGGTGCTGTGAAACTACAAGTCCCAGCATGCTTTGCCAATATATAGCAGCTTATTGCTGGAAGGGTATGCTGGGACTTGTAGTTTCACAACACCTGGAGTGTCACAGGTTAGTCAACACTGGTGTAGGGCATACAAATGGTTAACTCTGAGCTCCAGAGGTATATGTTTTCTATTGTAATTTTGGAAATATCACAGAAAAATTAAATGTACTACTGTGATCCTGCAATAAAATCTTGAAAGGTTGAGAGTATTAGGTAATAGTTTTGTGCATTATCTAAGGGTGGCCTGTAGAAATCAAATAATTGGATGATGTCGGCTAAATTAATTAATATTGGTTTACCATTTAATTTGCAATTAGTGTTTCACATCTAATGACGAAATCACATGGGAGACAACACTCACACTTACCATTGCACTTACATTTGTAAATAGTACAAATTTAATAAAGTTCCAACTCACATCAGTTTTTTAGTAGAGTTTAAAGGTTATTTATACAAAGATAAACTTACATTACAGTTATATATGATTCAGGTCCTGAGAAATGTATGTTTTGTCTTATATTATTTCACAAGAAGTAATCCGGTATCTGCGGCTAAGCGATCGCGCACTCGGAACGCTAGTTATAAATAATATCACTATTTCATACACCAAATAACCAGTGCACAGGGGTCATAAAAACCAGTTTATACAAGTCTAGACGTGGGAGCCTGAGGAAAGGACACCTGGCAGTTTGAAGAACAATGACCAGAGGAATTCACTAATCCCACATCAAGTACCTGAGACCTATGAACAAAGACCTTATAACTGTAACTTTGAATCTCTGTGATGACACTACTTGTATGACTGTACAGCGTATAAATTATTGAACGCCGACTTTGGTCCCTAGAGTATTCTTATTGAAGCTTGAGTTGGTGCCAACTGCCGTTTGTGTAATGTATTTGGTTATACTTTCTTATATTTTGTTATACCTTCTTTTACATCATCATGGTTTGCTGTAATTCTGCTATATTTTGCTATTAAATATATTTGTGCGTTGGAACCACATTAGTCGCATTAGACAATATTTATTGGTAGCAACAATACGAACATAACAAAACTGACTTTGAAAATAGGTTATTTTATCAATATGACAATCCAACACATGCTTGAATGCTAACAATGTAGCACTTGCAGGAAGGAATGGTTATGGTTTTAGAATGGCCTTCATAGTCCTCAGACTTCAATATTATGTTTGTGCAGCCAAGAAGATCTAAGAATATTTTTGATCTACTAAAATTTTGCAAGCAAGTGAGAAAAATAGCTACAAGAAACATTTTGAAGCATGAATTTCTGCCAAAGTAGGTGTTACTAAGTAGTGATTGACAGGCAGCCTAAAATGTTTTAATTATTTATTTCAATCTGCTCAAATCATCAAAAAATAGTAACTGTGAATAAATGTATCATGTATAAGTTTGTACCCTGCAGAGGTTGTCATAACTTCTTTTCCCTGAGAGATTCAGGGAAACATGCAATTTAACAAGGGGTGTTCAAACATTTGCATACAACTTATATAATAACAACAATTATGAACATTTATCAATGAGGTTTGCTAATTATGTGTTTTGCATTCCAATTCATTTGAGTCTAATCAATCATGTGGATTTGATATTCATTTAGAATCGTGCATACATATATTAATTATCATCATGGGATATTTTTTCTCCTATTTTTTGACATTGAATTGATTTGGCATTTACAGATTTGTTTATTTATAGGTTGAGCTTGGTTTGAGTGAATTGAACATTGTTACAATAAATGTGAACATGAGTTTTACTGTGATATTATAACATTTTTTGTAGATACAAATATTTTTTTCAGTAGATACTTATTTTTCACAAATGATTTTTTGAGTGCAGGTATTCAGGCATAGCCTTGTTTTTTAAGTATTCATTAACTTCTTGCACCCTCCTCATATATAATATATAGTAGTTTTTGCTTGTCATTATTAGTCATATTGGTGGATGACCTCTACATTTTTTAGCCTGCAGGCCTGTCAATCTATTTTGTAAGGTTGACTAATACAAAATGTATTATCATATTTGAAGAGATTAAGTCCTTATCTGAATGTGAATAGCAAGTCAATCTACTATTGGAAAACAAAATATGCCAAAGCTGTATATTTACATAACTGAGTAATATACTTGGAATAATTATCATACTTAATTAAATGAATCCATATTTGCAACCAGATAGCCTAAAGATAGCCCCAGATAGCATAAATGTTCTGTAAATATTGTTGAGATCAATATTCTCTGTACAGCGCAGCCTAATTGGTGGCAAATAAATGATGATGATGAAATGCTATAGCATAACTAGTGATGTACCTGCAGTCTTAAAAAGATTAGTCAGTGACTTCAGGTTCTGATTTGCATTCTTTTGTTCATTTAGATGCAAATACTACAGTACTTTCAATATAGTATGTAATTGCTTGTATAAGATATTATAGTATCCTCTTACAAAAGAGTGGTAATTATTACTATTGCTCATCACTCCACTTCCCTGGTTATCACAGGTGGTAGTTTATTAACCATCTGGTAACCCTTTTATAAGTAGCAAAGTGGAGCTCTGCGTTTAAGCTCAGTGATAAGCAGGAAAAGGAAAGGATTATTTTCCCTTTGAAAATGGTCATATAGATAAGGATTTATCTATACCTCCACAGAGATCAAATCCATCTGATCACGATATTGATAACTTCCCTTCTACATCTAAGGGTGGAAACATCTATGATTCCCCAAAATGGTTCAATTCATCAAAAACTAGTAGAGATAGAAGTTATAAAGAACATCAACAACACGTAAATTTTGAATCTATCAATAGGTTTGATATTTTAAAAGATAAAGATGATTTTTCTTCTTCTTTTCCCCACTCCCACTCCACATGGAAGAAAAAGAGACCACAGAGACAGAGAAGGAGGGAAAGGAGGTCTCAATTCCAATAATTGGAGAAAATGTACCCTTTCAAATAAGAGCATAAACACCAAGAATAAAAGGGGACAAAGGGGTGGGAATAATAAAGTTAGGTTTTTGAAACTTAAACAGAAATTGAAGGCTAGAAAATTGTTAGCCAATAGCAAAGCCTTTTCTGATTCCACTCATTCAATTATACCTTGTAATGTTTTTAACTTAAGTTCACGTGTACTGAGCCAAGAGGAGTTATCACTTCTCTCGAAAGGTTTAAAATTTGCACCTACTTCAGGATCAGATTCCTTTAGAACTTTCTTAGACTTACAAAAATTTATCAGAAAGTTAACCATTAAGAAATTTTTTCAGATGAAAAATAAGAACTCTGACCTTGCAAATTGTAACTTAAATACACATACCAAATTTAAAAAGCCTTCAACATTTTACCCATCTCACATCAAGGGTCCTTACATAGAGACCTTTGGCAAACTTGTGGCTGATGAACTAAAAAACTTACATGAAAAGAAAGAGAGAATTCATCATAATTTGTCGCATAAAGAAAGATTAGCACTAAAGGGACTTCAGGACAATCCTGATCTAATCATTAAGCCCGCTGATAAAGGGGGAGGGGTTGTAGTTTTAAACAAAGTCAACTATTTGACAGAAATTAATAGACAACTGGCAGATAAGAACACCTACCACAAATTAAAGAGTGACCCCACTTATGGGATTAAGAAAAAATTTGAAAATCTAATTATTAAATATGAAAATATAGGCACTATAGATAAGGAGGTGGGTGATTTTTTGAAAGGACACTCTCACACCACCCCTTATATCTATATCCTTCCAAAAATTCATAAAGATTTAGCTCATCCTCCAGGCCGCACCATTATTTCTGGGGTAAATAGTTTGACAGCCAATTTATCTGCCTACATTGACCATCATCTACAACCCCTAGTACAAAACAATCCATCGTACTTGAAAGATACGAGAGAGGTGTTAAACTATCTTGGGAATACTCCTTGGAGCTCTAGTATGTATATGGTGACAGCTGATGTCACCTCACTATATACTATAAATGAGCACCAAAGGGGTTTAACAGCAGTTAAATTCTTTCTGGATAAATCCACCATAGATGAGAATTTGAAACAATTTCTCTTGGAGGGAATAAATTTCATCCTGGAGAATAATTATTTTTTATCATAAGGGTGAATAGTTTCTCCAGAAGACCGGAACAGCAATGGGTACCAGGTTCGCTCCGAGTTATGCTAATTTATTCATGGCCCACTGGGAACATCTTTATATTGATGATAGACTCGGAGCGAACCTGGTATCTTGGAGGAGGTATATAGACGACATACTCTTCCTTTGGAATGGAGATAGATTCTCTTTGGACATTTTCTGTTCTAGTTTAAATTTTAATGATTGGAACATCAAGTACACATTCAATGTTAGTAGCTCTTCAGTTCATTTTTTAGATTTGCATATCTATATAGAGAATGAAAAGATTAACACACAATGTTATCAAAAACCTACTGATACGAATACACATATTCCACCTTCCAGCCAACATCACCCTAATTGGCTGAGGGGAATTCCATACGGACAGTTCCTTCGTATTAGGAGGAACTGTACAGATGATACATCTTTTTCTATACAGATGGACAAAATGTATAAAAGTTTCCAAAGCAGAGGTTACAATGATCAACAACTTATTAAAGCTAAAGAAAAGATAAAAATGACTAGTCGAGAATCTCTTTTAGAACCCTCAAAAAAATCTGATAAAAAGGACTTCCAGTTATCCTTTGTCACCAACTTTAGCCATAAATATAAAAAGATGGAACATATCATATCTAAATTCTGGTACATTCTAGGGAAAGATACAAATCTTGCAGAGATTCTCCCAGAGAAACCTTCCTTTATATACAGAAAATGTCAAACTCTAAAGGATAAATTGGTTAAGGGAGCCCAGATTGAATCTCCCGGACAAGGGAGAATTAAGTCGAAGGGATTCTACCGCTGTGGACAGTGTCTTCCCTGTAGACAAATTACTCACAGTAACAGTAAGATAGAAGAATTTATTGTTCATAATAATTCGTATGAAATAGATTCCTTTATCACATGTCATTCATGTAATGTCGTTTATATAATAGAATGTAAATGTGGATTATGCTATGTGGGAAAAACATCACGCCCCCTGAAGAGGCGCATATATGAACACATTCGAAATATTAAACTAGGATATGAACAACATTCTCTATCCATGCACTTCAAAGATCACCATGAATGCAATATTAGAGATATTAGGAATTTTATAGGAATAGATTTAGTGCAAGGAGATTGGAAGTGCAGAGATATTAATAATAAATTATCTCAGAGAGAAATGATGTGGATTTTTAAACTTAACACTTTGATACCAACTGGACTAAATAAGGATTTCGAGCTGAAATGCTTTTTGGAATGAATTAACCCTGCTTTCATTTTTCTTCCTTCTTCTGTTTATCTCATTTCAGAGGGAAGTAATTGTGCATATTCACTTCATATATGATTTATCTATGTACTAAATTGAATTTATTTGTATAGGAGGAAATTGACACATGTTCTCACATCTACTATTCCCTATAAACTAAGTCATCTTCACAACATTTTTGTGCAGATGTCCTCTTTTATATATGAGGGATTATATATACTATACCACCTTATAGGAATTTATCTAGATGTGACATAGTTTGTCTTTTCCCCCTATTGTTAAATATTATTTTTCAAGTTATTAACATTTTTGCATTATTAATATTTATACTTTTATATCTTATATTTCTGTAATTCTCCTATATTATATACCTTTTGTATTTGAATGTTGCATTCTATATGAAAGTATATTTTGTTGAAAATATTCTGTAATTTTGGATAGATATATATGTATCATGTATTAATTTACAGTTTAGTTTGACATTTGATTACACGATTTGTAAACTTTTATTAATACACTGAAAAAGTTCAAAATATAACGGACTGGATTATCTGTTAGTATACATCTTTCTTTTCTTTCATGTTAAATGAAGTTTTATGTAATGGAAATAATGTTTGTTTCACTAAATTGGCGCTTTCTTATATTTTTGGACCCGATCATGTGATCGGAGGGAACTATAAAAGGATACACAGCTTGCTATATTCATTACCTTGATAAAGATCCAACGAACAGGATTGAAACTAGTTGGTGATTGCTACCGTGTCCTTTCTATGTGTTTGCCGGCCGAGACGGGACTCTTTTAGACGGATACCTCGGTGACTGTCCAGCAAGCTTGCTTATTCCAACTATACTATCATCTGGACATTACTGATTCTTGGTTAACATCTTTCCATGCACGATCTACCCGCTGGGAAAGCTCACATAGAATACGCTGATTATTTTATACTCCGCGGTAGGAACATCTATGTTTTTATTTAATAAATGTTTTTAGCTACTACCTAAAAAGTATACCTCTCTTTTTCTTACATCTATCGAGAGGTTTTGAAGAAGAAGGGAGGAGCGGAGGTCTATATTTTGAAGTGCCAATTTTAAAGAATCTACGGTGTAAGTAGATTGAATTGTGGGGCATCCCACACTATATACCTACCAGGACTATTCCTATATATGGTGAAAACACTGATTATAGTATCAGATTTTTAGTCCCAAACATCGGTATTGGAGATTTTAAAAGTTTACTATACAAAAGTGATACTTAGGATTTTATATTGTCGTAACATACAGTATTACACTATTGTATATTCTTTCTCTTCCGCATGGTGTGTTTACTATCAGACAATTCCCTATGATCACTTGAAAGGATTTAAACATCATACCATCAACCAATATAAGTATTCTTTTCCGTTTTATATACTCATTAGATTTACTCTACCTATCGTGTATAGGAAACCTCAGCGCAAAAAAGTGATTTACCAAATTTTTTCTAAAAAGATTAGTCAGTGACTTCAGGTTCTGATTTGCATTCTTTTGTTCATTTAGATGCAAATACTACAGTACTTTCAATATAGTATGTAATTGCTTGTATAAGATATTATAGTATCCTCTTACAAAAGAGTGGTAATTATTACTATTGCTCATCACTCCACTTCCCTGGTTATCACAGGTGGTAGTTTATTAACCATCTGGTAACCCTTTTATAAGTAGCAAAGTGGAGCTCTGCGTTTAAGCTCAGTGATAAGCAGGAGAAATGGCAAAAATGTACAGTTGCCACTGATACTCAGTGCAGATTTCTCTTAATAATGACACACTTTATATTGCAGAAGTTGGACATCACGTAAAAAAATAAGTTAGAAAAATAAAATAAAGTTGTCCTTTAGCTTTGTGCTGGAGGATGCATGACACTTATGCCTAGTCTCCCCCTAGTGCAATAGTAAATAGATTGATCAAGACAATAAGTTATATGTAGAGTCTTGCTCCAAAAATAAGTTGAAAACAAAAAAAAAACCTCACCAAAATAAATCTTCTATTTTTGTCTTCTTTCTTGATCCATCATAGTCCACATATGGAAAAAGAAAAAAAAACTTCTACCCTAGAATGTCTGCTGGGACAGCATGGACTCAATACTCTCCTTTGAGGTTTAACTGGTTGTGGTTGCTGACTACATTCTATTTCATTTCTTATTTTTATTTTATTTTTAATCCTATAACAAAATCTACTAGGTAGGAAAATATATTTATATTTACCCCTAGAATCACTAAATTAAAATGGTGGAATTGAAAAGATGATTTCTTCTTGGATAATTTGTTAAACTATAGAAAATTATAATTACATAGAAGTTTTGGAATCATCATCATCAATTACAGACACTGTTATGACATATTTCTAACATACAATGTTTTAATTAAGATTATACATTTCATAAAATATGCTTAGGCTTTTAGCTCACTTTTCATTACACAATAAAATATTCAAGCAGCACAAAATGAGTTGACAAAAGTTTAAAGACCACTCTAGCTCTGACCAAGAAAACAGTAAAACAAACGCCTTAATGTAACATTTTGTGGAAAAGTAGCAAGATATAAAAATAAATCAGACTTTTGATTAGGACAATAAAAGTCATAAACATAACAAAGCAAATATGTGCTTACTCTTCAGACTACTGTTCATAAGAAAGCAATGAGGAAATGTCGTCTTTACTTACAAACAATTCAGTTTTTAAAGCTTATCAAAATTCATGGACCAGCAGATGCCAATATAAACTTTTACACAGTTTCATAGGCACAATCAAAATTTACATATCACATTTTAAAAAATTAAAGATAAAAAACACACCACATGAAGTGTTTAATGAATATAGCAAGATTTGTATTCAAGCCATAATACCATATGGCAGTTAACGCTGTTCATGAACCTAAAGTTGTTTATACCACATTTGTTTACTTAATTTCTGTGCAAGATTACAAAATGCAGAGTGGTATAAATCTGCAATACAGATAGATCTCATTAAAATAGTTTTGAGTTTCTCGTCAAGAAATGTCTACCAGTTATACATTTAGAATAACTCTAAGCATTATATTTTCTACATTAGAAAGTTAACCACTTAAAGACCATAGTGTTTTAGCTATTCATGATCAGATCTGTCTTCATGTTTCAGAGACATGTTGTGTTTACCTATAGCAATTTTTTATATCATTGTATATTTTAATTTTATGGTTATTATATAGGAAAAACATTCAAAAAGAAAAAAAAAAAGAATATTTTTTCAAAACCTCTCACTGTTTCTTTCAGCCAATTAATGCAACCCCAGAAATTAATTTAAAGTTGTAATTGTCTAGTTCTCCTAGATACAGGAATACTGAAAAGATGCACTTTATTCAATGTCTGATACAATTATAGGAAAGGAATGAGGATCAAAGATACACATTTTTGGCCCACATAGGCAAATAACATAACAAAATGTAATTTCCTCTGCATGATTATATTTGTGCAGCTTTGGAAATAACATTATATATATATATATATATATATATATATATATATATATATATATATATATATATATATATATATATATATATGTGATATATGTGGTGAGTTAAATTATATAAATCATTTCAAAACTCTGCTTTGCATAATATATTGCACTGTATTAACTAGACCTAAAGCTACCACCTATTTATTTATTTACTTAAAATAATGACAATTATTTCGTATGGCACAAGCTCTAAAATCAGCTTTATTTAGAAAAAGAAACACTGGTTAGAATCATGAAAAATAGTAATTCCAAAAATATAGCATTGGTGAGGTCTTAAATTATGTTTTTCATTTTATTGTAGTGAATAACTTGTAATTTGGGATTAATTTATTGAATACGTTTTTCCAACAGATAACAATGCTATAACTTAAATTAATTAAATACACAATTAATTTAGGAGATTTTTGTACTAGAACAATGTCCTAAGCTGTATTTGGGATATTTCCTATTCTACAATGCTAAATCTTTAGAGTCTCTTCTAGACAACACCAAAGTCTCATTTGATGCTTGCTGATTAAAAGAAATCTAAACGTTTATTAACATTTGTAAAATTTTCACAATTCCAATGTACCAATTTAATTGTTTAGCTGACTGGTCACACTATAAAAGGGAAATCCTCAGCATATGGTCCCCACTGTCATAATGTGACACAGCCACAGCCTGTTCAGCACGGGACTGAATTCGCTAGTGGAAAAAAAATGTGTGCCCCCTCTAGGAAAAAAACAGCCATGTGCTGAAAGCACTAGAGCTCTTTCAAATCCGTGCCTGGTGAGTGTTGGGGTAATAAAGAGTCAAGTGGTAGAAATAAGCATTTATATATGTAGTAATACTGTTCTCAGCAAACCCTGACAGCCACAAACAAATAAGATATACTTGCACTTTTAGAACTGCAAGAATCAACCTGTTCTGGCACTAGGAATTGTTGTGGCACATAGAAAAATAACATAAAATGCTGTAAGAAAAAAAGATTCATTTATTTAAATAAGACTCCCTCAGTCCTTCATTCACCAATGTATTAATCAGCTAAGTCCATGAGGATCCTCTTCATTCTTGAGGCTTGTAATACATAAAATATAAAGCAAAATATGCTCATGTTCTTCCTAGCTGCTACATGTATGCAGGAAAAATGGTGCCCCATTCATGAAATAATAAGTGTTACCCCATCGTAAATAATTATTGTCTCTGTTATTACTCCTGTTTTCAATCAAATAAAATTGCCCCTTAATATAATGAACAATAGTTTTGCCCTTAATATTATTAGCGTATCATATATTTTAACGTTACAGCCTCAAACCACCCTATAGTAAATGAGCCAGCAGTGTGCGGCGGTTTAAAACCACCCCCAAGGAGATTAAAACCTAAAACACCCTAGAAACCCTTTTACATTCACGCCCGAACAGGGACTGCTTCAATTATGATTTTCAAAGTCCTAGAGAATCCATAATTATTTTCAGTGAACCCAGTTATGATTATGATTTAGAATTTTAATTTTCAGAATGTTTTGGCAAATGGACGCTTAATAACGGGAGTATATATCTGTTGAACTGTTCTGTATTTATAGGTGTAGTATATAAGGATTATGTATGATCTCGAAGTAATCTCATAATTATTTCATGATAACTGCGAGAATTTGATGCTTATTGTTTTGTCTTCACTTATAATACAGTGTAGTTGGATGGACTTGTGTTGACTTATGGTTTGTATTGTAAATCTGATTCTGTGGACTGGTGGCGACAGTTAACAAAAGTAATATATACGGGAGAAAATTATTAAAAATTCCTTCCTTTTTATTCACAATAATTCAAATTTAGTTATAACTTCTCCTGCGGCAAATTATATTTTAATTAGGACTTTTTGATAGACCAAATTTGCAAGTTATGTGATAATTCGGAATCATTTTAATCACATAATCAAAATAATACTAATTCAATTGGCTTTATTTTTTCTATTTATTTATTTTTCACCCCAAGACATTCAATAGGCTTTATATTTTTCATTTAGATAATTTTATTCCCAATACATTCTTTTAGTATGTTATAGCTGAACATCTTGTCTACAGAATAGGTTTGGAGAGGTAATTTTGGATACTTGGCTGTTTTTTGTCAAGCGAGAAAGCCTGGACTGTATTGTAGTGGTAGGAGGTGACCGTTTTGAAGATTGTGTAGAAAGATGCCTTTTTAGAACAACGGAGACTATCACAGTTTGTAGGTAATTTCAACGTTGACGAAAATAGCGGAAAAAGGCGTAAATTGTACGCCGATAGTTACTTTGGGTTGATACAATATTTTTATGTTAAATGTTATTTCAAGTTGCTTGTCTCATGTAGATTAAATATACAAGGTAATCCATAAAGGCACTCCCAATCTGTAAGTTCTGTAGGAACACACCTTTGACAGTTGTTTAGTGGGTACGGCTTCGGAGACACTTAAATTATGAGCAGATCATGCGCAATGGTTCCCCGATAAAGTCATAATTAGCGATTCTGCAAGACGAATTTACCAATCGTTATATGATCGAGAACAGCAATTCCACTCAATAGACAACTCAATTTTCACACAAATCGCTAACACACAAGTCTATAACAGGAAACATTGATTTTATTTTTTAATTATTGAACAAATTCGCAAAGTGTGGTATGCTTAACCTGTTTGTGTAACCCTGCTAAAACAGATAGTAATCACCAGTAGAAAGCTTATAATCAGGCTATGTATTGATAAACTGTGTGTAATTAAGTGGACCAGAACACAGGTCACTGCAGGTAAAATATGAATATTTATATTATTCAAGATTCCACAGATGTTAGTATGTCTAAATCAAGGTTTTTTCTTAGTAACGCATGCCCCAGGTAGGTATGTATAGAATACATGGCTGCAAAACACTTGATTTTAGATGGTAAAATATATTACATTATAAATTCTGAGAAATAAGGTAATATATGTTCTCAGAGCATTGAACAGGTAATTGTCCTTGTAACATAATCAATAGGGAATAATAAGTAAAATTTGAATTTGGGTTTTGTCATTGGAGGTAACAATGTATACAAGGAGACGTCCTTGCTGTTATGTCAACAAATGATAATTGATTTAGATTTAATATATATATGCATTTGTTTTAAAACTGTATATAAGGATAAATGGGATAATAGAGAGGTGGTATTTAAAATCCCACTCATTTTACAAAACCCAGGTATATACAGGTAATTTATAATGGTGTATTGGAAAGAACAAATAATATTAGTAACAGATACACTGCCTAGTGGTCACAGGTATGTATTGCAGCCCCATAATCAGAGTTAGCAGTATTCTGGAAACAGGCGGAATAAGATATAGATCTGGTAATTTTACATGTCATCATTTTGGAAGTGTTTGGCAACATGTAGCATTAAAATTAATGAAACCTCTGGATAATGGTAATGTGTTTCTTTGCTAAGGATATAAAGGGGGGATCCTAATGCACAATGGTATATGACAGTCAAAAATGTGACATGGAAATTCCCACTTATATAAGGTTACAAGGCATCTGATCAATGCCATCATAACTGTCGTAACACTACATAAGGACTAGGTAGGCAACCACACAATTGTATGTAGCATGGTTAATTAGAGTCAAGGAGATACCCAGGGCATTAATAATAGTGTTTGTTGATGGCAGACACAAATTTGAAAAAGTTTGTGTTTATAAAAACCTGTAAAATAAATATAACCCCAGTGGGTGGTAGTTTTATTCACAGGATCAGGGGGACTGATATGTATCATATAGTAGATTTAAGCAGTGGTAGTTTACCAACTGCAGTAAAAGTTTTAAAACAAAAGGGTAGTTTAGTGATTTTGTTGCATTAACCTTTGCTGGCCAATAGGGGCAATAACGTGCCTAAGTCAGTTTTTTTTTAAGAGAGAGAACATCAGTAGTGGATATACATATTTGCTACCCAGCAAAGGTGGTAATGTACAAAATTTCTAACGCTTTTAAGTGTTTAAAGAGGTTCTTCAGGGGGAAATTGACATCACCAATATACTAAATGGGTAAATCTCTAAACATTGTGTATCCTTAGAGATATGAATAGGTAGGATGACGTTATGTAACATAAATGTATTATGTATACTCATATTTCTTTCTGTCTCCACAGGTTATTAAGAACATGATTCCTTTACTTTTCCTTCCCAATTGATACATAGATCATTGGAAATGAGAAAAAAGGAGGATAATGGTAATGCTAAAAAAGGGTATAAAAATTAGAAATTGTCTACACTTCTTCATATTTCACAATACACATGTCAAGAACAATTAAACTTCTTGTTTTTTCTTAACAATGTATGTAACCCCCTTATAAGTAAATGTGATGTGGTCATTTTTTTATATACTATTTCTTGATATACACAGGAGTATAATTAAGAATATAAAAGTATTATTATAAAAGCTTTCAATACCTTAAATTTCGCAGACCTGTGTAATCTATTATTTTATATTTAATTTTATAACATAAGAACAGAATCAGCCACAATTGAAATAGAAATTACTCTGAACAAAACTCTCCTCCCCCACTAGAAACAGTATGTTTTTGTAAGTCTGTTGAGCAGATGGTGAAAATTAACATGTGAAAGGCTGTGATCCATTTCCTGTAGAAAGGTAAACTCCGCCCAGTAGAAAGATATTATGTTATGTAGCAAAAAGCACAAATGGTCTCTTGGTGCCCTGGTCCCAGCCTGATAAGACATGCAGACACAGCTCTTAGCTGGATATGCTGGATAGTAAGTTGCTTGGGGACTGGGGAGGCACTGGCTAGCAGGAAAATGTTATAATGGAGTGTTGAATGGAATGAATGGAAGGTGAGTGAATCTGGAAACATATAGTTTTGTGATGGTTTGTAAATGGAGTTAATTTGAATGAAGTGTAATGTGTTTTCGAGTGGTAGATGGTTGAATCTGGATATATACACAGTTCTGTGTGGTTCTGTGTTGGTCTAATGTTAAAATGGAGTGTTATTTGGAGCATTTGAGTTGGTTTTAAAAGTTAGACTTTGGTTTGGTCTGGATAGTATTACATAAAGGCATGCCTTGTTACAGTGTTGCAATGCTGTGTAGATATAACATAGATAATGGTATGTTCTTAGTCTGATTTGTATGTGATTATGTAGTCTAATAAGAACTGGGCCCTGTTGCTATGAAAGTTGCATTGGCAGTAAATTAGGCCATTACAAGCACATGTGATTAAGATGGATGACAGTGTGTTGACTCCTGTAATGCTGTACAATTCCTGGAGTTCCTGTTATATTTAGGATAGATTGTTGGTTCAAATGGTAGCATTTGTGACTTTTGCAAAAGATATTTAGAATAGATATCTTTTGTGTAAAATAGATATTTGTGGTGGATTTGCAAGTATATTATTAGAGGTTTAAAAACTGGGCCCTGCTCATTGATAGTATTGTTCAGGAAGTGGTCAGATTGTTAAAAGGCAGTTTGTAATGAAAAACTTTGAAATAATGCGGTTTATTGCTGAAGAAATTAAAATATTTAATATGACAACATGGAGGAGATCTAGAAGCTTCCATGTAAAGGGAATGTAGATAGTGAACAATGGCTGTTGGACTTTGACTGAGATAAGTGGAATAAAATAATACATGGACAAATGGTAGAAGTTTTGAAATAAATGTGAGAAGATTTGGTTGTGAAATGTATGTTTGAAAAGTGGGTTTCAGAATAAAGTCTTGCCTGTGTGTTCTCCTCCCCCCCCCTCAAGTCTCCCAACTCCTCCCCCCACACACACACACAGGTCCCCCCTACACACACACACCTTTAGGTAATAGTTAGTCAAAACACACACACACCTTTAGACAGTAGTTAGTCAAAAGACACACACACAATGACGTGTATATTTATATAACAGGCAATGTATGTGATGCATTGCACCTAAGTCTATACTTTGTGTAAAATATTGTTACACTGTATACTGTTTTATAATATATACATAAGTTTTACAATTAGAATGTTAATAATACAACACGTTTTAAATGAAGCTATATCTTGTCTGCAGTTATTCTTGAAGAGATAAGCATAAGCTATTATATGAATAATAGTCCTGTGGATTTAAGGGAAAATAAGAATTATATTTTTTTAGGTTAAATCAGAATTACCTTTGTGAGAAGTTGGTTGACGGTAATAGTCATAATTAACATTATTAAATGGTCATCCATATACTTGCCAGACTATTAAGGAGATTAAAACCCCAAACACCCTAGAAACCCTTTTACAATAATGAACAATAATTTTGCCCTTAATATTATTAGAGTATCATATATTTTAATGTCACAGTCTCAACTACCTTATAGTAAATGAGCCAGCAGTGTGCGGCAGTTTAAAACCACCCCCAAACATGCTTTTTATTAATCTACCAAAATATTTTTCAATTAAGTTTTATTAAGAGCATCAAGGTGAAAAACAAGTACAAACAATTAGTATACAAGTGAATATACGACCTTCACAGATGATGTGAAAAAATATGAAAGGAAAACAATAAGTAGCAAAGGAGTGAGCTGTATAATGCATGGTTTTTAGTTTAACAGAGGGAGGGGGGAAAAGGGGGAGGGGGTAAGGGGAGACAATGAGGGACCTCTGAGACATAATAAAGACTAAAGAGGAATGTAACTTTTCCTGTGGCAAGGAGGACAGCAGTTAAAATGAGAGTGGAGAGGCATTATTAAACAGAGTCCAAGGACTCCAGATTTTGTAGAAACAAAACATAAGTTCCTTAAATTGCACATCATTAGTTCTCATCACATCTCATAGGTGTGCCAGATCTTTCTCTAGAGCTCCACCATTATAGGAGAAGTAACACATTTCCAGGAGCTGGCTATGAGGCAGGTAGCAGCACTTAGTACATGTCTGGCAAGCCTATTCTGTATTTTTGTAAGATCTGGGAGTGGGAGAGGAAGGAACACATATTTTCGGAGGAAGAAGGTAGCAGCATAAGTGAAGATGTGAAGGACGTTCTGGACATTAGACCAGAATCTCTGTAGGACCATACAGGATCACCATATGTAAAGGAAAGTGCAAGGAGTTTAACAACCACTCCAGCAAGGGGGAGAAGCATTGGGAAATAATTTATATAGTTTTGTTGGGACAGAAGCTTATAAGCATTATCCTTGCTGATGAAGGATTTCGCTACTCTGGTCCAAACATCTGCCCAGTCCTCAGGATCAAGTTCCTCACCAAGGTCCATTTCCCAGACCTGACCTCTAGAGAATACATGCTTTATCGTTGGGTTTCTTGTCGATCTATATGAAGGATGAGATTATTCGCTTAATAATGGTAGGGGTCCCGGAGGGGATATTCACAGGGAGCACCTGGAAAAGTGCAGTAATCTGGGGAGTATGTTCATTGTGACCGCATTGATTCGGCCTCTCCAGGAGATGTATAATCCTTACCAGGAGGAAAGGTCAGTTTTGATGGTATGCATGGGTCCCTTCAGCCCATATGTACAACTGAAATTGTTGCTATTTTAGTATCTGAGCCAAATGCCGCTCTCTCTCTAATAGAGTTAAACAGGTTTGTGAGTTTGGGTTTAAGGATGTTACTAAATTTCTTGTAAATCTCTTATAGTAGAGAGCAGGGAAGCCATCAGGGCCTGGAGCTAAAGCTGATTTCATTGAGCGAAGAGTAAATAATGTTTCCTCTTCCATTATTGGGGCATTTAGAACTTTAATGACTTTCGAGAGAGTTTGGGAAGATCGCAGCTAGCCAGGTATTCGTCTACTATTTCTGTGGGACTGTAGGGGACAGTGAAGGGAAGGGAAAATTGTAAAGCTTTCCATAGAAAGAACCTAAATTGTGTGTTATTTTAAGGGGATCGTAAACTAGTTGACCTTTGGAGGTCCTGATAGTGTGATGGCATCGCGGGATCATAGCAGTTTTAGTCATAGCAGTTTGTCAGCTTTTTAGGCTAAGATTGCATTGAGTTGACCTCACAGAGATGTTAAAGCCTGAAGGGAGGCATTCGATGAGAATGTCTACACTCTGGCCTCACCGTTGACCAGCCGCCAGGAGTGAGGTGTATCTCCTGTAGAAAAACGATATTGTAGCGGCCTCTTCTCCAAGACTTTTATGGTAATGATGATGCATTTCACTGTTAACGCTTAGGTTAGGTAACTCAATTAGCGACTAAGAATAAATTCAATATTTCTCTATGAAACAATGATCTCTTCGGATGATTTTATGGTATTTGTGATTTCATTAGAATATTTACTACTGATTACGTCATACAACAAAATCATTTTGTGTTACAAAACTGCCCATCTAAGCTGCTTCATCTACTCATTTATTTTCTCAGATTTGTTTCTGTGTAGCTTTACCTACTGTCTAAATTTTCACTTACTCTTTCATTCATTCTACCTGCATACTTTGGATAGTTCTATTTTACGTTTTCATGTGCCACTCATTTTTTCACATGAACCTACCATATACTATATTAATTCCTTCTCCATCCATTTTCCATATGATTTTTTTCCATTCTGATTCACGAGTTTTTTTCCTGTCTTCATTACATTTTTAATATGATTTACCTTATTCATTCATAGGTTCCATACCAAATATATATTCATATTATTTATTTTTTGAAACTTTCCCATGGGGACTTATTTTGTAACATGTATCTCCCTTTTTTTTATAAAAAAAACAATTGGGGAGTGACTGTTACTCTGGGAAAATTAGAATGAGGAGGTATCATTATCCAATGCTCATGCATTCATTGCCTTTTTGTAACATAGGAAGTTTTTTTTCTATTAAATCTAAGTTTTATATTATCAAAATTGTCTTTGTTGTTGTGAATATTAACTTTATCTCATTTTGTACATATGCTGTGCTAGTGTAGTGAGTGTTTCTTGCATCTTTTCTATGCTTTTGCTTATAATATTTTATTATAAACTCAGCAGTACACACACACCTGTAATATCCCACGTATTTGTATTTTGTGGATATTTTGATTAACCCCATATCTCCCCAACAGATAAAAACAGGAAATCCACATTCATATACAAGTAAACAATTTATAACATAATTGTCTCAAATTATTCTATGCAATGTACATTTGTGACATGAAAAAGGAACTATGTGATACTGATCTGATATGACAATTTAAATATATTCACAGCAGACTTGCTTACAAAAGTTGAGATATTACCTGTCCTATAGTTTTATCTTGGGAAAAAAAATGAAACTGGGCTGGAAAAACAATTATAGGATTAAAAATGGAAACAGTTTCTCTGATGGCTCTTTTCAGACATCTGAGATTAATATCTGTGGTTTGAAAGAAATAGTAAATAGCAATAACTAAATCCTTTATTCATACTGTCAACAGACATTTCACATAAAATGGAATCATCACAAGTAATACAATAAAATGAATACTGACATCATGAGAAATGTGAATGAGCTAGACTCTTCTTAGCATGAATCAAGCATCATAAACCCCCAAAAATAATACATCATTGAAAAGTATTAATCACTTCATGATAGACTTGTCAACATTTTTCTTTTTTCCGATAGTAAAAAAGAATATAAATTATCCTCTGCTGACATGTAAAGATGACACAAAAAGAATTGCATGTTAGTTGTACCTTATTTCTTATTGGTGTGTATTTATTTTCTGCACTCTCCTAACTGCCAAAATATATACCAGGCTCTAGGTTTTTTTGCCATAAACTCTGGGCATCCCATGTGTGGCACCCCTGAGGGTCTGCTTGTTGGCGGGAGGGTAGTGTTTTGCAAAAATACAAAAATTAGCTTGGAGCTTTTTAATATTCAAAACTTTGTTTTAAAACTTTGAACTATCCAAACAAATTCTGCAATGTTGTTCTGGGTTAGTATTTTCCAAAATTAGTCAATTTTGTCAATGATCCCAAAAGTTTAAGGATCAGACATAGCTTACGCTAAACAAAAGAACATAATTACTCAATATAAAAGCAAGATCAAAGGTATAATTATCAACAAAACAAATATAATGTACTAAAAAGTCACAAAATATATCACACACAAATAAACAGTGATAGTCTAGTATAAAGTAGATTGATTTAGAATAATTTTATATTTATATACTTGAGACAACTATTGGACTGTATGTGTGTTGTAGTCTAGTTAAGTTGTTAAACATGATAACAAAAAAGGGTAGAACACAGAAGAACTGTGTATTACTGCAGTTTTAAAAGTAGCTTGTAAGATTTGCTCTATTATAATAACCTCTTGGCTAATTTGAACACATTTGGTCAGTGTCCTGAATTATCTGCTGTTAACGCATAGTCAATGATGATGTCTTGATAGAGAGAATTTTACCAGAAGGTGAAACATTGCATGAAAATTGGGACTTGCTAAGAAAAGTTGACCATTGTCTAGGAGACAGAACCCTAGCACCTTTGACAAATGGACATGGAATGTGACTTTATAACACACCTCATTCACTTATAAGTTTGATTTATACAATAACAGTGGTTGTCAGACAGTGCTGGATTACTGATCCTGTAGTGTTCCTCATAAGTGCCATTCCATATATCTTTTGTGTATGGAAAATGTATTATTGAGTGCTACTGTTTATAGCAGTACAAATATTAAACTGGGAATTATTTTTTACTTTTTATTAACAAACCACTCTGATACATTGTATTGATCCTAATGCTAGTAATTTGTGGACCATTTTTTCAAAACACAACATTTTAGAGGGGATGGCTAAATACTTCTGAGCAACAAATTATTAAGGATTTGCTTACCTATATTGTCTACATAGTTCTGCATTTTTAAATTTGTTTTATGACTATAACACTAAAATAAGTTTTTGAACACTTTTTATTTGTTTCTATTGATAGATTTCTATGTGTCTCTTGATACCATATTATTTTGTTCAATTGTAATTTAAATACAGTAGCAAAATACCAAGCTCCACATATAGAAATGTCATTAGACATTGAGGCTTGAAACCTCAGGGAATGACTGATTGTAGCAGCAAATTCAATCTGTATCGCACAATGGAGTGCATTTTCCAAGCCTCATGTTTCCGAATAACACAGTTAATTGATTGTCAAGGACAGTTCTTTAAAAAGAGACAGACGTTCTAATAAGTGGTCTCCCCTAATAAAAAAAGAAAAACATGCACACAAAGTAGTTTTCTCACTTGAATTCTTTTAGCTCCCTGAAATGGATTAAGGTGTTTATTACTGTTCCTTAAAATGTTTTTCAGGCTTACACTTCCTACAATTCATTGGTGTGCTTCAAAAGCTTTAAAAATCAATGCAATTGCTAAGATTTGAAGATTTATGCTCTAGCATCACCTTGAAAATGATCTAAGTCAGGCATTCACAAAGATAACGTAAATTACATGACAATAATGAGTTTTAATAAGCTTATAGCTAAGGGTAGTTTGTCTGTATGTCTATGAATTGATGCAATAGCAGTGAATTTAAAAACACAAATTAAATTAAATATCTGATATATGCAAGCCGGAATACATCATTCCACAGTGTAGTTAGGGCCAATCCGTTTCATGTCAATGTTTTCCAGGCCAATGTCTTCAAAATAAATATGCCAATTCTTTTAATTTTTATTTCTATCATTTTGATTCTATTGTTATATGAAAAATCAACTGAAATTGGTTTAAGAAGGGAAGGAGAGTGAAGGTAATATGGCATCATGTCCAATCTTCAGTGTCATATGAAATCAGAGGCACATTAACCTTCCCCTCTTTCCGGCAGAAGACGTAGAGAAAGAAGCTGCCTCTGGTAGATAAACTTTTTGTTTTCTTGCAAGTGGCCTCATAAATGTGTTCTTCAAAACCACAGAGAAAGAGGATTTAAAACTGTTATACCTTAAAATTTATAGAGGTGTGTATAAACGTCTTGGTCCTAGTGCAAAACTTTATCTTCCACCTCTTCCACCACCACCACCAAAAGGGGGGGCTGGCAAGAGTTGACTCAGCAGCCTAATATAAAACGAAAAAATGCAGGTGGCCCAGTGAACCAGCTGAAGGTAGCCCACTATGGGACCGGCCTGGGGGGTAGATAACCCCCTAAACCCCATCCCAGCCAGCCCATTACCACAAGCACAACTAATTGCACAACATACTGTGCATAGTTATTCACCATATACAGTCCCCATTTGTACCTTATCCACAGCCCCCAATTATCACTTTCCTTTAATAGCACCAGGTGACATTATTACTCATCCCAGCAGCTCCGTCAGCAACCACTCCCTTCAGTATGTATAGACTGAGCATGTTCACCAGTTTGGTTGATGAGAACAGGATACACTCCTCACTGATCTGCATTTTTTATGGTTAGGAACCACTCACATCAAGCCATTGTCTATTGACAGGTCTGTGTTATTTCTCCACCTCCTGCACAAATTCAGGGCAGACCCAAGGACATCTATTCTGCACAAATTGGGGGCAGACCCAAAGACATATATATATATATATATATATATATGTAGCAGACAAGATGTAAACACTGGCGCTCAACACAGTATTGTATAAATAACTAAA